>NC_048595.1:215247883-215847883 GCF_003668045.3 Cricetulus griseus
GGAGGAATGAAGATCGAAGAGGTCGGTACGAGGTTGGAGAAACCCACAGAAACAGCTGGCCTAAACAAGAGGGAGCATATCGACCCCAGATGCTGTCTGGGAGGCCAGTACAGGACTGATCCAGACTCCTGAACATGAATGTCAATGAGGAGGCCTCTGTACTCCAGGGGGCCCCTGGTGTGGATTAGTATTTTTCCCTGGTGTAGGAAGGGACTTTGAGAGCCCATCCAACGTGAAGGGATGCACTCTTGCCCTGAACACATGGGGAAGGGCCCAGGCCCAGCCCAGAATGATATGGAGGACTTTGTGGAGCCCTGGTTGAGGGCCCTATACTGCCTGGGGAGTAGAGGGTGAATAGGGTTGGGGGTCGGTCGGGGGTGGGGGAGGAGGGATGGGGAGGGAGAGGGAGACAAACATCTTTGTCTTCTGAAAAAAAAATCTAGACAAAAATCTCTCTCCATTAATGATCCTCAACAATCTAATAGTGACTGATCTCCATAAGAAAGTTCTTGATAAAAAAAAAATTTGTATATTTTATCAAACTTTTACTCAGTCCTTGCATGATTTCTCTTTGCAAACATTTAAAATTTTATAACCCTGTAAGCTAAAATGAAAATCTATGTATCTACTGTTGTTCCAAGGGAAAATACATACTAGATGGTTTTGTCATTAAAAAGACATAAACCCAGAAGAATCTTCATAGGATAGCATCTGAAAGTTTTCTTTCATGAAAAAAGTAAGACATCAATATATTGGTTATATTATGGTTTCCAATCAGATACTAAGGGAAGCAGATGTGAGAGCTTGGCACCCTAGACTAAAAGAAGCTAAATAGGAATGTCTGACCAAGCCTGCAGGTGAGCTATCTGTCTGTGAACTTCCTTCCTGGGCATTTTCTGTATACTGTAAACCGTGAGTGTTACAGTGGGTTTTTTTTTTTTCAGAGCAGATCAGATGGAGCACATTGTCTATTAATTAAGATTCAATTAAAATAAGTATGTGTAAATGTGCCCCTCCGATTATAGTATTTAATAAACTTGTTCTTAAGTATCAGCTAAGGCTTTACAAAACTGAAGGTTTTGTCCTTCATGAAATCCCCTGATCCTGTTTAGTATGGTAACATACCTGAACCACCTCCTCCCAGTAGAGGGTTCTTTTTACTACACCTGTAATAGAGGCATCTGTGTAATACATCACACATGTGAGAAAAGCCTCAGCCATAGACACCAGCTTTCTAACCACCCTGAGAGGTACAAATCAGGATCAGGCTCGTGGAAGAACTGGAGCTGTGTTAGAGGAGAGTAGAAAGAAAAGGGAAATGCTACTGCAGGCTAAAGAACAAAATTGTCTTATCAGTCTCAGAAATACTACCAATAAAATGATAGAAAAAGAAAAGAAAGCTTTATAGGTAGTTTGCAAAAGGTTCAACTCTCAGAAGCAGTTAACTTCTCTGCTAGGAACAGGAAAATCTAAACAAAAATGCTTACCAAAGTAGGTGATGTAATCATTACTATCTAAGGACTCAGGAAGTTGATCAGTTAATAAAGGGCTTGCCACACAAGCATGAGTACTGGACTTTAACCCCTGACACCAACTCAAATGTGGAGACCAGTTCCCCGTAGTTTGGTGATCAGCCATTCTAACCAGATGAGTGACTCCAGGCTCAGTGAGGGACTTCTGACTCAGAGATCAAAGCAGAGAGTGATCGAGGAAGATACCCGATGTCAAACCCCAACTTCCACATGAGTGAACACACACACACACACACACACACACACACACACACACACACACACACACACACAATGCACATGTGCGCATGCACTAAAAACAGATTTATTTTAAATTGAAGCTCACAAGGAATAGAAATAATTGCAATCAAAAGAACTCATTGAAAAATAGCTGGCCAACTAGCATAGTAAAAGAAAACACAGATGTTAAGGGTGGTCTTTTCCTCTCTAATTCTTAGGCATCATAGGAATCAGGCTGCCTAAAGCCACCTCTTGGGCATCAGAATGTTACTGGTTTGTTCATGGTCTTCAGTATCCACTACTATTCTATACAGAACCAAAGAAGAACTAGGAAATCTGCATTTTTAAACTAAGTAACTGATTACTCAGGGTCTTTTCTTTCTCCCTCTCTTCCTTTCTCCATCTTTCTATCTTCTCTCCCTCCCCTTCTCACTCCCTCTTCTGTCTCTGCCACTGCCTTCAACTGCATATCCACAGCTGAGATGATCTCTCTTGTTAATCTCTGCACAAATCTACACTAGACAAAAGAATTAGAGTGTTCTCTGATTGCTACACAACAGAGGAAGAATAGATTGTATAAAATTTGTTGGCATTTTGGTAGATAGGTAACACTTTGTAAATGGGAAAAATTACCAACTACATAAAAGTCACTGATTCTATATTATATAAATGAATTACGTTCACTGTTTTGTGTCCTCTCCATCAATTGAGCTTAAAATAACTAAGGTAGGTGTTGTAAAATTGAATTTACAGAACATACATTATTTGGGTGATTAATAGATAGTATAGGGGCTGGGCAGTGGTGGCACATGCCTTTAATCCCAGCACTTGAGAGGCAGAGGCAGGAGAATCTCATTGAGTTTGAGGCCAGCCTGATCTACAGAGCGAGTTCCAGGACAGCCAGGGCTGTTAACACAGAGAAACCCTGTATAGGATATTTATATATGATTAATATGATTAATAACCTGTAATAGAGAGTAAAATTGGAAGTGGGTGAAAAGATAGGCAGAAGACAAATATAGTCAGATATCAAATGGACCAAAAATTGAAGTCAGTACAAATCACAACTTAGGTTTGGAAATTTCTAAAGGTCAGCAGAAATTAGCTACTATCACTCTAGGTTGCTCATTCCATGTGAATAATCCTGGATATTATATACAGAGAATGCACAACATGCTATTTCATTTAGCCCTAAGCTATAGTTACCATTTTCAGTTCTGTGTTGCACTATTAGTCATACTATAGCTGTAGAATGAGAAGAAAGTCTAAACATGAATTGCATGAAACAATAAGGATATGTTCTAGATCAAAATGTTCCCAACAACCAGCAAAGCCCTTGAAATTCTATAGAGGAATTAACTGATTATAGTCTCCCTAGAGTTCTTGAATGGCCACCTGTCTGTGGCCTTAACTCAGCACATTTCCTATTAAGACAGTTACTTTCTCTATTAGTTTATTATGGGTTAGTACTGAGTGCTGGTATCATGCAATGAGTCAAGAATTACACTGCTGGTATTCAGTACCTAGCAGATGCTAAAATTTCTCCAATTTTATTACTCTTAGTGTGCCTTCTAATGCACTTGACTATGTTTTATATTGCCCAGTTAGCCAATTCTTATTCTTCTGCAAAGTTTTTATTAGCATTTAGTAATGACACATAATGATGGGTTTGCTATGACATTCCATGCGTACATACAGTGCGCCGTGATGATAGCAGCCCATTGCCATCTCTTGTGTCCCATCCCTTCCACTCCTGCTCATCCCCTTCATCTTCGGAACTCGTCTCCCTCTAATTTAATTTTTCTTTTAGTGACCTGATGAGTTTAATTAGCGTTTCTTATAGGAAAATACTTACAAGTGCCTATATCACTAAGGAAAATTCTCTCCAGCTCCTAGCAGCCATCAACCTCATACAGACCCTGGGCAGGGGCCAGGGCTTATGAGCATCTTCTTCATGACAGAATGTTGAAGGATCTGAAGGTTTGTGCACATAGTCCCAGTGGCTGAGACTTGAAGACTGTAGTGTACATGCCTAGAAGACAGCATTCCACATCACTCCACCCCTTCCTCCAGCTCCGATGTTCATCCACTCTGTCTTCTGCATTGTTCCCCGAGACATGGGAGAGATGGTAGAAATGTCCCATTTAGGGCTAAGCATTAAACTGTTACAAATTTACAGATATAAGGAACAATGTGAATAGTGAGCAATATGTTCTTGTGCTCATTTACCTCCTGGAGTAGGGAGTTCATGTCATTCATATGTAAAATACATGTGGTTTACCTGTAAGTAACACATGAAAGAGTAGGAAGCAGGCCAGAGAAACTGGAAAATGTTTTAAGCTGTTGAACAGTACTTTGTTTTTTATTCTTCATCAAAATCATGAAACAGAGAAATATGGGTACACCTCAGTGTGTAAGGGAGGTGGTCATGAAACAGTTTCATTTTGATTGAGTGCACACACACACACACACACACACACACACACACACACACACACACACACACACACAATATATTATATATATATATATATATATATATATATATATGGATCTATTGCAATAATTTTATTTTGACATTTTAAATCAAACCACCCATTAAAGTACTATCTTAGCTTCTGAATTTATTGAATTATTTGAGACAACTCATAGGAGGAGAAAGGCATATTTTAAGAAGTCAGCTCCATGTATGAAAAGAGCACTTCATTTTAACAAGGCATTCAGAAGTCCACTGCTGAATTCCAGAACAATTCTACTGCGTTGTATTCACACAACTGTCTGTAAATGGACCAATTTAGTTCTGACAGACCAAGCATAAATTCAAGTTTGAAAGTCTCACTTGACTGAGTTTTACAGGTGTCTGTATTGTTCTGACTATGATAAAAGGCATTCACTGGGCCATTGTGGACATGGGTATGCTGAGCCTTGGAAGTGTTCATGATTTTCTTTTGTTCTGGGTCAATTTTTATATCTAGAGTATCTTTCTAATCTTCCTTTCACACTGATCATGCCACTATATAGCCTGCACCATACTGTTGATCATGGACAGGGTATTTCTTATGTATGGTTTACACAAGAGCTGCACAACTTACACAGATAATAGGGAATGGCACTAGACTTGGTGATTAAGTGACACTTTGGAACCATAGACGCTGGGAAGAAACCCATAGGACAAACTCAGGAGAGCTCGTGTCATCAGCTGCAGCAGATGCTCATTCTCTAATTGAAATCCCACCTTCAAAAAGGACTGAGAGCACTCAAATGGAAATAGTGTCCTGGCCTGCTGGGTCTGCCAACAGCCCTGGTGATGGTCATGTGACAGGTCATGAGCAGACTGACTGTATGCCTATTCCAGTTATACCAAGGCTTCTGCAGTGTCCATTGCCCTGAAATAGCCTAAGAACGTATAAATGATATGATCAAAGCCCAAACAATTGCAAAAATCACAAAAGGTGTTGATAATAAAATCTCTAAGCATCAGTAAAGGCTGTCTTGACCAAGAAACAAAGAAAAAGAAAAAAAACTGAAATATCAGTTTGGGTCCCTAGGGAACTTCCTCCAGAAGAGGTCTCATAATCTCAAGTCTCAAGGTACCATCTGCATAAGCCAGAAGAGATGGATGCTAGCGAATGTGTTGGAGAATAGAGCAGTTCTGAGTAATTAATAGTGTCTAGAGTAAAGTTCAAGTTACTACCATTGAAGAATAAATGGAAGCAGAATGGGTATGTCTTATTAGTTCAGTGTTCCTGGGTGGGAAAAATGACAAAAGTAACCTGCGTACACGTAGCATTAACTCTTTCTGGCCACTAGGGGACACTTGATATTTTGCAGGTTTACATAGATTTCCTTGTAGTGTTCTGTACTTAAACTAAAGGAAGACAACAGGATGCTGAGAGCATCAGGGTCTGTGGCATCTTTTGTCTTCACAGTGAATGCCCCTATCTGTTTTATTAAAGTGCTGTCTAGTTGTTTTAAATGGGTTATAATGACAATTTTCCACTTCAAGGTCTGTTTGAAACCTTTGGTGCACACCTTGGACAGTGCATGGGCCAGACTTTCACACGCAGTAAGACTTTACTCCTCAGGGGCTGGGGATATGGCCCAGTGACTAATGTAGCTTGCCCTGCATGCCGAAGGACTGAACTCAAGCCCCAGAACCCATGTAAATGCCAAGTAGGTGAGTAGGCCTGCCTGTTATCCCAGTAATTGGAAGGCCTTGTATTCTCTGGGGCAAGATGAATATGTCTAAATAAGGTAAACCATTAAAGTGAGACAGGCTTCCTTAACATATAAGATAGATAGACAGAAATTGAAGAAAACACCCAAGGTCAATTGTTGGTCTGTATACATACATGGGCCCCTGTACACACATTTGTACCCATATATGTGAACAAGCACACAAACTCATACGACATACATACACACAAAAAAAGTGAATCTAGTCCTTTTTATTTGGTGTTTGTTTGAATAACAGATTTTGCTGAAAATGCCCCTGGCCCAGCTTTAAATATTGAACTCTAATCTCAGGAAAAATTTGAGCCGTAGAGATAACAACTAAACATAAACAACAGATGTCATGTGAGAACTAGACACCAGGCACTGTGTCTTTTCTGTATAAACTACAATTTTTCACCCTACAAATTTCTTCTAAGAAAATGTTATTTTTCATGTTAGAAGTGGAAGGGAGTAGTTAGCACTTAGATTTAGTTACTAACGTGGATGGGGGCAAAGATGAAATCTGAAGCCTTGTCCAAAATTCATTTATTTCCCTTGTTCTATAATGTTGAAGAGAGAAAGCCAGTGGGTTCTTGATTTCCATCCTCCTGTCCAGAACCCGAGTTCCCAGTGCAGCCTGCCTTCCTCAGAAGGGAACCCCTAAGGCAGTTCACCTCACCTCCTCACCTCCTCACCTCCCCTCACCTCCTCCCCTCACCTCCTCACCTCACCTCCTCACCTCCTCACCTCACCTCCTCACCTCATTTCCTCACCTCACCTCCTCACCTCCTCACCTCCTCACCTCACCTCCTCACCTCATCTCCTCACCTCACCTCCTCACCTAATCTCTCCCCTCACCTCCTCACCTCATCTCCTCACCTCATCTCCTCACCTCATCTCCTCACCTCATCTCCTCACCTCACCTCCTCACCTCACCTCCTCACCTCACCTCCTCACCTCACCTCCTCACCTCATCTCCTCACCTCATCTCCTCACCTCACCTCCTCACCTCATCTCCTCACCTCATCTCCTCACCTCACCTCCTCACCTTCCCTCACCTCCTCACCTCACCTCCTCACCTCACCTCATCTCCTCACCTCACCACCTCCCCTCACCTCCTCACCTCACCTCCTCTCCTTATCTCGCCTCCTCTCCTGACCTCTGATGAAATACTAAGTCTTCTATCATCTGGATCTAGAATAAATCCCAATGGCTGCATGCTAAAGGCTTGTTCCCCAGCCTGTGGGGGTCTAGGAGTTGACAAAACATAAGAAGAAAAGGCCAGTGGGAGACAGTCGGATCCCAGGACATGTGTCCTCACAGGAAAGTGATGTCACTTCTCTCTTTTTCTTCCTTCCTTGCTCTGTCACATGCTGATGTCTATGACCCACTGCCCTAGACCTAAAAGCCAAATAAATAGCTGTGTACTGGTTCCTCTGAAACTTCTGCCCCACAGGATTTATCTCAAGTGGTTGCTTATTAAGATTATCTTAGTGCTGGAAATCTGGTTAATGAGGGATGTGAGGGTTGACTTTGACTAACAAGAGTTACCAACCAGATGGACTTGGAGTCCTAGGGGAAGCACACTTCTGGATATATACAGCAGAGGTTTAACTGAGGAGGGAAAACTCACCCTGAATGTGAATAGCACCATCTGGTGAGCTGAGGTCCCAGAATGAATTTTTAACCGGGAAAGAGGAGGCATTAAAAGGTTTGGTGGCCGCAGCTATACACAGAAATGAACTCAGGAACCCAGGTGCAGAGAGGGTGCAATGAAGATCAAAGGGGTCAGGACCAGGCTGGTGAATCCCATGGAAACAGCTGGCCTGAACAAGGGGGAGCACATGGACGCCAGACGGCTGTCTGGGAGGCCAGCAGGGAACTGATCCAGACCCATGAATGTGGATGTCTATGAGGAGGCCTTGGAACTCTAGGGGGCCCATGGTAGTGGATCAGTATTTTTCCTTGGTGTAAGAAGGGACTTTGAGAGCCCATCCCACATTAAAGAATGCTCTCTCAGCCAGGACACATTGGGGAGGGCCTAGGCCTGGCCCAGGATGATGTTGTGGAATTTGGGGAGCCCCCCTGGATGTCCCTACCCTCCATGGGGAGTGGATGAAGGAGGGGGTAGGGGACTGATGGGGGTTTGGGGGGGAAGGGAGGGAGAGGGAGAAGGGATTGATATGTGAAGCAAGCATGTCCCTAATTTGAACTAATAAAAAGAAAAGAAAAAGAAAAAGGTTTGGTGGAGTGCCCATACTCCACAATTGTTCCATGTCACAGGTATACATGTACACACACACACACACACACACACACACACACACACACACACACACGGGGGGGGGTGAAAAAAGAAAGGAAGAAAGGGTGGATGATGTAAGGGAAGAGGGAGGGAGGAAAAAGGGAAGAAAGAAGGAAGGAAGGAGGGAGGGGGGAGGGAGGGAGGGAGGGAGAGAGGGAGGGAGGGAGGGAGGAGGGAGGGAGGAGGGAGGAGGGAGGGAGGGAGGGAGGGAGGGAGGGAGAGACAGTTGGAGACAGATGGAAGGAATTTTAAGTGGGGAAAGAGGCAGTTGTATCCAGCATTGAGCTGTCTTGTTTCCTGGCTGCATGTAATGTGACCATTCTCTGAACACTCCCACCCCCCTTTCTTCCCTGCCAGGATGGACTATACCCTTCAAACTGTAAATGCAAATAAACCCCCAGCTGTTGAACTACTTTTGTCAAGTATTTTATCACAGCAGCAACAAGGTAGCTAGGGCTGGACAAGCAGCCCAATCAGTTAATTATTCCCTTCATGAGCATGGAGATCTGTATCTGATTTCTAGAACCCACTTAGAAACTGGGCATAGCAATAATGCTCATAATCCCAGCTTTGGACAGGCAGAGACAGGCAGATCTCTGGGGCTTGCTGGCCAAGTAGGCTAGTCTCATCAGTCTACTCCAAGTTCATATTTAAAAAACACTAGATGGAACCTGACAATGCCTCCATTGCAAACACACACACACACACACACACACACACACACACACACACACACACACACACAGAGGAACCAGCCCAAGAAGCCAATCCAAACATGATCTCTTCTTCCTGAGATGCTGGAGAGGTAGGTTTAGCATTCTTCATCTTCTGTCACCTCTATACTCACTCCCCATTGCTGTGATAAAACACCATGACTAAGAGTAACTTGGGAAAGAATGGGTTTATTTGGCTTCCTTCTATATCCACTGTTCATCATTGAAGGACATCAGGACAGGAACTCAAGCAGGGCAAGAACCTGGAAGCAGGAACTGATGCAGAAGACATGGAGTGCTACCTACTGACTTGCTCCCCATGGTTTGCTCGGCCTGCTTTCCTATAGAAACCAGAACCAACCAGGCAGTGGTTGTGCACACCTTTAATCCCAGCATTTAAGAAGCAAAGGCAGGCAGATCTCTGAGTTTTAGGCAGGCCTGATCTACAGAGAGAGTTCCAGGACAGCAAGGGCTACACAGAGAACTGCAGTCAAGAAAGAGAGAGAGAGAGAGAGAGAGAGAGAGAGAGAGAGAGAGAGGAAGGAAGGAAGGAAGGAAGGAAGGAAGGAAGGAAGGAAGGAAGGAAAGGAGGGGGAGTGGAGGGGAGCAGAGGGGAAGGGGGGAAAGGGGAAGGAAGGAAACCAGAACCACAGCCCAGGTATGGAACTACGAACAATGGGCTCTTCCTCATCAAACACCAACAAAATGCCCTACAGACTTGCCTACAATCCGATCTTATGGAGGCATTTTCTTGATGGAGAACCCTGCTCTCAGATGACTTTAGCTCTGGTTAAAAAATAAATAAAATAAAACTACTCAGAACACTCCTACCTGGATATTATGCTGTTATTTTTCACTGTATGTTTGAATTTATAGAAAGTCTCTCTCATGCACACACATACACAAACACCTTCAAGATCATATCTATGGTCCCATGGCTACCACACAACTGTTCCTGGGCTGGACCTTGAAGGAATTCTGAAATAAAATATATCTTCTACATCCAATCAATATCACTGTCACCCTAGGTATCACTTAAGTGAGTGCTGTAAGAAAACAATGCTTTATTGTACTAACATCTGAATTCCTAATACTGGCATATATGATTTGAAATTCAAAAGAAATTATCCAGATATAGTGTAAGTACCCCTTTCTTTTCAGTGGATAATACATATCTTCTCAAAACTACCATTAAAGCCTATAACTTCAATTGCTTATTGACAAATATCTCCTAGATAAGGAATTCTTCTCCATGTGTGTTCAGTAGCTGCTCCTTTCTCTGCTCTGAGACTGACCCAAAGAAACTTTCCATGGAGGTTGTATGTCACAGTAACACAACCATAACAGCCAAAGCTAAACACCAGCTATCTCCATGGAGGGTCCTTCAGAAAAACCACATTTTTCTTGCTATCACTTGTCCTGTCTTTCTCTGTCACTGCCAATCATTTCTGGTAGAAAGCATTCAGTCTATTTATTTTGCTTCCTTTTCTCTGGATGTCCTGGGTAATAAGATATCCTGTTCCACCCAAGAGACTTATGGAGTTATTTTCAGATAGTAGAGTCTTGAGTCAGTGAGATAGCTCAGGGGGTAAAGGTGCTTGCTGAGAAGTCTGTGACCTGTGTTTGATCCCTAGGACACACAAAAAGATGAAAGAAGAGAAAGAACTCTTGCAAACTGTTCTTTAATCCCCACATGCATATTGTGGCATGTACACACACACACACACACACACACACACACACACTAAATAGATGTAATTTTTAAAAGTCTAAGGAGGAATTATAGTCTTTGATAATTCTTTAAAAAAGTATTTTTCATTCTCGAAGTGGAGAGGAAAAAAGGAGGAAAGGAGAGAAGGAAAGAGGCTGAGTAGAAGTGTACAGAAATCACTCAAAAATGTTGTATAACAACAATTGATGAAAAGAGGCCAAAAATTTGGGGAAGAATAAAGATGGGCAAGCTGAGGGATCTGAAAGTGTGAAATGATGGAATCGCCTTATAATCTCAAAAACAAAGAATTTGAAATGAAATATATTAATAAAGTTGTTTTTCAGAAAGACTAACTTCTAACTAAAGCAAAATTTCCCTACAGTAGATCTGCTTGCTCTCACTTGTATTTCCCCCCTCTCTCTTTCCATCTCTCCTTTCCCCTCAACTTTAATAATATACAATTGATATGAAATAAAGAACATATATTTACATTTATTTGACTGCACAATTGGATGTCCTGACATCCACGAAGCCATTATTACAATGAACATATTCACCCAAAGCTTGGTTCATACTCTTTATAAACCTGAAGGACCATCTCCACTCCTTGTTCCCTACCCTGTCCCCAAAAAATGACTCAGCTGTTTTCTGCAGTTCATAGACTTTTAGATAGGTAGAATCATACAGTACTTATCCAATTTTTACTAGTTCTTCCAGTCAAATACTTTTACTTGTCATATTTTACATATTTTACTCATTCAGTTAAACTTTCTTATGGAAATCCATTGCACATACTTCACAAATTGTGCTCATTTAGCCTTGGTTCTGAGTGTCTTCGTTGCTTCTAACATAATGAATAAGACCACTATGGCTGTTCATGAGCAATTTTTTAAATGTTTTCATTCTCTTAAGTAAACAAAATACACAAAAGTGGATTGTCTTGATCATATAGCTGTTGTATACTTGACTTTTTAAAACATCACCAAATTATGTTCCATATTTTTCCCACTTGACATGCCCACCAATGTTGCATGAGCATCCCAGATTCTCTAGATCTCTTTCTGCACTAAGTGTCAAGTGTCACCCTTCATGTATATCCTCATGGTGGAGATGCAAAAGACTGAAACCTGGTGCCAGTTACAGATGGAACTTATCTCCCAGGAAGTGATTTTTTTACAGTTCTGAGAACTCATCATACCACCTCCTGGGGGAGACTGATGATATACCTGGCCACACTTTGACCAAGACTGCTTAATTATATGCTATGTATTTGAACCTGAACATTCCATGAGAGATGAACTTGGGTGGTTGTCCCTCTTCCCAGTTTGGCCATGTTGAATAAATCTTTGTTTTATTCCTGACACTGTTGCTTCTTTGTTGATTTAGCTGTTGAGAGCAGACAACAGATCTTGAATCTTTATGGCCTTCAAAGCTCAGGCTTTGACTCCAGCAACTCTCATAACAATTTCTGTCAGAACACGGGATCTCAATTCTGGTGCTATGGAACGAGTTGGAGAGTTCTCCTTTCACTTTAGAAGGAGTGATGCACACACAAAAAGGGGAGTCAAAAGAAGATATGGCAATTTTGTAAAAATAAATTGAACTTTCTATATTTTAAAAGTGGTATTTTATTTCTTGTGTTTCTTTTCTGTATCTCCCATGTGATATTCTGTCCAGAACTATGACTATTCCTGGGTTCCACATCTTGGAAAGTGGGTGATACTCATCTCCCTCCAAACTGGACCTCTGGGAAGAACACATTCCAGTATGAAATCATCACTCACAGAACACCAAGACTGTCTGTCATAGTACCACTTAACTTTTACTAACACCTAAAAATAAATGAAATGTTTCTTCTGCCATTAGTCTCTGGAAAGATACATTGTTTTGTTTTAACTTACACTGAAGAAAACCCGAATGTAAAGTTACTCTAACTCTTACCAGGAAGGATTACCTTCATAATGGAGATTCAAGGGCAGGGAAAAGGACTGAAGATTTGTCTTTTGCTAGTAACTATAGCACTGAAATCTCCTAGAACCAAGAAAACCTTCAGGGGGAGGAGGGACAGGTGTTTCAGAATCACCTATGTCTGTGATGCAAGAAACCTGATCTATGATCAAAGGCCAGATCTAGAAATCCTGAAAACAGTGAATGGTTGAACAACTATTTGTGAAAACTCTGCTCTCCTGTTTATATGTGCATCCAGTGTAGGGAGTAAATTTGTAAGATTCAATACTTTGATTCTATACTAAATGAATAAAAGCAAAGACTAGTCTAATAATAAAAAGAAAGGCTCTTATTGGTGGCTCCAAAATATCAGGCACACCCTAAGAAGAGCTTTAAACACAACTCTGGATTATAGGGTTTTATCCCAGTGTAAGGCTAACATAAGGGATGCTTGGGTTAGCCTTATCTAAAGTATGCTATGTGTGAGGCCAACAAAAGGGATGCTTGGCTTAGCCTTTGCTAACATATGCTGAATCTTGGTGGATAATGAGCTCCAAAGAAGTCTAGCAGAGTGACTGGTAAATGGTAGAGGGTATATAAGTTTTCCTATGTAAATTCTTAAGCAATTAAAGAAAATAGCTGTTTAGTTAATTCAACCAAACCAAAATAAAACTATTCAAAAATGCATTTTTAAATGGCTAAAGGAGAATAGATATATGATTCTTACCACTAGAGAACATAGACAAACCTAAGAAAGCAAGTAAATGGGCAGCTGGTTTGTATAAAAGGTACTTACCATCCTTTGTCATCAAAGACATGCAAATTAAAACATGATAGTGGTACATTATACCATTTACCATGAGTCTCACCAAACATAGAAGAGATGGTGTTGGTGAGGACGTAAACTGGTGCAGCCTTCTTGGAAGGCTAAGTAATACAAAAGTATTACTTAGCCTCAGAATTTCTGAAACCATTTTCTTCTTTCTTTATTTTTTGCTGTTTCCTGGTTTGGTTTGTTGTTTCTGAGATGGAATCTCATTATGTAGCCCAGGATGATCTATCTGCCTCAGTTTCTTTAGTGCTAGAATTACAGGTAACAATGCTTGGCTTACCCAACACCAGTCTTCAAACAGTTCAACAGGAAGGATCTGTTAGCTTTCTCTTAATGGCAAACCACTAAAAGGAACTTACAAACAGAAGAACTGACCTGATGAACTGTGTAGTTCTCATTTTAAACCACCAACTAAACACTCTTAAAATATAAGTTCTTCAACCAATACCAATATAAGAATTCTAAGCCAAAAAAGCTTGAAGAGCAGCTGGACCAGTCTGTGAAATGGAGTCCTCCACTCCAGGCAAATTCACTGTAAGAATTACCAGCAGCCAGGAAGTGGCCTCTAATCTTTGAGCTCATGCCTTTCCCCTTTTTATTCATGTTAGTCTAGTGATAAATGATGTAGAATTTCTCAGAGAGAGAGAGAGAAAATTATGCCCAATATAAAAAGTGGTTGAAAAAGCTGATTACAGAGTCATTAGCCCCTGTGGGCTCATTTTATTGCTATAAAGCCATCATTCAAGTAGACACATATTTAGCTTCTGTGGCCTTCATTTATGGTAAGCAAAGTAACCTCAGACCAAAAAAAAAAAAAAAGTGGGGGAGAGCTCGAGTTCAAACTATTTTTAGTAATATGACAGGCAATTTACTAAATTAGAAAAGCCAGAAAAGCAGAGAACTACCATCAGTTTGTGATTTTTGTATGTACTGTGTGCTGAGGACATGTCTGGAGACAGGTTTTATTCTGGTTCATAGTCCTTGAGAGAGGAACGTAAGATCCGAAGAAAATACCAAAGACAATGAGGAACTTACACACATAACACATCATGAACAGTTGAAGGGGCAGGGTGTAGACTAGAGAGCAGAAGCCAGTACAAAACAAAGTCTTTTAAATTCAAATTCAGGGCTGTCTGGGGAAAACAGTTTTTTTCCTTATTTAAACCAAACAGTTTATGGAAAAATGTCTTTCAGTATACGCACTCATTCCATAACTACTGGGCAATTAGGATTTGTTTGTTTTGCCATAGGTTCTAGAAGTTTGGGGATGGTTATTTGCAAGTGCCAAAATGGTTCGATTCTAAGTTTCATCTCACTGGTGGGATTGAAATCAGTACATTGCATGGGTGTTGACAGAATGATAGCTGTCCTCCTCCAAGCCCCATACTCTTACGTTAACATGCCCAAGAGTGACCTGTGAAACTTACTAAGTTGCAGGCCGGACACTGGACCAGGGTCTCTCTAGCATCTCTTGATTTGAATGGGACTTACCCTACCTGCTTTGTTTCAACCTCTTGCCTTTCAGATAAACACATTTTGAAGTTTTTTTTTTAAAGAATTCTCCTTTTACTATTTCTAGTCAGCACAGAGGTAAACATGAATTTCTTTATGACAGTTCATACACTTAGGTCAATGTAATCACCTAATGTAATCACAAAAATCACAATGTTTGTTTACATGAGCACATGCTGTCCCTCTGTGACCACCTCCTCTTCTCCATTGCTGGTTTCATGCATGTGATACATATGATACGATATTATCACACATGAGGGAAAGTGTGATTTCACTTAACTTAAATTTCAACTTAAATTCTTCATGAGAGGAAACATTATTCTCTTTCTGATTCTGGATTGTTTCATTTAACAAAATGATTGCTAGTTCCTCCACATTACTGCAAATGGCCTGATTTCACCTTTCTTTATGGCTGAATACATTATAAATTGCATATTGACCATATTTTTATACATTTGTTGGTGGGCACCGAAGGTTAGCTCCATATACCTTAGGTATTGTGAAGGATGCAGCAATAAACATGGACTTGCAAAGGACTCTATGGTGGTTAGATTCCTTAGGGCCTATACTGTGGAGTGCTGTGCCCATATCAAGTGATGAGTTTATTTCCAGTTCTTGTGAGGAAACTCCATCCCAATTTCCATAGTGTCTGCACCTGTTTACATCCTCATCTCAGGGTACAAAGGGTTGCTTGCCTGCCTCTCTCCTCACTACTGTTTGTTTACTTGACAATATAAGATGGGATATCAATGAAGTTTTAGCTTTCATTTCCTTGATTGCTAAGAATGTTAAATATTTATTCTTCAAATATTTATCTTCTGGTGTGTGTGTGTGTGTGTGTGTGTGTGTGTGTGTGTGTGTGTGTGTGTGTGTGTGTGTACACAGCTGGGTGTGCCTGCAGAATCCAGAGGCATCAGATTACCCTTAAGTCACAAACAGTTGTGAGCCAACCAACCTGAGTCCTTAGAAACAAACCTGTGTCCTCTAAAAGAGCACCGAGAGCTTACAGCCCCTGAGCCACCTCTCCAGCCCTGGACGTCTTTTGAGAACTCCATTTAAATCACTAGTGCATTGATTTACTGATGTGGGTCTTTTGTGTTTAATTTTTGTGGTTCTTTATACATTCTAGATATTAATCCTCATGCATGTAGACAGTGGGCAAAGATTTTTTCTTCTCATTCTGTAGGCTTTCTCTTCACTCTGCTGATTGTTTCTTTGGCTATGCAGAAGGTTTTAATGTCATGCAATCTCATTTGTCAGTCCTTAGTAGCATTTCCTTCTCTGTTAGAATTCTTCTCAGAAAGTCTACCTAGAGATAGCCTGAAATCTTTCCTCATGTATCAGTGTTCCCATCTTACAATATGGTCTTTGATCCATTTTTTTAGTTAAATTTGATACAGGATAAGAGATAGTGTCATGATTTCATAGTGTGCATGTGATGAACCAGTTTTCCCAGAATGTTTTGTTAAAGTCTGTCTTTCCTCCAATGTAACTTTTTGGTACCTTTGCCAAATAATAAGTGGTTTATTCTTGGCTTCTGTGTCCTGTTATATTTGCTGTATCTCTGGTTTGTGATAGTACTTTGCTGATTTTGTCACTGTAGTTCTGTAGCATAATTTGAGGTTCTGAACTAAGACACCTCTAATGTTGCTCTCTCTGCTTAGATTGCTTTATCTATTTGGGGTCTTTTGTGCTTCTATGTGAATTTCAAGCTGTTTTTTTTCCCATCTTCTAGTTCTGTGAAGAATGCCACTGGGCTTTTCTTTCTTGGAGATGTTGCATTAAATCTTTAGTTCTCTTTCAGTCATACAGCTGTTTTCACAAGAATTCTACTAACCCAGGAGAGTGGAGCAGGAGGTTTCTTTTCCTCTTTTAGTGCCTAGAAGACACTCCTTATCATATGTGAAACGGTCAGGGTTTGGAGCTGGTTTGCAGTTGGGCTCTCGGTCCCACCTTGTCACTGTAGCCATATTTAGTGCATAAACTTCCTTGCCAACCCGAGTGCATGAACTGCAGGCCTATAGGAAGGAAGCAGATGTATGGCATGCCCTGAGTTTCTCTCCTTGACACTCTTCCTGCAAATATCCCGTTTCAGTCCCTCCTACAAACAATCCCCATCACTCAGTAATAATGTTTTTCCTGTATGTTGCAGTTGGTGCATTTTTCCAGATCAACCTGATCCATGTCAGCTGGGCAGTGGTATTTTCCCTATAATCTCTACCCATGAGGACCTATGCCCCTCAGCAGCCATAATTCACCTGAGCTCAGAGTCCATCTTTCTGAAGCTTTTTTCTTCTACCAGGTTACTCCTGGACCAAGATGAGATTGAAGCCATGAAGGACTCTAAGATCAACTTACTATGGTGGAGAAACCAAAATACTTTTACATATCCAGAAATTATTAACAAAGTAGAGTGCATACAGTACAATCTCTAAATAATGTACATTTTTCTTCTTGAGACAAAAGCTACAGGAGATTATTGTTGAAATCCATGTTAGAGTTTAACCTGGTAATCATAATTACAGCCATCAGACAAACCTGTTAGCTTTTTCAGAAAAGAGGCTAAGTAGAGAAGGCTGCAGTTTGGATCATTGCTGTCCTCATCCTCTGACTCCTGGACCTTGTTTCTAGAGCTTTGTTTCCAGGAAGGCACTGCTGGGAGGCAGTGGAAGCCTCCTGGATGTTCTTTATGTCCCTGGGCATGTCTTCAAAGCTTGCCAGGTCTGTTCTGGAGTAACAGGTTACACACAACCCTAAATTATTTCTGCCATAATTTCTGTTTTCCACAAAGCAATAGAGCCAGCCAATCACAGAGAACCCTGACTCTATAAGCCTTTGACCTTCTTCCTTTGTAATTTGATTATTTCAGGTCATAGGGCTAGAAAGCTAGCTAACGCTAAAATCTATTGCATTTACCAGCAATAGCTCAGAACAAGCTTATCTATACTTAAAAAAAGAAAAACCTTGCATGTTCCTATACAGTTTTAAGAAAGTTGGTTTCTAGTTAAATAAATTAAAACAAAAAACCAACACTATGAAAACAAGACATTGTAAAAGAGTGAAATAGTTTGAATAAAAATGGCTAATTCTTAGCACAGTTCACCCAGTAGCTTAATTGTGTAGCACACACTGAAATCTATCATCACAAGAACCATTTTGTCTCATGTTTATGTACAACACCTAAAATTCCATATGAAGATAACAATTAACACCTTGCTTTATTCTACAATTCACTACACATTATGTTTGCTTTCCAAAAAATACCATATACTTCTTATAGGCACAGACTATGTTTCTTCTGTGTTCTCCTCAGCTATTAGAGACTTAAAGCATATTTATCCAGTTATTGGAGAGGTTATAATAGATATTTAATTAGCAAGATATACAATACCTTATTCTTCTTATTATTTTATTTTATTTTAATTTATTTTATTTGTTGTACCTATTGCCATGGATGCAAGGAAATCTCAAGTACAACAAAAGATCTTCTGGACTGCTGTACTGAGTTCTCAAAGAAAGCACAGACAAAAAGCCTCTGGACTGTGTGTGCAATCCCAAGACTACCCATTAGAGGGAACTAGAGAGGAGCTTGAGCAAAGCTGTGCCTACTTCTCTTTTGTCACTGGGTCTCTCTTTTGGGGGCCCAGTGCTTTAGCAGCATGAGGAACTCTATTTGCGCTTAATGGAGACAGTGAAGGTACTTTGTCACTAAGATATACAATGGAACAGATTTTTGTCATCTATACACCTCTTAGTCATTTTCAAATGTCAAAACCAGTGAGAAATTGGAAGAATTCTTTTCCTCTCTGTTTTTGGAAACAAAGTTGTTCTTCTCTGCTCATCTTCCTTTCCACTCACTATTCAGTAAAAAGGCACTGTGTAGACTTGGGGATGTGTGACAAATGTTATCACGAGTCAGATTGACTGGGACGTGGTGGCCAAATATCTGTTCAATCATTATCTGGTTATTTCTGAGAGTGGCTACAGATGTGATTACATTTACATGAATAGACTTTGAGTAAAGCCAGTGCCTTCCACAATCTGGGTGGGAATCTTGGATGGATGATTTGTCCAGAACAAGAGGGGTTTTCCAGAAGTTGGCCCCATACTGGAGTGGAGGGGTGGGCATGGTTCTTACCAGGGCCTCAGCCAGCAAACTGACTTCAAAAATCATGGACTTCTATCAACTGTCACAGTCATATGATCCAATAATTTAACATAAATTTCTTCATAGAGAGTAGATGTGTAGCTAGATAGATAATAGAGCAGATAAATAGAAAAATAGTAATGATGATGATACAAATATAGATGATGATGAAGAAGATAGATAACAGAGTAGATGTAATATAAATATTTAGACAGAGAAAATGTATATGCTTACTCACACATCAGGTTAGAGAACTTTAACTAACACTGACATCAAAGGCCCTTACTGGGCATGATGACACACACTTGTAATCATCCTAGAAGTAGAAGAAGATCAAAAGTTCAAGGTCATTCTTATCTACATATCTTATCTACAAGGTCATACATATCTACAGATGGACTTTAACGCCAGCCTGGACTACATAAAGCACTGCCCCCAACTACCACCACCCAGAAAAAAAACTAAAAAAAAAAGCCCTGTTACCTGTCCCCAGTACCCCAGAGCCAAAAAAGACTTTCTGGAAGAATGAATAAGGGAGACAGCTCAAAGACCCAACAGAGAACTTCTCAAACAATTTCTATGTTGTATTAGCTAAATTTTCACTTCATCCACTTGCTGGAATAAGAACTATTCTACTGTGTGCATGAAAGCATGAGAAATAGCAGATAGAAAGAGTGTCACAGAAAAAAAGTGACCATGGAGTTCTTAATGCCTAATAATTTAAACACATACATACAGAGAGAGAGAGAGAGAGAGAGAGAGAGAAAGAGAGAGAGAGAGAGAGACACACACACACACACACACACACACACACACACACACACACACACACACACACGCAGGATGGGAATCTAGCTCAGTGGTGGGAGCTTTCCTAGAATATAGGGAGCACTGGGCACCATCCAACGCAGACACAAACAAACCATAAAGGGTCTAATTGCAAAGGTAAGCAGCAGCTAGCTCTCATGACAACATAGTAACCAAGATAAAGTCAGGAGCTGTGCTTCACAATAGAAAATTGAAAATCCAATGGCAATGCTCACCTTAAACATTCTGCTTGACAATTGTTCTAACTTGTTTTCTATCCCTCAACATTAAGTGCTAGAAGCTCTTAATAGGAATTCAAGTGCAGTCTGTTTTTTTGTTTGTTTGTTTGTTTATTTTGTTTTGTTTTGGCTTGGTTACATGGTCTGAGAGCCATTATTGTCAGCTGAAGCTCACTATTAACTACAAGATTTCAAATGCTGACACTCATAGCTCTTTACATAAAAGGGTTACCTTTACCAATCTCCAAGCATCTCTGTTGTATTTTTTTTTCTGATGGCTGTTGGAATGGTTGTCAGCAAGAGTGTTTCCTTTCTTCACAGTTTCAAAAGCCATGAAATTCTTAGCCTTCCTTCTGCTCAGCTTTGAATTCATTTGTAGTTCAATGCATCTCTGAAGAGAGCCCACTGAGAACACCAATTTATACTCCCAAGCAGCCTTAAAATACATCCTAAGACTTCTCCCTTCCATCTCCCTCCTCTTTTTAGTTTGTCTTCCAAACAGTGATAAGCCCAAGGTTATATATTATCTACACTTTTCAAATCAATATTACCTTCTATCGCCATCGCTTAGCAGTTTAGGGCTTTGCGGCTAGCTACCATGACAATAGATGCACAGCCTGGAACCAGTTTTAGTTAATTAGAGTCAATCAATCCAAACTTTGCTAACTTACTCATGTGAAACAATAGTATAATGAACCAAAGTTGGCTAGATGATTGGGAAATACAAATTATTGCACCCTGATAAATTAAATGTGACTATTACAAAACCTCTCTAAATGAATACTCAAGGAGGGAATATATGGGTATTTAATATAATTAAGAATACAGGGAAAATAAAATTAAAGGAGCTATTACAAGATTCTCTTTTTTTTCTTAAGGAGGAAGAACATTCAGAGCTCTGGGAAGCTATGTGGTGGGATGTTCTAGTAGCATCTTTATTAGTATTCATTTGGGAAAAATATTTTCCTGCCAATTTTGTATGGCTCTTGGTACAAAAGACCAAAAGTGGCATGTTCATAGGCTCTAGATCCACCATAGGTTGAACTTGGCAGTTCAGGAAAATGGAAAAAGAGATGAAGTAAACAGGCCTGAGCTTCTGCCCTGTGAGTCCTAAGAGTCCACAGCCTGGTCTTATGTGACTAAGACACCAATGATCCCGACAAAGTACAACACAGTGAAGGCTTTTCCCTGGCATTCTTACAAGTCTGATGTGCTGCATGGTCAGAATGTGTGTCACACCTGCTCAAGACCTGCTACATAAAATTAGCATCCTCTGATACATGTCCAACCCTGAGATTCACCCTCCTCCTAACTAAACTTTGCTGTTGCTTTACCAGCCCCCAAGGTGATCTGCAAATTCATCAGAACTATTACTTTTTGTTACATAGTTAAATGTGAGGTAACAAAGTTCTGCAATATAAATTGCCATAGAGTGTCAAACAAGGAAATTATAAAAAGTAAACCTGTTTTTAATTGTATTTATGACTCTATAATCTGGCTACAGTCTGGACCAAAGGGCTCCATAGTGATCTGTCCTTTCAAATCATCAGGACATGTTTGTACACCAGGTGGAAACTGGCATCTTGAAAGCAGAGTACGCATTGAGATAAATGCCTTCTCTGAAGCATAGTTTGCCTTATTTGAACCTTATGATCACCTGAGACTCTTCTTGTTACAAATATAGGTTATCACTTGATTATGCATCAAATTATACAACTGTAGATTCAATGTCCTAGCTAAGCTGGGAGGGATAGGAAGGGAAAATACACTCAGCATAGCATGGAAGGGAATGGATGGTGACAGGGATGTTAGAAGGGTGAGTTCAAAACCTAGACTGCTCCCCCAACTCATGCTAAGGTATGTCTTATTATTACTAGCTATGGCAATGAAACGCCTCATATGAAGATGCTTTGGGAGAGGTTGTGTTGACAGAGCTCTGGCCTAGAGTTACACTAGTTGGTTCCTGTCCCAGCTAGACCAGTAATCTCCTTGGCTGGTTTCTTAAACTAGAAAATGTAGTACTGGAAAAGATGATGCCAGTTTAAAATGGCTCAACCCTAAAGGAAATTACAATGCTAGTTTTAGATAACTTGCAGTGATGACATATGTTCAGTCCTAAGTGACCTAGTTACTTCCTCCATCATACAATCAGGCAGATCAAAGCAAATAGCAGAAATGCTTGACAGTGGAGAGCACGGTGATGTCATGTGTTAGACTACATTGCTTTATATTGGCACCACCTGTTTTCTTGTGATCACCATTATAGCTAACTCCAGTGACCCTCAGTCCATGGCTCTTTGCCTCTGTGGCTACTAGGTTCACAGTGACTGAATATCTAGGCAGGAACAGATGGAGGAAAGCAGTTTGTTTAGCTGTGCCCAGAAAAAAAGTGAGTGCTAGACTCTTTGCTAGCAAGATCCATCTCCAAGAACACACCCACCATGATCTTTTTTACCCAAGTAAGCCTTACATCTTCAAGTTTTCAACACCTCCCAAAAGAGTTCCCCCATCTGAGAGCCAAGTTTAACACATGAGCCAGTAGACAGCAAGTCAACTCAACCCATTTCATTGACATTGTGCATAACCAGGATTTTGTCTTCAAGGAAATCTAGGGGTTGGCCTCATACCTATGGTATAGCTTAATGATTCATCTTTGTAGATTGGAAGAGAAACTTCATTTGTTCATTTTTTGTTTTGAAAAACACTACAAAGATGAGGTACCTCACTCATCTTAATGATATAAATGAGAAGCCCAAAGATGGAAGTTTCTAGAAAACATGGAATAAAAACTGTGTTCCTTTCAGTTTCCTATGACGTAAAACATGGGGCACCTGTTACAGAAGATCCTAATTGGAAGTTGTTAGATGACAGATGGTTGCCTGACTTCATAGATAAATTATAGATATATATAGGATGATACACAAAGTAAATAAAAGGCTAGCATAAAAACAGATAGCATCAGCTTCTGTTCCTTTGCATTTGGAAAATATTGTAGATGCTTGAGGGGTTGCAGTTATTTGAGAAAATGGCAATATTTTATGTTCAAGAAATATATCAATTTTTAAATAGCATGCATTTTTCCTTTTTGTGGTACTAGGGAATTGAACCTATGACCTTGTGCATGCTAACCCAGTGCTTATCCTTGAACTACATCCCCAGATAGTTCAGTTTTGTTTTTCATCTTCAGTAGAATTTCATAAGAGTCCCCCAATACTCTTGAACTAACTCTTAGCCCAGGGAGGCCTTGAACTGGTGATCCTAATACCGAAGCTTCTAGAGTAGTTGAGATTATAGGAAGTGCCACCAAAACCAACTAAAACAGAATAACTCTTTATATTCAGCTCCCTAGCACAACTATATCCACTTAACTACTAACAAAAAGAAACTAAAAATAACACTGCCATTTCAACTATACGCAAAAATAACTCCACATTCTATACCTCCCATTTCAAGTCACTCCCAAGCAGTAAAATAAATCCTAGTCAATGGTTTACTTTCCACATAAAGTTTATAATATTTTAACTTAAGCCACAAGCACCAGTTGTTGCTCCTCAAATCGCATAAAATCACAAAGTATTTCACTGGCCATGACACCACCAATTGGTGATGAGAAATCTGCTTGTGTGTTTGACATTTCTGTGTAAAACAACAGCTGCTTCACTCACTTGGAAGCTGCCTTTTCCCCCCACCGGGGATTCTTATCCCCAGTGGAGGTGGGTGGGCATTCTACTGGCAATGTTGCATACAAACAGTGATGCTTAGATACCCCATAGCTGACAGCTAAAATGAACTCATTCACTGAAGAACATGTTTTCTAGCAGAAGACGGCCAGACCTGCTTTCCCTCGGGGAATAAATGATGGCAGATACCATGGTCACATTCTCAGCCTTGTGAATCTAACACCTATAGTCACATGGAGCCAGCCTTGTATATGTTGGAAACCATAGTGTAATCCTGTGCATGCATCATAACTTCCAGAAAGAAGATACTGTATAAAAATGAGATAACAGAAACATACTATGTGAATGTGTGGCCTTCTGCCATAGTCATTAACATTTTCACTACCACCCACACCCCAGCCCTACATTATCATCTTTATAAGCTGATAAAACTTCAAATGTGTTTGTTTCTTTTTCCTCTGCCCCCCCTTCCAATTTCTCCACACACCTTAACCAGTATGTCAACGAACCTACCTGTGATAGTTAATAATACAATTTTCAACTTATCAGGCTCTAGAATCATATAGGAGCCAAGCCTCCAGGCACACCCATGACAGATTATCCAGGCTATGTTATATTCTGAGCTTGTCTTCATAGATCATCATGATTAAGTTACAGTGAAAAGACAAACTTAGTTGTGGGCAGCACCATTCTGTATGCTGGGGTCCAGAATGTAGAGTAAAGGAGAAAAAGAGCTGATAGAAGCATTCATCTCCCTCTACTTCCTGACTGGGAATGCAACATGACCTTCCGTTCCTGCCACGATGACTTCCCTCTGTGACTGACCACACCCTGGTACTATTAATCACAATAAACCCCTTCTTTACATTTCTTTTGTCAGGGATTCTGTGTCAACAGAAAGAAACTGATACCCTATGGATCCATCATATTCTTAAGATACAGACAGGAGACATTTCATTTGTATGCATATCATCAGAAACAGGGCTCTTGGCAGTTATCATTCCATAGTAATCATTTTGGGTCAGGTTATTGACTGTGATTTCACCACTACCAGAATGCTGTTGTCTTCCTTACCAATTGTATGACTGTGCATACAATTTCAGTACCAGGGGACTCACTCTACATGGTCTCAAAATGTTCTACAGGGTAATACTCAAGCAGAAGATAGAAGAATTCACTTTGTGGAATGAAGTATAGACCTATTCTGTGTGGTGTGTCTTCTGGGTTTTAACATTCCCTCCTGGGGATGGAGGGAGATTCACAAGATCCAGAAAGCATGTGAAAACTGAAATACTCTAGTGATGCCCTGCCTCAGGTTTTAAAAGCAGAAAAAAACAAACAAAAATGAGGGATTAGAGACTCTTTGGTGGAACTGCCTGAAAGTTGAGTTCCAGAGATGTCATTTTCATGAGTCCTCACTCATAGTTGGGTGAGCTTTTTGGTATGACCTAACTGACTAGGTAACCTACAATTTTGTGAATTTTCTATCTATCATCTGTGACCTTGTAAGTAATCCCAACAAACTCATTGGTTTACCAAAGCTGGGTAGAATCTTTTGTTTTGGCGTGTTGTTACTGCCCTATTTGTGATGAATATGTATCTGCTCAGGTGTCCCAATAAGAGGGCCTCCTAGAGACATATTAAAGATGAAGAGATGTGGTAACATGCAGAAGGACTTGTTTAAAGTTGTCTAGTTACATTAAGAGTAACTGAGTAAAAAGCACTGTGACTTCAAAGAGTTCCACTCCTCTCACAGCCACTTGCTATCTATGTGACATCATTTAATCGCTCTGATTATCATCATCTACAGAATAACTTGTAATATGTATATGTGTGCACATACAAGCATGTATAATGCAAATTGGAGTGAATGCATGCCTCAGAAGGATGGATAACTTTAATTATATATGGATATTCTTGTCATGATATGGCATGAATGTTTTCATTCCATTGCCTAAGTTTTTTTTTTTTATTGAATTTAAAAAAGGATCTACTCTTGAGCTTTAATACCATGCATTTTAGACTGAAGAAAAAATGTGTTTTTACAGCTTATTTTCCCTCTAGAAGTCAAGAATTCCCTCACCCTTCTTGGGTGTTCAGCAGTCCAGATTTACTAAATTGTGAATATTATTGTTCAAAAGTTTCTCTGCAAGCTTTATTTTACATTAATTCATCAACAATTGTTCATTTATTGAACATTCGGTAGAAACCTATGTGTAGCAGGTCCTCAGTTATATGCTTCAAATGGAAATACTATTTACTGTGGACTTTATCATCTGGTAAGATACACAATAACAAACACATTTCTAGGCATACTTACAGGACAGTTGCAGTGTGGAGTAATTATTTGTACAGTATTGTGGGTACGTAAAAGAGGATTAATTCGCTTTACCTAAGAAGATTGAGGAGACCAGGAAGAAGGTCTGCTCTTGTGGAAGGAGCTGCAATGCTCTCCCATTGCCCAGGGCACCCAAAGGCAAGGCATTGTTCTCCCACTGAGCTGCTGCTGTGGGTGATGCAGACACATAGTGGACATACCCACCTCTGCTAATAAATACACACCTATGCATACCTCCGAAAAGTAAGCCCATTCTCGGGTACAACTCAACTTTATTTAATGTTCAAACCATTTGATCCAAAAGGAACTGGGACTAAAAGGAGATCTGGGCTTCTTTCTTGACAGCTTCCAGGAAGTGCAACTTCAGAGCAATCAAGAAATATGGGCCCTCTCCTTCTATAGAGATTTGCTTTAATGATTCATCTGTGGCTGTGCTATAACTCATTCATAAAATCCCAAAGCATTCAAGGCTCCATCTTCATTATTGCCAGATGTCTTATAGGTGCCTTAGTCAACACTTCAAAGTGACTCCAAGTTTTCAAGAACGAGTGTACCTCAAGGACACCCAGAAATATGTTTACTGCTTCAAGGAGTCAGATTGTTGGAAGCTAGTAAACAAAACTCAAAGGACCTTTAACAATAAAATTGTGCTTCTCATTCTGCCACCTCCATTCTGTAGAATTTTAAATGACTCAAAGTACTTAATTTTAAAAAGATAGAATTAATCAATTTCTTCCAAATAACACAGCAACTGTAGAACATGAAATTCTCACCCCCTCCCCATTATATAGATGATGATAATGACAGACACACATATAATAGATAGATAAATAGATTATCATAGATAGATAGAGAAACAATGGATAGGTAGACAGCTAATAGATATAGAGAGGGAAGAGATAGCTGATGGAAGGATGAAAATGGGTGATAAATGATTAAATATATCATAGAAATAGAAGATAGATAGATAGATAGGTAGATAGATAGATAGATAGATAGATAGATAGATAGATAGATAGATGATACAGATAATTGATACAAAATGGACATATAGACAGGTAATGGATGTCTAGATAGAAGTGAATGATAGATAGATGATAATGAAGATAGATAGTTGGATAGGATATATTATTACTGTATGGAATGAAGGAAAGAAAGAAAATAACCTCCAGGAAATTGGTTTAGGTTAATTTCTATCAGTGAATAAAAGACAGAAGAATCTGATTTGATTGTCAATGGAGAAAATGAAATATATTTATTTCTTTATGAAATTAAAGTGTCACAAAGGGCCTGAGTTGAGTTCATGAATCCTGTGTGAGTGTGAGGCCAATAGGGTTCAAAAGAATTGCTTATGCCATTCCACTGGTCATAGGACAGCAGTTGGATAAGACAACAAGCTACCATGGATCTCAGTTACACAAAAATCCTGACAGATTCCTGCCATGGACTTTTTAATGCAAGTTGCTCCAAATGCCCCTGAATAAAATTCCTCTCTTTTACATCACATAAACTCTCCACTTAAGACTACTACAAATATTTTTGTCAAAAGATAAATAGCAGCTAAGAAAGCAGGAGTTAAAGCAGAGAAACAAATGCTTTTAGGCCACAAGTTCCCCACAGCTTGAGCTGCTACCACATGTACTCAATACTGACTATGGACCAGAGAGAATCCTGGCTCAGTGTCCTGACTCCACCTTGGTCCTAAAAGACACAGCACAATTAAACATTCCCAAACACAGATGTCTTCTCTTTTCAAGTCATTCTTCGGTTCCATGTCTTCAACTGTGGTGTGTTATACCTTCAAACCCCTGGATTCACACACAGTTTATTTTTCCTCAGCTGTAATCAGTTTTTGAATTCTGTTGTGTTTTTTTTTTTTTTTTACCCAAGTATGGTTCTCATGGTGTAGTAAATGACATTAGGCTTTTGTAAATTCTTGCAGAATATAACAGATCATTGGTTTTATAACACAGTCGCTGCTTTTGCATTCTGATGAGATTATTAGTAGCCTAGAATACAGCATCCTTGCATACTGTTAGTTAAAAAAAATAAAAGTTTACTAAATGGTCTCTTGTCAACTGTATCTGAAAATCATTATAGTTTCTCTCTTTCCTCGACATGAGGGGCTCTTCAGCAAGCTGGTGGGTTATGTCAACATGAGGCTACAAAATTATTATCCTGGCTCTGTTTCACTGGGCTTATGCCAGGCATTAATAGTCCCGTTGTAAAGCTCAGGGGTTACATGTTTGTACATCAGGTATAGAACAACTCTGTTCAATGAGAAGATGCTCAGACCCAGGTGCCTGGTGGCAGCTTTCTGTAGGAATAAATTCAGAGTGGGGAAAATGCCCCCAGGCTCTTCTGATGTCTCTCAATAACACGGATTAGCCTCTTTGGGAGCATTTTTGCAGTCTCCCATAGAAATTTAAAATCCACTGTTTTAATAAAATTAAGTGTTTTTTCCTCTTGGGCCCACAGTATGTAATGTAAATTAGTCTCCTGTGATATGTAAGGGGAAAATGGTCCTCCATGCACTTTGGCACTCTGGTGAGCCCGGGCATGGAACGGAAGTGGCCTACATAGACCAGGAAGTAGAACCTGCCCTCTTCTGCTCATCATAGATGACATTTGAAAATTGCCTACTGCACATGCATCTTCCTTTATTCTTTTCCATGCTCATCCCCCATGCACACCTGCTATCTGCATTAAGATCATGACATTCTAAGCTCCAAATTGATACAATGCCAAATAAAAAGCTATCCAGTGAGCCATAATGGGCCTGCAGAAGTCGCGGCATTCAACAGAGTCAATAATATAAGCTTTTAAATGCGTAAATGCATATGAAAATGAGAGATCTGATCTGCTTCAACAGTTCTGGCCTATCTCACACGTTAAATGGTGTTTTTAAAACCTGCTTGTCTCCAGTTTGCATTTTACCTGGAAACAGGAGTGATAGGAACAATGGAGTCTATAAAATGTCCAATGTCTTTTTTAACACAATTCCTTAAATGACAGTATCAAGAGCAAATCCAGATCGTTCTCTTATTTTGATTTTTTAACATTGTATTATTTTTTAATTAAAACACTATTGCATAATCTCCCCTTTTTCTCTCTCCAATCCCTCTCATGCCACTCCTTCGATACTTCTCAAAATTGTGGCATCTTTTTCTGTGATTGTTATTGTTACACACACACACACACACACACACACACACACACACACACACACACACACACACCTAAATATATAAATACAACCTCTGTCTATTTAGTGTTATTTTATGCATATGATTTCAGGGCTGACCACTTAATATTGGGTAACTAACTCCAAATACAGGGTTCATCCTTGGGGAGACCTATTTCTCCCATTCTTAGCACTCCCTAGTTGCCTGTAGTTCTTTGCCTACAGGTGAGGCCTGTGAGATTTCCTCCTTCCAAGTCAGCTTTTATTTTCATGTCCCATGTTTCCTGGGACACATTTCTTCTACTGATGACCCTAAAAATTGAGTAATACCTAAAATTAACATTATTCTCTTTGCAATTTTAAATGGACTCCTCAGGTACCTTTGCAACATGTTGTTCTTGTTAACATTTCCTCAACTTTGTTTAGGAATCAAACTTAAACACTACAATGTGGATTCTCCCTTATAACACATACTCTGAAATAACTGTACATAGTTTTGCTGAACTAGATTTTGTTAGAAGACTAAAACAACTTTCTAAAATTCCAAGGGTCATTGATCAGTACTGGATCTGACTTCTGTTTTCAAATGCAGAAACTATTGCGAAGACCAGACTCGGGAGAACAGTGTAAAGACCTGAGATGATGGTCCCCTAGCAGAGGGAGAGGGGAAGAGAGAGAGAGAGAGGTAACAAAGGAGGGAAGAGGGAAGGGGGTTGGGAAAAGAAATGAAGAAAGGGAAGGAGGAGGAATAAAGGAAAAAAAGGAAGGCTGATTATGTCATAATATATTTTATTATTTGCTGCATAGTAATTATTCACATAATAAATAACTTCTAGTGTCAGCAACCTCAAGAACACTATATTAGGCTGAGGAGATGATTTTGTCTGCAAAGCACATGCCATGCAAACATAAGGGCCTAAGAGCATCCCCAGAATCCATGTAGAACAACCACAGCCACGTGTGGCACTATGCACCTGTAATCCCTGTACTGGTGAGGCAGAGTGGCATGGGGGAGACCGGTGTCACTGGCCAGTCAGTGTACTCTGGCTCTGCAGGCATGCACACACACACACACACACACACACACACACACACACATATGCAGGCCCATGCACAAAGAGGAGCATGCACACTGTATATTTTTCCATCTCTCTAGTGGAAGGTAAGTCCTGTCCCCTTTGATTAAATCACCTTGTCTGTGGACAGAGAATGATGGAGTTGAGTGGTAAATCTAAATGGAGTAGAGTTTAAATCTTACTTTTCACATTTAATCTCTATGAACTCTGTGTCTGCTGTGAAAATAGAGCAGTCATTGAAGCTACTTCATATCTGTGCCATGGGTTTTGTGTCAGGGTGTGTAGTAGGACAATCTGATGCCTATTGTGTACCAAGTACTTACAAAGTGTATGCAGCATGGGCATTATTATGAGTCTCCTGGCTCATACACTTTACTATGTGACTCATGTAGGTTGGGTTCTAACCAGATCAGAGAGCAAGGATTTTTATTTCTTTGAAGGACATACTTCCTTCCCTCAACCTAAGCCTGTAAAGACAACATCCATGCTACCTCATTTCACTGTCTATACAGATCTGAAGAATGGGTCCATTTAGGCCAGTGTTTCTCAACCTGTGAGTTGTGACTCCTTTGGGGGTTGCACATCAGATATCCTGCATATCAGATATTTACATTACCATTAGTAACAGTAGCAAAATTACATGAAGCATCAGTGAAGTGATTTTATGGTTGGGGGTCACCATAACATGAGGAACTGTGTTAAAGGGTAGCAGCATTAGGCCTGCTTCCTGCCCTCCTCCTGCTTCTAAACTTAAGTTGCAAGTGATGGGATTGTATGCTTTGAACAGCAGAGTTCCATGTGTATGTATATGGAAGCAGGAGTTTGTCCCCTTACTGAGTGGGATGTAACCCAGTCACACCATGGCACTGCTTTGAAGATCCGTTGACCGTTCTACCCTGGAGCTGTGCTTCTCTTCTTTCTTCTGTGTCAATGAGTACATTGTGCTCCTTTTCTGGGTGCCAGTCAGTACACACTTGACTGATCTCCAGCAATTGCTAGGGTTATGAAAACCAAGCCTCTGATTTCAGATCTGCAGGTCTTGTGCATTGATTCTAGACTGGGACCTTGCATCTGACCTGACTTTCTGTAGGGCTGGTGTAAACCTTCCTGTCCCTTCTCCTGCCACCATTTAGAATCCATTCCATTTCACACACACACACACACACACACACACACACACACACACACACCATATACCCACTCCACTCCTTTCATTATAACTCAGTGGAGGGGTTGGAGAGGTGGCTCAGCAATTAAGAGCACTGACGGTACTTCCAGAGGACTCACATTCAATTTCCTTCAACCACATGGCAGCCCATAACTATCTGTAACCCAAGTTCTGGGACATCTGATGCTCTTACTTGGCCTCTATGGGCACCAGGCACTCATAGGGCACACACATGTATGCAGACAAAACACTTATACATGTAAAATAATATTTTTTAAAAAAAATCTCATTGTGTACATTCATTGAACAATTATATTCTTGGTAATTTCTGTGCCAGGCTTTATGCTAAGTGTCAGGAATGCAAATTAAACACATCCTTGGTTTTGAATACACTGATTATCTTAAACAATAAAGGATAGACTGTCAACAAGCAAATAACAGAATAAATAGCCAAAATATTTTTAGTATTTGATTGATGGTTAGAGGGAAACAAGCCAAGTCCCATACCAGAATGTAAGCGGAGAGTTTGATTTGCTGGTGTACCCCTAAAAAAGGCCTCTCCGAAAAAGAAAAAGGAAAAGGCAAGAGAGAGAGAGAGAGAGAGAGAGAGAGAGAGAGAGAGAGAGACAGAGACAGAGACAGAGACAGAGACAGGCAGAGACAGAGAGAGAAATGAAGAAAAGAAGAAAGGAAGGAAGGAAGGAAGGAAGGAAGGAAGGAAGGAAGGACAGAAGGCAGATTAAGAGAAGAAAGCTGGGCATGGTGTTATACATCTGCAATCCCAGCACTGTAGACACAAACATCTTGAGCTCTAAATCAGCTCAAGTTAGGAAAGAACCAAGAAAATGTTCAGAGTCCAGAGCTCCCTCCAGCAGAAGTGTTCTGAGGCCTCCCCTGTGTGTGTCAAGTAGCAGAGGGACACTGAAGAGTGGGATTTATAGGGACTTATGGGCTTGGGGAACCACATTTGAGTTGTATTCTTAATACAATAGAAAACCAACACAAGAGTTAAGAAGGAGTCTGCTCCAATTGACTCTTCATTTCCACAAGTTCTGAATCCGCAGATGCAGCCAATTGCAAATAGAATTTTGTTTAAATTGTAGATGTTATGTGTATAGATATTTTGCCTGCATGTATGGATGTACACAACAGACATTCTTCTTACCTGTGGAGACCAGAAGAGGGCATTGGAGCCCTCGAACTGGAGTTATAGATGGTTGTGAGCTGCCATATGGATGTTGGGACCTGAACCTGGATCTTCTGGAAGAGCATCCAGTGCCCCCAACTGCTGAGCCCTCTCTCCAGACTCCAGAAAATATTTTAATTGTGTCTGTATCAAACATATGTAATGATTTCCTTCTCATTATTTTGTAATAAAAATAGCATGTTGTGTATTTACAGTGTGGAAACATTATGAATAATGTAGAGTTGAGTGGCTAGGGGTGTTGATAACTGAGGGGTAAAGCATATGTTTGGCAATGTGAGGCCCTGCTTCCAATCCCAGATGCATAAATACACAAATACATGTTTATTTATAGGTTGAATGCAAACATTTTATGGAATTCAAAAGAAGGGACTTGAATATTTTCAAACTTTATCGTCAAGTCCTGGCACCAATTCCTTGTAGATACCAAGGGGTGGGTGTATACAATATAGAGGCAGCAGGGAGGGCACTGTGATGTCCCAGGAACTTTCCAGAACTGGGGTGTGGAGTGCAGCAGGAGGAGAAAGAGGTGGTACTAATTGAAGTGACTGAAGAAATACACAGTAGAAATGAACTTCCCGACTTCTGGAAGGAAGATGGAAGAGTTGGAGGACTCCCTGCTTATTCCAGGCTCCTTGAGTGAGTAACTGACTATGAAAAATACAACTCACTTAGGGCAGAACATGTCTCAAAGATCCTGATAATGAGGTTGTGAAATCGGAAGTCCCTATGTGTCATGTAAGTGGGATTGTCAAAACATGTGGCAGGAGAGTTCTGTGCATTCTACCTGTCTTCTCTGTGAAAAGTCAGAGCTGGTCATACTGGGATCTTCATTAAAGCTATTTGCCATCTTATCTTAGATGCAATTTGATATTCTGTGCAACATGAAAAATAAAAGTCCCAGACAGATATTAGGGTTCAAGTTTCAAGTTGATCAATTCAAGGGTGGCCTTGAACCCCGAGAGATCCATTTGCTTGTCTCCTGAGTCCTGGGATTAAAGGTGTGTACCACCAATGCCTAGCTTCTACAGCTAACTAGTGTGGCTGGCTTTGCTTTCTTCAGGCAATCCTTATTAAATCATAAACAATATATAACCACAATTCTGTGCATTTGATTTCTTTTTTATATTAGTAGAATATGAGTGTGGGGCAGTGAGCCCCAGAGATCCTCCTGTCTCTGTATACTCAGAGCTGGGATTACAAGTGTGTAACACCACACCCATTTTTACATGGGTTCTGGGGATCACATTTATGCCCTCATGCTTTCATAGCAAACACTCTACTGACTAAATTACTTCACAGTCCTGATGCAATTTTTTTTACGAGATTGCCCCTCATGATTAATGTCAACATGCAAATTTCACTTTATCAAATGGTTATCACAGAGCTCAAAATAAGGAAAGAAGGTTGGGTACGATGACTTTTGAAAAGGTTGTTAGTACCAAATCTTTGGATCAGCCAGGGGAATCATGATCTAGATGCTACAAATAACACACATCCCCACAGAAACATGGGTCCTGGAAAGATGCATCAGCAAACACCTACACTGTGCTGGTGGGCACACTACAATTGTCTCACCAGCTTCCATAAATATCAAAGTGAAGAAGATACCACTGCTAAAATCCAGATCAAACACTGCCTCAAAGGGGGAAACAGCATCGGAGGGAAGGAAGGATTGGAAAGAAAATTCCACAATCACAATCCCCTTTCTGAAGAGAAAAGAATGTGGCAACATGCAAATGTTATCAAAGAAAACTGTATAAAACATTGCAGTATCCTTCCTGTCAAATGAATATAAGATGCTAATTGGTGGTGTATGTAGTCCCAGAGATGCTTGACATGCAAAGAGTGAGTGAAGTACGACAAAGCATTTGTGTGGGCCATCTGGAAGGGCATACCACACTGCTGCATGTGATGAGAAAGAGCAATTAAAAAGACACTCCAGAAACCAAGTTGGAAATAGGCATGGCTCTGCATGCTAAAATCTTTCACACTGGTGGGGAAGCTTAGGAGGAACCCCTCCATGCACCTACACACTCTGCTGACCATATACAATAGAAGCTGCCCTCATCAGCATGGACAAGTGACTGTCAACCCTGCCAGAGCCTGGACATCTCCTCAGCTTTACCAAGCATGCACCCGCCGTCCATGCTTCCTTAGTGGCAGGTGTCTTGTGTCATTCAAAATTGAGTGTGTACAGTCTTTAGATTTCTAAGGGAAAGGTCCTTCCTTCCTGCATGTCTGCACACACACACACACACACACACACACACACACACACACACACACACACACATTCTATAATCACCAAGATAATTTGCAAAGTACAAATGTTGGTTTCAACTCTGTATCTGCATGAGAAAAAATGCAAATATTCACCAACAGTAACACATATAACATTTTTGTTCGTCTCAGTTTGTAAATTAATTAAACTTGGAGATAATGTATTCATGAAATAAAGGTTTTCCTAAGTTTTGTACGAATGAGTATCTCAGACAGTACAAAGAACCAGTGAATGTTTAAAACATCTCATAGTAGGGCAAGTAAGGTAGCTCGGCAATAAAGGTGCTTGCCTCCAAGCCAAACCGTGAGTTCAGTTCCCAGGTCCCACACAGTAGAAAGAAAAACAGCTTCTGCAAGTTGTCCTCCGACTCCATCTGTACACTGTCATACACATCTCCATACATACATAAATATAATTTGAAATTTAAATATTTGGTAATAAAGGACTGGCCTAATGCTTGAAATTGGCAATAAGACCTGATATTCTGATTTTGCCTGTATGCGGTTACACATACGTGCATGTGCTTGTGTATGTGTATGCTTTATATGCGTGTGTTCACGGTATTGCGTATGAATTTGTGTGTGCTTGTACATGAATATGTGTTCCTGTGTATATACATGTGTTTGTGTGCATTGTGTGTGTGTGTGTGTGTGTGTGTGTGTGTGTGTGTGTTTATGCTTAGTTATCATCAAGTGTCTTTATTGCTCTCTACCTTATTTTTTTGGGACAGATTCTCTCACTGGAGCTCCCTGGTGCAGTTAGACTGATTGCCTTCTGAGCCCAGGGGATCCTCCTGCCTCCATAGCTCCAGACTGTGTGCTGCATATTCAGCTTTTACATTGGTGCTGGAGATCTGAACTCAGGTCCTCCTGCTTGCCCATCAAGCCCTTTAACCACTAAGCCTTCTCCCCCGAAAGGTGTTCTAATCATTAATTGATGATTTTGTTCACAGTGAAGAAGTCATGTGTGTCCCCAGACAATTTTTCTTTGTCCAGTGTGGCTCAGAAAAGCCAAAAAGGCTGAACATATCTGCTACAAACAGCTTGAATCAATGAAAGAGACCTGAATAAAAAGTGCAATTCAGGATTCCAGAGACTTCCAAATTCTGGCTCTTGGGCCACTCGGCTCCGTGGTCTGCCCCTCAAGGCTCATGTTTTCTTCTGATCTCTTATCATTTGTATCATTGTTCTGAAGGAAAAGTTCAAGATTGATTTAGCCCACAGCTGGTTAAAAGACAAACGAACCCAAAGCACAAACACAGACACCTGGGAAATTGCATCTCAGCGATCAATCTACCTCTTCTTAAATACATTTTGTTTGTTTGCCTATCTGAGTATAAGCCCCAAGGCAAGAGCTGTGTCTTTCTAATGTCTGCTACAGCACCAACATATTGTAAAATCTGAGGCAGTGATAAACAATAATAATAATACCATCCAAAGGGAATGCAGATTGGAATGGCATGTGTTTAACCCTAATGGTTTACACACTTGGAGTTGGGAAAGACAGAGCACTAGAATAAATTTACATCAGCTAACTCTGCTTCAAAAATCTGAATCTTTCTCTTCTTTGCTAGGGTTATATATTTTAAGGACATGGTGATGAAAGCGGTATTTGAAACAAATCAAAAACAAGCAAACAAAGCCCTTCACACTATATCCAATGGTGGGGGGGGGGGCTTTCACTGAACATTTGCTGAACACCAACAGTATTTACTAAAGAAATAAAAAGTTAAAAATCTTGTTTTCTACTGTTTTGCGTGTTGGAACATGCAAGTAGGTCAGGAAAGAGTTAAGGGGGAACTTAGAGTGGTGTTTTTGTTTTTTGTTTTTTTGATACATTTGTGAAAACTTTTGCTGTGTAGATCAAAATGAAATGTACTCGTTTGAAATGGATGGTCTATTCTGAAGAATGTACCCATTTGGCTTAGGTCTTTGGAGGGAAAAATGCAAAGTTGATTATCTACACTTGAAGAGTATATACTGGCTAGGTCTCTGAGCACTATCTTTACCCACCAGGCACAAGCACTGTGGGGACATCCCTGTTACCTCACAGGTTCTCAAGGTAGCAGGCAATCTGAATAAATCCTTCAGTTTCTGGAAGAAGTTCCTCTAATGAATGTGCAGGAGGGGCTCTAGTTTAAAACACTTAATTTTCTACCTCCATGTTTATCTGAATTGCTGGTTAGACTATTACACTAGAAAGTCTTCCCAGTCAGGACTTAGAGGGTAGAGATGGGGGGTGCAGGTTTTGATGAGACCAATAATGAAAGGATCTGTCAGCTTCAGTGCATGGAATACTTGGGAGGACTATACTAAAACAAGGATGTACTTAGATGGAATTTAGAATGAGTTAGAGCTGTGGTTCTCAACCTTCCTAATACTACCACCCTTTAATACAGCTCATCTTGTAGTGAGCCCCAATCATGAAATCATTTTCATTGCTACTTCATATAGTAATTTTGCTACTGTTATGAATCATAACATAAATATCTGTGTTTTCTAATGGTCTTAGGCAATGCCTGTAAAAGGGTCATTTGACCCCCACAGGGGTAGTGACCCTCAGGTTGAGAACCACTGAGCTAGAGGGACAATTTGCCTTCTTGTGCAGATAATCAGTTCAAAACTTGAAATGTGACTTTGAGGAAGTTTAAGTGTAGGTCACCATTCTGAAACTAGGCTCAAGTAAGTTTTCTACAATGGATTTTATTCTGCCAGTCTTGCTCTTCTAACTAAACTCTCGACTACATTGTCTTCTGGTAATTTCTCATGGGTCAGAAAAATTTTAATAATTTAAAATAGATTCTTAGGAAACCAAAATGTAGTGTATATCATGAGGACCTTTTATCAATCCCAAATTATATACTGAATTAACCACCCCATTCTTATGTTGCGGTTACAGACTTCCATGCCATGTAATCTAAAACTATGGAAATAAATTTTTGTTACTTAAGCTATGTAAGCTGTTGTTATGGAAACCCCAGAGCAGATTGCAGCACTTCAGTGATGACCAAGTAGGAAAATTGCTCTCCTCAAAGGAAACAGCATGACTATGCCACTGGAGGAGGCAGAACAGCTCCAGTGAGAGCGAAGCAGTCATAAGGAATGGTTTTTCCCTAGCATCAAGGCAGGATGGAAAGGCAGAAGGGAACCTCTTTGTACTAGCATCTTTAGACCCTTCTCCCATAAACTGAGACCAGATCTTGATTTGCTGTAAAATCATCAAAAGTAGTTGAAATAGTTCTAGAATATTCTAATACACAAGAACTCTCTTTCCCTCAGCCCTGTGATAATCATTTTTTTTTAAACCACTGAGGCTGAAAACCTGACAAAGCAACTTGAGGAAGGAATGGTTTATTTTGGCTCATGTTTTTGATAAGGAAGGAGTGGCAACAAGCAGCTCTTGTGGGAATTTGTGGCAACTGACTGCTCACATGTCCACACTTCAAAAAGCAGAGAAGGGACAATAAATGGGGCCAGACTATAAACTGCAAGTCCCACCCCTACCAATACACTTCTTCCAGCTAGACCCCACCTCTGAAAGTTAAGTACCATGGTCTAGGAACCAAATATCTAATGAGCTTGTAAAGATAAAAACCAGCATAACACCTAATCACACCAAGGCTGATACTTACTAAAAAATCTAAGAATCTCAGTGGTGATTACTACAGCTATGGGCTGATTACAAATGACCAACCACAAAGCCATATGTGGTGGTTTGATTGATAATAGCTTCCATTGGCTCCTTTATTTGAATACCCGATTCCCTAGTTGGTAGAACTGTTTGGGAAGAATTAGAAAGCGTGGCTGTGTTGGAGGAGTTGTGTCACTGAGGGAAGGAGTTGAAGTTTCAAAAGACTCTTGCAATTCCTAGTTCTTCCTCCCTCACCCTCTCTCTCTCTCATTGATCAGGATCTGAGATCTCAGCTATTCCTTTGATTCGACACCATAGATTCTAATCCTCTGAAACTGTAATCCAAATTAAATGCTTTCTTTTGTAAATTACCTTGTGTTTTATCACAGCAATAGAAAAGTAACTAAGACATTACAAGTAAGCAAAAAATGATTTTCTTCATTATTGATGCTATCCACAACACAAAATAAACCAAAACCAACTGAGCAACACCAGAAATAGGAGATTCAAAAGTGAGGGGAAACTGCCTTACATAAACAGAAAAAAAGTTAATGTTTTACCTGTTTGGGGAGATAAGAGTATAAACCATGGCTAATCCATGGAGAAAACAAAGCTTCAAACTACTATTTTCTTGTTTGATTAGAACCCTCATTTTTGAAAAGAGATACCATAATAGAGGGAGTCATTATAGCTTTAAAGAGAAATCTGGCACTAGGGAAATGTCCAGAGATCTACAAGGTTGAACCCAACTAACAATCTAAACAATAGTCGAGAGGCTACCTTAAATGATCTTCTCTGATAATGACATTGATGACTACCTTATATGCTATCCTAGACTCTTCATCCAGTAGCTGATGGAAGCAGAAGCAGACACCCACAGCTAAACACTGAGCTGAACTCTGGAATCCAGTTGCAGAGAAGGAGGAGTGATGAGCAAAGGGGTCAAGACCAGGCTGGAGAAACCCACAGAAACAGCTGACCTGAACAAGGAGGAGCTTGTGGACCCCAGATTGATAGATGAGAAACCAGCATAGAACTGTTCCAGAACCCCTGAATGTGGATGTCAGTTTGGAGGTCTGGTCAATCTATGGGGCCTTTGATAGTAGATCAGTATTTATTCCTAGTACATGAATGGACTTCAGGAGCCCATTCCACATAGAGGGATATTCTCTCAGCCTAGACACATGGGGGAGGGTCTTGGCCCTGCTCCAAATGATATAACAGACTTTGAAGATTCCCCCATGGAAGGCCTCACCCTCCTTGGGGAGCAGAAAGGGGATGGCATAGGGGATTAGTGGGGGGCAGGGGAGGAGGGGAGGGAGAGGGAACTTGGATTGACATGTAAAACAAGCTTGTTTCTAATTTAAATTTTAAAAAAGGAGCCTTCATTTCTGTTCTTATTTGGCAGATACCTCAAAAATTCTGTGTGTCTTATTTCTCCTCTAGTTCCTGGACATTCAACCAGGATAATCTTAGGTATGTTCCATGTAAATATGACTAAGAGTTTGCCAAAAGGCTATGAGTAGAAGTGACATGAGCTACTATCCAATCTCACCTGGGAAGCTAATTTATTTTCCTTGTCCATTGACTACAATCAGAAAGATTCAAGTACCTAAATGAAGGTGAATCCCATAGGAAAGGCTTCAGTCATGGGCTTGCTGCATAGAAATGCAGCCTATCAACTCTCCAGACAGACTGGAATGATGTAGGTATGAAATAACTCTTCATTTATCAAGACATTTATATTCTGGAGTTATTAGTTTAAAAAGTAAAACCACTCTAACAATACTCATTAAAGTTAGAAACAGTACAGTTTTGATCTTGTATTGTCAATAGTTTTCAACAGCTTTATCTGGTGGAATAAGAGGTAAACACTTCATTCTCACCCTGTTCTTTCAGAAGCTGAGTCAAATCCCAGACAAGGCTAAAAGATAACTAAACAGTTTGTTTGATGGACTGCAAAGCAGGAGTTGGAGATCTTTCACCGTTGATGATGTCTTTCTCCAAAGACATGTATAGCTTACTAGCTTGCATGTATTCCATAAGTCATTCTTTCCTCGATGGGCCTTACTAGAGAGACTCTTTGGATAATTTCAGTTTTTGTAATAAGGGAGTTAGTGCACTTATAGTGAGAACTAACCAGTTATTTCTGATAATAATACAATCACACAGGTGTAAGTCTGTTAAGTTTATGAATGGTGGAAATAAAACTTACAAGTACCCTACATATGGCAACAGTCACAGAAAATGTCTAGTATGCTGATAATTCACTCAAGGTCAGTACTACAAAGAGTGTGGTTGATAAATTTCTTAACCATAACCTCATAATTCACAATCTACAAGAAGTGTGAGAGAAATAACTGAGTATTCTCTAACAATCGAGGTTTGGGTTTCACTATGTATGGAAGCTTCTTCAGGCCAAATTTTAATCACCTATGGTGAAGACTGTTTCAGCCAAACTTCATCATTTTCATCTTTTCCCAACCCCCCTCATATTCCTAACACATAATCCCTTCTTCTTGGGCAGAATACAACACCATGATCATTTCACTGATGATTAGCACAAAGGCTATGGTATTATAATGGTTACACAGATATTTATTAAACTGCTACAAGAATAAGTAATGAGACAGCAAAAATAAAGAAATGCAATGAGTCTATAGGTCATCAGAAACATCTGTGTCTAAACTATTTAGATGTTGGAACAATATTTTTCTTTAGATATGAGTTAGGTGGATGCTAGCATAATCCCCACAGGGTACAGAGCAGCCCTCCAACTGACACTCATCTCTTGCTGTTTTATAGCTGGTATACTATAATAATTAGTTTTGTCAAGTGAACACAATCTACAATTAACTAGAAAGAAAATTTCAATGAGGGATTATCTACATTGGTCTGTGTGCTTGTTTGTGGGAGATTGACTTATTGAGATCCAGCCCAATATAGGCGGCACATTTCCTAGGCAGAGGGTCCTAAATGGTATAAGAGGGTCCTAAATAGAGAAGTGGAGCTAAGCAAATGAGCACAAATGTGAGCATGTGTACATTCGTTTCTGTCTGCACTTGACTATGAATGTGATATGATTAGGTGTTTGACATTCCTGCCTTGACTTCTCAATGATAATTGACTGTAACCTAGAACTAATATAAACTTTCTCCCTTTAGTTGCTTTTTTCAGAGCATTTTATCACAGCAACAGAAAACAAACAAGAATATATACTTTCTTACTATCATAATACATGCCATTTCATCTGTGTGCTTACCTTGTTATCTCCAAGACTACAACTCACAAGTCTCCCCAAACAATTCCCTACTCCCTGCAATAGTGTGGCTTCCAGAACTTTGCACCTCTCTTATGCCACTGATGACTGTGACTACCCTTTTCTATTTCCTGTTCCCACTCCCCAGCCTGTCCTCTTATGATGTCCTCTATTTCTCCAGTGCAAATACCTTCTGTGAAGTTTAATCTCAGCCATCAGTGATAAACAACTACTCCCTCTTCTATGCCCCTAAAGTGACTTACACATATCATATAGTAATCTAGCCTGTGTGGCATTATACTGTAATCACCAGCACTTATTATAGTTTCTGATAATTCATAAGTGATCAAAAACGAAACTGCAATAAGTTTACCCTTTTGGACAAAGAATCACCTATCAACAATTTAATATAACCATAAGTATAAAGCCACATATTTAAAAATGCTGTAATAGTACAGCCTTGTTGGAGCCCTCTCAAACTTTCATCTCTATCTCACTAATAAACACCCCCATCTCTCATTCTGACTTCATTTTATAAACATGCAGGTTTTTTTTTAATCTGGGAAACAACAGCAAAGCAAACAGATGAGCACTCTAACATGAAATATGTAAAGCTCTGTGTTCCTGTTTAAAGAATTGCACTGATGGCCCTTAATCCGGTTACAAATTGCAGGAATTTACGGTGTTCATTGATGTCTGTGTTTGATTAAGACATGACTATATATTTAAGAGCTGGCAAGATTATTAAGGCAGGCTGTGATGACTTCAGTAATTACGCATCTTAACCCATATTAGTGTAAACAACTGTATAAAATCCATGTCAGTGTTAGAAACACAACTGATATGGTTCAATTAAAGTAATACAAGGTAGTTTCTTTTTAAGATGACTGAGGGAAAATTTTGGTCAGAAGGACTTGGAAGAATGGATTTCCCCACATAATAGTGTAACCTAACAGGTAAGTTTAAAGAAATTGTCTTTGAGACATTATAAAGGAAGGTGATGAAAGAAGCAGGAGATTCAGGGGCTAGAGTCCACCTCTAACCCTCTGCCCCGGTTTCTATACTATGTCCATAATGAAGATGATTAATTTCTTATTGGATCAGAGTTCACCATCACTCACAAAGGGAATGCAGCATCAGAAAGTAATTGATCTGGTTGCTCAAGCTACAACTAACCCTATCACCCTTCAAAAAACTTAAAAAGAGTAAGCAGTGCCTATGTGAGCAATGCCATCTATAAGGTAAGAAAGTAAAGACTGAAATAAATAACCTATTTTCAAATCTGTGCTCTGGTTGTTAGACAAAATATTTTTTCTTTCTTTCTTTTTATTTTTATAATTGTAATTAGACTAATTTTAAATTAGAAGCAAGCTTGTTTTACATACCAATCCCAGTTCCCTCTCCCTCCCCTCTTCCCCTTTCCCCCACTGACCCCCATACCATCCCTTTTCTGCTTCCCAGGGAGGGTGAGGCCTTCCCATGGGGATCTTCAAAGTCTGTTGTATCATTTGGAGCAGGGCCTAGACCCTCCCCCATGTGTCTAGGCTGAGAGAGTATCCCTCTACGTGGAGTGGGCTCCCAAAGTCCATTCATGTACTAGGGAAAAATACCAGAGGCCCCATAGATTGGCCAGACCTCCAAACTGACACCCACATGCAGGCAGTCTGGAACAGTCCTATTCTGGTTTCTCAGCCATCAGTCTGGAGTCCATGAGCAAGGCCTTGTTCAGGTCAGCTATTTCTGTGAGTTTCTCCAGCCTGGTCTTGACCCCTTTGCTCATCATTCCTCCCTCTCTGCACCTGGATTCCAGAGTTCAGCTCAGTGTTTAGCTGTGGGTGTCTGCTTCTGCTTCCATCAGCTACTGGATGAAGGCTCTAGGATGGAATATAAGTTAGTCATCAATCTCATTATAGGAGGAGAGCAAGAAAAGATATACCATTATAGGTTTAAAGAGAATTCTGGCACTAGGCAACTGTCCAGAGATCTACAAGTTTGACCCCAACTAACAATCTAAGTAATAGTCTAGAGGCTACCTATCATTTTCTCCTCTGTATAATGGGCATAATACCTCCTTCATAGACACTGTATGTATTAAGAATGAAGTTTCATATGCATACAATTTTATAGGGAAAATTAATTGTATTTCAACCATATAATACACACACACAGTGTTGCATAACCAAAACTGTGGTATGGTATCCAAACTGTCATGAGCATTATGAAAAAGAGACAAATATGATTGTCCCAAAATGCAGTCATCAGCTGTCTCCATAACCTTGCCTGGGGAAGCACCCTGACAGCTCACTAACAGGCTTTCAGTGCCTTCTAGGGTCAGAAGGAGAACTGAACAAGTAAATGGCAGCTCTACCAAGGCCAAGGCTGTTCTCAGACAGTGGGATGCTCTGGGTAAGTCCCTGCATTCATTGATGAGCCTAGAGGCAGAGACAATGTAACCCCACTATCTGTTGACTCAGAAGTATGTTGTGTGATCATTTGATCTAAACTAAGGGCTCCCAAGACCCAGAATTAGTTTTTTTTTTTTAAAGCGCTGTTTATAGCAGCTGTTGTTGGCTTTATTCTGCGAACTGCAGCCATAGTACTGCACTTGTTAATTGCAGGCTAGTGTAACCCTGCATTCCAGGGACAATGTTCCCTTTGTTCTACCCACTCCACTTCACCTGAATAATGGTACAACAATTATTAAAGCAGAGAAATGTCTGCATTTCTCTGGGGACGTTCAATAGTTTTCTAAACATAACACATGGACGAAGAAGAAAAGTGACAATCTATGTCATTATAAGTAAAGGACTCCCTAGAGGACATGCACCATTTTTAGCTTTATATAGCAGATCTCATATCAAACACAAACCACAGATCAAAACCTTAAATTGGGCCAGAAAGATGGCTCAGAGTGTAGAATCCCAGGAAGGCTTATAAGGACCAGACCCTAATCACCCTGAAAATTTTTCATGAGACAAGTATCCCGCTTCTACTAGGTTCGCATAATCTCCAAGCATTTTGGAATTGGAGAATCTGGACTGACAAGAATGATTACTGGATAGTTCTTGATGTGCAAGTACAAAGACCTGAGTTCAAATCCGAAATGGACTTTTGCTCAAATTTTGCTCCATAGAAAATGAGTTGTCTATGAGTCACTTTCATGGTGATAGAATACTGGAGAAAAGAACATTAAGTAAGTGCTTGTTTTGGCTCACTTTCACTTCATGATGAAGCCTGACTTCCTCAGGTTTGTAGCAGGACAAAGTATCTCAGCATGGTAGACATGGTGGAACAAAGCTGAAGGACACAAGGAGGAAGAGTCTGGGGATATGGAATGCCCTCAAAAGCTCATCTCCATTGCCATTTCCTCCAGTCAGGCCCACACCCTGAGAGTCATTTAACAATGAACACAGCCATGTGTTAATCCATTGATGGGAGCAGTACAGCCTTAAAGAATGAACACATCCATATGTTAATCCATTGATGGGGACTGTACAGCCCTGATGATGTAATCACTTCTCAGAAGCTTTTAAAAATGAGTCTTCAGTGAATGTGTTTTGGATACAAAGTTATGAACAGGTTTCTAAAGGCCCTCTTCTTCTAGGCACTTAGAATTCCATCTCAGTGCCCAAACTCATCCACTTCCAGCAGACTCCTGTCGTATATTTATATTCTAACTTCTCATGTCCCTGCTGCCTGCATGCTTCCCTTTCAGAACACATGGTAACATAACCAAGAAAGAATTTGGAGAGGTCCTGGCAGTCACGTCTCTGTCCCCACTGCTGTGTTGCTACATGGTGCCAAGAACTTCTGGAAAAGGCTCTTCCTGAGTCAATATCACATTCACACTATTGCAGGGGTCACACAACAGTAGGGGAAAGTTTCTTTCATAGGACTATATCTGAGTAATCTACGTAAGGACAAGCTAAATTCTTGAAACCTAGTTACTTTTCCCAAAAGAATAGTATTTCTCTAGCCTGTATCTTACTGGTCAATCCTTTCAATGTATAGCTTTCTTAATTATGGTTTAAAGCTTTATTAATTAATACACAGAAAAGTAACTACTAGCTTTGCAGAATCTCCAAGCTTTTTGGACTAGGGAGATGGATCTCAGGGTAAAGTGTTTGCTATGCAAGAACAAGGACCTGAGTTCAAATCCCCAGAATCTAGGTTAAATTTGGGGATGGCAGTACACACTTGTAATGTCAGTCCTGGAAGGTAGATAGAGGAATGTCCCAGGGGCTCACTGGTCTTTGAGAATTACCAATTAATGTGTTTCAAGTTCAATGAAAGACTTTTCCTCAAAAAAAACAAACTACCAATCAATAGAGAAAGATGTCTAATGTCAATTTCTGGCTTCCAAATGCATGTATACACACACATACACACACACACACACACACACACACACACACACACACACACACACACACACACGCATATGTACAACATAATGCAGAATCTCAACAAGAAACCATTTCTTTTTCAGGCAACTCCTAAGCACACTGGACTGAAGGAAGTTCTACTAGTTAAGGATAACCTGCTGCCAAGCTAGGGTCTTAGTCTCACTCTAAAAATGCCTGTCCAGGATACAAGATTAACTCAAAAAATCTGTAGCCCTTTTATATACCGATGACACATTGGTAGAGAAAGAAATCAGAGAAATATCACCCTTTACAATTGCCACAAACAACATAAAATACCTTGGTTTAACACAGACCAAAAATATGAAAGACCTGTAACATAAGAATTTTGAGTCTCTAAAGAAAGAAATTAAAGAAGATACCAGAAAATGGAAAGATCTCCCATGCTCTTGGATAGGTAGGATCAACCTAGTAAAAATGGCAATCTTGCCAAAAGCAATCTACAGATTCAATGCAATCCCCATCAAAATCCCAACACAATTCTTCACAGACCTTGAAAGAACAATTCTCAACTTTATATGGAGAAACAAAAGACCCAGGATAGCCAAAACATCCCTGTACAATAAAGGAACTTCTGGAAGCATCACCATCCCTGACTTCAAGCTCTATTACAGAGCTATAGTCCTAAAAAACAGCTTGGTATTGGCACAAAAATAGACAGGTAGACCAATGGAATAGAATTGAAAACCCTGATATTAACCCCCACACCTATTAACACCTGATTTTTGACAAACAATCCAAATTTATACGATGGAACAAAGAGAACATCTTCAACAAATGGTGCTGGCATAACTGGTTGCAGACATATACAAGACTGTAGTTAGATCCAAGCCTATCGCCATGCACAAAACTTAAGTCAAAATGGATCAAAGACCTCAACATAAATCCAGCCACACTAACCCTATTAGAAAACAAAGTGGGAAATACCCTTGGAATAATTGGTACAGGAGACTGCTTCCTGAACATAACACCAGTAGCACAAACTCTGAGATCAACAGTTGGTAAATGGGACCTCCTGAAACTGAGAAGCTTCTGTAAGGCAAAGGACACAGTCAGCAAGATAAAACGAAAGCCCACATACTGGGAAAAGATATTCACCAATCCCACATCTGACAGAGGGCTGATCTCCAAAATATACAAAGAACTCAAGAAGCTAGTCTCCAAAACACCAGACAATCCAATTAAAAAGTGGGGTACAGAACTAAATAGACAATTCTCAATAGAGGAATCTAAAATGGCTGAAAGACACATAAGAAAGTGTTCAACACCCTTAGCCATCAGGGAAACGCAAATCAAAACAACACTGAGATATCATCTTACTCCTGACAGAATGGCCAAAATCAAAAACACCAATGACAGTTTGTGCTGGAAAGGATATGGAGAAAGGGGGAACACTTCCCCACTGCTGGTGGGAGTGCCCACTTGTACAGCCCCATCAGTATGGGGACTCCTCAAGAAAATGGAAATGAGTCTACCACAAGATCCTTAGTCTACCACAAGCATATACCCAAAAGAATCACATTCATACAACAAGGACATCTGTTCAACGATTTTCATAGCAGCACTATTTGTAATAGCCAGAAACTGGAAGCAGCCTAGATGCCCCTCTACTGAAGAATGGATAGAGAAAATGTGGTACATTTACACAATGGAGTACTGCTCAGCAGGAAAAAACAATGGAATCTTGAAATTTGCAGGAAAATGGATGGAACTAGAAGAAATCATTCTGATCAAGGTAACCCAATCACAAAAAGACAAACATGATATGTACTCACTCATATGTGGATTTTAGACATAGAGTAAAGGATTAACATCCTACAATCCACACTGCCAGAGAAACAAATAAACAAGGAGGACCCTAAGAGAGACAATCATTTGTCCCCTGGAGAAGGGGAAAAGGTCACGATCCCCTGAGCAAACTGAGAGCATGGGAAGAGGGGGGAGGGAGCTAAGAGAATGAGAAGGGAAGAAGAGGAAGGATGCAGAGGTCATGAGGGAACAGAAATGTTGAGTCAGGGGAAGAATAGAAGAATGGATATGTGATAAGTAGGGTTTTAGTTGGGGGGGTGGTAGGGGGTAGGGGAGGACAGGAGGGAGAAGGGAACTGGGATTGTCATGTAAATCAATCTTGTTTCTAATTAAAATAAAACTGATAAAAAATTAAAAATAAATAAAAATACCTGTCCATAGCTGGATAAAGACATGTGCTCAGGCCATTGTCTTTACAAGAATCTTCTAGAGACTTTCTTGAAACTCAAGGCCAATGATTTGTATTTTTTTCCTTCTATAATAAGTTGTGTCTTGTATTCCATTCAGCAATTGTCCCTGGGAGCAGGATGGCACTGAATCAATGTGGGAGGGGTAGGAAGGAAATTTGGAAGAACCCCAGGGTAAAGCAAGATAATAACTTCTTCTGTTTTTTAACCCAAGAGCAACGGAACAATTTCCTATATGTGTACACATACTGCAAAGGTCCTGCTTCTACCAGCATGCAGATTATTCATCAGAGATCGAAGCATCCTTCCTGATGGGCATGGTGCTGCATGCCTGTCATCTTGGCATCCATGAGTCAGAGGCAGAGTACCAACTCAAGACAAGCCTAGCTACAAAGCGAGACCCTGTCCTAGAATATATAAGAGCAGCAAATCAGTGGCACATTTTTCCCTGCACCGTCTCCTATCTCTTTACCTTTCCCATATTTAAGATTTGAAAAATATTCCAATTACATACCAGCCATGACAAGCAAATGTCTTGTTCCTCCCAAAAGAATTAGAGCAAGCCCAGATTGGGCATAATCCCCACATACTGCTCTCTACTTCAGTCCTTAGCAAAGTTTTGAGGTAAGATTAAGGGATTTAGTACAAAAACAACAAGAAACCTTTTTAATGAATAGGAAGAAAAGAAACAAAGACCTGTTCTGATAACTATATTTCATGAAAAGTGACCAAGTAAGCATGTATTTTTTACAAGAGCAATCCACTTCTCCCTATAGCAAAACACCTTAAGGGGCCATTCTCTGAACCATTAAAGAGACAGAGAGAGCCCAGCATCCCTCTAGGAACTTGCTCCTTTCTGACACCTTGAAGATTCTCTGCAAAAATTCATTACGTGTTACAACAACTCTTTTTGTTAATTTTTAGTGAAAAATACTATGTGTTTATGGTTTTATATAGCACCTGTTTTGGATAAGGATTTAAGAGTCAATATGGCTCACACTTCCTACATCCCCTCTGAAAAACCCAAGGGCATTGCTGACTGCAAAAGCTAAGTGCCGGACTTCAGGTATGTGTCCTTGAACTAAAGCAAGCATATATCCTACTATGATTGTTTGCTTTTATTTTTCCCCTCAAAAGTCCCAGTGTAAACAACAAATTATGTGGTCACCCTTTCCAAAACTGATTACGGACACTCACAAGGTTTGCCTCTCCTAAAATGGTGCAAATACTGACAGTCAAGTTGCCCACTGTCATGCTGTCACCTAGACACCCAGCCTTGGCTATAGTGAACCTCATTGCTGCAAAGCAATCGCCACTGCTATACAGATACATGTAGTTGACCCAGTAAGCACCCCACTATTTTCTAGCTTTTAAAGAGTCCGAAAGCCTTCCTTTGAAATGCCTACTTTCCCTTTCAGTTGGGAGCAAAAGAAAGCATATTCCCTGGTAAACACATCTCCAGTTAGGAAGGCAAGTGAGAAATTGCCCCTGTTTTGCCCTCCCCCACCTAATTTTTGCACCCTTGCAGCATTTAGAAAACTCTGTCCAAGAACATTACTCTATGAAGAAAAAAAACATCATCTCAAAATTATTAAAATCTCTGTGGGAATTCATGATTAATTTTAAGGCCTGGCAGATTAAAATACATTATTATGTACACTCTGGTGCACCCTTTCAGATATTCTCAGAATCTGATTTTGCTCTCTTGATACACACCAATGACTCTACATGTATCTAGTAGATTGCAAGGAATAGATTAGCATTAAAGAGGCAGTATTGTGTTGTTAGGTTGTTATATGTAACTTGTGCTCATACATTAAGAAAAATGTACCTGGCATTCCCTGGGACATGACCAGGCCTCTTAAAAAAAAAGAGTGAATGAGAGAGATGATCATTAATAACTTGGTGACAATACAATGTGGCAGTTATTCTGAAATTCTGACCTTTGGAGGTTTCACTTGCATTTTGATTCAGTTCCCAGACAAAAGACAGATCACAAACCACCTGCTGGGAATGCAGGCACAGGTTTCAGGAGTGATCAGATCTCAACTTCCCAATCATAAGGCAAATGTCCTTTTGGCTTGTGCTAGGGAAGTCCCAATGGCAGCTGGAAGGTGGAACTGAAGCTCCCCTCTTTGTGTTAAGGATAGAAAGTAACCTCTGTGAAAACCAGGCCAACAGAATTCCCATGCACAACCCCTCGTGGCTCTCTCAGAGGTCATTCAAATATTCTGACAAGGAAATTGCTGGCCTCTTCTTCTGCTTCTTTTAGTGATGTTCCTTCTTGCACAGTCTCAAAAGATGGCATGATTCTTGGTGCCAAGAAGCAGGTATGTGTCACTCAAGTGTGAAGCTGTATGTCTACACTCAAGACATTCTGAGGTGGATTTCATTAGGGAAAACAGTACTTGGAGAAGCAGAAATACAAAGTTTTGACTCAGAAACTTCACAGAGCTTCAGGGCATAAAATAACAACAGATATGAATACTTTATGTCTAAGTCATAGATGTCAGTTAATCACGGTTCATGTTTACCTTATTAAACAGAATGATGTGATCAACAAGAATCTCTCCCTTGAAAGGTGTGCAATGTGGCCTCATGGCTCTCTTTTGCCTGTGCCACGTTCAGTCCCAAAAAACTTATCAGTTGATTTCCTTCTCCACTTATAAAATGTTCAAGAATACCTCATGTGTAGGTTTACTCTCAACATTCTGCTACTCAGTGCTGTCACTGCTTCTATGTGGCTGTTCGTCCCTCCACCAGCCTTGAGCATCTCCTACCTGCTCTAGACTGCTCGCCCTCCTCCACCCATTCCATGACATTTGCCTACTTTCAATTATAGTCTTGCTCAAATTTTGTCATCTCTCTCTCTCTTCTCACTCTGTCCTTCTTAGCTAAATTAAAGAAAGCCACAAGAAGAAAGGAATTATTCTCCCCCAGAAGGAAAGACTCTGCATTGGCTGTGTTTCCTACTGACTGCACCAGAGCACTCCTTATAAGAGATTTGTGGGAATGCATGTATGGCTACAGACCTACTGCACTGTTCCAGGCTCCTGCAACCAACTGTGGACATTCTGCTTTTGAAATATCTTTGTACATACATGTACATTCACACTTGCCATTCACACGAACATTGTTGCTTACTACTCTAATACACATGCTAGCATTTTGGAAACATTGTTTGGAATAAGGTGCAGCAGCAGGAGTGACCCCTAATTTATTTTCTACATTCTAACATCATGCTTTATCTCCTGAGGTCAGGCTTCTGGGTCACAATTTGGTCCTAAGAGACTTAAAACATCTCCTGGATTTTTACCTTTCCAAAATTTCACATTTGGATACAATTCCTCTAAAAGGCATGCTAATGTATTTTCCAAGTAAATATTAAATAATGTTTCAAGGCTCATTCCATAAAATGCTTGCTACAAAAGCATGAAGAACTAACTTTTATCCCAATATCCCACCTTAACAAGTTGGAAGTGATGGCACATCGTTAGAATCCTGGTGCTAAAGAGGTAGGGTCAGACAGAACCCCAGGCCTTCCTGGCCAACCAGCCTAGCCTACTAAGTTAGGTCCAGGTCCAATGAGGCTCTTTCTGAAAAACTGAGGTGAACATCTCTGACCTCCATAGGTACATGCAGGCACACACACACACACACACACACACACACACACACACACACACACACACAAATACACAATCACTTATGGCTCAACTGTTTAGTCTCAACCCAACCAAGGTGCCCATTTAACATGTCACAGCAGACCTGGCCTCCAGGTTATCCCGGAATCCCTCAGTCCCTACCTATTACAGGGTATGGCTGGCATACCTCATCTACCCCAAATCTCCAGCCCAGGGGATGAGCTGTCCTTCCCTCAGAGGCTCTTCCCTATATAATTCAGAATTTTGGTTACCTGCCCCTTTTGTACCTTTGGCCTCCTGGCTGCTGCACTTTGCTGCCATCTCTTTTCTCCTCTCTCCCTGCCCATATATGGCTAAGCTTAACCTGGTCATGTCCACTCTGAACTCTCCCAGATGTCTCTGACTCTGGTTATACTTCCCCTTTTATCTACAGTAAACTGCCCCCTCCACCATACCTAGGAGCATTTCTTTCCTTTATATTTCTTTTTTAAACTCATCAACCATACGTATAAGAAAAGATGTCACCTAAGTTAATGAAAGTAGGAAAGTGCCCCAGAGAACAGGATATCATGGCAACATTGGACAGAGAGCTCTTTGGATAAGCACATAGGCTTTCAAGTCTCTCAAAACAGTGAGGAAATTGGCAGAAGTAGCCGATATCAGAGAGGGCTTTTATATTCATCAGTTCAGTTCTGCCATGCAGGTCAAGAGAGACTAAGGCCATCTTCCATCTCTAAAGCAGGACTTCAGCAAGAAGCTCAAGAGGCAATGAGGCATAGACTCTCACAGTGCTATGCACTGTCCTGTCTTGCGACCTGGTCTGAGCAGGTAAACTCCTACAGAAACACTGCTCACTCCTAGGACAGCCCATGCTTGGATGACAGTCCAGAAAACATGAGTAAAGAGGATTTTGCCAAACAACCAAACAATCAATCTGCTGAAAGTTGATAATTTATCCTAGGCAAGGAGATCCCAATATCTGTCACAATGACAAAAGTGAAGAGGAATGTATATTCCTCTTCTAAAGGTGATGAGGATGAACATCCTCATCAATTTCTTCTAAAGTAAATTCCTAATAAAAATTAGATTGTATCTAATATATATATATATATATATATATATATATATATGTATATATATGGGATGCATACATGTATACATAGAAGAGAATTGTACATGCATGTAAGTATATACATGGGAGGGAACTGTGCATTTTTGAGGTATATGTGAGAAACAGATAAAAGGAAAAGGGCCAAAGAATGGGAGAAATTTCTCAACACATAATAGTATCTTTCACTCCTTTTCATCTCATTCATGATCTTCACTTCCAAAACAATCATATGCCAAGTATCTAAAGTTACAATAAAATCAGTTCCAAATGCCTCATGTTATCTTTCATTTGTGATTACTAGCTACTGATCCTCAGATGTGAACACACACCGTAGGGCAACCACAGAAACCAGGAAAGTATAAGGGATCATAGGTGTCAGGGGTGCTAAGGAGGAACCACTGGGATGCAAGAATATAAAGTTGAAAATACAATAATGGGAAGAGGGCTCCAACTGGACAAGAAGGAAAAACAGTATAGAGGGAGATGAAGAGACAAATAAGGCCAAGGTTGTTTGATAAAGCCTCAATGGATCATATTGTTTTATATTTACCTAAATCACACACAATATATACAAGTATACAGAAACACACACACAATATCTTAAAGGAAGTTAAGTCACATGGCCTGACAATGTTCCCCAGAAGAACCATAGACTAACGAAACCTAATAACAGACACAAGAAATCTCCTTTCAAAGGGTTGTTGAGGGTAGTCCAAGTGACTCCCACAACAGTATGGACTATCAATGTAGCCCTTGGCTGCCTCTCAGCTTGAGGGTGAGTCCTTATTACTGAAGAGATCGTGCATTTAGGACACATGACTCTGGTCACTGGAGCTGGATCTGACCTGAAAGCCTCTTTCCTGGAGTCTAGCCTTCATGGTTCTGGAAAATACTATGCAAACTGCCAAGGGAGGGAAGCAATCAAATAGCCCCACCCAGCTGGAACACCTATGAACCATGACAATTACTAGCATGGCAAGATATGCAAAAAGGTTCAAAGAGTACTCACATGTATTTCACAACCAACAGCTATCTAATTGGACTTAAGCCCACTCAACAGGATAGAAGTCATGTCTGGTACTAGAAACCTACTCAGCTTCCTGGGACTAGTGAAGTCATGGATCTTAGGAAAGAATATACTACTGCTACTTTGCTAGGCCAGCATAATTCCTTACTACATTTTCTAAATTGTATCCTCGGATACACAGATAGGTATATCTATCACTCCTCATCGAAGACATGTTGTGGAATATTACTTTATACTGTGTGAAGATGTGTCACTGTGATCAGGCTAATAAAGAGCTGAATGGCCATTAGCTAGGCAGGAAGAACTTAGGCAGGACTTCTGGAGACAGAGAGAGCTCTGGGAAGAAGAAACGTAGTCACCAGCCATATGGAGAGGAAGCAGGATGGGCAGAACAGAGTAAAGGTAACCAAGCCACATAAAAGGATGTAGATTAAAAGACATGGGTTAATTTAAGTTATAAGAACAAGTTAGGACTAAGCCTAAGCTAAGGCTGGGCTTTTATAATTAATTATTAGTATCTGTTGTTTTTAGGTGAGGTGGTGGACCAAAGAAAAATCCAACTACAAATGGTACACAACGTCCAGCCACATATATCTACATAATACCTGAGAAAGCTAAATAAAAGTTCAGACCATGGAGTCAAACATGACTTCCCGGCATGGCTTCCTGGTGACCATGGTCTCCTAGTAGGCTCTGCATACAGAGACTGACTGCTGGGTGGAGCCAGCCACTAAAGCCATTCAGGAGCACCATGCTCTAAACTTAGCCACACCGGTGGCCAACATAACAGTTTAAGATTTGTCTCACTCAGTCAGAAAACGCTGTAGATGCTTAGTAAAGCCAGGTCCAGACACAGAAAATCTCAAAGAAGGTATAATTTGTTTAAAAAAAATGTGCTTAGATGCTGAAGAAAGAAAAGAAAATGGGTAAAGGCAGTCGTAGAAAAAAATAATAGTTTAAGGATAATAAAGCAAAGTCTTAAGAATGAAAATAAAATAATATAGTAAAAAGCCATGTAAAGATGGGACATATAGACAACATCTGGATCCTACATGGTGCTTTATTGACTTTAATTGTTTTGAATGCTAAGAAACAGAGAATGACAGCTGCTGAGAGAATTGGATTGTGAAAGAGGCTGCTAAATTAAACCAGCCTAGATACTTTAGGAATGCCTTAACTTGAAAATGAATTCAGAAAGTATATTGCTTTTGGGAAGAGGTTGTTTTTGTTTCCACAGAAAATGAAAGGCTGTGGATTCATTCAAGGTTAAAAAGGATCAGGTTTGATCAAGGGAGACCCCCTGAAAATTCTGGCTACAGACATAAGGAAATAAACCTAGAGAAACTACAAGACAGGTACCATATATTTTACCTGCTCAAACATAAAACAAAAAATCATCTTTGGATGGCTTGTGTACAATGCAGTTCATACTTGTGTTAATACAGATATATATGCTACCTTTGAAAGTTTGTGTGTTTTCACAGGGGACTAGACACCAATGAAAATAAGTGGCCTAGGAGATCCAGCCTCTGAGTACCTCTTTTTCAGTTTCCTCAGAGTTCTACATCCAGAACAGCTTCATGATGACTGGCTGAGATGATCCAGCCTCACAGATTACTTCAGCATGGCTTCAGATAAGCCCTACATTTTCCCATTACACCAAGACTAGACAACAGCTATTCTCCAATGACTTGACCATTATCTTAATTTTCTCAAGATCCCCTAAAGATGTAGTCACTCTCAGACAACAGGAAGCAGTCTAGAGAACACAATGCCCACATTCCCAAGAGGTGGGCTGGATGTTTTTTGGTCATTCAGTGGGTAGGTTATGTATGTTTGTCAACATTTAGGGAGTTGGTTACAGGTTGATATTGATAATGATCAGAAAAAAAAAAAGCCTAAACAAAGGAGATCAGATTTAAGGGTCTCTTTCTGAAGAGAGAAAGGAGGATATAAATAGAAATGAAGTGGGGAAATGGTGCATTGTTAAGTCTACTTTTGAACAACCACTAGTCTCAAATATTTTATATTGATACTGATTTTTATATATTGATTCAAATTTAAGGTTATTTTTGTTATACTTATAAATGTTTCTATTTCTTTTTTAAGGTATTATAGATATGCAGCTCATTTTAAAATGTAATATAATGTTTTGGTCCATGAAATCAATTTAGGATAATAAAGAAATACAGGTTAGTAGTTAGTCACCTATAACCATCAAACTTATAGTTATGTTAGGTATATTTTCAAAGTCAATAGGGATGTATTTTAAATAGATAGATGATCTTCAAAAACTTCAAAGACCTACAGAATATGGCATTTAAAATGTTTTAATAACATAAGGTTTTTCATAACAGTGAGACCTGACTGCTCCAGGAAGAACCAATTTACTTCAAAAAAGGATGATGGACCCTCCATATGGATGGAGTTTGCTTCCTCTGTGGTAAAAGCTAACCATTGGGCAAAGAAACTGACCTTGCCTCAACTACTAATAGTATAATGTCCAAACTGGGCAAGCAGGACACAAAGAAAAACATCTGACAAACTTTGCCAAGATGAGGTAGGACAGTGTTTCAAAATTCCTGCTTCCCAGAAGAGTCTATGAGACATTCTAAGCTTGTAGGTTGAAGATGGATGCTGCAATATTACAGAGGAAGCTTGGGTGGCTATTCAGGCAGCCAGTTGATTCTATAATATCTATAGTTTTTTAAGTTGTTTGCTCTGCACTTCCTTTTTATTCAAGGAATATTTATTCTTCTTAGATCTCTGATAGAGATTGAAGACTAAATAGTTATAGTTTTACAATTTTCCTTGTTAACAAATTCAGAAAAGAACCTTACAAAGAGATGTAAAGTTTGTAGTGTTGAGAGACATAAGTTTAAATCATCTGTCTAAGAAAATGTTTTGAGGTCTAAAAAGATATTTTTAGGATGCTAATACAAGTTATGATAGAAAATGCTTTAGATATAAAACTTTAAATTCATCAAGATAAGATAAATAGTAGAGTATTTTCTCTGAATGTGCTGAATACAAATGGACTGGACATTATGGATATAATTCTTACCTGATAATCATTGTTTATAGTTTTATTATGTTAGAGTTAAAACCTTTCCTTTCTACTTAGACAAAAAGGGGGAGACGTTGTAGAATATTCCTTTATACTTTGTGAAGTTGTATCATTGTGATTGGTTTAATAAAGAACTAAATGACCATTACCTAGACAGAAAGTTGTTGGGGGGAGACTTCTAGGGACAGAGTGAGAGCTCTGGGAAGAAAACCGGAAGAGTCTCCAGCCAGATGGAGAGGAAAAGCAGGATGGGCAGAACAGAGGAAAAGTAATTAAGCCACATAAAAGAACAAAGATATGGGTTAATTTAAGTTATAAGAACTATTGGGACAAGCCTACTCTTTTATAATTAATAAGTCTCCCTGTCATTTTTATGAGCTGGCAGCCCAAAGAAGAATCCATCTACAAAGATGTATCTGTCTAGAAGAGACAGTCAAAGAAAATCATAACTGAACGCAATGCAGGGATCGATGAGGCACCATAAGCCCAAGCCCAGTGGACAATCTACATCCCAGCTCCTGCATCTATTATTCAGGGACCATCACAAAAGATGTGGTGGAAAGATTGTAAGAAGTCTACCAGGAAGTCTGCTATTAAACAAGTGACTGCATAAACAAGACTTGAAAAGTGACAATATCAACGGGCATCATAACATGGAAAGGGAAGATTCTCCTGAGGTCTCACCCCTAGACCAAGAACTACAGGCAATTACTGACTGCTGGGAGAAGAAGAATTAGTCTTTTCATGGACAAGACCCCTTATTGGTTGTCCAGTACCGACTGGTCAGTCATGAAACTATGTACATACAAACAATAAAAATTAACTCACAGTTTCTATTTATGTACACATGCCTATGTAACAAATATGATCAAAGAAAGAGGCTATCAACCTGAGAGTAAAAAGCCATGGGAGACTGGAAGGAGGAAAGAGAGGGTGTAATAACTGCAATTCTATTTCATAAGAAACATTTACAAATAAGCTAGGTGGAAGGCAGAGGCAGGCAGATATCTAAGTTCAAGGTCAGCCTCGTCCACAAAGTGAGTTCCAGGACAGCCAGGGCTACACAGAGAAACCTTGTCTCAAAAATCAAAACCAAACAAACAAGCAAGACATCAAATAAATAAAATTTTTAAATAGTCTATAAATTTAAATTTTTGTAGCTAAACTTAATATTTATTTTTAAAAAGAAAGATGCAACATAGTCCAATAGAAAAACAACACAGTTTTGAAACTTAAACTCTAAATTTTTTTGCCCCAATTCCAGAAATTGCCTTCTTGACCTTGATAAACTACTTGGCCTTTTTCACATCTAGTGTCTACTCCAGTAAGAAATTATAAAATAAGTACACCTGCAGGACTACCCTGAAGCTCAAACACATACACAGGACCTCTGGGTACCATGTTGATGTATATCTTGGTAGCCTGAGTTTTCTGTCTGCATTGATACCATAAAGCACAAAAAGGAACCTTTGGTAGAAAAGAATGAAAAGAATGAAAGCTAAGACTCCAACTGAGGAGCTGAGGGGCTGGTTCAAGTGTTTACAGATGTAGGATGAAACATAATAGAAAATCAGCTCTGTAAAGCCAAGAGGCTAGCCTGATCTAATTTCATAGTCCTTTTATCCCAGTCACTGAGAAGTCAAGGAGAAAGATTGAGAGATCAGGACCTACCAGTGCTACAAAGCAACCAGTACATTTAAAAGGCCTGTCTTGAAATAAAGGTTTGGACTGTTCAGTTAGTAAAATTCTTGCTTTGTAAGTTTGAGGACATGAGTTTGACATCCAGAACTCATGCTGAAATGCCAGGTGTTATGTAATCCCAGCCCTAGGGAGGTAGAGAGGGCCATGTAGATAACTGAAATGAGTTATCCAACCAAGCTAGTCATTGAGAGACTGTGTCTCAAAAACAAAGAGATGGACATCACTTAAAGAGTGACATACATGTCCACCTGTACACACATGCACACATTCCTACATACTAATAAATAATAAATGCACAATTAAAAAAAAACTGAAGGCATAAGGCATAAGGTCAATGCTAGAGTGTTTGCCTTGCATATGCAAGATTCAACCTAGAGCCTACATTCAATCCCCAGCAACTGAGAGAAGTAGACTGAAGGCCTAACTCAATGGGGGAGCATTTGTCTTGTCATGTGTGAACCCCTAGGTTTAATCCCCACTACCAAAACTAATTCTTAGAAACAATAGAGTTCCACTATTCATAAACTAGAATTAGGCTAAGATCCTCGGTATTCAAGTCAGATGTGACTGAGGAAGTTTTCGTGGTTGTATCCCAGAAAGTAGGAACAAAAGCCTCTTGGCAACTTTGACTCTAGATAATGTATATTGATCTCATGACCTACAAACACTGTGGAAATAGTTTCTGAAGCTGTGGGCCTATCACAGAGGAATCCCCTTTTGGTTTTTACTTGGTTGAGTTGCTCTGCTCCTCAATCAATGGGAGATGGAAGTAAATATCAAGAACTGGCCTGTATTGCACAAGGAGAAGAAGTCTCAGCCTGAGTGTGGGTGTCCCTGCAATTGTCATGGCAGGCAGGATGAGATGAGGTGAGAATGAAAGCTCAGTTCAGTCCAACTTAGTCAGATTGGCTTAAACTTCAAGAGTCTGATGCCAGGAGGTTTGTTGCCGGCGTACTTAAACTCAGTTTAATTAGGAAAAAGGTTTCCAGGTGTAATACAATCCCTGGTGTATAAGGAGACATAATTACATTGAAACTCAACTCAAAGTATGTGTCATTTCTTCCAAGAATATGAGTTCTAGAGATGGGCTACATATATTAGCTTAAGGGTCTAGGAAAGTATCAGGAATGGCCTCAGACATACATATAGCACAGAGGTCATTTGGGCTATTAGCCACCTCTGTTCCTGGCTGGGGGAGCTTGGGGGAGCCCCTAGTTACACATATAATGTAGGGTCTATTTAGATTACTAGCCACCTCTGGTCCTGGTTGTGAGAGCTTGATATGGCCTGGTCCAACAGATAACACAGATACCAGAATGTTAATCACCTCCAGTTTCCAGCCTTCTGGGTGGAAGAACAGGTTTTTACATCCTTTCTTTTGAGAGTACAATCTTCCTGATTCCCCTGGAGATCTGTGGGTGCAAGGAGCTTCATGGGAAAGGGAAAGAGCAGAATTTTCGGAGGCTTGGAAAAGAGCTAAAGGACCTCTATAGTAGTGTGCTCTATAATATGTAATTTTACAGTATGTCTGTTCTGTGGAATGCTCCTGGCCATCCTCAAGACCCTTTAGTGACAAAAATGATAGCATGATTACAACCACCTCTTACATGTTTACTACACACACACACACACACACACACACACACACACACACACACACACGATATATATCACTTTCTCAGTCAGCTGAGGTGCTGGAGTTCAAAGCCAAGCAGCCTAGTTCCAGAATCCATGCTCTTTGTGAATGCCTTTGAGTTCCTGAGTACTGTTTGTTCATGTCTGATGAGACAATGTGTGAAGAAGAAAGAAAGAGTCCCAGGGTATCTAAGCAGGGAATAGCACTACTCATAGAGGGCTACACACTGGTGTAGAATGCCTCTTACATTCCCCACTCCATCTTCTCAGTAACCAACATAGTAGCCTCCATGACTAAGAGTTTTTCAAGGAGACAGGTTGAGCACCAAAGATTGAACAGATTTTCAGTGTCACTTCTGAATTCTTTCATATCCGTGGACTTGAGTTGTTTCAGTTCCTGACTCCAAGTAGATTGCATTTTGGTGGCAGACTTATTATCTTGGAAACCCACAAAAGACGGGTAAAACTGAGAGGGAACAAAAATTCACTGGCGGAATTTCTCTTCTGTTAGTAGGTTCAATTACCAGAAGCTCCTCAAACCATAGTAATAAGTGCCTGTTATGCTATACTATACCACAAAGGACTGTACCCCTGGCCTAACCTAAGGACATCCCTGAACATGGACACACACACACACACACACACACACACACACACACACACACACACACAGAGAGAGAGAGAGAGAGAGAGAGAGAGAGAGAGAGAGAGACTCACACTCACTCACCACCTTTAATTGACCTGTTCTCCTACTTAAAGCTTGTATTATACTTTAGGGCTAATAGGAAAAGTAAAAATGTGGGTCCCTGATTGCTCTAAACTTTCATCTTTCACAGTAGTGTTACCTAACACTTCACATAGTCAGCTAGGACTAGGATGAGCTAAGTTCCATTGTGTTCAGATTCCAGCTTACACAGTCAGAGATAAAAGCCTACCTTGGTTTCCTAAAGCATCACAGTGGAGTGCTCACTGAATCCCAAATGTTCTACAGTATTAATTCCCCTTTGTATTGGGGACAGCTTAGCCAGCAGCTCTGGGCAAATCTGTGAGTAGGAAAAAGAAGCAGGGAGAGGGAGAAGGGGTGGGTAATCAGTGGGGTGTAGATTGAGGGAAGTCAGCCATTCATAAAAGGATTCCATAGTCAACATATAAAAGGGTTTCTTTGTAAATTTGTCACTCAGTATTTTCTCTTCTCTGGGCATAAGATTTTTAAAACAGTGACAAAGCTACTTTCAAACTGAAATTGAAGAAGGAAGTAGTAGGTTTGTCTATCATCAAAACTACTGTAAGTGAAGTATCTATAGCCTGACAGCCTATGCCAGAGCATGTGTTTATTTGTTACGTTATTCACAAATACTAAGTGGGCACAAAGATAAGAATGGGTGTTATAATGTAAACAAAAAGAGACAATGCTTTTGCTTTTATGGAGTTTGTATTCTACTACTAGAGAAAGCCAACAAACTAATACATGTTCAAATATACTTATATTCATAAATATGAAAGAAAGTAGCAGAGATGGGAATAATACCTTGAGACTATATTAAATTGAGTACCTGGAGTAGAAAACAGATATAGAAAATCATATAAAAGAGCAGATTTTCCTATGCAATTAAGCCTTTTTTTCTTTTTCTTTTTCACCAGGCATCTGCATTGTGAATGGATGGCTATACCCCTGGGTTTGATTGCTACACTACCTAGATAGGGGGAAAGCAGAAAAAGACAAAACACAACCTTCAATACCCTGAAATGGCTATTCTATGGTAGACAAAAGGATGAATGGGCTGGGCAGAAGCATTGGAAAAGTCTTCAGCAAAGAGAAATGCTGATTTGAGTTGGATGGATGAATAAAAACTCAACTAAATAATAATGAACCTGGAAAGAATGTTGGGATAATGCAAAGAAGAGAGGAGACCCTCATGTATTCTGAGATCACATTAAGCTAAAGACTTAATTAAGGCAGGAGATCTATCTCATCCATATATGAGAAAAGCCATCTTGGCATAAATGCAGGAGAGAGGTAGGAGATGAAGGAGTTCAGTCTCAAGGGAGATGTTCTTTAGGCTGTGTCTTGCCTCACTAGTTACTCCAATGGGAACTACTGGGGAACATTGGCTAAAGTCAGTCCCACACTGCTGAAGAGCCCTGGTTCAGAACTGGGAGCTACTCTGACCTCTGCTGGTGAACCATCTCTAGAGAAAGGCTAGAAAAAAGCATGCTGAGGAAAGCGGGGATGGGGGTAGTCCCTTCCCCAAATAACCTAACTCACATCCCCAAATCACTGTGTGACTCCACCCTGTTCGAGCATAAGAGGAGTCTGCAGCCCAGTAAGTGCTTTATCAATCATCTAATGAATGAAAAAATACATTTACAGTTGCAATGCTCTCCAGACACCTCACCATGAAGACCCTCCTTTCCATGGGTAAGTAGTTAGTTCCTGAAATTAAATTTTGGTATGGCCAGATAACCCTAATATAATTAGCCACACCTGAATAACAAATAAATGTGGCATCAAGGGTAAGGGTTATGCAGATCCCCTTCATCACCCTTCAATAACAACAGCCCGTGTGATGACAAAGACATTTTTATTATTATTATTATTATTACTATTATTATTATTGTCACCATCATCATCATCATCATCATCATCATCATCATCATCATCATTTCTTCTGCAAGAATTGCTGTTTTTAAACTTGCAACTGTCCTTAGGCTGGTTTTGTGTCACTTCCTATTTGAAAACTTAAGGTGTCACTTTCAACCATTACTGTTCTTGTCCATTGCCCTATCACCAATAATAAGGCACACTGAGGTATCAAGTAGGGTTTTGCAACAAGATGCCATATTGGCCAGTATCCGGTAGAAAGAAGATGCATTTTAATAGGTAAAGATGACATGACTAATAAAATCAAGGTCATCCAAAGGCAGTGATGGAACAAAATTCACTCACTTGTGTTTATTCCCATGACTGATCTTTTCCTCTTTGATATAAAGGTATCCTCTTTGTAGTTCAAACTCACCTCTACTCCCTACACACACACACACACACACACACACACAGAGTCCCCAGTTTCAAAAACCTCATCTTATCTTGTGGTAAGAAGCTTGCATTGTCACTCAGAAATGAAGGGAAATGCCCTTCTGCTGTGAATATTGAAAGGTTCAGACATTATGCTGGCCTGCCCCTGTTACCTGGTAGAACAGGCAGTACCTTGATCGGCCCAAGGTTCCATGGGAACTAAGTCTACACGCAGATACAGAGGACCCCTTTAAAAGATAGGCCCCTGCCCATTTACTCTCTCTGTTCCCTCTCTCTGTTCCCTCTCTCTGTTTCCCTGCTCTGTTTCCTCTCAGCTTTCTTTCTACTCTCTCTCTCTTACCTATGTGCTCTCTCTATGGCGACCGGCCATGGCAGTCGGCCATTTACCCCTATTCCTCTTCTTAGTCTCCCCATTCTGCCGGGCCTTATAATAAACTTATAGTCTTATGTCTCATGTCTCAGCATTTCTCTTTTCTTCTTTTTAAACAAAAGAATAACAAATATATGTTACTCTTATTGGTTGATGAATAAAGCTATTTCAGCCAATGGACAGGCAGGATTTAGCCAGAAGGGAAATCCAAACAGGGATAGAGAAAGGTAATAGGCAGAGTCAGGGAGATGCCATGTAGCTGGCCAGGAACAAAAGACATTGGCATCACCAGTAAGTCAAGACCACGTGGAGATACACAGATTAATAGAAATAAGTTAATAATTAAGAGAGAGCTAGCCAGTAAGAAGCCTGAGCAATGGGCCAGACAGTTTATAATTAATATAAGCCTCTGGATGTTCATTTAGGACTAAATAGCTGCAGGACCAGACAGGACAGAAACTTCTGTCAACATAGAAAAACAACTTCACCGATTACAAAAGCTGAGAACAAAAGTTTTTCTGTGCCCTCTGAGGCAACCACCTGCTCTTAACTATGGCAGTGGACAGGACCCCCGCGTTGGGAAGAACATTTCCCTGGCCTGTCCTATGCTCTGAGGCTGTCATACTTTCCTCTGAAACATGAACTGTGGTTTTCCCCTCATGTAATTATTTTTTCTTAATAGTTTTTCTACTTTCTAGTTCTACGCTTGCTCTTACCTCCACTTCAGAAAAAATGTTCCCAGATTCAACTCACATGAGTAAGAAATTGTCTCAGCCACTAACCTCCAGTCAGGGAGAAGATGGAGTGAGAGAAGGGTAGAAATGAGGTACCTCTGTCATTTTGAAGGGGGAGCATTGGATGAAAGATTCAGACACCCAGTTCCCAGAGTCATCAGGGAGGCACTCCAGTTTACCCATCTTCAGAGTTGATGAACCCAAGGGCAAGGAAAAACAAGTAATAACGCAATCTTGTCATGCAGCTCAAGATTTTTAAAACGCATTAACTATAATTTTTAGATAGTCACAATCCAGTGAACCATTAAAAGTGACCCGGCTCACTGAACCAAGCTGAACTGAACAGATGGAATTCCACCCTTCCCATGCTTGAATGACTGCTCCAACAATGCAGAGGCTTCTTCTAATTCCATCCTTCCCAGGCCTGCCTCACTCAGACAAACATGGGGATATGGCTGTCATTTTTACATTTGACCATACCATGGGAACCTAAAACTGGAAGGTGACACCCACCAACAGTGCTTTGCAGTCTGAAGAAGTTTGTCCCTGCTTTTTTTTTTTTTTTCTTCCAGGGCCTGCATCAGATTACACTGGTCCCTTCCTAGTCTCCCAATAGTATTACAACATAAGAGGTACATAAGAGCATACTTTTAGGGACCTGTCTCCACTGTAAATGATCTTCCAGGCACATCTAATTACGGTTACTTTGAAAATTAAACATCTCTTCCTCAATCTTTTATGAAAAAAGATGAAGCTGATAGTTGATTTCTCATGAATCACAAATTGGCCTCCCACTGTGCCAGAGTTCTCAAGTAACTGTGGTCATCATTCTTCTGCAATTTTAAAATCCCAAATATTCCAGAGAACAACAGTACAGAATGATTAGAAAATGGAAACTAAAGACCTCTCAGAGCCCCCAGGCAGGGAGGAATCAGTGAGAATATCTCACTGAAAGAAATACATAAAAGGTTAAAATTGAGGCAAAATAAGAATAAAACCCAGAGACCAAAACAGAGCCATCTGTATCTACACAGACTTTAGAAAAATAGAGATTAGAGGGGTTTCATTATACTGAGGGTCACGTGACCAGGGAAGCTGTAAAACAAACTGTTCCGGCCTCCGGATGCAGTCTTGGAAGTGGAACCAGAATGGGTGCTCGTTTGTTTGTTTTAGTCTGTAGCAGCTTTAAGTGTTAATTAACACAATGGGCTGTGTTATCTCAGTGCCTATGAGACAGAGAGATGACCCTCCATGTCTCCACCCCAGCCCCGACATAGCTTCCCGGAGACAATTCTGTTTGGCCTTCTGGCTTTCACACAGGGTAGCAAAATATAAACTTTAGGAGCAAAGCAGACCTTGGCTCTGATTTTGGGGGAAAGACCAGTCTAACCTCTATATCTAGGCTCAGCCACTGCAGGCAACAGGGAGGAAGGGGGTGCAGGGTGAATGATGGGATGGAATGCTGACTGATCTTTTCATTTTGATCCTGAGGTAGATTGCTGCTCAGCTCTGATCAGAAACTAAATCAACAACTATTATGCAAAGTTGGATGCCCAAGATTTTCTTAGCTATGTTTCTCACCTTTACCAATCTCCAGCTCTCTTCTTCTCTGCCATGTCCCCTCTGTGAAGAACAAGAACGTGGATAAGAATGAATGCACATGCTCTGTTATTATTGTTTTGCATGTGCATGTATGTGTGTGAAGGTTCATATGAATGTACAGTTAATGTTGAGAGTTTCCTGTAATTAGTCTCCCTATTATTTTGGGAACAGTACATCCAACTAAACCTGGAGCTCACAGAATGATCCAGCCAGCTCTGGACCTGTCTCTGCCTCTTCGTCCTGGGACTGTATATTCCCAAAACTGTGCCTGGGGTTTGCATAGGTTCTGGAATCAGATCTCAGGCCTTCATGCTTAAAAAGTAGTGATCTGCTAACTGAGCCATCCACAGCCCAACTCCAACCTTTTCTGCTCACCATTCTACCAATGTAGCTGGAAAGCCTGGGGCAGAATTGCAGTTCTCATTTATTTGTTAGATTTTATATACATGTAACAGATCTTTCTCTGACTAACATTGAAGTAGCTGAGTAATGTTCAATTAATTCATTAATTCATCAATTATGATAGGCTGCATCTACTATGCTGTCTGTGGAGTCTATGAGACTAAGGAGACAAGATAATTAATCAGGCAATTCTTGCCTTAGAAAATTTCCAGGGGTGAGCAAGCACATGGAACTAACAACAGTGCAGTGGGTGTCTTCACTGGCCTGCACTGCTTGGTTTCTGTTCATTTCCAGACAAACCAGGATATGAACTGCTCTTGCCAAACAGCTGAAATTATACCAGAAGCAATTTTGTACATGTCTCTATTGTCTACCATGACCAAGGAAACCCCCTTCAGTGAGAAGTCTTCAGAATTGGATGGGCAAATGTTTCTTTTTCTAATTATCTTTGCATCTTTGTCTCAAAATGGAGAAATGGTCACAACTGCAGCATTTAGATGTCATGTGGAATTTCTTCATCATTCTCCAGCTCCGGGATGAGAGTGAGGAGCCATAGTGTGCACTTTCCTCAGCCGAGTTGAAGGTTTCAGCAGGGATTCCACCATCTCCAGATGCCACGTTGTTTTTCATCTGCTTGATGGTTTTCCTCACCTCATAAAGACTTGGAGGGATTTTAACATTGCCACTGATTTTGAGTTGTCGGATGGAGTTGAAAGCGCTCCCACTGACAAAATAACTCCCACAAAAGACCTTGGAATGCTCTTTTCTTTGTGTGTTGGCATTTTCTTTTCTCATTGAGCAGTTTTCCAGGACTCTTAGGATCTTGATAGCTCACCTGAAGCTTCAAGACTACCAAACCTAGTCCAGGTGAGTGCTGAATTGACTTTGCCATGGTGACATCTTACCACCAGCCCTGAGTGTTGAAGGAGTCTGTAAATCTCTACCATTACTTATAAATGAAGGGTCTCTTTTGTTGAGGATCAAAGACAATGACAAGAGATTTTAAAAAAAGGCAAGAATATCATGGCAGATTTATATGGTTACTTATATGTCAACTTGACACAGCTATAGTTATCAGAGAAGAGAGAGCCTCAATTAAGAAAATGCCTCCATAAAATCAGCCTGTAGACAAGCCTTTGCTTCGTTTTCTTGATTAGCGCATTGTGGGTGGTGCCTTCTCTGGGCTACTGTCCTGGATTCTGTACAGAAGCAGGCTGAGCAAGCCATGAGTACCAAGCCAGTAAGCAGCACCCTTCCACGGCCTCTACATCAGCTCCTGCATCCAGGTTCCAATCCTTTTTGAGTTCCCATCCTGACTTTCTTTGATAATGAACAGTGCTGTGGAAGTATCAGTTAGGGTTTCTGTTGCTGTGAAGAGACACTATGATCATGGCAACTCTTATAAGGAAAACATTTAATTGCTGGTGGCTTACCTTTTCAGAATGCCAGCCCATAATCATACTGGCAGCAAGAATGGCAGTGAGCATGATGCCATGCAGGCAAACATGGTGCTGGCGAGGTAGCTGAGCATCCTACACCTTGCAGGCAACAGGAAATGATCTGAAAGTCACACTGGGGGAAGCAAAAGAGTCCTCAATGCCTGCCCCCATATAGTCATACTTCCTCCAACAAGGCTATACTCACTTCAACAAGGTCATACCTCCTATTAGTACCATTCTCTATCAGCTTACAGAGGCCAATTACATTCAAACTACCATACCTCCCAACTTGGGTTTTGGTCATGGTGTTTTATCCTAGCAATAGAAGCCCTCACTAAGGCAAAGATCATTATAAAATGAATCATTTGCATTTATTAAATATATTTAAAATAGTCACTGGCCTTGAAGGGTGAACTAGCAAAATGAAGCCTCGTGTTGAATGCTGTGAAATTTGTTCACATAGGAATCCACTGTTTAGATTTAAAGGCCTGTTCTTACAGCAAATTGAGTCCAGGATGTTCTAATAATACAGAAAACCATTTTTTATAAATTGTCTTTCCTTTTCTCTCAGTAGATGTTCTTTTCCTATTTGTAGGGATTTGTTCAGATTATAGCTGCAGACTTTCTTAGGAGAATGGCAAGGTCCATGTTGTCTGGATGCTCTTATCTTGTGCTCACTGAGCTTGTCATAGGATGTCAGTAGTGAGTGATCTTGTAAGCATGCTTTCTGACCCCTTTTAATGTCCAGAAATAATCACATAAACTATCCTCTAATTAATAATACCTTCACCATCCAATATTAAAACTTGTAAATTTCTGTCATTCTCCTTTTACTGGCAAAAAGCTAAAACCCAGAGATATGAAATGATTTAACCCTAATATGGTGGTGTAGACACTGTTCTAAAGCATCACTTCTAACTATAGTGTTCTTTATCTTGGCAATGGAGATGGTTGGTGTTGTCAAATCAATAGCATATGGTAGGAGAATCTTATGTTGTTGTTTTCCACTCTTTCTACTTCCTCTATCCTTGGTTACTGGCCCCATGTCATTCCTGTCTACCTGTTTCTGACTTCCCATCTCTTGTTCTCCTACTGATCCTCCTGATTCTTATAAAGAACCTTTTGATTACACAGGATCATTTGTATAAAACAGAATATTATCTTCCTTTCAGATGCATAATTTAATCACATCTGCAATCTCTGTTGCCACGTGACATAAAATATCCATAGTTTCTAAGGACTGGACATGTGACATTTAGGCTAACAGGTTTAGAAACAGTCTACTAAAAGCATGTGGAGATATGTAAGGAACCTGACTGATTTCATGATTAGCTGGCTGTGCACAGGGAAATAGACATCCAATAAGATTTGTTTATTTGTCAGTTTGATGTTTGTTTTGACAGTCTTATAACCCAGGAATAGCTTCAGGTTCTCAAAACTCACCCCTAGCCTCTCAAGTACTAAGACTACACTTGGTCAATGGTTAGAGTGGTGTTAATATGTAAGACAGAGGCAACAAGAGCAGCAGAGGTTGGGGAGGGAGAATCACAGGGGGTGTTTTTGACATTAATTCTGAGATGCCCATGAGAAGTCCAAGTCAAGGATGGCCGTGTGGCGGGTGAATGATTACACATCTCTCCACTCAGGAAAAGAATTAGAAGCTAAGCAGCCTCTTTTTGGAATTCATGAGGTTAAAAAAAAAAAATTCCAGCAACTGAAACAGATGAAATCTCGGGAAGGAAATGTGAAATGAAAAGAGATAAATGTTAGTAAAAAGGGAATGCCAACATTTAAGGTGTGTCAAGGCCTTGAAAATACAGGCAGAAACTGTGATTAATACATTCTTTTCTGTTACCCTTCTAAATTTATTTTCTTCTTTCTCCTCCATGTTATCATTTTAATTCTTGTGTTAACTACTCAGCCTTTCTATAATGTTTAAGCCAGCATTGATTCTGTGTGACTCCCCCACACACACCATGTTTGCCTGCATGGCATCATGCTCACTGCCATTCTTGCTGCCAGTATGATTATGGGCTGGCATTCTGAAAAGGTAAGCCACCAGCAATTAAATGTTTTCCTTATAAGAGTTGCCATGATCAATTGCTACCCCCCCCCCACACACACACATACACACAGTCCTCTTGAGACATTAATCAGCATCTCCAAAGAATGAGAAAGAAGGGAGCCAAACCAAGAAATATTCAAAAACCAGTGTTTAATTTTCAATCCTGATATTAATGGAAGGAATCAATGCATGAGGCTGTTACTGAGTCAACGGCCTATGTTTCTGCTAGTTTTACTGCTGTTGCTGTTTGCTCATATGTCATGAGGGACCAACATTCTCTTGTATACTTACCACCACCTTTGAGAGTATCTTACCTTTCCCAGCCTTCTGCATTAAAACATGAAGAAGAACAGGGCAGCACTCTAGTGAAATGAGCTGTGAAGTGAGGCCCTTTGGAATCAGGGCTGAATCTTCCTCTCCATCATGCAAGATGTCACAGAGCTGGCACAGGTAAGGCTGAAGTTGGCTTTGTATATTGGAAAAGGGGTTCTTTTGAAATATCACTCCATCTTCTGACAAGGTTCAGATTGTTCAGGGATGAGAGCTAGAGTGTCCAGTGTCCTAGGAGTACCCTGGGAGCACACTACCTGTGAGGCAGGAAGTGAGAAAGCACAGGCATCCCCATGCACTTCTATGCACCAAAAGACACTCTTGGGTACTCCTAAGGTTTCAGCATACTGAAAACTGACATCAGATTCAAGCCACAGTTCACATTCAACAGCATCCCTCCAAATATATTACAGCATGAAGGAGCAAAGAACATGCAGGGTTTCTACTCATCATTTCTCTTACCTCTATACCAGAATAGCAAGGATTGCTGCATAGTGGTAAGGTGAAGAAATAGTAGTTAGAAGGACTTCTGCCACCTGGAATAACTTTCCACCCTGCTAGATTCAATGCACTCCTCAGCCCTAAGTATACCTTAGAAACACCACTGAAGCTTTAAAACAAAACCCTGATGTTGTAAACCTTGGGATGCCCTCTGATTTAAGACACTGACATTGATTTACCCTTTCTTTGTAGAGTGATGCAAAGAGTCATTGCAAGGACTATTCCTGAGTCAAAGGCTCATGTTTTCCTGTTAATGTTGCTGTTTGCTGCTACAGCACTAGGGTACAACCGTTTCTTGGATGCTTAACATCTCTGTTCAGCACATAAGATGTAATTCTATCTATCCAGTTATCATCACAGCTGTATTGGCTCAGCACTCCCTAGGTCAACCCTGAAAAGACTTAGGTCCATGAGTTTACCTGGTGTGGGTGATGACTGAATCGTGGAATTCTTTGCCTCTCCAGTGGCATTTGGACATGGGCTGAGGAGACTGGGATGCCTTCAGATAGCAGCTAAGGGCTCCTCAGTGTGAAAGATTCCAGCCTTCTGAGATGCTGTCTTTCAACTCCCTGCAATCAGCAGCCCATGCTGCTTCACAAAATGGTGAAGATGATCCATCTCTTGCCTCTGTAATCCCTCTGTGTTTCCTCACTGATCCTGAAGAGCTTTGTGATGCAAAAATACACACTATAAAATGATTGGGGGAAGAACACTGCTTTACACTCACCTGAGAGTTTCTTTCCATCTAGCCTCCCTTCCCAACTTTATGCAGAAGAGAAAAGAAAGATTCCAGGAAGGCCCATGAAGCTTTGTGCTCCCTCAGGTTAGAATTAGGCAGAGCACCTGTTAGGCCAGACCTCTACATAGGGGCATTGGTCATGAATCTCCAGGTGTAGCTTGGGGAGTCACCCCTTACAGAGCAGGGCGACTTTAGTTCAGCATGATTCTGATTCATTTGCACTTACCTCATCAAGATACCTTTGTGTGTGAGCTGTTTGATATCCAAACCACCTTGTGTGTCTTTTTTTACAAGTCTTGGAATTGTGGCTAGTCAAGAACAAACAATTCAGAGGGTTCATGTGCCAAGTGTTGAACCCCTTACTGAGGCACAAACCAAACTGTCTGCCCTTTTCAGAGCTTTGTTGGGTTAATACGTAAAAGACTCAAAGATGTGTAAGACAAACAAAACCCAGCACTGATTTGAAAACACTTTCCTTCATTCGGGGCGGATGGCTGTCATTTGGTTGACATTAATTAGCAGGAAGAAAATCTATCATCCTTTGGCTCCAGCCTGCTTGTGAAAGCTCTGAGCCTGAGACTGCCTTGAGGAGAGCTTCAGCAATAAGCACATTCCATTTTGTTGTTTTCTGAGCTGCGGTTCTTAGTCAGATGGATGAACTTGTTTGTACTAGTTAACTTCGCCAGAGTTTAGGAGTTGTATTTAAAACAGATTTTATCCTACAGTGATATTAATTTGATAGGATCCCTGATCTGTAAACCATTGGTTATCTTGGTCTCTCCTGATAAGGGAAAAAAGTGCTGAGGATTTCCGGTTGGTGAGCACATTTGGGCAGAATCTTTCACACGTCACAAATTGCAGATGGGAGGCAGTGATCTCGAACATGCAGTCACATTGCGTGACCATCTGACACCTTCCATTTAGAAAAATAATACTTTCCTCCCAGCATACGCTCCCTGCTGCAACCAGCACCAAAAATTATGCCTGGGAGAGCCGTTCCTCCTAGACCAGGCTCTTAAATATGTCTTGGGTGGTTTTTAAAAGATTCACACTGCAGCAATACCTAGCCCACACCCTAGTCACCCAGAGAAAAATCCCCCAAAAAAAGGACTTCTGGCTGCTGCTGCTGCCGTTCAAAAAAAAAAAAAAAAACCGCCACAAAGAACAAAAGGGCTGGGGGTGGGGGAACTGGAAGAAGACAGGAAAATTACACTAGACACATTTGTAAGGTGATTTATTCTTGTCTTCTGTGTGATTCAAGCATATTCACGTTAAAGTCGATGGACTTCTTTGTCGGCTCATTTCTGAGCCGCTTCACGGTGGCATAGAATTTAGCAGTCCCCAGGAGGGGACTGGAGTCCCTGAGATTGTATATAACTTGTTCGTCTGCCAGCATTCTGAGCTAACCCTTGCTCATTTGAGACAGGGAAGAGCATCCATGTCTTGCCTCTTTCCCTGTACATTTAATGACCTCTGACAATAGCAATGGCAGGGATTTCCAACAGACATCTTCAAGCAGAGAGCTTTTTAACCAGAAATTCAGAATTCTCACAGCAAATCCAAAGGGACACAGTTTATTTCCTGATTAAGGGCGGTCATGGAAATTCACTATCCAGTCTCTTTACGTGTGTGTGTGTGTGTGTGTGTGTGTGTGTGTGTGTGTGTGTGTGTGTGTGTGTGCCTGTGTGTGTGTGTATACAATACTCATGTACACAGAGATTACATGATTCTATGGACATAGCCACACATACATCTACAAAGCATGGCTGACTTCTGCAGAATAAAAATAAACACACTTTTCCAACCTTCTAGGCTAATATCCACCTTGTAAGAACTATGAAGCCTGAGGAGTTGCCTGTCCCAAGAGAACCGACCTGAAATGACTCCTTCAGAATGGTCTGGGGCAATAGGGTGGAAGAAAGAGGCATTTCCTCTTTAATCTTAGAACAAAGCTGACCGAAACAGCCATCCACCTGCTTTAGAAAAAAATTACTTTCTTCCCATTTTCACGCTGCCCTGGGTTTCAGGGGAATTCCCCAATAGTAGCAAGTGAATTGTTTGAGGTTGTCTATATGTCAGGATCCCACTATAAGTTTAAAAAAGAGAAATATAGTTAAATTGAAGGGGTACTTTAGGATTAGCATCCCACTCCTTAATAAAAAGGAGCATAACTGTGCTACACATAATATCACCCTTCCTTTTCTGAAGGAAAGGACCTAAGGAGTTGCGAAACCCAGGAAGTAGGTTAACAAGGTTTGTTCTCAAGAAAGCCTTAGCTTCAATGCAGAAGGAACTGGCTGGCTTTTCTGGAGCTTTTTAGCAAGCATGGGAGCAATACCCATTTGCAAAGGTATGTATAATCAGCTTCATCCAAAGAACAAGAACAGAAACTTTAAATAGAAGCAATGAGCCAGGCACAACGGTATCTGGAATCCCAGTGTTCTGCAGGCTGAGGCAGGTGGATGTGCGGGTGGTTCAAGGCCAGCCATAGCTACTTGGAGAGAACCTGTCTCAAAACAAACAAGAAAACCATCACCATTGTGTCCAGGGTTGCCTCTAAAATAGTTTTTACAGTATTAAAAATCTTCTAGAGATATTTGTGCAATTGTAGTCTGTTATACCTTGAATAATACTTTTGTCATCTCTCTTTTTCTATCTCTCCTTCTCTCCTTCCCCCATCTCACTTCTACTCTCCCATGAATTACCCACCATATACATATATATTTGTGCACATACAAGGAACTTAATCAGTAAGTACCAAACAACATGCAACTTCATCCAGAGTGTCTGTCCATGGCTACACACACATGAGAGCTGAACAGAGCTCCACCACCTGATGGCTTCACTAAACAGCATTTGTTAGTGTAACTCCAGCCTATGTTGCCCCTAAATTTCTGTTAATCTTTATACTGAAACATTGACCTCATCATTAGCTTGATAATAAGACATATTATTGCCCATATCAGCTAAATAAATAAAATGTTTGACGCCCCAAACCTCCAGATCCTTAAAGAACTAGCCCAAAAGAAACCATCTGTGCCTCCACCATTGTCTACACTGTTCCTATAATGCCACTGAACTTAGATCGTTTATCATAACTGGGGACAGATTCATTGAGTATTTGTCACATACCAGTCAGAGCCTTTAGAACTATAGATGTGTTTCTCATTATTTGTGCGTATGCGTGCACATGTATGGTGTATATGTACAAGTGTGTAAGGGCACCTGTGCACATGCACATGCATAGATGCTAGAGGAAGACAGTGGCTGTCCTGATCTAGCCTTCTCTGCCTCATTCCTTTGAGGCAAGGTCTCTCATTGAACCTGGATCAACACTGGTAGCCATAATCCACCTGTTTCTGAAATCCTGGCCACTGTGTGTTACAGAAACACTCAATTACACATTAATTTTTGCATAGTTACTGGGGATTGGAACTTACTTTCTCCTGTTGTTTACAACAAGCACTGTTATCCCCTACACCACATCCCTAGCCCTACAAATGCATTAGAGATACATCCAGAAGTGGTTTCTTCCATGCTCAAGGTCTTCACTTATGGTTTGAGCAGGGGATTGTGGATTAAAAGTTAAGTTTATGGGTGCTAGAGAGGTGGCTTAGTATTTTATAGTGCTTGCTGCTCTTCTAAAAGGAACCAAGTTTGGTTCCAGAAACCACATCAGGTGGCTTACAACCAACTAAAACCCAAGCTCCAGAGGAACCAATCCATCTTTTATGAATAGGAAAGCTAAAATGCAAAGAAATAAAACAATTGTTCAAGACAGCATGGTTAAGTGAAAGGCCCGTGTTTGAGAACTGGCAGGCAGACTCCAAGTCTAATGCTCTCCAGGCCTCTGTAAACTCCCCCACTGAGGCTTCTTCTCTAAGAATATTCGATTGTTAGCATGGGGTGGGTCATTGATCCAGTACAATTCCAACTAGGAGAAAGACATACAGTACAGAGAAATTTCCTACCCAACTCCTAGTAACTTACTGACTCAAACCTGAAAGTTTGCATTCTCTTTGCCTTAGGACATACTAAGTATCCTTAATTATCTATGTGGACTATTTTTGTCAAGTCATGCTATCAAACTATTAAATTCGAAGTTGTATATAACTCACTGAAAAAGTATAGATAGACAGACAGACAGACAGACAGACAGATAGATAGATAGATTATTGATAGGTATATATATTTGATCAATTTGATATTTGTATATTGTCCATATTGAAATATGTTAATATTTCTGCCAAAAATCTATGAAGCTATCATGATATATGCCTTGGTAGAAAGAAGCTGTGCAAAGATTTTAACCATAACAAGAAAAAGATTAAATATTAAATGGTTATTAATAGGAACATTTTCAATTATAAAGGCAAGTGTTGTACTCCATTCAGTTCTGATGTGAATCTTAAACCACACACAAAAAAAATGGTTTTTATACCATTTGCATAATAGTTACTATTGGGCAGGTCCCAAATCTGAAATGAAATATCTTAGTCAGTTTGTAATGTCATTCTTAAAAGACAAAAAAGCTGATGGTAATGAAATAGACTAATTACTTGTCAAATTTTGTTTTTATTTGAAGCCATTCTTTGTAGCTTTTATGAGTGCTTCATACAGTGTTCCATATTCTCTCTATGTTCATAGATAACCTGCCAAAACCACTTTTTCTCTGAAGACTAGGTAATTAAATATGCTGAGTGGTTGTTTTGCTATGTTAGATCTCATTCATAGACTCCACATGATGTAGACTCTTGTTCAACATTTAAGATGTTTACATTTATTGCATATTTAGATATATAAAAACACACCTCCATAGGAATATTAAATATGTTTAATATTCAGCAACAAGTGTATGTAATCATTTTTATATGTCTAAAAGAACATGTGTGTGTATATACATAGAAGGATATATATATATATATATATATTATATATATATATAAAATCAGCTATGACTGTATAAAATAAACATTATAAACCACAAATCTATGTAGAGAAAAAGCACCAAAGAGTAAAATGTGTATATGGGCACTAGAAGTCACTATCTTTTATTTTCAACTATGGGCTTTTACAGGTTAAGAAGAACAGGAATTAAAAACAAAGGACACACCAAATAAGTCAGTTCAGCTTTATCATTCTATTTAAAAGAGTAACTACAATGCCATGTCCCCTCATTTTTCTGTAATAGACTCTGACTGCTACACAAACTGGCTTTGGAAAATATGAAATTTATCAAACATTTTAGAATTAAATCCTAACTCTGCCAGTTGCTAGCTGTGTACCCTCTGGCAAAATATTTAACCCTGTGTGCTACACTTTTCTTTTCCTCGAAATCAGAGAAATAGCAACAACCTCACGGACTGATGGGAAAATTATATAACAGCATTATGTAAGGCACATGGCATGTGCCTGAACTAGAATAGAGAAATGCCAGCAAAGATGCTTTCTTCCTTAGAGCTGGCTAAGTTTTCATGTGCATTCTTATCTTCCAAGAACTGATTTCAAGTTCAGTGTATAAATCAGTACTAAGAAGTGTTTGCTGGGTGGCTGCATAAAAGGCTCCATTTGAGAATGTTAAGTAATTCTATAGTATGTCTTATTTTCTTCTGTCTAGCAGTAATTAATTAGGCTTATTTTCCTTCACTTAATATCTTGGATATAAGTGGCATGTCTTCTTCAATTTTATACCCCTCTTAAAAGAGGAAGTAGCTACAAATGTTTGAAGAAGGCTGATAAATCTTAATTATCCTAACTTCCCTTTGTAAGAAAACTGACTAGCCAATCAAAATTCAAACAAAGTTTATTCCTTTGATTACACTTAGGTCCTCCATGTTTGTCTGCAGAATTCAAGTGTCCTGAGTTAAGGACCAGTCACCTTACTCTATTCTCTTTTCTTAATTCAGAATCTTAGCAATCTCTGGGCAAACAAAACCATGGGTGCACAAGCTGATCCGGAAGCACTTAAATGCAGTGCCATGTTGCTGTGCAATCTCTTACATAATTATCCACTTATATTCCTGGAGCTGAAGGATTTTTGTTTGACACCTAATTGGCTTGTTAGTAAGACTGCAGGTTACAGAACACTAAACTATTTCAAACTTTGTTTAGTTATGTTTGGTATTTTTGTTGCTTCCTACAGCAAACAAAGAATAGATGAGGATTTCAAAAGACCTATACTGTTGTAGCCCTGTGCTTCAAACACATCTTTTATTTCTGATTTTTATCCTCAGTCTGAGATTGTTCTTCACATACCATGTAAGAGGACTGGCCACCTTGAAACACATACAGTATAGCATGGTACTGTTCCCTTTTCACAATTCTACATTGCTTTGCAATTTGAAATTATCTTGTGCAGGCGTGTGTGTGTGTGTGTGTGTGTGTGTGTGTGTGTGTGTGTGTGTGTGTGTGTGTGTGTGTGTAAACATGTGAATTTCCATGGGAGGGGACATGTACACATGTCTACAAGTGTGTGTATAAGGGTCAAAGGTCACCATTGGTGTCTTTCTCGATTGCTTCTCCACTTTCCTTTTTAAAGATGTGTTTCTCATTGAGCCTGGAATTTACCAATTTAACTGCCATCAAACCCTAGTAATCTGCTTGCTTCCGTTTCCCCAGTACTGAGACCACAGGTTCACTTTGCTTGGTTTGATTTTAACATGGGTACCAGAATCCCAACCCAGGTTCTCCTGTGTATGCAACAAACATACTACTCTCAGAGTCATTTCCAACCTCTAAATTTTTCTATAGAATCTTTTAAAAAATCTTGTACATGCTTTAATGTTTTCTTTATCCAAAAATCCATTGACATGAGGATAATTTTATGAAATGCAATAGGATCTTGCCCTACCCTCTAGTCCTTGTTGGTTTTGTTTGTCTGTTTTTGGTTTTTGTTTGTTTGTTTGTTTGTTTTTTTGGTTTTTTTTTTTTTTTTGGTTTTTTGAGACAGGGTTTCTCTGTATTGTTTTGAAGCCTGTCCTAGAACTTGCTCTATAGACCAGACTGGCCTTGAACTCTCAGAGATCTGCCTGCCTCTGCCTCCCAAGTGCTGGGATTAAAGGCATGCACCACCAATGCCCAGCTTTTAGTCCTCATTGTTAAGAGCAATGGTTTCCTTGGACTGCATCTTGGAATTCCCCTGTATATAATAAGTAATTTGCTCAGACCTGAAGATGAAGTTTCTGTTCCACATGGTCCCACAGATGTTTAGTCCCAAATGAACACACAGAGGCTTATATTAATAATAAACTGTTTGGCCTATGGTTCAGGCTTCTTACCGGCTAGCTCTCTTTTAATTATTAACTCATTTCTATTAATCTATGTGTTTCTGTGTCATCCTGGCTTACCAGAGAATATCCTGGTATTCTACATTACCGGTGGCTACATGGTGTCTCTCTGGCCACTATTCCTCTGTCTTCCTCTTCCCAGCATTCCTAATGTGGTAGCCTGTCTATACTTCCTGCCTGGCTACTTGGCAAACAGCACTCATTCACCAACCAACTAGAGAAACATATATTCCGAGCATACAGAAAGACATCCCCCATCACAGACCATTATGCTTTTATCTATCACTCTTAACTTTTTGATGCCTACTTCTCATTCTCATATACTTAAGATGGAAGTTAGTCAAATAAAAATATTCAGTGTTTACATTGCTATTCACTTTAATATCAAACAATCACTAGGTTCACATTTCCTGTCCTGCATTCACCCCTTTTTGGAATTTTACTATTTCTTACTCATTTTACTTGAGTAGCTGGTTGTTGTTGATTAGAAACAGAAAGTCATAACGTTTTCTAAGGTTCTTTAAGGTCATCATTTATTTAAACGGTCATTTCTATTTTTTATTGTTAAGGCAAAGTTAACTAATATTCATATTAATTCTTTCTCCCCGTGCCCAAAAATTTTTCTGAACCTTTTTTGTTCATAGGTCTTGAATTTTTCTTCTTATTTTAGGACTGGCTTCTGAAACCTATTGTGTAGACAGTATCCAGGACTTCCTTCCCACATGCATGTGAAATATATGCTTTTGTCTTATCTCTGTGTCTCCTTTGAACTACATTTTACACTTTATTCTGCCAAAGCATGAATATATATGCATATATATGTGTGTATATACATAGATATGTATATGTGTACATATACATATTATAATAATAAATAAGCATGGGAGACACAGCTAGAAGATGTTTGTTCCATATTCAAGGTCTTTACTGATGGCTTGAACAGATTATTCAGGCTTAAAAATTGTGTTTATTCAAAGAATTTGAAGGCTTTTTGTCCTTAGGGTATTGGCCTTCCTAAGAGTCCCAGATGCATTTATTTTGTTTATACCACTGTACATCTAGAACCTACAATCTTGTGCTCTTCATGATGAACAAATAATATTTGACTTAATAAAGTCTTCCATTTGGCTTTCTTCAAAGCTCTTCTTTCTTTGGAATGATTCTATATATTTATTTCTGTATCTTTTCTTAATTCCCCACTCCTGTTATCATTCTTTTGAAAATTTTGTGTTTGGGATTTTATCCATTAACTTCTTTTTTGTTTCTCTTATGGTTTCATTATCTTCAATGTCTAATAAAATTATTAGTTGGTTCCTTGTGTTTGGGCTCGGGTTTGTTTGTTTTTCAAATATAGGTTATAATGTAACCAATTTGATGGTGGTTTGATGGATTGGTTGGTTGGCATTTAAGTATCGTCTTTTCTTTCTAGTATTAACCCTGTTTAACGTTTATTTTTTTAATTTCTCTATCTTTATACCATCATCAAAGTGGTCTTTATGTTGATATCCATATGAGTATTCTTAAGAATCAATTAGTAAATATTATTAGATGCTACTATTCATTAATAAGCATTGTCTTTGAATCCTAACGGTTGTCCTCCCAGTTTGATTTGCTTACATCTATCTATCTATCTATCTATCTATCTATCTATCTATCTATCTGTCTATATGCATGAGATGAGTGGCAGTATTCCAGCACCATAGCAGTATATGTGGAGGTCAAAGGACAACATTCAGGGGTCATTTCTCTCTTTCTAACATGAGGGTCCTAGGGATTGACCTCAGGTTACTCCTCTTGGGGCCAGCTGCTGAGCCATCTTACAGGCCATGTACTTCCAGGTTATGCAAAGAAAACCTTACAGTCTTCTACTTGAAGTAACAGAAGAATCTAACTTTAATGAGAAAGGAGAATTTTTAGTAGTATACTGCTATCCTTTCCCGAACTCTTCTGATAATGCCAAGCCCTGAGCTTGGTGTTAGAAACCAACTCACTCAGCTACTATTTAGCATTACAAGACCTTTAGATTTCAATGTTCTCCAGGCTCATGAGCACAAATGCCTTTTTCAAAATATTTTAAAAATCTCTCATCTACATCTATCTCTTTTCATTCTGTCTTTGGCCAGATATGGATCAGAAGGAAAAAAAGAAATAATACATTCATATAATCTTTCACTTGTATCCATAATTTTGATGTTTTAATTTCAAAAATTATTTCTAATAACTTCCTCATTGACAAGTAACAAATCTGAGAATATATCACTTCGATTTGGTTTCCAATGAAATAATGTCTGATGGGGCAGTTATCCATAAACGTTATTTGCTGGTAGTGAACATAATAAAAATAGCATGCAATTATTTAATGATGGTAGTATAGGATATTGATTGGTCAGTTAATGAATTAGAGTTAAAGTCCAGTGACTTAGTTTGGGTTGTTATTGCTATGAAGAGACACCATGACGATGGCAACTCTTTTTTTTTGAGACAGGGTTTCTTTTTTTTTTTTTTTTTGAGACAGGGTTTCTCAGTGTAGCTTTGGAGCCTATCCTGGCACTCGCTCTGGATACCAGGCTGGCCTCGAACTCACAGAGATCTGCCTGCCTCTGCCTCCCGAGTGTTGGGATTAAAAGTGTGCGCCACCAACGCCCAGCAGATGGCAACTCTTATAAAGAAAACATATAACTGGGTTGGCTCCCTTACAATTTTAGAGGTTCAGTCCATTATCATCATGACATGGAGCATATTGGCATGCAGGCAAATGTGATGCTGTTATTGCTGGGAGTTCTACATCTTGCAGGCAACAGAAAGCCCACTGACTGTCACACTGAGTGACCCTTGAGAAAAGAGACCACCCCCCACCCTGCTTCCACAGTGACACACTTCTTCAAACATGACCATGTCTACTCCAACAAGGCCACACTTCCTCATAGTGCTACTCCCATGGGGGGCTATTTTCTTTCAAACCACCATATTCCACTCCCTGGTCCCCAAAGTCTTGTAACCATTTCATAATGCAAAAATGCATTCAGTCCAACTTCAGAAGTTCCCATAGTCTATACCAGTCCCAAACTTGCTTCAAAGTCCAAAGCCTCTTCTGAGTTTCTTGCAATCTCTTAACTATAATACCCTGCAAAATTAAATTAGAAAAGCAGATCATATACTTCCAATGTATAATGGCACAGGTTATATATTACATTCCAAAACACAGGGAAGGGAGCAGAAAGAGGAAATACTGAACCAAAACAAGATTGAAAAACAGCCAGGCAAGCTCTAAACTCTGCATCTTCATGTCTAATGCCAAAGTGCTCTTCAGGTCCCCAAATCCTGTCAGCTTCATTGAGTACAACACACTCCTTTCTCGTGGGCTGGTTTCATTCCCTCAGCAGCTGTCCTTGGGAGATATCCGATGACTCTAGCATCTTTAACAACCTAAGGTCTCCAAGACAATCCAGGCTTCAGCTTCGCAGCTTCACACAATGGTTTCTCTATTAGACCTCCATTCAGGGACACCACTGACACATGCCTGGTCTTGTTACGATAAATCTTTCCACCATAAGCCACCCGAGCCCCACCACTACATGTGCGCTTTATGCCAGCTGCCCACCTGAGTTAGGGCCCAAATGAATACATAGAAACTTGTATTAGGTTCAAAGCTGCTTAGCCAATGACTAGGACTTCTCATCTGCTAGCTCAGTCTTAATTATCATAAATCTATATATGTTATAAGACTTATCTTTATAGAGGATGCCTTTTGCTGGCACCCTCTCTTGCTGGTGGCTCACATCCTGCCGCTGGAGGAGGCAAAGGAGAAAAAGGGACACTTCCTCTTTCTGCTTGCTTAGATATGAGTCTCCTTGCTATGTCACTTCCTACCTGGAACACCATTTCTCTACTACATTTCCCAGAATCCTCTTTGACTCCTAGTCCTGTCTAACTTGCTGTTTCATTGACCAAACAGAACTTTATTTAGCAATCAATAAGATAAACATACACAGAAGTACTTTCCCCATCATGGTCTCAGTGGCTTTATTCCATAACTCCTTTCTTCTATCCTTAACTCTAAAGTTGGAACCACGAGGCTGAAGCTGCCAAGTTCTGCTGCTTGCTGGGGCTACAACATACCCTCCTTGTTCGATTACATTTTCACCAGCCCTCTATCTTTCACAACTTGGCTGTCCTGAAACATGCTCTGTAGACCACGTTGGCCAAAAAACTCAGAGATCTGCCTGCCTCTGCCTTCCCATTACTGGGATTAAAGGTGTTCCCCACCACACCCAGCTCTAATCTTTTCTTTAGTTCCTTTTCACAAATTAGAAATTTAGCAGGGTGGGATCTTGCCCTGAGATTACCATTCCCTATATTCCATTTCTCAATCCATGTATCACCTTGAACATAGGATGGATTTCCATTCTACTTCCTGGTACTCTTTTTCTCCTCAAAATTTACATTTTGTAATTTATCCTGCTCAGCTTGATTCTTTTCATTATAAATCTTCATTAGCATTACCACTAATAACCACACAACAGTGTCTACACATGTCTATTATGAGATTTCTTTTGCCAATGGAATTAATCCAAAACTCTTCACTTTAGCCTCAGGCAGATTCTTTGGACAAGGGCAAAAGGTACCCATTCTCTTTACCAAAATATCACAAGAATGACATCTAGGCAGTATACTAAAGTTCTCTGAAAACTCTTGAGCCAGCTGCCAACATTTCAAATAACTATCAGAAACATTAATTTCCATGCTCCCACCAGTATGACCCATTAAGAAGTGCTAAAAGCATTCCACTGGTTTCCTAAGCCAAAGTACCAAAGACCACATTACTCCAAACAAAAACATGGTCAGGCCCATCACAACAATACCCCAGTGCCTGGTACTAACTTCTGTCTTAGTTAGGGTTTTTATTGATGTGAAGACACACCATGACCAAAAAAGCAACTCTTTTTTGTTGTTTTTTTCTAGACAGGGTTTCTCTGTGTAGCTTTGGAGACTGTCCTGGCACTCGATCTGTAGACCAGGCTGGCCTCGAACTTACAAGACGTCTGCCTACCTCTGCCTCTGCTTCCCGAGTGCTGGGATTAAAGGTATGCCGCCACCAACGCCCAGCTCATAACAACTCTTATAAAGAAAACATTTGTTTGGGGTGGTTTGCCTACAGTTTCAGAGATTCAGTCCATCATAATCATGAAGGGGAGCATGGCAGCATGCAGGCAGATGTAGTGCTGAAGCTGAGAGGGCTACATCTTGCAGGCAACCGGAAGCCAACTGACTGTCACACTGAGAGAAAAGAAGCTTCAAACTCCACCCCCACAGTGACACACTTCTTCCAGTACGGCCACACCTCCTAATAGTCCCCCCCCCTTTGGGGACCATTTTCTTTCAAACCACCACACCCAAAATTAGGGAAATGCTTTGCTTTGAAAGAAGCTTTCTACTCATTTTGTAGAGCAATCAATATTGGTTTTGTTTTGTTTTATTTTTTTTCTATGGGAGATAGCTGTCAGTCAGGTGTTGCTTTTATTTATTTTTATTTTTATGTGTGTGTGTATTTATGTGTATGAGTGTTTTGCCTGTATGTATTGCCCACAAGGGCCAGAAGAGGGCATTGAGTCTGCTGGAACTGGAGTTGCAGCAGGTGATTGCTAGCATCCATTTGGATGCTGGGAACCAAATCTAAGTCTTCCAGAAAGGCAGCAAATTCTCTTAAGTGCTCCCTCCAACCCTTCACTCAGTTTGTAAGCTTCATAAAAATCAATTATCTTACACCTAAAAATCTATGTTAACATTATTGAAATAAACACCATGATAGAATCTGTCAGCTCTGAGTTTTATTGACATTCATTAATTACATATACTACTGGGTTTTGCTATGGCATCCTCGTAGATGTATTTTGATTATATTCATCCCCTACCACCCTGCTCATCTCTTTCATCATCCCAGCTATCCTCCTTGCCATTTTCACCTTTTTTTTTCCTTTATTTTTTTCTGGTGACTCATTGTGTTTCACTAGGGTTTCTTACAGGATCCTGGATGAGGGATTATTTGTGAGAGCACAGAATCTTTACCAATGGTCGCACTTCCCTCAGTGACATTAATGTCTATAAATACTCAGGTCAAAGTTGAATCTCAAAGGTCCTCAACCCAGGCACCATTATCTGCCTATACATCCCTAGGAAGTGGTAAGGCTTCATGGGGCCTTCTGCCAGCCATGACAGGGTATTGTCAGGGCTGATTTTGTGGAAGACTTGTGGAGTGTGTGAGATCAAGAAGCAACACTAGCATATTCCAAAGGCAGCCTTCCATTTCACTCCACTCGATCCTCCTGCTCTTAAATCATTTCTGCTCTCTATTATATGATGTGCCCTAAGCCATTGCAGGGGTGATATAGATGCCCCGCTTATGGCTAAGAGTTCAAGAGTCTCCTGTCCTCAATATATCAATCAGTTGTGAGTTGGCAGTCACCACTGCTCACTGTGAAAATCAGCTTCTTTGAGGAAAGCTTTGGCAACACTAGCATATGGGGATAAACATAGTTATTCAGAAGATGATTTAATGGGAACAACATGTCTGTTTAACAAAGCAACAGTTGTAGCTTCCCTACCAGAGCTTATGACCTCCATTTCCTAGACTTTTGACTAGGCTTACAATACAAAATGTGGATTCCCACTGTGGAGACAACATCAATTCAATCAGAAAATAGTTGGTTGTCTCTATTACTAACTCACCACTATTGTATCAGTAAGCACATCTTGACATTCTAGTCAGTAACACACAAGGTCCGTGGCCGGCCGAGTAATACTGTTGATAGCAGTTCCTCCTAGCAGCACTCCTTAAAACTTCCAGTATTATGTCCAATGTCCATCAGGGGGAAGTTTCAATCTCAGTTCCAGCTTGATTTCTCTGTGTTTTGAGATCAAAGCAAGTGATCATGATGTAGCACTAGGATCTTACCTCTAATTTCGATGAGCAACAGTTGTGGCAAGTGCCTGCATTGTTTGTGGCGGGAGGAGGTACTCAGTGGTCACCCTGACCAACAACTTGTAGGGAAGTAGTCTAGTCCTGGCATTGGGATTTTCATTTAATGACCAATGGCTTCTGGGAGCACACATAACCACATAAATGCTCATAAACTAAAATGAACTGTTCAGAGTTTTCTTCCTGAAAAATTCCATTGACAGTCGCCACCATATTACACAGCAGGAGCAATGGGCCTACATGTTGATCTTGGTCAGAAAAGCCCATATACACTCAAATTCAAGGCTTGAAATATAAAGATCTTACCACCAAAAGAGACACTGGTCTGGATAGTTTTTTTCCTGGCTGACCACAGATTGCTGTTGTTGCTTTTTGCTTTTTTTTTTTTTTCCTGGCAAATTGTAAGTGTCCTTTGATGTGTGATTAAGCAGGATAAGTCATAACAGTGACAAGTTGCCTTGATAAATTTCAGAAGCTAAATCACAGTGTTGGCCCCTGGGAATGAATTCACTGGAGGAAATTACACTCCTATTGAGAAGTCGCTGGAGATTTCTGAAGTGCTTCCTACACTGAAGAAAACTTCTGGAAAAAAAAAATAGAAGAACAAAGGCAAAAACTTACTAGCAGAATTTTGTTTGCATCAGAAAAGACATTTTAAGAAATAATCCATGTGGAACAAAATTGGGCCAATTAAAGAGTATAATTTGTTGCTTTTTAAAGTAGATTCCAAGTGGAATCCACTACCTTCTCTCTGCCTTTGGGACCTCTTCTCACCTCAAAAGAAAACGCCTCACCCATTAGTGCTCACCCTCCTTTCTTCACCTCAGCCTCAGAAAACCCTGAATCTATGCCTGGCAGTCAGTAGATTTGCCTATTGTACTCGTTTTATGGAAATACCCTTAAAGAGAGCATCACTTAGGAGGTTGGTGAGTTTCAGGGCAGCCTGGGATACACAGTGAGTTTCAAGCTACCCTGGCCTGTAGATTCTGTCTCAGAACATCAAAAGAAGACAAGAGGAGGAAAAGGGAGAAGGGGGAGAGAAAAATGAGAGAAAATACACAAAAAAATATAGAGTCTTTTTTCTTTTCTGACTGACTTCTTTCACTTGTATCACATCAGTCCTTCATTCACTTTTGCTGCCCAGTGACACTTCCCACGGCTTACATCTCACTTGGGTTTTCTGTTCACAGGCTTTGGACAGTTGAGTTACGTCAACTTTTCTCTATTTTGAGTTTCCAGGTACAGATTCTCTGTTGTTGGCACAGTTCTCACTTCTCTAATGTGTAGTCCAAGGAGCAGAAAGGCCACTCCAACATTTCAACTTTTGAAGAAATACAAAACTTTTTTTTTTCTCTCTCAAATGGATGCGGTGTTTTACAGTCCAGGCATTGTACCAAGGGCCAAGATTTCTCCACAGCTTCCCCAGCACTTTCATTGTCTTTTTACAGCTCACTGTGGTTAATTGGTTTTAGTTTTATTTCTGCTTTGACTATTCTAATGAATATGAGGCAGCAATGAACAATAGTGTTTGTCACTGAAGGTCTTTTCATGTGCTCGTTGGTCATTTTATGAATCAATATCTAGAAAAATGTTCTTAAACAAGGCTTGATTATGAACACAATTCCCCTTTTATGTTGTTGTTGTGGTGGTGGTGGTGGTAGCAGCAGTGGTAGTTATAGTGATGGTGGTGATAGTGATGGTGGTGATTGTGAGGTGGTGGGTGTATATCTGTGTCCATATGCACACACAGGTGTGAGAGCATGTTTATGTGTATGCGACTCTGAGGATCAAATCCAGGACCTCTTTCATGCTAAGCAAAAGCTTTAACACTGCACTGCATCCTCACACCCACATATATATAGTAAGTTCTAGAATTAAGAAGTATGAGTGTTGAGGCCCTTGACCAACACTCATACTTCTTATGAGGTGTGTGTCACCAGACACCACTATAATGAGCAAACATGTGGTGAAGAGAGGGGAGAGAAAGAAAGGAGGAGAGGTTTGTGTGCTATGAAGAAAAGCAGAACTGGAGACTTGATGGTGGTGAGAAACAGACTTATGTGAGAGGCCTCAGCTACTACCTGAGGCCATGATGCTGTCCAGTCAGTACTACAACCAAGAGGTATGTGTGAGTCCCTGGTCTGGGGTGCTGTCTGAAGCCACCTTGATGTCTGAGAGCCATGCAGAGGTGACCCTTCCCTTTACCAGCCACACAGGTGGGAGAGTTGGCCCTGGTTACTTAGAGAGCTTAGAGGCTGACCAACTTATCTACTACCCAAGCCCATGTCCAGGGCTTTGACTTGGCTCACTCTAATATGTACCCCACATATAAGCTACTGGAGCATATGAAGGGACCAGTCCTATGGAACCATAGCCACAGGACTTCCATGAGATGGCCAGGTAAGCAATGGTGATTTCTGAACAATCCTAGCCACTTGAGTAAATCCCCAGAATCCACACAGAGATGAAAAGAGAGAAAAAGAGAACCAACTGCACAAAAATTTGCCTCCTTAATCTGCTGCACCAGACCCCCCCATACACACACACACACACACACACACACACACACACACACACACACACACAATTAATTTTGTAAAAGAAGTGGTTCTATGGCTTTCTTCTGAGTCTGTTTTTAAATTGTTTTAAATGTGTAGATAAATTCCTATGAGTCTTGCTGTACTAATGGTATTAAATACTTCAATTCATAAATATGAACTGTCTTTCTGTGAATTGAGGTCCTCCTTCATCTCCTCACTAATATTGTCTAGGTATCTTTGGCCAGACTGAAGATAGTCCTTTCTATCCATAGTTTACTATTTTTGTCTTGAGGGAGTATTGGATTTTACCAAAGTTTTCTCTTACATCTGACATAATTGACCATGTGGTTTTTCTCTGTTTCCTATGCATATGGTGCACTATACAAATTGGCTTCCAGATGCTAATCTGGCTTGGCATCTCTGGGACCAATCTCTCTTCATCACAATGCATAATCCTTTTGCTACCACTTTGACTTTAGCTGTGACCAAATATTCTGCAACATGGGGACTTGATGTGTGAACAGTGCAATAGCAGTAATGCGTGTCTGCATGTTTTTTTTTTTTCAGCTATTGATTTATTTACTCTTAACATTGGGGACTGAAAATCTAAAATCACCTGACTTTCACAGAGTATGAATCCTGTTCTAGAAATTCTATGTAACTTGCATAAGCTCGTAAGCTGCTGAGTGGAAGTGTCAGGATACTGAGCGAGGCAACCCAACTCCATGCCCTGTTTATCTTATATATTCTATTCTGTCAATTCCTGTTGACTTACTGGTCCTTTTCACCCAAAACTGCCTCTTCTCTTTCTGCTTTGACTCTGACCTGTGTGTAGATCCTGCTTTTTGACCACTAAAGACGAATATAGTTGTTTTTTTGGATGGAAGTAGAAGTTTGCTCAATTTAGATTCAGGCTGACACTCTGTATGCCACGATCCATAAAACTAGCTACAAATGGGATGACTGAAAACAGGTCACCAATACAAATTGGATTTACAGAGAAAATGCCCAATTTCTTTCCCTACAGTACAGAATCACTAGCTCACTACCTCTAATGTTTGTATAATTCCTGTTTCCCCATGTTTGGGAAGATTCCCTCACCTGTCTCCCCTGATCTGCTGCTGGCCCTCAAGCAATGGCTGCATCAAGAAGGAGAGTATACAAAGGGAAGGGTCTTAAGGAGGCTACCATCAAAATGGAATTAGCAGTGCTGTATCTGCAAAACACTCTTCCTTTTCCAAAATGTCTTCACATATGATTATATTGTCTCTTAATTCAAGGAAGAAGCAGTAGAAATATTGAACATGCCATTTAGAAGCCTAGTTGAAGGAAAGCAGCCATTGAAATGACAATCTTTTCCAATATTTTGTTTTCCTTCTAATTTTTCTCTATTTTGTAGCAACTATTTTCCAGGGTCACTTAAATTTATCATGCATTATTCTAAAATTTTTTCAGGTAAAAGTATTTTAAAAATATCACCAAGCAAAGAAAGCTTTGAAAATATCTATACTAAAAAAATGGGGGACAAAACAAAACTATGTTCTACAAAAGCACTGCCATTCCAATTAAATCTGAGTTAAAATGAATTAAACCCCTCAGTTGTTTCTAATACATCCCTTCATTCTTACCAGTCACTAGTTGGTTTTGTCTGAATATTTAGGCATCCAAAACCCACCCCAGTGAAGCATGTCAGAACTCCAAATCTGAAAAACAGTAGCTAATCTTTCACGAGTCAGGCCACCAGTTCTACAAACATGCATAGAATTTCCGAGGAAAGCTTTCCTCAGTGAAAAAAGTTGGAAGAAAGGAGCCTGGTTCAACTCTCCTTGCCCTAAATTCCTGTGCTTCCTGCTCTGCTTTGTGACCGGGTAAGACAGTGACAAGTAGAAGCCCCATGCCTCTCCCCCACTGCCCTTCTGCAGCACTGCATGGCTTTGCATTGCTTAAGGATAAACAGGTTGGAGCTGCATATGGTGAACATTTCTTGTTTGAGCTGGTACAGGAAGAGGTTGCTGAGCATCTGCAGGTCTCACATGGTGTCACGGGCAGTAAAGGAGTGACTGGAGTCGTTGCAGACAGCATGGAGCCTACATTCTTCTCTTTGCCTAAGAAATCATGGATAATTAAATTAACATGGATTGAATGCAAAGCATGAAAACAGACATTAGAACAGAAACCCCCATCTCCACATGGGATCACCATATTTACCTATATTTCAGGAGGCAATAAAAACCAGAGGAGAAAAGGTAATAAAAAGAAAACAGTAATAAAAACTTATATTTGCATAATTTCTTCCTGCCCCCAGGATTCCAAAGCATATATTTAATATCATATAGGAAATTCTGGGATGGGACATGGGACATGTAGCTAGTGGAGTGCATTAGTATGACAGAGTGCCCAGAGGAGCAAAAGACACTTGGGCAAGATGGGATTTAAAAAGCCCAAATGTCCCTTTAGAATGGCAGACTCACTCTTGTTACCCTAAGAACTGTAAATCAGAATGGTCGATTTTGAATCTACTCCCACTATAATTTGAAAGTGGTGAGACACATTAAAAGAGCATTGATTGGCTGCTTTGCATTAATATGAAAGTAAGAAATTCATGCTGACTTCGAAAACTGCCAAATAAACACTGGGCCCCCTTTTAGTCCCTCCCCTTGCCAGTCCTTATCACAGAGAAGAAGGACAAGGCCTTTGTCTTATGGCCCCCAAATCATTAGGTTTCCCAGGCAACTCTCTGATACCCAGGGTGAAATGCATACTGTGGGTATGAAATAAGGCTGCCTTTTGTTATGACTTTGGAAGATGAGTACGGAACAGATGTTAGCTCCAGCTGTTTTCAGCAATAATCTGCAGGCTAAGGTGGTTCCGAGTAGGTTACACTCTTACTCAAAGACATTAGAGTGAATCCTGCTACTACTCACACCAAAGCAAATTCAAAGGATAAACTTCTCTTGAAGCAAACAAGATTTGTAAAGATTAGACTGACAGAGAATGGCCATTTCAACAAAACATGGCCTCTGTGACAAATCTATTACCTTTCGACTCAATAGAATCTTGTGTATGTATAGGCAGATGGTTGCTATTGTACTAATGGCATAGCTTCAACAGTCCTTACTTATCGACAAAGAATATGCTACAAGAACTTCAGAGGAAACAAGAAACTACAGACAGTCCCTAATCCTATGTGTACTTTGCGTTTCCCTAGCAATGCATACACGTGATCAAGTTTCACCCTTTGAAAGGAAGGGCTCTGGGGATTTCCTTTGCCCTATACAGTTCACCAGTCTCTACTTCTAAAGGGGGGCCCTCTGTTGAATAAAATATGGATTCTGAAATCACACACTGGTATCTGGTGGTGGTTACTTTGGTAACTAAGGTGACAACTAAGTGATTGACAGGTAGGTAGCATATACAGTGTGGATATCCTGGATGGTATAAAATTTTACCGGTCTACTCAAGAATGACATGCAGTTCAGAACATGTGTTATTTTTGGAACTTTTCATTTAATATTTCCTGAATACTTTTGACCTCAGTTACCTTGAACTTATGAAAAACAAAACTAGGGTTAGGGACAGACTAATCTTCTCATAATAATCTTGGTGAATGCACATACATGTGTCCCTTGTAAAACTTTTAGAAATATTACCTGACATCAGTCTCAGCAACTTAATAGGGAGGTCCTACTTCCATTCCCATTTCCAAATAGCAAAGGCAAATTCTGGACTGATTATTGGTTGATGGCACCATCACTAACAAAGTGACAGCGCTTCTGAAGTGATGTCACAATGAACCCACTCATTAGCTCTTTTTCTTGGAGCCTTACCTCCAGATAGAAACTCTCAGAATCAATAGAGAGAAAAACATCTTCAACCCTTAATTTCATTGAAAGAAAGAAGAGAGACCATCTTGAAAGTAGAAAAGAGAAAACACAAAATCAGTCCCATGCTGGAGAGGCTGTTGTCTCTATTTGTATCAGGTTGCCTTTTTTAAAAAAAAAAAAAAAAAAGAAAAGTATACATTTTCTCCTTAGTGGAAGTCAAGATTTAACCATCTTAATACCAGAGTGTTTCTGTCCTGTTTAATATTACTTCATGAGATATGCTGTAATAAATAATATCTTCTACATGTATGCCAGCCACTCTGCCTACTCTGTACCTCATTTTCTCCTCTAAAATCCTCCCACTTCTGCATTTCTTAAGTCCCTGGTTTTTGAAAGCATGCTTGTTCTTTTGAGTTCCAGGATGTGGTTATTATGTTACAAAGATGTCTGAAATAGTGGTACATTGTTGGGTGTCCATGATTCCAACTTGCCTTCTGAATCACTAACTTTGTGTTTTTAAAAGTACCCTGTGATCTTCTTGTCCTAATTTCCTCATCTGTAAACTGAATGTTTTAATTGTGAACTAAAAAATAGTCAAATAAAATGAAATATCAAATAATAAAACACATATAAAAATGCCTGATATATACTCCAGATGCAGTGATCACTCACCAGTTACTCATTAGTTGTATTTTCCTGTTTTCTTGCAATTGACTTAGAATTCTGTGCTGCTCATCCTTGTCCATTAAATAATTCAAGATGATGAAAAAATACATCATAGTCCCATCTACAACATCAGATTTACCTTAACATGAGATAAGCAAATTGTATACTATTTAATAATCTGCAACTTCTATCCTCATCATTACTAACATTAGAAATTAATCAAAAAATTATCTTGATAGACTTTAAAGTAATACAACCCCTTCATATACTTTTTTCTTTTAATGCATTTCAGTGAAAAAAAAAAGTACGACCACATCTCAAGCATAAGATAAAGTCATGCCCAAGAATTGTTCTTTTTGCTAAAAGGAGACACACATTGCCTCACTCTCTGCCTGTGAGTGGCAATGGCTTCCTCTTCTATTGCAGCTGGTACTTTCAGAAGTATGATCAGATTGAGTTTAGACAGACTTGAATGAAATCTGGAGCCTAGAGATGATCCTGAAAGGGCCAATATTCATGTGTGGAGCCCAAGGAGGGCAAGCAGGTAGAGTTGAAGCTCTCAGGGCTTGTAGCAAGCACCTTCATCTTCATAGCCATCTTGATGGCTCACAGGTTAATTTTAAAGAAATAACATATTTTTCAACACAGAGATGAGCGAATGACATGAATAAACCGACAATAACACAGGCACACATGCATACAAAGACCAGACAACATTTTACGTTCAGTTTTCTCTGGTATTCGATGAGAACCAACAATTTTTTAACCTGTGTTAAAAGGAAATTTATATCATTATGCTGCATGAAGTTTTGGGGAAATGTGTATTTTGCACATCCTGTGCAAGCTCTAGCTCAGTAAATCATCTTCTACAAATCTCCTCTTAGGAAATGATTACAGATTTGCCAATGATTTACCACCATTCTTTGTTGTATGTTTGCTTAAAATAGCCAGAAACATGACCATAACCTCAAGCCTTGTGGTCAGGATCCTAATAAATAAAGTTTATACATACATATATATCCACATCCAGGGAAATTATGAAGCCATTGCCAGTGATGTTGAAGATAATATCTAGAAAATTAGAAATATATTTGTAAGGCCCCAAGAAATTCCTTTTCCCAGTGTCTGGCATTTAGACAAAAGCCAGAATTCCTTCAGGAACTCCTCAACCGCACCTTGAAGTGATCATTTCACTTATTTTCTACATCTGGTGTGGAAACCTCTACTTTATACAATATCCACATTAAACTGTAGGCAAATGTCACAAAACAGTTACAAAGTGTAATTTATTATTGTGATACTTATGAATGAGACTATAAATGGGAATAAATTGTGTTCCAAGCCATGGCCATAATCCTTTCTAGTTGAAGGTATTACCATAGTTTTTATTTTCTCTTCACCTCTTGTCTAATTGTATAAATCAATTATAATGAACATCAATCATTATCATAAAAGATTATTATTTTTAAATATTAAGGCTAAAGATGAGTAATTAGGTAATCAACTAATTAAGTAATGAATTTTGATTTGGACATAAGAAAGTTGGCTAGAGGTAGGTGAGGTGGTGTATTCAGGGCATTTAAATCCTAACATGCGAATAAAAGAAGTGGTTATATAAACAAAGCATCTATGCAGAGAAATATTAACTGAAATTTGAAACTGGAACTGAAAAAAAAACAAAGAATAAAAAAGAAAAGAAAAAAGAATAAGATGATTTTGTGACAAGCAGTGACCAATAGAGAAATGGAAACAAGTGATTGCAACAAGCTTCCCATCATGTGGTGTAATCTTGTGTTTTTATTTAGTGCAAATGTGGAGATGGCCAAACTGCTCTAAAACACAGCCAGTGGGGCTCCAGGATCAGTTAACTGATCCCCAGCATGACTGGGATTTTCAGGCTGGTGTTAAGTTTAACAGTCTTGAAAGGTGTTGTGGAGTTCAAATGCAAAATAAGTCCCTCCCTTGGAGGGATTTCTGTGAATTAGTTGAAGACTCAGGCATTTACAGCTCACAGGTTCCCTCATTTGCTAGAGGGTATCGTTATCTTTATAGTTCTATACAGAAAACAGGCAAGTGTCCCAGGTCATGCCTCCTCCCTTGAAAACTTGGTCATGCACTATGTGGTGGGATGAGGAGAGACCCAAAAAAACTCTGCAAATGGATAGAAATACCAACCCCATAAAAAATAAAAAACCCAGATGCACATCAGTTTTAGATATCCCATCCCTAATCATAAAGGAATTTCTTAGAGAGGGATTATTAGTATTCCTGAGGACTACTCCTAGGGTCTCTATGCTCCAGGAAAACCACTCCAGAAACCTATCCTCCAGGCTGGCATGCATGTGTGCTAACACACAGATACACAGAATGCTGCAGAGGCAAGCTTCATACTGGGCCCATTGTTCGGCAAAACCAACTTCCCACGAGCACACTTCCTTCTGGGCATATGTGAGGTAGTGATACCTAATGAAAAGCTGTTTAGGAGCAGGAAATCAATAATATACACAAAATGTCTAGTTCATAATGAATAAGAGCTGCCAGTAAGACAGGAATACCTTTTTATTTTTCTTTTCTAGGGCAAAGCTAGAGAAAGTTTATTGTGATGGTAGCATTTCAGTTGACAACATATTATCTGAAATGTCACAAAAATTCAGGAGCAAGTGTTAAGTGCTTATATCTGTAACAGTGTTTGAAATATTCCAACATGTTATTTTCATCAATTGCTTTGGCTTTTTAGGTTGCAAATTATAAATACATTTGTATCATTTTTCGACAAATTATTAATAATGTTAGAAAGCATGTTTATATGAATGTCAAAAGATTTGTGAGTATATTTCCCTGCAAACAGAATTTAAGATTTGTAGATCTAGGCTCTAAGCCAGTAAAGGATAAAACAAGAAATGACATTCTTAAGCTATTTCACTAAAGAATTTCTTCCCCTCCTGCCCCCACGGCCTTACCTCAAGAGTAAGCTTTGTTGCTTCCTGAGATAACTAGTAAGAAAACCTCCATATATAGTAATTGTCTAAGGAAATGGAAATACATTCTGTAGTTTCTTTTTGCTTGTCCTTCTCAAAGGCAACTTCTAAGCCATAGGCAACATCCTATAGCCAATGAGGTATGGCTGCAAAAATAACAATGACAAATTCAGTTAATCTGTAGTAAACTAATTTTAGCCTAACAAAATGTGACTTAAGTCTTTACACCTTAACAGTAGCACAGAAAATCTGAGGAGATGGTTTGGCTGGTCAATTCCTGCCATGCAAGCATGAGGAACTTTCTGATAGCAGCACCCACATAAAAGCTACACATGGCTCTTGAGGTGTGGAACCCCAGTACTAAGTATGGAGACAGGTCCACACATAACTACATTTCATTGGCCAAATGGTCTGGACACATTGATGTATGACAGGTTCATGGAGAGCCTATGTCTCAATAGATAAGCTGGAAAGTGATGGCAAAATATACCTGATATGGACCTCTGGCTTCCATACACATGAATACAAATACACATGCAATCGTTTACATGCATACACACACATACATAAATACAAAAATAAATTTTAATAAAGACTCATTCCATCCTGTCTGAAAGGATGCCCTCTTTGGCTAAGGATTCAGTCTGTTGTCATCTGAAAATGCTTCTCTGAGGTACCAAGCAGACTTCAGTACTCTGCTTCTAAACACAGCTCTGTAAAATATCCCGTGTTAAAGATACTTCTGAATAAGACTGCTCTTGTGATTTCAAGTTGTGAGTAGAGTGGAGATGAGTGAGATGATAAATGTTTGAATTCTAGTCCTACCCTCACCCCTCAGTATGAACTTCCCCACCCATAAAATGAGGATACCACCTCTCTCATGGGGCTGTTAGAATGACAAATTAAAAGAAATTGCAATAGTAAAATCAATGTGTCAGTGGTAAAAATGCAAGGAAATGGACCTGCCATTGCTTACAAGCCTGGTTCCTATTGTCAATGAGCTGGATGTCTGGCTTTCTCAGCCATGGCTCTCAGACTTAGGATACCAAGGATATTTAACCAGAGGAATTTTCTGCTATGCAGTAAGAAAATATAAGTAATTATCTCAAGCAAGGCTATCTAATTATATCAGGGGGCTCTGATAACAGCATAAACCATGAATGTGGAACCTAAGCACTTTATTATCAGAATCATAAAACACAAATATAGTCTGTTATCACATTATTGCAAATTCTTTGTTTTATAATACGAAATTGGGAGTGCTTTCCAAATTGACATTTTATACTCAATATAGTACTGATATTTTCTCGTAGTGATATTAAAATTATTTCACAATATCACACTGTTTCACTCCTGAACTTTTTTTCAGCATATTGTAGTTTACACATACAAAACATATTAGCATTGAGGGTCCTGCCACCATCATTAATTTTTCCAAGTTATGTACCAATTAGGCATGTAACATATCAGTAAAATACACACAGGGTCATGTGAACAATATTCATACCTGTACCTAATGAGTCCCTCACAAACTGTCTCCTGCTGTTGAAGCACACATATGTTTAACTTTGAGACACACTGCCAGAAGAATGCCTTCGGAAAAAAATCCCACTGCAGACAACGTCCCATCAATTGCTGCTTTTTTTCTACTGTATACTTTATGAATTGCCTCATCATAATTAACTCCAGCCACTGGAATTAATTACTCCAGATGATTTGGAAGTCAGTCTCCTCCATTCCCCTGAAATTCTCTGACATCATCTCACTAAGCAGGCGATGGGATACAGACAAAATTGTATCTTTGAAAACAGAGCATCATTTAGCATTTGGTTTTATTTTGAAAGCCCCTTTGGGAAGGGGTCTGGGAGGAGCACAGGGGTTTGAATCTGGGAAGATTTTGTTCATATTTTATTTTCAGAAAATGATTTATGTTCCAGTCTGTCATGTCACATACCTAGAAAAGTGTGTGACATGTCTAGGGTCTCACATGGAGTGATGGCTAAGCCATAGGAAGAAGCCATGCTCTGGAAGCCAGGCTCTCTGCTCCACGGAATACTCTTCATACATCAGTGTCATGGGCACATGATCTCAAACACAACAAAGCCTTCTGTTCCGCAGTAAAGTCCGGAAGAGAAATGAGTGTGACATGACTTTCCTAAGGGGCTAGGGAGGTGCTATGGTCAGTAAAGTGCTTGCTATGTAAACACAAGGAGCAGAGTTTAGGTCCCTACCATGCCTGTACAAAGCTAGATACAGCAGCATGGGCCTGTGAGCCCAGCACTGAGGAGCTGAGACACAAAACCAGTCAATTTAGCTGAATTAATAAACTTCAGGTAAACTAGGGGACCCTTTCTCAAAAAATTAAGGGGGAGCGCAACTAAGGCCAATGCTCAGTGTTGACCTCTGACCTATAGATATATTGCATAGTTTTTAAAAAGACTTGGTAAGGCTTTCTTGTATAGAAATCACATGAGGACACTAAGGACCACTACTCGTGGAACCTCAGTGAATAGGGCTCTGAAGACCTCAGTGCCCTCTTTTGAGGAAACATTTGCTTAGGATGTATCTATCCTAACTTTGTACCAATTTGTCCACACTGCCAACCTTCTCCACCCTACCCCCACCTAAATCTAATACAGTTAGAGAATAAATTCTTGTATTCAGTGAAAACCTATTCTGTACCAGAAAACTACAGGAAAAAAAAGTGGGAGCTGCTTTATTCCAATTTAGTTTGTTGTTGTTGTTGTTTGGCTTGGTTTTTGCTATCAGAAGAAAATTCACTCCTAAATGATGTATATATTTTTGGTATGAAAGGAAAAGAATAAGTTGGGGGAAGAATAGAGGAGAGCAAGATAAGAGATACCATAATAGAGGGAGCCATTATTGTTTTAAAGAGAAATCTGGCACTAGGGAAATGTCCAGAGATCCACATGGATGACCCCAACTAACAATCTAAGCAATATTTGAGAGGCTACCTTAAAAGCCCTTCCCCAATAATGAGATTGATAACTACCTTATAGGCCATCCTACAGCCTCATCCAGTATCTGATGGAAACAGAAGCAGACACCCACAGCTAAACACTGAGCTGAACTCTGGAATCCAGTTGCAGAAAGGAAGGAGTAATGAGCAAAGGGCACAAGACCAGGCTGGAGAAACCCAAAGAAACAGCTGGCTGAACAAGGGGGAGCTGATGGACCCCAGACTGATGGCTGGGAAACCAGCATAAGACTGATCCAGATCCCCTGAACATGGGTGTCAGAGAGGAGGCCTCAGCAATCTATGGGGCTTCTGATAGTGGATCAGTATTTATCCCTAGCATAAAATGGACTTTGGGAGCCCAATCCAGATAGAGGGATACTCTCTCAGTCTAGACACTCCCCTAGACACACACACAGAGGATATGACAGACTTTGAAGATCCCCTATGGAAGGCCTCACCCTCCCTGAGGCGCAGAAGTGGATGGGATCAGGGGTTAGTGGGGGGCAGGAAAGGAGAGGAGGGTGAGGGAACTGGAATTGTAAAACAAGCTTGCTTCTAATTTAAATTAGAAAAATACAAAAAAATAAAACCAGATTTCATCTTAAGCTCAAAAAAGGAAAAATATAAATAAAAAGGATAAAAGTAGATCTAAAGAATCTCAGTACCTTCCCATGTCTTCTCTGGGGGTGTCTCAATACAGAAAAGCAAAATTAAGAAGATGTCATAGATGACTCCTCCAGGATACAGATGACAAGACAGATTAGAAAGAGCAAGGTGAGAAGTAGGATGAATCACTACAGAGTATAAAGAGGAAATAAAATGAGAACAGTCATGGAAAGCCTCCAGCTCATGATATAGACCTGAAACCCAGAAAGTTGTGGGAGGAGGAAGAAGAATTGGGAGAAAAAGCTTCAGATGTGATGTAGCTTTGGTGAAGACTTGGCAAGCATAGGCAGGAGCTACAGCGCAAAGAAAACATACTGTCCAGAGACTGCAAGACCTGATGCCATTGTTTTGCTTAGTCTCAGGTTGGGACTGCATTGCAAGTGTTTCACATCTGCTGTCAAGCTCAAGCAGATCCTGAAATCACCAAAACCAGAATCTGTTGCCCCCCCCATAGTTCCCACAGATCAGAGAGGGCCCACTGACTATGGCAGCACCAGGTCAACACTGTGGAGGCATTGATCCCTGTCTTAGTTAGGATCTCTATGTCTGAGATAAATCAACATGACCTAAAGCAACTTGGAGAGGAAATAGTTTATTTTGCTCACACATCCACATCACAGTCCATCCTTGAAGGAAACTAGGACAGGAACTCCAGGCAGGAACCTAGAGGCAAGAACTGATACAGAGGCCATGGAGGAAGGTTGCTTAATGGCTTGTTCCTCATGGCTTGCTAAGTTTACAGTCTTATACATCTGAGTCAGTAACAACTGCCCAGTGATGGCACCACTCATGACGAGCCGGGCCCTGCCACATCAGTCATTAATCAAGGAAATGCCTCCTCAGATCTGATTACAGACCAACCTGATGGAACCAATTCTCATATATATCTAGGTTGGTGTCAAGTTGACAGAACCAATCCACTACAGTCCCCTTCCAGTATGGCCATGTAGAACCAAGAAGATATTCTCACCCACAATGACAAAGTGGGCTAGATTCAGCTCTCTCTCATCCACATATTAAGCAAGCTAGTCCATGCTTAGCCTCTGAAAAGAGATGGGTACACACAGGGTGACGTGCTATAGACTAGGGTAAAGGTTTTTCTAAATTATTTATTCAATTGTTTTCATAAAGATATTCCTTTGTGGTACATTTCCACATCTTACCAAGTTAAAATAAACAAACAACAAAAGCAAAACAAGACATAAACAACGAAAACACAACCCTACCATAAGAACTTGGAAGGCCGTCTCATGTGTAGGACCAGTAAGAACTGAAAGTGCTGCTTATCCCAAAGCCTTTTAAAGAACAAAAGAAAAGTGGTTGTTTTAGAAAACTACCATATCTAAAAAAAAAAAATCCCTTTTTAATTCAAGAAAATGAATTCTTTCCCCTGAGTATCCATAGGACGTTTACTCAACCTTGATTCTTCTCATTGATTTCATCTCCCCACAGAAAATCGACTTCACTTCTTGTCCTGCTGATTTGTTTTAATCAAATTGCTCAGTGATATAAAACACAAAGTAAAGGAAGATGAGTTTTGCTTTGTTCATTCTGGGTGTGTTCCGGAGTTTTGATTTCTATTTCCCTTTTCCAGGACCCAGGTCACTGTATGTAAAATTCATGGCGGCTGGCCATCTCCCATCCCCACCCCACCCTCAATGGACAACCACACACAGACCAGTTCATGGAGCAGACCCAGTGTCCAGAACCCTGCCTCTTCAGCACTGCAGAGAACTAACCCAAAACAAAACTTTTCCTCTTTTCTTTTTACATTTACTTATTTTATGTATGTCCATGCAGGAGTATGTACCACAGAACATGTATGGAGGTCAGAGAACAACTTTCAGAAGTTGGTTCTCTCTTTCCACCATGTTCCAACCCAGAGACTGAACTCAGGTCATTAGGCTTGGCAGCAAGCATCTTTATCCACTTAGCCATTTCACCAGCCCCAAATGTTTTTCTTTCAATAAAATTAAAATCCATGTTATTTTGTACAATTCTGAGCTACACACATAATGATTTTGTTGAAAAGTAAAGAATAATATTCTTCTAAATTTAGTCTTGAGCACCTAGTCCATTCTTGGAATTATAAAACCAGGCCTCCAACTATCTGCACTTCACTTCCATTTGAATGATCATTAGCCAGGAAAGCACCTTGAACTTAACATAGTCACATCTGCCTTCCCCTCCCAAGCATGATCCTCCTTCACTCCTTCCCAGCCTGGGAAATGGTAGCTCTACCTCATTGCTCTGTCCAAAGGTCTTTGGACAATCTCCTGCTTCTTTTCTTTTTTTTTTTTCTTTTCTTTTTTTCTGAGACAAGGTTTCTCTCTAGCTTTGGAGCCTGTCCTGGAACTCACTCTGTAGACCAAGCTGGCCTCGAACTCACAGAGATCTGCCTCTCTCTGCCCCCTGAGTACTGGGATTAAAGGCATGCACTGCCACCACCACCCCAACTCACTCCTGGTTCTTCTACTTGATCTTTGTGTCCAGTCCATGCAAACATCATTTCTTCTCTCCCTACAGCATCCATAGCCACTTCTGCCATTAGATCCCTAGTCCAGACCAAGTCTTCTCTCTCTTGGATTAGAACTTCCCAACTGTTTTCTCCATCAATGCTTTCTTTCACCTCTTTGATGTCCCCCTTGGGATCACCAAATGAGTCCATTAAATTATAAGACCCATCACCTGACCACCATCACAAACACACTCCAAAGACTTGACTCCTCCCTCCTTCAGGATAAATAAGAAGTCCTTGACCTGGACTACAAGTTTATCCATTCTGTCCCATGGTCACTGCTCTGACCAAATCTCAAGCCACCACTCCTTTCTTGTCTTGGTCTCTGGGCCTCACTGCTCTTCAAGAAAAGTCAGGGATGCTGTTGCCTTGGTGTCTTTGCATTTACTATTCATTCTGCCTAGAAAGCCATCCCTCAAAAACCAGAGGAGCACAAAACCTCAGGGAGACTTGCAATCCAAAGACAGCATGGAAAGAGAATTGGGGACTTGAGTGTGTTTCTTCTAAGCCTCAAAGCACAGGACAGTGGTAGCCAGGATACTCTAAAACATGGTGTACAAATCCCTCAGAAGGCACCAGCTAGAAAATGCTCACTGATAGAGATCCTAAATCAGAGGCCTTCTCTACACTCACTCCTTGATGCCCAGAACAGTATGAAACACAGATGAGTATCATCAAATCCAGAAACTGAATTCCATGTCTCATAGCCAGAAAACAAAGGCAGGACCAGAGTCCAGTCAGGGGCCCACCCAACTACCACCTGGGGCTCTTCTCAGTGTGCCATGAAGGATCTTATTGAAATAAAATAAATTGTCAGCATGCATTAGAATATGTTCCTATCTCTAAACAATCAAATAATTCTGCAGTGCCCTACTTTCCTGATCACTGCATTTTCCACAAATACCCTCACCCATATTTCCAGTCCTTTTAAACACTGACTTATACTGGAAAATTAGTTTCAAGGATTGTGCAGCTTTCCTCCATCTAGTCTCCTCCCTATCTCAACTAAGAATCAGAGCCCTGTGCTCACAGCCCTGTGCTTTGTGCTTATATTCTGGTATTCCCAAGCCCTTCCTTGTGATAGCTGTACACAAGTCTAACCCTACCCAATCATTTCTATGCTCCTTGGGATCAAAGTCAAATACACACACACACACACACACACACACACACACACACACACACACACCCCTCTGGCCTTTTGAGACACAGTTTCTCTGTGTAATAGTACTGACTGTCCTGGAACTCAATCTGTAGACCAGGCAAGCCTAAAACTCATAAAGATCCACCTGTCTCTGCCTTGTAAGTGTTGGGATTAAAGGTGTATGCCACCTCCACCTGGCCAAAGTCATATTTCCATCCTGTTGATAATCTCTCAGCACATAGAACAATGTATTAACAGGGTAGATACTCAATGATATTGATATAGTAGGAAGAATGTGAATGGAAATAATTCTACAGAAGCCCAATTTGCTAGCTCAGCAACAGCTTTTTCTTAACCACTAATACTTTACAAGATGCACCTCTGGTTTTTCCTTGACATTTTTTTAAATATATTTTTTCCATTCCAATCCTTGTTCCCCTTCCTTCTCTCCTCCCACTCTCCCCACTTCCCTCCCACCCCACCTCCTATCTGCTCCTCAGAGAGGGTAAGTTCTCCCCTAGGAAGTCTACTAAGTCTATCCTATCATCTCATTGAGGTAGGACTTGTTTTTCTGCCTCCCCCCCCCCAAAAAAAATAGCTCTTTGGTCTGATTACTGTAAAACTGACAACAGAACTTAGCTAACTTCACAGGTATCCTAGAATCTGGAAAATATTAGAGGTGGGATTTACACCTGGACCATCTTCATTGAGAGCTGTGGCAGAAGCACAGCTCTATTGAGTTGTGTACCATGGGCCTCCATAAGATTCCCACGAAGGCCTCTTTCAGTCTTATCCTTCATGCGGATGCTGAGATCATGGTGCACTGTCTGCATGCTTGTAGGGGCATGTAAGGGGCATGTAGGGGCATGAACCTACAGGCCCAAAAGAGTGATTTGTTGGAAGCCAGCGAGTGCTTCAATGTGTTAGACCCCCGGAAAACTCAAGTATCCAGGGTCCCAGGCCACGTTTGCGGTCACCCCAATCACCAGGCGGATTCGAGAGCTTGATGCAAACTGCACGAGGCTTTATTGTAATTTAACGAGCTAACCCCATGTTAGCTCAGGTCTTTCACCCGCCATGGCAGATGGCTAGAAAAGACGGCTCCTAGGGGCTCCCGAGAGATCTTACAGGACAGCGTAAGGGGAGTGTCTAGGGGTACGCACAGGCTCAGGATTGGTGTGCCTCCAGGCTTGGAGGGCTTGCCCTGTGTTGATTGGTCAACTGGTTGTTATGGCCCATAGGCCCTCCCAGGGTGGTTGCTATACTTTGTGCGTCATTGCTGTGTGCTTGTCCATAAAGCACACCCAGGGTTGTAAAGCATAGCGCCACCAGCTAACTTCTGATTGATTCCTTGTCACAAGGCAGGCATCTGACTTTCTAGTGTCTAGGACAAGGTCATAGAAGCAAGTGTTTGACCGTTATGGCTGCCGAAAGGGAAGCTGGTCCCTTCAAATGTGCTCCATTCAAATCAATTTTTTTAAATCCTTTCTTTAAGTCAGTAATGTGACACCATGAAATCAGTGTCAACTGGGAGTCACCACAGCCAGACTGACTAAGCCTGAGAACATTCCCCTTCTAAGAGGTTTAGGGATGTGGAGCAACTAATGTCAGCCCAGTCGTGATTCTGACTTTGACCTGAGGGAATCAATGCTATTGAAAAACATGATGGACACAGCTGTTAAACCTAACATGGAACCTCCATGGGCAACACACTGGCCACTCAGCCTTCGGGGCATCTACTGATGGAAGCCTCACATACAACACAGTGGTGCCCCAGAATGGACTCTTACACTCCCCAAATCACCGGGAATGTTAAATAACAAAAAGGCTCTCTAAGATCCTTGCTAGAAAGTTTACTGGTTTGAGAGGAATGTCTACATTTAAATCTAGCTCTCCTTGAACATTTAGAAGTCTGGTTTTCTGTGTCTTAAAAATGGAAGCTTTTATCCCCTAACAATGAGAATTAAATTCCAAAAACAGGAGATGGATAATTGGCGACCCTGCAAGTAAAAATTATTTTTATTTTTTACATCCCGGGTGCACAAGATGGACTTCAGTATTGATTCTAGAACGTTTTGTTCAATTCCTAATAATCATCATCATGGGAATAGAGGTAACACATCTTGGACTCTAACTGACAATGCTGACATTTGTCATCAATAGAGGGATTAAAGTAAGGTCCCCCACTAAGAGGGAGCAGGGTTTATAACGAGTAGTAAAGACACACACACATAACAGAGAAAATAGGAGGGGGCAAGCCCACGATTTGTCTGTCATCTGAGATGAAGCAAAGGGGAGGGTTGGTGTGGTTTAATTTGAGTCAAGTATCAGAAAGTCTGAATTTCAGTGCAGCTCATTTGCTTTTATTACCGAGTACACTAGGAAATCATGGGAACTGTTTCGTTAGCCTGTGCCTGCTGCTGCCCTGCTTTTGGTCATTCAATTATTTGATGTGACACCCGCCACACAGAAAGGTTGTTCCCTTCTGTTCCTGTCTCAGAGTTGGTAGGAGAAACACAGGGAAAAAGATTACACAGCTGGTAGTACAGTGAACCCAAAAATACACAGAACCGTACCGGAGGGAATAGTCATCAACACGAGGCAAACAAGCACCCAGGCTCTCCATTACATGTGGCTCACAGAGCTCCAAGTGCTCCTGCCAACTCCTCTCTACCCGTGCACTGAGCTGCAGACAGCATGTTCTAGTTTGCATCATCAGTTTTGATGAATAACGCACTGATAAGCACTGAAGCCAGTATTCCAGGGGAGCGGGAAGCCAGATGTCATCTGGACCTCCAATAGTTTGAACCCTGGGTCTCTGACAGACACTGTTTGAGCACTGCAGAGTGGGCAAGGCCACTGTGAAATTCTGTTGTACTCTCTGGCATTCTGGAAGATGAATGGGGATCAGCTTTGTTCCCAGCAGGAGTGAGAGGACTATTCCTAAATTGGATTGATCTCCAAGTCACTCAGTAATGTCATCGAGGTGAACTTTAAACTGGGGTTGGTAGGAAAAGCTCACACAAATACACACAGAGAAAAGGCTTTTTAATGGGGGGGGGCATTTTTACAGCGTTTAGATCCACATGGCTCCAAATGGGGATGTTGACAGACAGATGGAATGTGCTCCCTCCACAATGGAAGTCAGGGGCAGTTATGACATATTTGAATGTCATTTTAGTGAGAGCATGCAAAAGATCCACCTCTACCCCTCAGCAACACCCCCCTCAACACACACACACACATCACATGCTTCAAGCACTGCAGCAGGAGGGCCGCACTGATCATGTTTAATTCCATCATTACAGGTAAATGTTCAAAAGGATCAATTAGACATGAGCTTTCCTCCACTCGCTAACTGCAGACCTACCCCACGTTGTTTTATGAGTGAAACCTGGAGTTGGAGCAACAATTGTCTTTGCTCTATTTAATTCTTCATCTAGACAACAGATTTTTCTGACCCTAAATTCAACAATGGTCTCTGGCTCCACCTCAATTGCTCCATCTCTGCCTCTCACCTCCCCAGCGGTCTGGTACTCCTCTGTCATCCTAGTTTTTTCCCCACCGCTGGGTCCTTCCCTACCCCGCTATTACAGGGTTCTTCCATGCTATTCTCAGCCTCTTGTAACCAAGCTGTAAGTCCCCAACACTGAACTCTGGCAAAGCAGAGAGAAACTCAAGTTACAAACATGGCAGCACTCAAGCTGTTACTCCAAAATTGTCTCTATTAGGAGAAGATGAACCATGATACAGAATTGCCCAACAAACAAGGTGTTTTCGTACTTCTAAAACCCATAGTATTTGAATGGATTGTTTAAGTGGGCTAAGGGCCAGAGGGAATCCTATATTGCCATTGCTGGAAGTTTGCAGGCCAAAGGAAGCATGCGTGTAAAACAAGTGCTGGGGAAACAGCAACAGAAGGACCTCTGGAGCTGATACACCTGCCCACCTGACCTAATCAACAAGCCCTAGTCATAGTAGTGCACCCCGTCTCACAAAATAAGGCAGAGAACTCCTGAGGAAAGACACCTGAGATTGAGCGCTGACCTCCACACTCTCATGCACACATATGCATTCATACCCCATGCACTTGATAATGCACACACAGAGACACACACACTGTGCCAAGCTATCACTTTGGTCTCAGTTTGAACAGCAACACAATGGGCAAAACTCAGAAGATGTCAAAATGGTTTCAAAATCCCCTCAAATAGTTCAAGAAGTAAAATTTTAAAAATAGTCTGTATCCAAACAGATGAGACACAGCTAGAAAGTGAGCACAACACAAAGAATGCCACTCTATGGAGGGCTTCCTGTCAGCGGGGCATGGTACCTGCCCCATTCTTCTCTCCGCCTTGCAAGGTGTCATCCGAAAGCTCTCCTTCACTCTTGTTAGTTAACTTTTACAAAACTGCCAGCACAGAAGAGTAAAAAAGAGGACAATGAACATGCAGCAACTCTTAACTAAATTGAGAGAAGTGTCAGTTTGGCATGTTTGATTCACTTGGCAGATTGATTTGGAAGATAAATTACCAAATGTCAGCAAGTTCCTCTTCAAAAGATAACTTTTGTTTTGTTTTGTTTTGTTTTGACTTTTTGAGATAGGGTTTCTTTGTGTAGCCCTGGCTCTCCTGGAACTCCCTCTGTAGACCAAGCTAGCCTCTAACTCACAGAGATCCTCCTGCCTCTGCCTCCCAGTGCTGGGATTAAAGGCATGCGCCACCACTGCCTGGCTAAGAGAACTTTTTTTCATAGCTCTGTCTTTACCACAACTAGCCAGAGCTCAGAGTTGTTTGAATGGCAGCTGTTTCTTTATCTACCTGACTCAAGCCTGACCTCCCTGTGGATAAGACTGATAGACTCAATTATGTTATTCCTGTGCTCCAACAATATCCATCTAGAATGAACCCCACTTCCTCTGATCCTTCTCTGAATCATCCAACCAATGCCTGACTCCTGTAATGAATTCCAGCACACAGTGGTACACACTATCCTGGTTGCAGAGTATCAAACTGAGATCTTAGTTAGAGGTAAGAGACCGTAATGTAGAACCTTGTATTTACTACTAAGGCAGGTTTCCTTTTTAATTGGTAAGGAAAGGAAACTACAGATAGATCTCATTTGGGGGAGTGCCTGCCTTGCAATCATGGATCTCTGGGTTCAATCCCTAACAAGACATAGATTAAGCATGGTGATGCACTTGTGAGGTGGAAACAAGAGACTGGGTATTCAAAGTCATCTTCAGCTATATTGGGAGTTTGAGACAAACCTGGGGTACATGGGACCTGTCTCAAAAAAGAAGAAAGAAAAAGGGAAAGGAGGGAAGAATAATTTATGAGCAGGGATTAGCTCCCGAGGAAAACATCATGGTAGAGAAACCAATGAGAAATCAGAAAAGCATCTGCATAAGATGGCTAACGTTAGTAAGATGGTTAATAGCGATGACTGAGTCAGGATGTTGTAGCCAAGCATTCATAAAGAAATAACTGCTTTCTATGTCTTTTGGAGAGGGCTCAGTACACCCCCAGAAAACTCGCCCTCCACCTACCCTGTCTCTGTGCTTCAGTTAATGGAGTTATTTCTTCTCTTTGTCATTTCTTCATACAGTAAGAAACATTTGAAGCAAGTATGTAATCAAGTATGAAGATATGTCTGTACTACCTTATTTTGTTTGTCTTCTTGAACCATCAGGCTAAACTGTAAAGTTCTATGTCAAAGTAAGATGACTATCTGTCTGGAGAAAGGTTGCTGCGTGCCATGTTTCTCTATTAAATGGTACTTTCCAGAAATTCGGAACTCTAGAAGCAACTTGCAATTATCAAAAGGTGCATGCCTTTAAGCCCAGCACTAGGGAGGCAGAGGCAAGTGGATCTCCGTGAGTTCTTAGGCCAGCCTGGTCTACAGAGTGAATTCCAGGACAGGCTCCAAAGCAATACAGGGAAACCCTGTCTTGAAAACAAAAACCAAAAAACCAAAAAAAAAAAAAAATCTACTATTGGAAGGTAAGAGGAAGCATATGTCTAAATATGCTGACACAACTAAGTGAAAACTAAATACGGCTTTTCGGGGAAAAGAGAAAACAGTAATTTCTGATGGCTCAGAAAAAAAATTTTACTGATTATGTTCATGTGTGTGGACAAATGAAGTATTTACTTAGACGGAAGGTATAATTGTAGGAAAGTACATGCATTTTATTCTAAAATCGGTAACAAAGTATTTTAAGGGATCAAAACATTTGTTATTAATACTAAAACTTATCAGTGCTATGAATGGAAGTGCTATTTTCTTTATGCCACTGGGAGTAAATCCAGGGTTCGACAGTTCTGATACACTCCCAGCCATCCAAGACACTACTAACACCTGATGTCACTTGCTATTATCTGTTGGTGGCAGCTGCTATTCTTGAAGCTTCTTGGTACTTCCCAGATAGTTTTAAATGCTTAATTTTGCTCTAAGGTCTACTTTCCAGAGAACATTGTCAGCTTGTGAAACCTTTCACAGTAACTACAGGACATGCCCAGGCTGCCTTCAACATACCCTGACCCTAAATTCTGAGATGCTTTCTCACTGGGCTTTTTAATCTCTGAACTTTTCAGAAACGTGGGATTTTGGATCCACTCATCAATTTTTTCCATGCTTTGTACCCACTCTTTTATACTCAGACCTAAGCAAGATCTCATTAAGTTTACAATGTGTGGCTTATAAAAGCTGCCTTTTAGAGAATGGGGGCCTAGCATGCTCAAAACCTTGTCGTCAATAGCCAACATCACAATTAATTAATTAAAGTTATCAGTCATCAGTGGTTCCACTGTCTCCTGAGGAATGATTAGGATAAAGTAACCATCATGGCAGTTAATAAAGAGACACAAACAGAAAGATCTGTTATACCCAGACCAGATGAATCCGTAGCCTGGGAAGTTCGATCTGTGCCAAGAGGCCCAGGGACCTCATAGGCTCCACTCCCTGCCCAGGGATGCTGCAACACCATATTGACAGAGCACTGGAATTTCTTGGTCTCTGTTCTTTGATGCCCTTCGCTCTTCTTCCACATGTTCAGAATGTTAAGTTCATGTGATTATGTACTACCTTTTTTGCAGTACTGATAACAGAGGACTTATAATGAAGCCACTGTAATGATCAAGTAGAGAATTTATAAAAATCTCCATTGCTCAGTTCTCAGTGTCTGCCCATTGCTCCTTTTCTGCCCTGTTCCAAGAGCATGAACAATTCTGTCTGCAGGGCAGAATAGGAACACTATTTCATCCTTGGGGACAGTCCTTCACTGCCACAGGTGCCAGCATAGCAATAACTCCAGCAGGACTTGTTTAAAACAACAGTATGTCACAGTGAGACAGGAGTCCCTCAGAGGGTTCTTTAAGGGTACAAAAGATTCCTCCCAAGTTTGGTCTCTCCATTTTCATCTCTGTAATAAGTTATTGTGGTAGGGTTTTCCAAAAAAGGTCCTGTTTATTCTAGAAGTATAATTTTAAGAGTGAGAACATTTTAATCAGCCAAACAAATTTTAAAATTAAATACAAGCCCATTGGTAGCTAAAACCAGCCTTAAGAACACTATTGCTGGCTGAAGCTAAATGAATAGAATGTTCATCTAACTTGAAAATTTGTTGTGAACTGTTTTATTTATTATAAATAAAAGATTCTCTTAAATAATAAGTTCACTTGCTGACTCTGAAACATGAGGCAAGTATTATCCAAATATCATGTCTGTTGTGTTTTTTAAAAGGTACCACTCACAATATAAGACACAAACATCTGTTTGTGTCAATTGTGACAAATGAGGTGTGAGAAGACTAGTTACCTTTTTCCTATACTTGGGCACGAAAATTAAGGTCAAAACTTTGGGAAGACGGGAAAAATGACTCAGTTGGCTAAATGCTTGCTTCTTAAGCACAAAAACCTGATTCACTTTCCAGGACCAATGATTTTTTTAAAAGGCCAGGAGTCTTTATGCTGATGCTATTGCTGGTAGAACCCTGGAGCACATTGGCTGGCCAGCCTAGCAAAATGGACAAACTCTAGGCAAGAGCGAGACCACATCTCAGAAACCAAGGTAGACAGCACCCTAAGGAAGGCCACCTAAAGTTCACTTCTGGCATTCACATTTATTGCACATAAATGAACATATACACACATGTCCATATATACACACATGCACAAACAGAAAGAGATCAGAAAGTTTATACTTTGAACATGCATGATTTACATTTGAAAGTATATTTTGCTTATTTTTACATTAACTTTTACCTCAGTCCAGCCAGTTCATATATTTTTGCAAAGCAACACTTTCATACATATATATAGAATTAGTGTGCAAGTCATGAGTGTGAAGCTTAATGAATATTTACAAAATGAACACACTTCCACAGCCATTATTCAGAGAGAGAAATTGAATATTACCACAAAACAGAAGGCCTTCTTGGTCTCCCGTTCATCCCTTGTCCCTACTCTGATCTCCAAAAAAATAACAGTACCCCGACTTTTACCACCTGGTTTGCTTGGTCTGACTTTTATATTACATAAAAGAAATTATGTAGGATTGTTTAAATAAGGTTGATTCATCTGCAATCATGAAAAAGATGAGTCTGTTATACCCCCTTTTGTTTACCAAGATTCAGTTAAGTTTTGGTTCCTTGGTTCTTTATGTCTAATAGAGACAAAATGAAGTTCTGAATGTCAACCTTCTCCAAAGGCTTGCTTCTGTGTCTATCAATAAAGACTCCAAGTTTTCAGGGTCAGAGGGGTTATAGAGCAAGTGTGTGTGTGTGTGTGTGTGTGTGTGTGTGTGTGTGTGTGTATGTGAGTGTGTGTGTGTATGTAAGGGCCTTTTTCGAATTACTTGTCTGTCTTGTAAAGACATACCACTCATACAAACAACACATACTATTCTCATTGTTATAGTGAAAACTACTTGTGAAATAGTACTATATTTTCTAAAAAATATTACCCTTTGAATACAAACGGTCTTACACATTCCCTGAATGTTTACAGTAGTTGGTTGTTTAGTATACCAACTTACCCTGGCACGTCTCCATGACAATACATAAACAGACTTCACAGTTTTAGTAGAACAGGCTAGTTTTTCTATTTTTTTCTTAGGTCGTATTCAGTAAGTTGCAGCTTTCCAAAGCTTTTTTTAAAGTATGTATGACTATTCAGTCGTATTGGCTTAGTCCCTTTTTCAACAGTGTGTGTGTGTGTGTGTGTGTGTGTGTGTGTGTGTGTGTGTGTGTGTGTGTGTGTGTGTGTGTTTCATCAACATGGGCTGATATATGCACTATTTCATTTAGTCTGGTTGATAGTCTCCCTCTTTCTCTCTCATTGGCACTGTGGAGTCTTCAAACACGTCTATGCTTTCTTGCTTGTTCTGTTCTTTGCCCTGTTCTTTCCTTTTGTTTGTGTTTTCTTTTCCATGATTCTTTCATCATCTTGAAATACTTAGAAACTCATGACATTTCTTCCTTCCTAAATCTATTTTTTTAATTAATGCTTTTTTTCTGAAAGCAACACTTTAACTGGAAGCTGCAGATTTTCACACATAACATTTTTGTTATCATTGAGGCAAAATGTGTTTAGTTTTCATTTTTAGCATTCATTTATGAATTTTGGAAGAGAACTTAATTTCTAAACAAAGGGAGATTTAGATTTTGTTACCTGCATCATTATTGATTTTAAGCTTAAACCAATTCTGGTCAAAAAAATCATTCCTTGTGTTTTAAATCTTTTCAGTTTAGGTGAAGTTTGTTTCACAACAACACATACTCCGTTTCGATAAATCCACTGCATACATTTGAAAGACTGTGAATCATGTAGCACTGGTCAATGTAATTCTACAGTTACAAACATAATCTACAATTGCATTGAGCAATGTTTTATGGGTGAGCTGAGCTAAAAGTACTTAATTATGTAGCTCAATTTTTTTATTCTTTAGTAAGTTTTGTTTTTATTCTTATCCTCTGAAACTAAAAATATTGTGTCAAATATATCAGCATTACAGATTTGTCAGTTTCTCCTTTGAATTGTGTTAAGTTGTTTTTATACAAAGGCTTTACTATCAATACATTTCTGTTTTAGCCTAATATAACTTTCTGAAAAGCCAATCCTCAGCCCCATCCCAACTGCCTTTTCCTTGAGGTTCATTTCATCTGACATGAGTAAAGCCTCTCTCGCTTTCCATTAGCCCAGACAGAGTATTATAACAAACGTTATTATAGTTTGTCTTCTATGTTGTTTCCTGGACTCTTTCTGCCTTACTTATTGTGTTGCCTTGGCTCCCAAAGTCTCAGTGTTCTGCATTCTCCTTACCTGTTTTTAAATGTCAGATACTGGGCCAGGCGTCAGATACTGGTGGCGCATGCCTTTAATCCCAGCACTCGGGAGGCAGAGGCAGGCGGATCTCTGTGAGTTTGAGGCCAGACTGGACTCCAGATAGGCTCCAAAGCTACACAAAGAAACCCTGTCTCAAAAAAACAAAAAAAAAGTCAGATACTGTTTATGGAAGTGCAAACCTCTAGTAATGCCATCCTCTGAAGCAGATAGCAGATAATTTACTTTGATTTCTGTCAAACAATCAGAAATCAAATGGTTTACTCTCATCTGGTCTTGATGCAGAGGAGGTGAAGCTGATTTTTGATTTCTAAGATGACCATCTTATTCACCTCTCCTGGTAGAGCATAAACTTGAGGGTCTCAGGTGAAGTCTGGTATAACTCCCAAGTGAGCCCTGGATTTTAATTTGTTTACTCATCTCCCCACATCCTTGACTAACAGTTTCATTTTGTTTTTTCAACATGGTAGAGGATGCTCAGAAATTAGCACTTCTCTTTGTGACTCCTGTGTTTTCAAATTATAGCTGTCACCATAGCTCTAAACTCCAAACTTAATATCCCTACCATTGTAATATTACTCCAGGCCTCTGCTCAGCATCTCAGTGGCGCTCAAGCTTCTCTCCTGCATGAATCCACCAAGGAACTGCAGTAAAGAGGTGTAGAACAAAAGACTAACATAATCCCAGTGCACTTGTATTTTCCTGAGTTTGTGGCTTGTCAAGTACATAGAGCCTTGGTGTCTGGCCGTAACCCTAACCTTCCAATTATAGGATTAATGTGTCTTATTAAAGAGGTTTAAATCTCTTCCCACATTGATACCTATGCTTGACAGAAGGGCCAGTCTAGTAGAAAGGCTTCTCACAACCTGCAGCAAGAATAAAAGCCACACACCTCTAAAGTCACATTTTTAGGAAAGTCCACACTCTTCATAGGACTAAAGGTGAACGGGGAGTAAGAGGCCACACTCTATTCATAGGGCTAATGGTGAGGGGAAAGTAAGAAAGGTTGTTTTTTTTTTTTTTTTCTGTATGCATTGCAGAATATTCACCTATTTAATGTAAAGGGGTGGGGAGTTTCAAAATGAGAACACCCTAAAAGAAATCAGTTTCTGTGTCACAGCTCTGTCCTTCCTGGTGCAGATTGCCTGGTTTTAAAATAACATGACAGCCCTTATTTTATAGGCATTGTTACTGAAGATGGAAACAATTGATGCTGTGTCAGTTCTCCTTAGACCTTATAAAGGAAAAGCATAGTTATTGGAAACTAGACAGAGTTTGCACTGAACGGGCAGGGTTAATACATGATGATATTTGCAAAGTTGAGTCTTATGATCCCAAGTGTACATCTTCAGTCTGCTTTTTCATGCCTCACCTCTGCAGGGAAGACTCCTCCTCTAGCATGACTTCTTTTCCTAGCTGCCCTATAGCAGGGTCCGGTTCCAATAAAAAAGTTGGGGCTTCTGCCTTCTCCAAACATTCAGTTACTGTTTCCTGAACAACTTCTATGGAGCTTAGAACATTGTCTCTAACATTGATGGTGAATTTCTTCTATTAAGAATTAAAACTCAGACTGGCATGGTGGCGCACACCTTTAATTCCAGCGTTCGGGAGACAGAGGCAGGCAGATCTCTATGAGTTCCAGGCCAGCCTTGTCTACAGAGTGAGTTCCACAACAGCCAGGACTGTTACATGGAGAGCCCTGTCTTGGGAAAAAATTAAAACTCTGTGACAGTGGTCTGAAAGGCTTTCATCGGTACTTACTGTGCAAGTCTTCATGTTCTAAACAGTTGCTGACAAAATAATTGTTTTTGAGACCTGATCTCATGTAGCCCAGGCTGGACTCTAACTCTTTATGTAGCAAAAGATGACCTTCAACTTCTAGTTCTCCTGCCTCCATCTCCTGCTGGGATTACCAGCTGGTCTCACCAAAACCTGGTTTCTTGTGATGTTGGGGATTGTACCCAGAGCTTCATGGATGCCAGGCAAGCACTCTATCAACTGAGCTACAGCCTCCAAAACAATTGTGTTAAAAACCAAACTGTAATTTATGTTAGTTACATGTGTTTATATATCATTTTGTATAAATAAAAGCAAAACAATAATTCTCCCAACTTATGGTTATGGACAGTTTAATAAATGAAAATGGAAAAAAATACATGATAAAAGTAGAGGCAGAGTATGATCATATCACAACCAGGGTGTGTGTGTGTGTGTGTGTGTGTGTGTGTGTGTGTGTGTGTGTGTGTGTGTGTGTGTGTGTGTGTGTGTGTGTGTGTGTGTGTGTGTGTGTGTGTGTGTGTTTAAGAAAAACATTATCCTTGCCAGCTAATGATGGAGAGCCAATTATTGATGATTAATTCCAACAAATTCATGCTTCATTTGCAATTAGCTGTGTTTATTTGCATAAAAGTAATTCAAGTAAAATCCACAGACATTGTGTCCTTTCAGCCTAAGCCATTTTACTGTGTGCTCTGAAAACCACACAGAAGTGTGGTATGGTAACCTTGTGCTCAGGAACAAGCATTCTGAGGCACTAATACCATACTACATTGATCAAAGCAAAAGTACAAACCAAGATTGAAGAGAAATAAGCAAACAAAACAAGATTAATTTTACGATAATTTGTAGAGGCAACCAACCATTGCTTTGGGAATTCAGTGCAGGCTAAGCACATTGTCAGGAAGCAACAAAAGCCATGAAGAAGAGTACATGGTGCCACAGGAAAAAAAAATTCAGTGGGAGCCAACACCAGATCAGCTAGAGCACAGTGCCAAGGCCTCTGTCCCAACAGACTCACTTCAGTCCAATAGGAGGAAGTCGTTTTTACCATTGACATAAATGCATCACCCAAACTCTCAGGTAGAAATTTACAGGCTTAGAAGTTTAACAAAATATTGGCAAATCACTGTAATTTTCAGCTGTTTGATAAATCAAATGATCTGGGAATCACTTGTGTGGGAAAGTAAAGTGTTTAGGGGGTATTGTGAGATGGTGACACATGGGGAAGGCATTGTATATGTATGTGCATGAACAGTAATAAATTCAGGCTTAAAAGTCCAGACTTGAGGTACTTGGCACCATTTTTTTTTTTACCACAAGAGTAACAGAACTGTGCTGTTTTCTGGGATTCTGTTTTTTACTTTGTTGTTGTTGTTGTTGTTTATTTGTTTGTTTTTGGGGGGTTTTTTGTTTTTTGTTTAAATGGAGTGTGCTGGATGTCTCTACAATTTTGTTCAAAAGACTGCAGAACCTGGAAAAGCTGTTGCTGCTATTGATGCATAACATATTGCCATTATTGTATATATATATATATATATATATATATATATGCTAATTGAAACTCAAATATGTGATGAATCCAAGGTGTTTCAGTGAGTGCTCACCTGTGCATGCAAATTTGATTTCATCTTTAGTAAGTAGTAAAGTTATATGCTTGCCAAAAAAAAGTGACACACTGAAAGACAAATGTCACACAATTTCAATTTTATGTGTAACCTAGAAATGATGAACTTATGGGAACAGAGAGAAGAATTGTGGCTATTAGGCTTCAATGTGGGTCTTTTGACAATGCGGAAGCGATTGGTTTAAGGATATAAAACTGCAGTTGGACAAGAGGCATGGACTCTGTGAAGTCTTGAGGTCTACTGAGAGCATGATAAATATGGTTGATAACAATATGCTATATTTTAAAAGTTGTGAGATAGTATACTTTAAGTGTTCTCAAAACAAAAATGATGAATATGTATGATATAACATGTCAATTGGTTTAATTTAACCATGCCATTGTGAACATACTGTATTGTGTATCATAATTGTGCATGACTTTATTTATGAGCTAAATAAATGAATGGAAAAAAAGTCCAGACTTGATATTTTCTTTGTACTTAAAGCCAGTGGTTGCTTTTAGGCAGGTTACAGGTGATTAATGATTTAGGGACATTTGTCTATTGCAATACAATCAGCAAAATGGAAAAGTGAGAGTGTCTGGTCAGAGCATCCCACTGGGGTACCACTGTAATAGTCCAGGCATGATGAATAAAAAGTATGGTCTGCTGGACACATGGGGTAGGGCCTAGTCCTGGCCCAGGATGATGTGGTAGACTTTGGGGAGCACCTTTTGAGGGTCTTACCCTGCCTGAGGAGTGGAAGGGGATGGCTAGGGGCAGGTGGGATTTGGGGGGGAAGAGGAGGGAGAGGGAGAAGGGATTGACATCTGAAGCAAGCTTGTTCCTAATTTGAACTACTAAAATAAAACAAAATAAAAAATAATACAAAAAATAAAAAATAAAAAAGTATGGTCTCGGGCAACAAAACTGGAATAGAAAGAAAACTGCAAGAAAAGAAAGCAAAGTAATTGGAAGGCTAAGATTAAAATAAGAAATTCTGTGGAGAAAGAGATTTAGACTATAGCCAAGATTTTCTTCAGTGTGTGTGTGTGTGTGTGTGTGTGTGTGTGGTAGGTTTTGTATCTATGCACACTTGTAAGGCACATATGTGTGGGTGAGCATGCACATAGGTGGGAGGACCTGGGAAGACCCAAGGTTAATGTCTGGAATTATCCTCCATCACTCTTCTACCTTTTGAGGGATGCAAGGTCTCTGGATCAAACCTAGAGTTCACTGATATGGCTAACTTCATTGACCAGCTTGCTCTAGGAATCCCTTGCCTCCCCTTCCCCAGTTCTGGGATCACAGGTGTACTCTGCAATGCCTGGTTTTTACATGGGTTTTGAGGATCTGAACTCCAGTCCTCACACTTGTAAGAGAAGCCTTGTTTTGTTTTGTTTTTCTGTTGCTTTGGAGTAACCACTTAGCAATCTTTCTGGCCCCACAATAAAAATAGTTTAGTAATTGAAAGCAAAGTTTCTTCTTTGAGTAATTCACTTAATATTCCCTTTCTATACTAAACTAACTTGCTTAGCTTTTTTTCTTAATAGAATGAACACAGATTTCTCCAGATCTTGAAAAAAAATCTCCAAGATGCCCTTTGAGGGTAAAGGGTTGAGGCTGCACAGTGTTGTATGATGTTTACAAGTGTGACATCTGGAATCAGACATTTTAGCTTTGTATCGAAGTCCATTATGTACTAGTTACATGACCTCAGCCATAAATAAGATATCTAGTTCCCTTCCTCCATAACCTATAAGGGAAGAGCAGCCATCTATCTCTTCACTACATTATCATGAGCAATGAGTCAGACCTGGGCACAAGATGCTAAATGTGTGGCTAAAGTTTCTCTTAATGTCCTTTCTCTGCAGTATCACAGGGAGCTGACAAAATGCTTATAGTAAAAAGCTCTGGGAGGATGTTTCATTTTCTTTGCATTCTTTCCCAAGTAATTCTGGAAGTCATAATCAGGACTCCCTAAGTTGTCAAGATGGGCAACCCTCTTACACTGTCAGTGGCTTGTGAAGGAAGGGTTCCTATGGGTCTCACTGCTGGCACTACCACTGGTGACCAGATACATAACAATGGTGCCAGGGTCTAACACTGAGGACTTTGAAAAGACACCATTGACACCAGCCACTGTTAGTGGCTACCACTGCCTACCCCACCTCAATGCTATCTCTAACACTGTCCTAACTCCTGTGGTCATCACCAACGTGGCCACTGGCATCAATGATTCCTCCATCTTGTGGTCTTACTTTTATGCAGTCTTCCCCTTCTGTTTCCACATCCTAAAGATTCAGGCTTAAGTCTTGGTAACCAGCCTACAGACTCCTTCGAGGGACAAGATCCATGCCATACTCAGAATCAAGCTCCCACTTGAGATCCATCAGTGATGCTTTGAGATCATTAGGGATAACTGTTTCAGATCTTACTTCATCATAAAGGACACAGCATAGATCCTGGCAAATATGCTGCCAGAATCATGTGATATGTTCACTACTTATGAGCTCAAGTTGGAATTCTTCATGCAGATAGTTAGGGACAGAGATGGGGCAGAGAAAGAACCAAGCACAGTGGTAATCTTGGCACTTGGGGCGCCAAGGCAAGAGTATCATGAGTTAGATGCTAGCCTGGACTACACAGCAAAATTTTGCCTCTTTCTAAAGCTGATGAAATGCATATAAACAAATATTAATGTGAAGGTGTGTATTTGCTATGACAGAAAGTCAGGCAGTGAACAGAAGGAGAGGAGAGTGGAGGTATTTAGATAAATAAAAGAAGTTAATGTGGTGCAGAGATCACAGGACCAAAATCAGACGGTTGGTTGTCTCCGAGTGCCTTGTAAAAGTATTTCCTCACACAGCTTGTGAACCATCAATAGGACCACAGGCTATTCTGGACTTGGGCCAAGAAAATGAAAGTAGGTAAAAATGAGTATTGTTAACATGGAAGCTAATAAACCCCTAGGGGAAAGTTATAACATCATAGATTGGAACACACTTCTGAGAATATTTGTGAATGGTAATAGAAGTATAAAAATATTGGAAATGTGGAATGAGGTTGTTTTTTAACTTGATTTGAATAAACTGTAATGGAAAGGTATGTAGTGCTGAGAGAGAACTTTCCATGTTCTCCATCCTGAGACTCAATTCTAATAAGAAAAGTCAATGCTGCCTCATAGAAATGCAGCAGCGCTAATAAAAAACAATTTTCTTATTTAAAAATACTGTCTGCTTTGGTGTAGAATTGGATTCCAGAAAATAATATGAAGGAAAGTTGTGATAGAAATTTTAAAGATGTATTTAAAATGTGGCTTCAAAAGAGTCTACATGGAATTACAGAGAGAGGAGATTTGGCCTCCATTTCTCCTGCTAAGTGGTCACTTTTTTCTCAGAGCCTTGTCTATCTAAAGGTACATGAATGTCTATTTTAGGAGGGCTTCTATTGTCAGTATCTATCAGGACAAAGTGTCCACATACCTTATGGCACAGGACAGGGCCTTCATAAATTAATTTCCACTCCCTCTGTCCTATACGTTTCCATGGCTAACAGTGTGCAAGCATTAGCTATCTCTTCCCATTTTCCTCCTCCTATCACTAAAATCGTAAGATGTTCATCGCCAACTGAACTGTTAATATCTCATGTGACCACTAAGGAAGATGAGAAAGAATACATGTCCTAGAGAGATCTCTTGGAAAACACACACACACACACACACACACACACACACACACACACACACACACAGAAAAATGGGCAAATAACTTATAGTGTAAGAAGCACTTGTCACCACCAGGAGAGTGTCAGTCCACACAGGAGTTGTAGTTCTAACATTTAGACCACACAAGAATAGTCATGGGGGCTTGGACCAAAGCTCAGATGGTATAGAATGCTTGCCATTGGACACATGAAGTATCCAATGATCATCAATACTACTTAAAAACTGGTCATGGTGACACAGGCCTGTACTCTCAGTACTCTCTGCTACATAATCTTGAGGCCAGCTTGAGAGACTGAAGGCCATCTCAAAGAAAAAGTTAAAAGACTGGGGCCAGTTCCCAGTGGGATGGTGATTTTCTCAGAGTTGAATGGGGAGAGTGTAGACATCAAAAGTCCAAAGGATTCTTGTGTTTTTCAACCACTTTCTTGTAGAACTAGCCAAACCAGGCACCCAGGAAGCACAGCCTGGAGTTTCATGGCATCTGAAGCACTGGCATACAGAGGTGATTCTGGAAAAACACCAGAGTTGTAGACTTTTAATGTGAGAGCTTTGCTTGTACTTCTTAGTTGACACAATGAACTCACCAGAACCCCATATCTGCCTTTCTATAAGCTTTAGGTAAAAATCACAATGTAATGCTGGCCTCCTTCATTCATATAATGTATACTCAGCAGTGAAAATTTCATCTTCCACTAAAAACACCTTTCACCATTTCTTTCCCACATCATTTGCTGTTTTGTATACCATGGTCTCAAGACAGACCCTACTGAGAGCACAAATACATACATACATACATACATACATACATACATACATACATACATATTGATCTAAACCCACTCCTCCCCATCAAATGGGTCCTTCTTCTTTGTCCACCCTCACTCTCCTACTCCTTTGGCTCTGCTTGATAGCCCTGGTTTCTGAACACTTTCAAGTTGTAGCACAGTAAACCAGAGACAGATGGGTATGTGGGGAATTCTAATGGTTTTATGTTGTTATAAGCTGGCTTCATGCTACCCGGCCTAGAAGAAGCTTAAGCTGTTCCTCCTGTGCCATTAGTGGCTACATTTGGTGAGAACCCCTGGTCTTTTCCAACTATAGCTCTACCTTGTACTTATCCTTAGCTGTCCACTCCCTCCCATCATCCCCACCCCAGCCTTCACCTTTGCTTCACAGGTGATCCATACTATATATCTTCTTTTGTGCTAGAGGACCATCATCTTGCCCAGGACAGATTCTTTGCCAGGACATAGGATATTTTCACGCCTCTATTCCTATGGAAAATTTCTCTCTTGTCCCTTAGAGGTCCTCTCTCTACAAGAGTCAAGAGGCAGCGGTGAATACAGCAGCAACTCACCTCCTCTCGGCAGCCCCAGTTGGCTTCTCCAACACACCTCTGCACACCTTTCCACCTTCCTAAGAGCTTATAAACCCCCTTTCCATCAGCACTCCATTGCCAGGTCCCAACATCATAAGCAGAATTTGCTTCAAAAGGTACATCTCAACACAGAACCACATTTGGAATACATTGTCCTTTGATTCATAAAACCTTGCTCAAAAGTGGTACGTGTTCATTCTGTTTCATTGCATGCAGCTAAAAGAAAAACCAGAACTAAGAAGAAAGCATTATGTCAGTGTTTGAGGAATGTTGTGACAGGTTTGGGGAACTATTCCACTACTCATTCACTCATTCCGTGAAATCGATTGACTATGTACTACACGAAGGCACTATATTCAGTTCTGAAACCACAACAGTGAACACAGAGTCATAGGCCCTGATAATGGATTCAACATATCATCTATAAGGAAGATGTCTGTTCTATTCCCATTTTCTTTCACCTCCATATTTGCCAAAGACATTGCGTTTGGAGTTCAACATAGAAAACACAATGTTGTCTTCAGTAGCAACCTGTGTATTGTGTATGAGAGCATGTAACACACATATGTTGGCAATCAGTTCTTGCCTAAAAGAACTGGAGTGTATGATATGAGATTGTTACCAGACCAAAGTCCTTGCCAAGGTTCTGTGTTATTGAAACCTGAAAGTTCACTTCCTCAGAAATGTTCCTTGGTAGAGCAGCACGGGTCAGTAGGTGAGGCAATGGCATGGAAAGGACACTGGAAACATGAATTTTAATTTGGTTCTGCCACTGACTGTGACCTTGATCAAGTCTCCACACTTGTATCTCAGTTTCCCTGCTACAAAAGCAGAAGGGTTACTATAAAAATGGGTGAATGTTGCTGTGGTGCTGTTTGCTTTTCATCTAGAGATGACATTGACACATGCTTTGTAGATAGAGAAAGGAGGGGACATGCATAGAGAGAGGAAAGGAGAGAACAGGAAGGGGAAGACACACACACAAAGAAGGAGGTGAGAAGAGAATATTTCTGGATTCAACCAAAGATCCAAGAGTCATCCAAAAGCTGGAACTGGGCATGTATAACTTTAATCTCTTATCTTGTTAAATTCCTGGCAGTGTTAAATATGAATTCAGTTTTAGTGTTTCTGATCTCATCTCCCTTCAACTGTCTTCCACAGAGCCCTGATTTCTTCCATCTTACAGTTGCAGAAATACACACACACACACACACACACACACACAGAGAGAGAGAGAGAGAGAGAGAGAGAGAGAGAGAGAGAGAGAGAGAGAGAGAGAGAGAGAGACTGAGATTTTTAAACACTGGGGATCAAATCCAAGACCTTACAAAGGATAGATAAGCACTCTGCAGCTGATTTGCACCCTCATCCCTTTGTTTGCTGACACATGGAGTCCAGGCTGACCTCAAACTTGCAATCTTCCTTACTTTATCCTCGGGACCACACCTGGCTCTAAGCTACCTTTTGAATTACAAAATACAGAAATTCAGTATTTTTGCTGTGTAGTTTAAAGGCAACACAGAAAGGTGAAACAAAACTTGTTCTGAGGCCCAGTTGGGTACCAGAGATTATGTACAAAACAATAAGATAGGCACTGAATGTACAAAATACCAAGATAGCCATGTTATCGAAGGTCTACAACGTGCAAGTTGTTTTTTGCAAATTTTTCTTTTAACTCTTAAAGTAACTTCTCAGAGATAACCATTGCTTAGAGTGGTTAAAAATCTCCCCTAAGCTTATACAGGTGAAATATGCCTAGCTTTTACTCAAATCTTCTAACCCCAGAGTCCATATTCTTAACCACTAACTTACTCTGCCTTCCAAAGATGAATAAGATTAGATAGAACCTCCTGTGAAGAGGTTCACGGATGGATGAAGGAGAAAGATTCATAACTAACTGCTATGGGAGTACAGAGAAATGCACAGCTAAATTCATGCAGGGCTAGCTCAAATGGGTCTGCAAAAGTGTCACAAAGGAAGGGAGACACACAAACTTGGGAGAAAAATGAGGGGTCATAAATGGAGGTCCAGAGAACCCAGCACAGAGGTGAAGCCTGTGAGCAGGGTGACTTTGCTACCCAGCAAATCACTTCCTTCTTTCTTAGGAGTCTCAGATTGACCTAGAACCTGAGTGTGGACATGAGGAGTCCCATCCCTCTGTCAATGAGGAATCTACACGAGTGAAGCTATTATCCATTTTATATCAACCTCTGAGAACACGCTTATGTCATGTGACCATGTCTGTGCATTCATAGTCCTCCCTGCACCCTCACTTACATTTAAATTCCCCAGATGGCCTTTGTAAAGCATACATGAAAGAATTTTCATTCATTATGGAACCAGTCACAGACTGACAGTATGCTTTAGAACAATCCTTTGTCTCCAAGCGTCCCAGTTGATTCTACACTCCAGATGATGCCAACATACAGGCAACAAATGAGTTAGGGTTCAGAAATGGAGCTGAAGACTTGAAGGTCAAGCAAGGAGAATGAGAAGGAAGCATCGGAATGCAGACAAGGTTCATAATGGGTCCAGGCCTAGGATAGAAAGTGGTATTTTATTTTTAATTGATGTTGTCTTCACATTTTAAATAAAGTGTTGTAGAAAGACTAATGTGAGGAGGGAAGAAAATGGATTTTATTTTTGTGATGACACACATCAGTTTCTGCCCTGGTCTTCAGTTATAACTATATTTTCAGTTGTGGCACAGAAAGGTAATTATAAAAGTAGCTTAATCAAAATATATTCAGAACAAATTCATAGTTGAGTATTTTTGTGTTTCTTTATGTGTTGTGTTGTATTGTATTTGTGTCATGTGTATGAGTTATGTTCTAGTTTGTGTGTGTGTGTGTGTGTGTGTGTGTGTGTGTGTGTGTGTGTGTATACCCATGTATGTGTGTGTATGTGGTATATGTACTAGTTAGCGTGGGTGTGTTACATGTGTGTGCTTACAGATAAACACATGTGTGCATGTATGTAGGTAGAAGCCAGATGTAGAAGTTGTGTGTCTTTTCTCATGAAATTCCCATCTGTGTCTTTTGAGATGGGAAATCTCACTGAACCTGAACCTGAATACACCCAAAATAAGTGTTATTAACTTAATTTCCATATGGGAAATCTAACCACTCAGACAGGCACTTTTTTGTGGTTTGGAGGGTAGTCACAGTGTAATACTTTTATTTCACCACAAGTCATGCTTTAAACAAGATAAACAAAGACCTAGATTTTTCTATCCCTGGACATTCAGTCTCCTGCTGCTTCAATACAGGTTACTGCATAGACAGACTCCTCAGAACATAAGCCTAGAGATATTGTCTATAAGATGTTTAAATATATTTTCTCATGAGTCCGTGTTATTGCAGCCAATCAGGTCTGACAATTGAAACAAACAAAAGAGATTGAGTGATATATTCTAAAAGAATAATGCATCAATGTGGTACCAAGCTGCTAATATTACAAGAGATACTCTTTGCATTCTCAAAGGGAAGGTGTTTGGGGATAAAACTCCTAATCGAACATAAAAACCAGTGTTTAAAATGAAAATGAGAATGATTCTATAACTAAAAATTTCTTATCATTATTTTCAAATGTTGAGAATTTTGTGCTTTGATATAGGTATTGTCCTCATTTTTGTTTTGAAGAAACTGTGTATTTCGAAGTTTAGGTGCCTTATCTCAGTACATGCATCTAAGAAATAACATAACAGACTCAGATTCCAATCAGCACATGTTTTAAGGCTGGGCTCTCGTATTGTACTTACTGTCTGATAGTAAACAGGAAATAATATACACAGAAATATAAGTTTTCAGACTGCTTCCAAATATTACATTTTAGTGCTCTCCCCAAACCCCCAATTCTCTGCCCAGTTCTCTCACAAGCTGTCTACTTGTGTACTCAGAGAAATCCTTGCCTCCAGCCTTACTTCAGAGCTGAGAGCCTCAGGACCCACAGGAATCAGACTCATGCATTCCCCTTGCATTCTATATCCAGATAGTTTTATTGACTCCTAATCTTTAGGTGTGTGTTGGTGTGTGTGCGCGCGTGCGTGCGTGCGTGCGTGCGTGCGTGCGTGCGTGCGTGCGTGCGTGCGTGCGTGTGTGTGTGTGTATGTATCTCTGTGGGGGTTAGGTTCTGACCTGAACCTGTGAGCCCATGTTACAAAGAACCCTCTTTTGTACCCTGTTGAGTTTGTGTGTTCCAGAATCCTAACCACACTATCTGACTCTGCTGCTTGTCTCCCTGGATTCCGGGTTCCTTCCTTGCTAATCTCTGCTTCAACAGACCTCACTGGAATTAATCAGTGGTCCACCTGCCAGGACCTTTTGTGCTGAACCAATAGCTCCCTGGCTTTATCTCTGGTTCATTGTCTCCCGGGCTTTGAAGAATTGGTCTGATTTTTCAAAGGCCCCAAACCAGTGTGAAGCCTTTTACATGTACAAAACGCCCAAAGTGAAGATGGTAATGTGTTGCTTCCATGTCCACACATCATGTCATGAGTCACAAGAGGAATAGGAGTGGTAGGGAGCACTGAGCCACTTGGATGCCATTCATTGTCTAATTTATCTGCGCCTGGCTAATCACTCCTAACTTGAATCCCTTTAACAGAGATCTGTGGCTCTTTCCATTTTAAAATCTGCACAATGCTCAGCACAGAGCCTGGTCATTCAACCTCATCATTTACTGAAGTAGTGAATTGATTGACTAGTGCTGGGACAGCTGACAAGTGGGCTTTTCACCCCTGGTCCTCTTCATCCTGCCCATAAACAGGTAAATAATATATACCTGTTGCCTTCTATAAACAAGTACTGTCTGTCTCTGAGCTTTCTGGGTTTCAGAAACCTGTAAACGACTGGAAATGATTGGCATGGGGTCTGACAGTCACCGAGACTTCCGTGAAGGGAAAAATAAATAATAACCTAGAGACAGCTAGAAAGAATAACAGGTGTCCCTGTTGTTTAGGCAGTTTTACAACAATCTTTCCAGCTATATCTGGGCAAATAAAAGTGAATTACAACTCATGGCAACAGGAAGAGAGCAAAGAACATTCTTAATTCTAATATGTATTAGGAAGTAACAAAAAAAAAAAAGCACTGAACTTGGCAAACGATGAGGTTGGCCCTGAGCACCTCAAGAAAGACTGGCCTTCCTCTGCCTGAACAATGGCACCTGACCACCAAAGAACTGAGGGGGCATATGCATCGTTAGAGTCCCTGATGTGTGCCTGAGTGAGGTAGGGGGTTTTGAGGAGGGACTCGAAGACTTACATTGTTCACAGAGCCTTTCAAGCATGGGAGGGGTGGAATTCCATCTGTTAGTTCAGTTCGGTTCACTGAACCGGTTCAGTCTGAATGGTTCACTGGGTTGTGACACTGGGTAGAAATTACAACTAATGTTTAAAACAACCTTTATACCATCACTTATGAAACTCTGTGGCTGGGATCACTGTAAAGTTTTCAGCTCATTGTCTTGCTATATGTTTCCAGGGCGTCTCTCCTCTTGTTGAAACTAAGCAAACAAAAGTTTAAAAAAAAACAACTGAAAAAGAGGAATATATTTGTTGAGCTCTGTTTTGCACAGGGACTTGTTTGTGCATGCTTTCAGACAAGCACAGGAAGTTACTAAGCTTTCACTGGGTTTTACATTTAACTTGGTCTCTAGACCAAGAGCTCTTTGCATGTAGGAGCTGTGTGTGCCTCACAGTCTTTGCAGCAGCTTAGCAGATACTCTGCCCTGAGAAACAGGTAGAATTCCACTGTGTTCGCTTGAATGACTCCCTGAACAATACCAACTTAATACGCTTTTTAGTACCGGGAAAGTGATGGGTGGGGGGGAGGGCACTGTATCTGATATGTGCTCAGTGGCAGCTCACTAAGGTCCATTGCAGGCCTTTACAGATGGCCAAAAACTGATCTGAAACGAGTCAGCTCATCATTTCCATTCACCTGAAGAAGAAGAAAAGAAATGGCAAAATGCAGCCATGGCATGAAGTGGAAGGTAGTCACTTGCAGTTCGTTTTGGACACAACACATGGGGCTAAAATGAAGCAGGCCCTGAGTGTGAAGCTTGACACATAGCATTCCCACTTCAATTTTTGTAGCCCACCTCAAAAATGCCAGACCAAATTTTTAACAAGGTAAAGGGAACATGTGACAGAAGAAAATAATGAGCAAAGATGACTTGAGGAGAATGTCTGCTGTATGCACTGAAGATCTAAGCAGGGTAAAAGATGGTGTCTAATGTCTAAGCAGATACTATGGCCAAAGGAAGTCCAAAGGCCTGGCCATACCAGTGATCAGACATTCAGCATAACCACACGCAACTAAGGCTTTGTTCTTATCAGTAAAATGTTCACTGTATAATCATGAGGACCTGAGTTCAACCACAGAGCCAAGTAAAAGCCTGGGTGGTATGTGCTCAAAATCCCAGAGTTAGGAAACCCGAGACAAGCAGATGCCTGGGGCCTGACAGCTTGATCAGTGATGCCCAGGTCCTAGGAAGAAACCCTGTCTCAAAACACAAAGATACAAAAGGTCCAGCACACACACAAATATATGCACTCGCACACACACATATACCCATATAAACACAGAGATGCACATACACACACACACACACACACACACACACACACACACCCATACAAACACAGAGATGCACATACACACACACACACACACACACACACACACACACACACACACACTCACACACACACACAGAACCTAAATTCCACCAAGTAAAAGATCTTGATTTGTTTACCAGCAATGAAAAGATTGCAATTCAAATCGAGAGCTTGTAAGTATTGTTTTGCCATTTCACATTTCCTATTCATCTCTGAGATTGATGTATATATTCTGATGTTCACTTTCCCATAATACTCCCAAGACTTGCCCTTTTCAACTGTGTCTTGTCTTCTTTCAGCATCACCCCAGGTACCATCACAGTCATCTCAAAGAAAGCAGTTTACGCCATGCTCACTGTAACATGCCTGGTATCTGAAACAATCTGCTTTCCTGGGGTTTATTCATATTCTATGACAGTTCTCTCTTCTGGACTTCTGAGAGTTTTGTCATGGTCTTGTGTGTCCACATTTGTCTCAAGCTCAACTCTCTCTTAATTGTATTCTTCTCCATCAGAGAGACTGGCTGTATAGTTTTCAACATTGGAAAGATATGTCAACAGTGTGATCTTCATTAACACTGACAGCACTCTGTTTTGTGTCAGTCTTAACTAATTCTTATTGTATTTTCTCTTTTATTAATCTTCTTCCCTTCCAAAGCATCTCATTTCAAACAGCAAACTATTGCTCAAACTAGTTTTTGTGTGTACCTTTCTACTTTTATTAAAAGTATTAATTTTATTTTACATTTATGTGTGCATGTGTATGTCCACATGTGTGTATATGTGGGCAGAGACCAGAAGAGGGTAGTGTAGAGTCCCCTAGAGCTGGAGTTTCAGATAGTTGTGAGCTGCCCAACATGCATGCTGAGAACTGAACACAGGTCTTCTGCAATAGCAGCAAGTGCTCTTAACTGTTCGGCCATCTCTCCAGTCACTCTTAAAAAAAAAAAACAAAAAACAAACAAACAAGAAAACATAAATGTTGTAAGATGCTTTGCATGCTAATTACTCCAGAAAACAATAAATGGAAGAAAAAATAAAAATATCTGGTAGTTAAATATGATTTTGCATTAAAAATCACAACAAAAGGAAATGCTTCTGTAGCAAAGACTACAGTACTAACAGGACAGGCAGACAGGCAGACAAAACATCACAGTGAGATGCTCTGAGAAGCCTCTGAAAAACACAAATCAGACACTGATATGTCTACTGGTTAACTGTCAACTGTTCCCAAAGCTGAACTGGTGACATTTAGGAAATCACAACATGTTCAAAGATTGCTGGCAAGCTTTACAAAAAGAAAGGGAAAAAGAAGGAGGAAGGTCACACATCACTAGCTTCTCAAAATTTCTGGGAGACAGGACTGATCATGGTGACCAAGAGGAAACAATGAACACTCTATCCTCTGAATGTGTCTTTTGTGGGAAAGTATTTGATGATGGCATGTGTTAAATATTACACAAAGACATAAAACAGGTAAATTCCTGAAGGTGTAGTGAAGAGGTTAGAAAATGTTGGATTGTTTCCTGAAGGAAAAAAAATGGGCCCATTTGCCCATTCAAAATATAACACATGTCAAAATGTCTGAAGCCTTCAAATAGAAAAGGAAAATAGACACTTACTGGACACCTACTGTGTTCCAGGCATGCTACACACTTGCTGTCGTTGAATCTCCACTCAGCCCTGTAAAGGTAGATATGATTGTCCTCATTTGCTATGTGAGGAGGCTGATTCTCACTGAGATTAAACAGATCGCCTCAAGTCACTCAGCTGGGAAGCAAGAAGGGTAACGGAGGTTCAACTTCAGTCCAGTTGCCACTGGTGCCTATGCTCTTGCCATCTCAACACCGAGGCTCCTGAAGAAACTACTGCAGCTGTCTCTAAAACTCACATCCATCAGGCTTTCCTTCCCCATAGGATGGGCCTCTACCTCTACCTCTGAGACACCTTGAAATTTCTGCCTCCCTGCTGTACAGATCCCTACAGAGAGCTCGTGGATTTCTTTGGGCACAGCAAGGTACCACTTTTCACGTTACCACTTTGTAGATATTTGAATTTCTCCCAACTGTCCAGCCTTGAGCTGAAGGGCCTGGGTACAAGGGGAAACTCTGAAGGAAAGAGGTTTCCCTGCTCTTTGACCCATGCCTGGCTCTGCACAAGATATCCCTAGTGCATATGTACCTTTAAATATGGGTGTGCAGTGGACCATGCAGAGTTCAGCACCATCTTTTGGCTAACTAGCTGACATTCTGGTGCTCAATAAAAGTGGACAGAGCCTGGGGGAGTCAATTACAATAAAGGTACTGAGCTAGAATGTCACAAGAAAGGAAAAAGAAAAACAAAACAAAAAATTGTTGAAGGAAAAGTGTAACAAAAGTGCACTTTGGTAGTCATTAGTGTCTAAAATAACTAAAGATCCTACAAAGCTTTTGATGTCAGAATGTCCACATTGTGACACGTAGTATATTTTATACACCATATATAGGTGGATATCTACACACACAAACACACACACACACACACACACACACACACACACACACACACACACACGCACACACACTTGTACATGTCTAAAATGAAACTATAAGTTCAAGGTTGATAAATATTTTTAAAATTAAACTGTATTAAATTGACTTGACACTAAGTTTTTTATAATCATCCCTGGAGGTAGTTTTTACATCCCGAGGTATCGCAAAATCAAAGGACCTCATGCTTCAGCGGCAGAACTATTTTGGCCTTCAGAGAATAAATGGCCCGAGGAGTTTACCAGAGGCACTTGCCCATAAGAGAGTCACTTCCTGGGAACCCACATGAAGCCCATTGGTGATTTCCATCACCGCCCTAGAGGGTTCCTGATACGCACCACAGTCTTGTCAGGCTAACACATGATATCTGTCCAACATGTTGAGATTCTGTTGAGAGAAGTTTGGGAAATCTAAATGTGAGCTGGGGATGTAGCTCACATTTAGATGGTGTTTTTTTTCTAAAATACAGGAAGCCCTTGTTCAATCCCCAGCAGCATACAAACCAGGTACAGTGATCCACTGTAATCCTAGCACCTGGGAGGTGGTGCATCTTCTCCCCTGCTGCATAGTGTGATTTCGAGGTCAGTCTGGAGTGCATATACAGGAGGTACGAAAGGAGGATCAAAATGTTACCAACTGTCACTTTTTTTTGTAAGTGTGCTCCACACTACTGCTTTTTCTTCCTTTGCTTCAAAATGCTGAGAGTCTGGGTGTGGTGGCATACACCTTTAATCCCATCACCCAGGAAGGCAGATCTCTGTGAGCTATAAGCCAGCCAGTGTCACACAGTGAGACTCAGTCTCAAAAAGAAAATGAAACAAAAATTCTTTCAGAGCAATTTAACTATATGTCTACTGACATTTACTAGAAATAGAGGGAAGATATTTTAAAAATAACTTATCAATTCATTTAAAGGCAATAAACCTATTGTATGTTAAAATAAACTACACTTCTATGAAAAGTAATTACATTACCAGAAGCAGTTAATCAGAATCATAGCATTTGTTTTCATCTGATGGTAACTGGACTGGATTTTAATGTCCATTTATATATTCATTTTTAACATGTTGCTATAGTAGGAGTACATAAAGACATATAGAAATGGCCATATCGGTAAATTTAGATATCTTTTTTATACAGCTCCAAAATCCAGTATGTCATCACCTCTTCAACAGTCCACATTATGTATAATGTGAAATCATAGTACTAATTAATACTTTATAATCTTATGCTAATCCTTGGCCTTGCTTTCCATGAGTCTTATGCCATTATATGATGTGATGTGTGTGTGTGAGTGTGTGTGTGTGTGTGTGTGTGCGTGTAAGCGAGAGAGGGGGAAAGAGAGAGAGAGTCTGTGTCTTTAAAATCAAATATTCATTTTTTAAAAAGCCTGAGATATTCATTGATAGAGCATGTACCTAACATGCATGAGTCCATACTATTACATGGGAGGAGGGAGGATTTCTTCACTAATCTGTGCAAACATCCTAAACACCAACTTGCATCATTATACAACATAAAAAATCTACTTATTAATAATGTCCTCCATCTCATTTGAAAAATATTTAAATAAAATTCATTGTGAAGTCCAAGTTTGGTGGGAGTCTATGTATCATTGGGAATAAAGCTGCTAGTGTTATATCCTTAAAGTGGCAGGTTCACTTGTGAAAGAAAATATTCTACTGTATAACCAACTCTGAATAGCTTTTCAGTGGTTAGTTTAGCTTGCAACTTCAATAAATGCACAAATATTTTTGGTTTTGTTTTCAACCAGACAACTGTTAAATGTCAGCATGTAGAAAACGTCTTTTATTTCTCCACACATACAATTAAGAAGTTGTACATTAAAGGTTAAAATTGAATAAAGTGAATAACTAATACTTAACTTCCTAGAGTGAAACTGACATTTCTTTACCTTGTAAGCGCACAGCAAAGTACTAAAGAATACAATGAGTACTCAGTGAGTGACATTCCTGTGCTTTCCCACCAAGTCTATTGAAACTTTTTTATTGTTTTATGAAAACATAACACTCTAGAGTGAACTATTAGGGAATAAACCTGAGAGATCCACAGAGCGACAGAGAAATGATCAACTGCTTCGTTTTCTACCTTCCCTTAATGAAAGGGCTATGCTTCTCCTTAGGCCCCTCCTTATTTCTCCTGTGTGTCCCTCTAGCTTCCTCTGAGTCTGTCACAAAAGTCTACGGTCCACTCAAGGCACCTTAGTGTGGACTCTGCTCTCCAAACCAAGGTCCTACTCCATTGGCAGTGTCTTAGCAGAAACACAAACAAATGTCCCACAACACAAATCACAGGCAATTTTACAATCCTGGCATTTCCAGTCAAAACAAATGCAAACCCAATGAAAAGGCAAAGAAAATCCTTATGCTGTTTTAAAATAAGTTTGATCTCAGTAATCCCTGAAAAGATGGCAAGTACTTCTAGGTATCTATAAACTATGCATTGAGAGCCAGAGTTGTGTAAGAACAATCCCACTTCATTAACAGTAGGATCCTATAGCAAAAGGTCTGACTCCTTGTGTTCAAGCATTTTCTCACTGGATCAGCTGTGTTACCATATACAAGGTATGGATGCTCTACATGTTGTTAGAAAAGAAGGTAACACTTCTTTGTCTGCTGGCTACTGTGCCTGCCTGGTTTCAGGTCCTTAGCCAGTAGTAACTTAAGTTCTTATCTGTCCTCTTGTATCCAGCAAAGTCGGATTGCTGAACTATCCCAGGGAAAATACTGTTTCTCATTCATCAAAATCTTAACACAGGAGTAAGGGCAGGTTTAATGAAGTAAACAATTAGCTTTTTGGCTTCCAAAAAGCTGAACTTCTAAGCAAAATTCACCATTTTATTATGGCTGTTGCTATTTTAGGGAGAACACCAGAAGTTAATGGGAATAAATCTAAGAGCCACGGATAGGGTTACTTGCAGAGACCATCATCCAATTGCTTTGATGACTTTATTTTTCTCTTTAAAGACATATTGCTACACTCCTCATATTGAGAGACATATGGGCCTTATGGATACTCTTCCTAGTTCCTGTTCTCTTAGTAAACCAGAGATCAAGGGCTTGTCTTTGTATCACCAGAAACCTGTATGCGACTTTCCACATACATACAGATTGGTAGAAAACCTGGGAATTATTTCAACTCTGGTGTGTCTTCAACTTCGTGAGCTAAATAAAGTCACATGATCAGACTGATTTAAATTCACCTAAATAGATGCTTTAACAAGATTCTTCAACTATAAATTGGTTTTCTTTGTTTTGTGGGAAAACTAATATATCATCCTGTATTTACATACCTCTCATGTTTTATAAATTACTTTGTACATACTCTCACTCCCTTTTATAATCACAGTAACTCTTATCTCCAGGGAACTTCCTTGTCAGTCATTGGGCTAGGGAACCAACACAGTTTTGTTTGATGTTAACAAAAACGTGTAATAAGCATCATCACTCCCCACTTACAGATGAGGAAACTGAGACCTAGGGGAACACATTATCTGGCCATGTAACAATAAACCACAGAGGTGGGAGTCAAGCATGATTCCCTAATTCCAAAGTCTGAGTCTTTTCCACTACAGCACAGTCTTGGAAATTTAATTTTTATTCTTCTTATTGAAAATACTCCAAATTCTTTATCAGAAGTTTGCCTCAAAACACTGTAGTTTGCGATTTGCTGTTTTTGGAAAGCTTACGAAAAGATTAAGAGTCTTAGGATTGATGTTATTTTTTTAAGAGTCTCAAAGCTAAAAGAAAGTATCATCAAACCCTGAAATACTTGGTTAGAGTGACAGCCCTGAAAAACTACTTGGTTAATGCCTTTAATAAACTGAGTGCTGAACCAGATTAGGCTACTGAAAGATACTTAATTTTTCTCCATCACCCAAGAATGTGTTTATTTTATTTTAATATATTCTATTCAAAATACTACTCAAGCTTTATTTAGTAAGCTAATGAAATCTAATATCCTGATTCATACTGCAAGCATAATAAAAATGTGCTCAAGAACCTTTTAAGTAAATTTGTAAATACTATAGCTGTATTCTTGGAAGAATCTCTTCTCCTGTTAATATTTAATAGTGACATAGAAAGAATATGGGCCTTGTAATGGTGACCCAAAAGCTCTCTGGGTTCATGTGTTTTATTAAAATGAAGACAAGTCAATCCTTGTAGTATATCTGTAAGTCCGTATTAACCTTTGTCAAATGTCTTGATGTCAAATTTATAGTCAGAAAGTTGAAACATTTTTTATAAACTCCTCTCTCTCTGTGGAAATGAATTTGGCTTAAAACTCCTATTGATTCTATCCCCATATCATTAGCAAATCATATTTAAAATATCATTCACTTAAGTGTTCATTTATTGAGTATTTCTTTTTGTCAGCTATAGTTATTGATATAGGATAAGCAGCAATATAGAGGAAGGAAAACAACAAAGCACAATTTGGCAAGTGTTTGTGTCTATTGCCCAATTCCTGAAGTTAACTTGCATTCACAGAGATGGGGTATTTGAATCTACTGCATAATCACAGCAGTGTCAGCACTTTGAAGAGTGAAAACAGGTATGATTATTAATGCTAAGACTGAGCTATGATAGTAGCTGACCCAGTTATCTACAGACTAAAGATGCATGAGATAAAAGTAATATAACTAAATGTTCAGTTGCCAGCATCTGGAAATCTCTCTAGTATTTCACTTGGGTAAGTACATTAAGGAATATTAACTTTTAAGCATTCTTAGTGTGCTGATGTGAAGATATGGCTAGACTCCCTCTAGAACGTTGGTTCTCAGATATGAGCCGCCATCACAGTTACCTAGACTGCTTTAAGGATATAAGATGTTTTTCTCCTCCACCTCTTCCAGAGTTTCAATTCAGTAGATGTGGGAGAGTACAAGAATCTGCATTTCTACAGACTGAGGGATGACACTATTACTGATGGTCTAGTGTGAAGGACACTTTGATCGTCTCTATTCTAATAAAACAAAAAATCACAGTAAATACCAAGTTGAAAAATCTCATAACGAGTTGCTTATTCAAGTGAACGGTTGCCAAAACATTAATAAGTGTATCAGTGAAGGTACTTGTAGTTGAACCTTCAGCAGAATTAGGAAAAGAAGAAAAGAGAGACAAAGCCTCTATAAATGGCTTCAAAAATGGAGCAAGCACAGAAGAGAAAAGAGAAGGTCTCCATCAGCTCATTGTATTTGGACATCATCCCATACAGTCATGAGGATAGGTGTCAGCATGTCATCCCTGAAAAATGATTTCACAGCATCAGATTTAGATATAGAAGAATTTTTTTGGATTGGCATCAAAGGCAGATTGTATTTTTTGAAAAAAATTAAATACAGCATGAACTACTTGTATAATATTTTAATTATAATTTAGAAGACATTTAAAAAAAACTAATGGAGTAAGAGAAACACAAGAGCTGAGGCTACAACTAAGTTTGAAGGTGTTTGCTAAACAAACATGAGGACCTGAGTTCAGGTTCCCCAGGAAGCCATGTATAAAACTCAATGCAATAATAGATGTCTATAATCTCAGCACTATAGAGGCTGAGACAAACAGGCCCCCAGGGTTCACAGTCTAGCCAAATCAGTGAGCTCCAGGTTCAATGAGAGACTCAAAAATGGTGGAGCGCAATTGAGGACAGCACCCGGCATTGACCTCTAGCCTCCACACGCACATGTACACACATGTGCATATGTACCTGCATATATACAGTCACATGTGTGCATACATGCACACACATACACACACACACACACACACACACAGAGAGAGAGAGAGAGAGAGAGAGAGAGAGAGAGAGAGAGAGAGTCTTCTTCCACAAGATAGAAAGAATGCTTTGGGTAAGCTTTGAAGAACTTTAAGACACTGCACTGACTTTCATCCATATGTAATAGTCCTAAGCTTAAGTCTGATAAAGGTTAGCTTCATGGTGCGTGGAAGACATCACTAAATGATCAATTGCCAGAATAGATCCTCTAGATCCTTGTCTGCACAGCTGTCCTTGGGGCTGCAGCCCTCCTAGATTCCTTTGTCCAGCTAGCCATGCAATCACATCTGCTGTCTGTAGTTAATGGCCAGATGCACACCTCCCTTTCTGAAACTGTAAGTGATACCAGAACTTACTCTGTTCCTAAAACCACAGAAACTTCAAATCAGTACTGTTGTTCAGACACACCTCTTACCTACCACAGTCAATAACACCTGGGGAAAGGTAATGTCATCTAAAAGAGCCCAGCATATTATATGAGCTCTGGATCAGTCAGAGATCTTTTTCAGCTATGGATTATAACACACAAAAATCCTCCTGGATAAGAAATACAATTTTTAAAGTTCATTTTGTTAGGTAAAAGAGGTCCAACTTGGCAGTTTAGAGCCAGTGCAGTGGTTTCTGAACTCATCAGGAGCCCAGGTCTGTTCCAGCTTCACAACTGCCCATCAGTGACCATCACAAAGCCTGTCTTTGTAATCTTGATTGTACTGCTGGGGTCCTGCAGATGAGAGGCACATTCTAGCAGCACATTGGAGGACAGGCCTAAGGCCATGTTCCTAGTCCTGTCTTAAGGAGACTTTCTAAGCCTCCCACAGAAGCTCTTCTTGGACTCAGCTGTGAGGAAGCTTGGCAAGTACTAACTTTCAGCAAGGAAACCAAGTAAAAATTTAAATTCTGTTAGTAAAAGGAAGACAATATTAGATGCCAATAGATACAAAGAAATTAAGATTCAGTATTTATCCCTAGTGTACAAATGGACTTTGGGAGCCCATTCCACATAGAAGGATACTTGCTCAGCCTAGACACATGGATGAGGGCCTAGGCCTTTCTCCAAATGATGTGACAGACTTTGATGATCCCCATGAAAGGCCTCACCCTCCCTGGGGCTCAGAAAGGGGATGGGACAGGGGGTTGGTGGAGTGTAGGAGAGGTAGGGAGGGAGAGGGACCTGGGACTGACATATAAAACAAGATTGTTTCTAATTTAAATTTTTAAAAAAGAAAAAAAAACATTTTTTACCTTCCATCATAGAAAGTGGTTGACGGGGCTCCCCCTCATCATGCAGCAACATCACACTGCCTGATAGTCTCACTTTTTGTGGAACACAAGAGCTATCCAGAAAGGGTAAATTCTGAGGACTGGCAACCTGAGACTCCAATTTAGCACAGCAGGTGATGCTTGTGATTGAGGGATTGTCAAGGACCACTGTTTGGGAGGCTCTCCAACTGTGTTACCATTTGTTAGCCAGCTTTCTGAATATCGCTGACCATCCTTTACTTAAAAACAAAGAACAAACAAACACACAAGATCTTGGTTTGTTCTTCATTAACTCTTTTATTCTCCATAATAATATCTGGCAGAAGGGCATTGTTTCACTCCCTCAAATGCTGTTTCATTGAAACAGGAAAATTGGATTAATGATAGATGAATTTTAGGGATGTAGTTAAGTTCTTCTTTGGAGGCAGGTTATAGTAAGCTTCCCAGGAGGAGCTAACCCGAGCTCCAGGTTGGATCTGCACCTTCTATGACTCCCTGGCTAGAAATGGCCAGGGTCAGGCACCTCAGTCAATCTAACAGTGAGTGATTAATAGTCAAGTGCAATCTCCAGTGCTTTATTCCAAGCCCCTGCTCTGCCTCCTCTTTAACACTCAGGTAAATGTCAGAAATGCACCCAGGGATTATAGCTGACAAGGGGTAAAAGCCTTCATGTTGTCCTCCAAAGGTTAGGGTTCCCAGGCCCAGTTGGAAGCCCCAATCTCCAATAACCATTAATCCACTCTCTTCTGGTAGGAGTGAGCATATTTACGGCTGCAGTCACTAAAGGGTGAAATAAAGATTAGTTTTTAGTTAGGAACGCAAAGCTTTTGAGATCAATACAAACTCACTGCTGAAATCAATCTAAAGTTTGGAATTTTTAAGTAAAGATTTACTAGGCTTCCTTGTACATTTAATTTTCCAAAGGGAAAATAAGCCCAGAAATGTAACATAGTAATCAAATGGAGTGAACACCAGACAGCCACCCTGTAAGCTGGTCTGGCTTATGCACTATCAAATAAGTGTGAAAAGCAATAAAAATGGTCATAACATAGACTGCAAATTCTCCAATAAACAGGTAAAACAAAACACACACATAGATTTACATGATAAGAAAGCTAGCAGATATACTTACTTGTCTACTCAAAAATGTAAATAATCAATACACATTAATAATGAAGTTATTCATGCATTTTCTTATTACTGTGCATATTAAGCATCTCAATTATTTGTATGTATAGCCATATTTTTACAAAAGCTTTCAAAAAGATATAGAATTTTTCTGAAAAACAAAAGCTACTGTTTGGATGAAAGAGTAAGTGGACTGGAAATACATGGCTTGTTATAGTCCTCTGCCGTTCATGTTTGATGCATGTACACAATTTATTATGCAATTTCTTGAGATTTGACAAAGTAATTGTCTGGCAAACCATAGCTTTAATGACTTTTTTCTGTCTCATATGAAAAGACTATAGGTATTTTAGGAAAATAGCTTAATAGATCAACATCAATCAGTACTCTTCTGGCTGGTTCATGCCTATAGGTTGCAGAGATTCAGAGATTCTTCAGAGGACTGTGATTCCATGTAGCAAATTTATTTCTTCAGTAAAGTGCATGAGGCTTACAGTAAGCTATAACTACAGAAATTACTTAAACTACCCTTCAGTCTTTAGAGGGGAACTGCATTTCTTTCCAGCAGAGTATGGAGGAGTGAGAGTACCCCGCCCAACCTGTAGAGGATACCAGAAATAGAGAATACCACAAAGTTCATGGAAGTAGATATAAGAGGTAGAAGTACCTGAAAACACTTAGTTTTTGTCTGGCTATTGTGATAAAAGCTTTGTACTGTCTACAATTGTCAGAGTATAAGATTATCAAATCACTTTAATCAGCTCTGCTACCAAGATTTGTTTAGGACGATTTGCCTGACATGAGTCAGGTTCAAAGCCCTTTTGCTTACACTGTGATCTGCTCACTCACAGGACAGGAATTTGGGTTGTATGGATAGTTGCTGTTCTCTTTGAAATATTTAGGGGGTACCATAACACACTGCAGATGTTTTGTTTTAGTATCAGCATCCTCTACCTGCTGCTACACTCTGGAAAGTTACAGAGACAAGAGAAAGCATGGGTGTATGTGCTTAAATAGGAGAATGTGCACAGGTCATAGGAGACGTGCAATGTTGTTTACCTCAGTAAAACTGCTACACAGTGCTAAAATTATACTTTAACTGATGTCAGCCACCAATGATAGGCAAAGTATATCTTAAGTTTTACAAATTTCATACACTCACTAATTCTATATAGTACTTATATGGGAATACATACAAAGTGGTCACATAAATATGCATATTTGCATATATCCATATATTAAAATAAATTCCTTTTTATCAGAAGGTTCATGTTATAATCAAAATCCACTCACACACTCTGGAGGTTACCATCAATAGAGCAATATAGAGTGAGGGTAGCTGCCTACCATCATGAATCTATGGATTTTGGAAGCCAGGTTAGGAATCTCCATACTGGAAGAGTTTCTGGGGTTTTGTCAATCTCTGAGTCATACTGAATGATGGGTCTCAGTGATTAAGTCTCATAACAGCACACACTCTTCCAGTGTGCAAAAATCAAAGCATTCTTTCTAAGAATCAATCTACAATCACCTGAGTTATACAACACACACAATGAATATTTTTGACAAATGGATGTATTGAAGAATCTTTATGCATCAACACAATTGGAAAAGCAAATCCAATTTTCCTAACCCAGCAGTGACAACTTCACTTGCCAAGTGGCTCCAACTAGGAAGTTGGACCCTTTCAGGCCACAAAATTTTCCATGCCAGACAGGGAAGGAGATGTGCAAACAGAAAGAAATGAAAAGAACGCAAGCAAGACCCCAGAGAAGAGTAAAACTCTGAAAGTACAACTCCAAGAGAAGCAAATTCATACTTCATAAGAGAATGCTCCTGGGAGTGATGAGCAAAGGAGTCAAGACCAGGCTGAAGAAACCCACAGAAACAGCTGACCTGAACAAGGGGAACTCATGGACCCCAGACTGATAGCTGGGAAACCAGCATAGGATGACCCAGACCCTCTGAAGGTGGGTGTCAGTTAGGAGACCTGGGAAATCTATGGGGCTTCTGATAGTGGATCAGTACTTATCCCTAGTGTACAATTGGACTTTGGGAGCCCATTCCACATAGAAGGATACTCTCTCAACCTAGGCACACAAGGTAGGGCCCCGCTCCAAATGATGTGACAGGCTTTGAAGGTCCCCTATGGAAGGTCTCACCCTACCTGAGGCACAGAAAGGGGGTGGGATAGGGGGTCAGTGTGGGGCAGGGGAGGAGGGGAGGGAGAAGGAACTGGGATTGACATGTAAAATAAGCTTGGTTCTAATTTAAATTTTAAAAAGAGAGGGGTGGAGGAGAGAATGCTCCTGAACTATGTTCAAAGAACATGGTTCAAAAGAAAATTGATATTCAGTCCTATTTCCTTATGCATCAGAAAAATCCATCTATTTACTTGGGTACTTGTTAGAGACTTGGTAAGCTTCTCAAAGAAGTAAATGTGGCATAGACATATTCTCCATTATTTAATAAATTAAAAATATTAGAAAGCTAGATTTACAGTGAACATCACAAGAACCAGGAAAATAGCATAAGGTTAACTAGTTAACTACCTGACACAGATAAGCAATAATCTTTTCTTTCAATTTGACTGTGTCTTCTTTGATTACTCAAAACTTTGTCCTGGGATTGGAGTGTAAAAAATAAATTAATTTTAAAAAAGGCTTTGTCATGCCATTTCACAAGAGAAAATAAAGCATAAATAGGTTTATTTTCTTCTAACATGATTCATCTACTTTTATTAGTAATACTTTGGAGCATTTATTTTTATTATTAATATTTTTATTATTAATAGTTTGGAATATTTCTCTCAGCTTCTCATCAGTAACGTGATATATTTGAAAATAATTTCTTCCCATGTGAACTATGAGATTTCAAATTTTCAGGGGCAGGGAAGCATCTTAAACACCTCCATATTCTTCAAGGGCTTTTGCAATAGCATAGCCATGCACAATCATGTCAGAACAGACAGACTCCTGTCCTATACGTTCTTATCTTGATGATGTGTGAGTCAGCAAGTCCCAACAGTGGTACGTCAGAATAGATCATTTATATGAAAGATGAAAGGGAAGAAAGAAGAGAAGACCAAAGGGTGGGGAAAGACAAAGAGGGACCAGGAGATATCTGGTTTCAATTGATTGTTAGAAAACCAAGGAAATTAACTTAAATAGTCCTTAACAACCACATTTCTTTCTATAATTGAACTCTATATAATAATAAGACAAAATGAAAATATTCAAATTCATACCTGCCATGTTGTATTAGGCATGACTGAATGTTACTATGGGATTTTGAGGCTTTTTGTTTTAAAGCAATATTTAGTTAATGGATTGCCTTTTGAAAATTCAAATGAGATGCTCAACTTAATTCCTTACTAATTCAATCCAGTAATACCTGACATGTATACAAGCTTTCAGATACTACTTCTACAGCATGGCACTAATAAATATAGACTTTGAATAACTTAACTAAAGTATTATGAGTATACCATTATGAAACCAACAGTGGAGTAGGGGTGAAATACAAAGATCTAGTGCAAAGACAAAAGGAAGCAGACTTTATGAAAATGGAAGGTGGAAGAGTTTTACACTCACATGAAAGAAGCTATGAGCACAGACAAGAATCTAAGATATGAACATGTCTCCTTGGATCTGGTGAAAATAACTAGTTCTATAATGTCACAATATTTGATTATTAACCTCATAACTACTTCCCTAAAAACTTAGATGATTACTTTCCATGAACTATAAAAAATTATTAGTGGATATTCTGACAGAGAGATATACAACACATGTCTTCATTTGTTAAGAATGAGTAAAGGAGGGAAAATATTGTCACAAATAAAAAGAAAAATTTGAGGGTGGAGAAGTTGATTAGAATAATTTGCAACTTCAGGTGATAATTCTTTATGATAAAAACATGTTGTCCTGGTTATGAGGGGAACATTCCATGCTTTTTAATGAGCATTCAGAATTTGGCATACTTACAGTAAAAAATTCTACAATCTTTGAAAACTTTTGATATATATAAAACGAATTTGGAAAATACATGACTTCTGTTGATACACTCAGGACACTCCCACATTCTAGATCTGCCATCTATGTATGATCTAATTCTGAAGGGGTGACTACTGGGTGAATCTTTCACCTCCCCAACCCCCTCCCCAAGCCTGTGTGCTATTTTCAGACGAGAATGAGTACACTTTTCCCTCTCTATCAGCCTAAACTTTCAGCTTATTTTACCAAGAAAGTTCCTCACTGACCTTTGGGAACTGTTTCTGTTTTTGCTTTGTTTTGTTTCAATTCAGTGCAAGAGGAGGAGTTAGATGAAGGGAATGCTCTATGTAGCCCCACATTCAAGGAAACTGAGACAAGACCTAGAACAGAAAAATAACAGGTTTAGAGTCAAAAGTAATATGAGAGTCAAAAGTCAGAAGGCACCACATCCTCTCTCACTTCAGTCACTGGCATAAAGATGATTTGACAATAAGCTACTATTCAGAGTCAGGAATAGGCTCATCATCCCACCATACATAATAAATATAGTAATTTTTAAAAAGCTTAATTACCTAAGACAAATATATGCCATCAATGTTGTCAAAGGAATGATGGTTTTAAACATATAATACGATGTAAAACATATAATATTGAAGAGCAAAGTCAAAAAAGAGTGATACTTTGGTTAAAGGGATCAGTCACCCTTGGAATAGAATCATAAATTATTGCTACCCAAGGAAAAACAGATGTATTCTATCTTCTACTTAGTAATTGTTAAACACAAGGCAGAAAAGAAATAAGAGGAAACCTAAGACAGAGTCCCCTAGCTCTGCCTGGTTTTTGTTGTAGTTGTTTGGGATTTTTGCTGTTATTGTTGGTTTTGTTATTTACTTATTTAGCAATCACCCATATGGCACTCTCTAAGCAGTGTCTGTTCTATATCACACATCCTTGTAAAAGTTCAACATCATAAAATCCTTTGAGGTAGGGACTGTAGCAATCCTCTTCCTGAGGGTGCTTAAATCTAAGTTATACAATGCAAAGTGCCACACTCAAGGCTCAAACTGGGGGTTCCTCCCCACAAAACCTCACAATGCAACACTGAGTCATGCCTTAGAAATAACTATTCCCTAAAATCTCAGAGTGTTTGCTGGGTGATTGAATTATTCTTGAAGGTTTCACCAAGCACCTCTGCATGTACTACTGCAAGCAAAATTTCATGAGATAATAGACTTTTTTAAAATGTAAGACAACAGATCAAGAGTTTGACTAATGATACTCTAGTGAGATGCCCTAAACAATCTGGTTAGCTGTAAAAAGTTACACACACCCTATTTCTTTCTGACAAATTTGAAAGCTTGCTTTTAATAATCCAGTTTATTGGATAACTATTTTGCTTATAATATGGAGCTATGAACTTTGGAAGATTTTTGCCAATCATGAGACTCTTTTTTGAATATTGCCATTTAGTTGTAATGGTATAATAGATTTCCCTAAATAAGTAACTAACAAACAAGTAAATAATAATAGCAAAAATATACAGACAGCACTAAGAAAAAGTTAAGGACTGTCATTTCTCTGCTATCCATTTCTTATATATACATTAATTATTAACTTTAGTTATTCACTTACTGTGTCTGTTTTATCTACTATAATGTTAGCCCTTTGAGAATAAGAATCAATTTTATTCACTATTCTATATCCATTATTTTGTGTGTTATTTGGTATCTAATAAATCCTTGATATATATTTGATGGATGATAGACAAAAAGAAAACAATGAATGTTCATGGGAGGCAATGTTCAGTGTAGTAGACTGGCTAACCTACCAAATCAGGATGTATTGGCTATAACCTGGAGTCTATCTTTGAAAATAGAAGATTCTGAAATTTTTATCTGCTTTCTCCATCTTGTATTATCATCATTAATATGGTAACGATATCTGTCCTTATCAGCTGATCTTACTATGAACAAATCACCCCAAATAGTAATGACTTGAAACAACATGGCTGTATTTAGCTGAACATTATATGGATAAACATTCCAGGCCATCTTAATCCTGTTGTTTTGCCCTGGCTCTTTTGTGCATCTGTGTTCAGTTACTGGGTGAGCTGGAGAATGTTTGACCCAAGTTTGGCCCAAGTAGGGTCTCACCTTCTGACCAAGCTAGCCTGGATTTTTTCACATGGCAGCTCTTAGAGCTAAAGCATTGAACTAGGGAGAGTTAAAGGATATAATGTCTCTTAAGGCCTAGACCCAGCACAAAGTCATGTCTGGCACATTCAATTGGTCTAAGCAAATAACAAAAGCAGCTCCCATTCAATGAATGGGAAATAGATCCAGTCCTCATGGAGGCGGGGATGCTTTTGCAATCTACCAAACCCAGGATTAGCAAGAGGATTAAGAAAACAAACCATCTGAAGGATTTATAACAGTGTCCACCTCACAGATCACAAACTCAATAAGCAATACTGGTCATTACTGCTTGAAGCTGTCTTCAAAAGAGAGAGCTAGTTGGGAGTTCTACATGTAGGACTCAAATCCTCTTCTAAGAACAAAACCTAATCATAAGTGTTTTCCCATGAGTCCATAGTATCCAGAGAGCAGCTAGCAGTGAGCAATGTCCCCAGAGGTGCTAGAACTGCATACATACCTGGAACTAGAATGTCTAGAGCCAAGTCCAAGTCCTTGGAGCAACAGTAAACCTTTGGCTTTTGGGGAAATGCTAACAGCATCATTGACTTTACTATGTCTCAGGAGCCCTTTGCTCTCCAATAGACCACATGCTGCTGGTGACCTTGGGATGTTATCTCAGACCATGTCTAACCAAGATTTAAAATTTTAAAAACCTAGCAAGTTATGAATTGTGTTTGGTTTTTCCTGTCTCCCTTTTTTGTGGGAGCTGTGTGGCCCTTCCTTTACTGAACTTTATTCCACCTGTATTGTAGAACACCATTTCCCCATTTTTTGCATGCATTCCACATGGCAGCAATATCAAGGATCAGCTCTCATGAAGCAGTATTCATTGCTGAAAGAAACACAGAGGAGGCCAGGTGCTGCTGTTTATACAACTTGATGGTCACTCGGGAATCTGAATTAGAAAAGTCAAGAGGCAGGAGAATGGTTTCAGCATAGCAGCCCCTCATGTTAGTCACCCAAACACAGCCAGAATTGCTTTACACACATCCCTTGTCCATCTAGTCCAACAAGATGACTGTGGGCAACTGGAGCTCCCATAAGCCTGGCTCTCTGCCACCTCAAAGGCTAACCAGAGTGCTCAGAGCTGATGACGGCTCCCTGAAGAGGTCAGTGGTAGTTATTTCAGGATCTTTCCACTGTACATAATGTAATGCAGAATCTCTGATGAATAGTTTTGATAATTCTGACAACATGTGAAGACTGCTTAGATTAGATGACTACATGATTGCTGTGTCTGTTGTTATTGTGTTTTTTTTTTTTCCGAAGACAATCCTTGCTCCTCTTCTGCCATGCAAAAATCTACCCTGCTGAGTGCTCTTGAAGAGTCACGTCCTTCCTGCCATTTTAAAAACAATAGTGGCAGAGTTGCAAGCCGCTGATAGGGCTCAGCAGGATAGATCAAACACACAGATGCAATTTCTGTATGTTGAACAGTGAAGGAGGATAAAATTCAAATACTTACAATCGCTTAGTAGCTACCATCTGATTGCTGTAAATTGAATCTTTCATAACAGGATTTATTGTAAATAGTGTCATCACATTTGTGGGTCTAGCAACCATTGCAGTAACGCCTATTCAAGACATTAGAGGTATGAGGTTTACATGATATACATGTTCATTTGCACACAGAGTATGAGGGAGGGGTTTTTGGGTTTTTTTTTTTCTTTTGGTTTTGACATTCTTAGTTGCTTATAGAGAAGCTGTAGTTATTATTTTCTCTCTGAAAGTTTAAATGTCATCAAATTTGGTAACTTTAAGATGCAGGAGAAAATACGCCAAGCACTTCGTCTCAACACCTGCTTCACTATGAGAAGTCCCCACTGCTGCTTTCTCCCTCTTCCAGCTAGATGTTAGATAAACAAAACCACAGACACAGATAGATTCTTAAAATGTGCTTTTTATGCTGTTGGGAAGCACAAAGACTCCAAGACTCATTAGTGACAATAATATATATATTATATTATTATATATAATAATTATAATATATATAATAATTACATATATACTACTTATATATACTATTACTATATATATATATATTAGTAGTAGTAAAAATAATTAAGAAATTCAAAATAGAATTTGATCCCTACAAAATATACTTTAATTCCTTTGATGCAATGGGAAGAGGCTGTAATTTAAGCGATCCATCATTATCCATTGTTGGTTTGAGTTCCAAGTTATCTTCTGGAAGTCCACAAAAGACCAACAGGAAACATAAGACGAGCATGCACTCTGCATGAATGAGAATTTGGACACTCACATATTTAGTACCTTTAACTCTTAATGACATGGAACCCCTGAATAGCACTGTGTCACAGTCATGTGGTCTTCCTTAGGAAGACCAACATAAGGGAAGTTCTAAAATGAAGAGAATTGTGGAAATAGTAAGACCAGATAACTTGAATCTGTCTTCTTTCTGTCCTTGGTCCTAAAGAGCAATGACAACAACAAAAAGAGCGTGTCTTTTGTCTTTCTATGTATTCAGTTTTGTTGTTAAATGTGAGAGGAGAATGAAGGACCTCAGCTGGATCTGAATACAGAAGTCTTACTCTCAGGTAACCTAGGATGCTGGATAGCAAGGGGCCTTTGTAAGGGCTTTGGTTCATTCCCCTTCATTTATTGAGTAAATATCCCACATGCATGTCAATGTTATCATTCTAGCTGGGAAATCCCCTATTTCTAAGCCTCAAAACTTGCTGCCTCCCCCTGCCCCCACTTAAGCAGGTGTCTTTCCATCTCTCACAAATCAAGGGGGAGGGGTGTGTAGAAAGGCAGTGTTTGGGTGACATTTTGATAAGTTTACTAACCAGGACACATTAGAGTGAATCATAATCTACATTTATTGACAAACAAAACTCAATTTAATTCATATTCAGCTTTTTTTATATTCATTTTATTCAAGGGCATACCCTTCTTTTTCTGTCAACACCCCCCCCCCGTGTGTGTGTGTGTGTGTGTGTGTGTGTGTGTGTGTGTGTGTGTGTTTCTTGGACACCTCCAACTCCCCTTGACAACTTAAATAAGGGTTCCATACATCATGAGATAAGTCTGGAGAACATATCCTCTACCCAAATGCTCATGCCTTCCTGATGCTGCTACATTCCTAGAAGCAGACTGAGGTTCCTTCTGAATGCTAAGCAGGGTCACAGTGAGAGCCCTATGGGATGGCCCTTATTTATCAAGTGAACTCTGGAGTTGAAAGGTTACACTTGTGAAATTGCATCTGGGTCCCCTAACAGTTAATAAGAGCTCCTGCAAACCAATGACTCTTAATTGAAATACAAATCTGACAATATGTTAATGTTTTAATAAAAACGTGGCTTCTTTACTCTTATGTGTCCAAAGCTGACAGAGAACTTCAAAAGAGGTTGTTTAACCAGACAAAAATAATAAGAGAAAAATATGTTTTCCAGCAAGATCATAAAGCTTGAATAGTACAGAGAGAAAAATCAAAGGCCTGTCCTCTGTTCTCCCAGCTCGACTTCCCCCATCCCTGGTGAGTGTCCTCAGCCCTCCTAGGCAAGGACTGGTATCTTCCAAGTCAGCCCCACACCCTAGATACCAAGACAAGCTAAAGTGGCATCCTAGCAGACTTTGAGATCAGACAGCGTCTGCATTTGAGAGTGTGTGGGGGCTGGGGGTGGGGTGGGAGGGAAAACCCAGCATACCGATGTTGTGGAAGCTGCAAACAACAGCATATACACAGACACAAAAAAGTTTGCATATTGCACAGAGCGCTTGAAGATCATAAATCTATGCATGAGAAAGATGTAGTGGAAATTTTGGGGGGGATTAGAGTTTATTTTTGTCATCTCTGTGAGACAGCTACTCATTCATCCAGATCACAGCTAAGAAAAAAGCTGGTCACAGAAATTAGCAGTTTCAGCTCAGCAGCGAAGTCGCCAGCCTGTGAAGGCAGAGAGAAATTGACTAATTAGCAATGCGCACTAAAACTTGACGGTTCTTTATAGAGAGAAGAGAAGAGAGAGGGAGAGAGAGGGAGAGGGAGGGAGGGGGGCTCGCTTTTTCCCCTTCTTTCTTCCAAAGATGTTTGAAATCGCAGTCATTTACGCTCGACAATTTTTACAATAGCCTTGAGCCATAATTTTGCGAGTCTCTCCAGCATCCATCCCCCTGTATGGTCTCTCTCTACTGGCCAAGCACGACCATTTCTCTCCCCAACCGTGGATTTCCTATTACTCTCGTTACGACTCACTGAGCCCCAGGCCCAAGGATAATGATGTGTTGTTTCTTGGTAGCATAATTTGTCACACGTACATTTTTTCTTCTTCTTCTCTTGCAGAAAGCTCTGCTCCCTCTCTCTCCCTCTCTCTCTCTCTCCCTCTCTCTCTCCCTCTCTCTTTCTCTCTTTTCTCCCTCTCCTATATTTTCTTGCTGTTGCTAATTCATGGTGATCAAATGATGTACGACAAAATAAATTGTACAGAGTGACTGCCTGGAGTTGGGAGCCAGAAGGTGTGTTCCCCTCCCAAGGAGAGAGCAAACCTTTAAAAAGGAAGGACAATTGATTTTGGGGGGAGCTTAAGTGAGCCCTGACTTTGCAGCTGGCTGACAGCAGGTAAGTTTCTGGCCTTGGGTCTACCTTGCCTGTATTTTCCTTGTCTTTAGGGTTGTTGTGGCGTGGGGAGAGACTGGGGGGGACTTGGGGGGGGGGTTGTGGCAAATGCTTATAAAGAATAAAACTCCTATTGCAAGAAATAAGCAGATGGGGGTGGAAGCAAAGGGGGAAACAAGAAGGGGAAAGGCTAGGAAAAGATGGGGGGGTGGCGAGACAACGAAGCGGGGAGAGCTAGAGAGAGGTATGACCGGGGCTACTTCCAGGGAGGACTCAAATGTTTCCTTGCAAGCTTGAGCTTTGGAGGAGGGGGTGTTGCCGGGGGAGGGAGGTTAGGGTCCACCTGGAACAGGATGGGAAAGTGAATGGAGAGGAGCCGAGTCTGGCAGGAATGAGAAGCCGGCGATCCAGAAGCGGTGCCGGGCAAGGCAGAGTGAGCCGCAGCGGAAGGGGCAGGTCCGGCGGGTCCCTCGGAGCCGGGCGGCGGCGGCGGCGGTGGTCCCGGCGGGCGCGCGGCGGGACGCGGGCAGAGGGTCCCTTCCCGTTCAGTCCTGAAAGGTGCAATTACAGATTAAGGACTCGGCCTGTGGATTTCACCTGGCCACCCCCCTCCCCGGCCTCTTACCACCTAGAAGCGGGCGGCTCAGACTTTTTACAGAAGTACTTCCAGGGCTGGGGAAGTGGGGGTGCCCGAGTTGGGGACCTCTGGAGCTGAACCCCGGGGGTTCTCAAGGATGCTGTGCCTACCCAAAATCCTTTTTGGTGCGGAGCAGAGACCCTCGCGCCGGACCGCGCCCCCACCCCACCCCCACTCCACGGCCGTCACCCCTCCCCCAACACCTGCCTTCTAACTTGAACTTCTCATAGTTCCTCCAGTTAAAGCGACTGCTCCCGCTGCTCGGGAGGGAGATGGTTCCACACCAACCCCTCCTGGCCTCTAGTCTCCCGCTCTAAATCCAGCCTGGCACCCCAACTTGCCCCCAGTCGTGTTCGGTGCCGCCCCGCACTGGAAGGGGAACTAGATGTCTGAACTTCCGTGCTCTGAAATAGCAAAGCTGTAGGGAGACTGGGGTCAGGTTTGGGTGGGTGGTGGGGGTGGAAGGAGTCTCTGGCCAGGTTTAAAGGCGTCTCTGGAAAATTAGCAAAACGGGGTGGCGGCGAGGGAAACCAACAGTTTGCGAAGCGGGGAAGCGGGCAGGGCCGGGGTGAGGGAAATGAGCTAGAATTGATAAGGACAGCTCCCGCCTCTGCCGAGTCCACTGAGCGGGTCCCCATCGCGCTCCGCTGCACTTCCCCGGGAGAAGAAAGGGCTTTATCTCCTCCCTCAGACTGTGAGCCTAGGACTTTTTCGGGGCAGCGCGGATAATCGAAGGTGTCCCCAGCTTTTAGAGAGCTAAGAATCGCCCACCCGCACGCCTGCCTTACCCCCCTTTTCCCACCCCACCCCCAAACTGGGCCAACTAAGAAAAGCAAAGCTTCCAGCACCAGTTGACCTGGAACCGCCGCTGTCGGTCGCCTCTGAGCTCGGGGCATCCCCTGACTCCCCACTCCCGGCTTTTCCCTTCATCCACTCGGGCATGGACAAGAGCCCACGAGGTGTCACGGCCTCAGCCTCCACTTTTGCCGCCGCCGCTGTCACCGCTGTCGCTGCCAAGAGAGGAGCCTGGGTGCTTTTAGCAAAGTGAGGGGCGAAGTGTGTAAGAGGTAGCAGGAAGCAGAACCTGAGTCCCGACCCCAGAGGAGGACCCTTCAGGAGGCGCTCGGGTTCCCGCGCCTTCACACCTTCCTCTTAGGGTCGGGTCCTGAGCGCACAGAGAGGGAGCCAAGCGGGGCCTTGATTATTGTTCCTCTCTCCCCTCCACACCCTTCCCCACCCCGACCACACCCCACCCCCCTACACCACCCTGCTCCCCCTCCCATCCCCCACCCCTGTCTGCCAGGTTGGAGGAGGGTTTAAAGCCAGGTGCGCAGAGTCAGCTCGCCATGTCCAGATCCGGGGACAGGACCTCCACCTTCGACCCCAGCCACAGTGACAACCTGCTGCACGGCCTCAACCTGCTGTGGAGGAAGCAGCTATTTTGCGACGTGACCCTGACGGCCCAGGGCCAACAGTTCCACTGCCACAAGGCCGTGCTGGCCTCCTGCTCGCAGTACTTCCGATCACTATTCTCCAGCCATCCCCCTCTCGGGGGAGGGGTCGGTGGCCAGGACGGCCTGGGGGCCCCCAAGGACCAGCAGCAGCAGCCACCACAGCAGCAGCCTTCACAGCAGCAGCAGCAGCCGCCGCCACAGGAGGAGCCCGGGACTCCTTCCTCCTCCCCCGACGACAAGCTGCTGACCAGTCCCCGAGCCATCAACAACCTAGTGCTGCAGGGCTGCTCGTCCATCGGGCTGCGCCTAGTGCTTGAATACCTCTACACAGCCAACGTGACCCTCTCCCTGGACACCGTGGAGGAGGTGCTGTCGGTCAGCAAGATCCTGCACATCCCTCAGGTTACCAAGCTCTGCGTTCAGTTCCTCAACGACCAGATCTCGGTGCAGAACTACAAGCAGGTGTGCAAGATCGCCGCACTGCACGGCCTGGAGGAGACCAAGAAGCTGGCCAACAAGTACCTGGTAGAGGATGTGCTGTTGCTTAACTTCGAGGAGATGCGTGCCCTGCTGGACTCGCTGCCGCCCCCCGTGGAGTCGGAGCTGGCACTTTTCCAGATGTCCGTGTTATGGCTGGAGCACGACCGTGAGACCCGCATGCAGTACGCACCCGACCTCATGAAGCGCCTCCGCTTCGCGCTCATCCCCGCCCCGGAGCTGGTGGAGCGGGTCCAGTCTGTGGATTTCATGCGCACAGACCCGGTCTGCCAGAAGCTGCTGCTGGACGCCATGAATTACCACCTGATGCCCTTCAGGCAGCACTGCAGGCAGAGCCTGGCCAGCAGGTAGGAGACAACAAAGAGGAAGGCGGGGTGGGATGGGGGGAGCTGGAGAGGCCGGAGGGAGGGGAGGGGGCAGGAAGGAGGGGAGAACCGGGTGGGCTGGGCGGGAGGCTCCTGCACACTGAAAAACCATCTCAAACAATTCAGTTGGTGTGGAGAAAGTTGATTTCAGAGGGTCAGAAGGGGCAAGGGGAACCTGGCCTAACAGCATCCCTGAGCGTTTGAATGCCCAGGATCCCAAATCTTCAGGGCAGGAAACATTGAAGATTGCAGACTAGGGCTAAAGCTGAGCAAGTAGGTGGGGCCCAAAGGCCTGGGCAGTTTAGGAGAGCATCTCTGGATACATTGGTTAGCCAGATCTCATTCTGCACTTCAAGGTGGGCTTGTTCAAGGATGGGGAGCCTGTGGTAATGACCTTTCTCTTTTCTGTTCTGGGCCAGGAGGGACTCCCAAACAGTGTCAGCAAGAGAACTTTGTAATCTTTCTGTCATACACTCAAGTTTTTACTGTTTGTTTTGGTTCTGTTCTGTGAGTGAGGTCTGCTCTCTTCATAGACTGGAACTCCCAAAAGGCTTTGTCTATTCCTGTTGTTAGTTGCAACGATGGGCATCCTGTGGCCAAGCAAACTTTTCTATCCTGCATAAAGCCCACCTTTTTCACTTTTTAAAGGAGAGCAAAGCTAACCATTTCAGGGCAGTGAGATGAACCTTGCCTGCTAACTCTTGTACCCAAGAAGAGCAAATTGATAGTTGGGGGTTGAGATGCACTGGGAACAGAGTCTTGTTCCTCCAGCTGGTCTATGTACCTAGCAGGAGTCACAGGGAAGTTAGGGAACTGTTGATGTTGTCTGCTGTTGCCATTTAGAAAGTGCCTCTTCTGCTGCAAACAGCCTTTCATGTCCAAAGGTAGATAGACGGTGCTTTTGCAAAGTACCACCGATGAAAAGATTGCAGAAAATGACAATCATATTTGATTGTCTTCAATTTAAAACCCTTCTAAATGAGCCCTAGCAATGGGCTCCTTTCTGGTTCTGGAGAAGAGGCACAGTATCCCCTGTTTTTCATGATTAAGCATCTGGGTTTCAGATGCCAGGCCATTGAGACCAGAGTAAACCTTCAAGTGGTACATGGCAAAAGAACGTGGCTTGAAAATCTGCCAAGGCATAGTCCCATACAGATAGATGTCTGGGCATGGGGAGCATGCCAAACAACCTTAGGAGAGTAGATGTTTGGATTTTTTTTTCATGATGTTTCTGCCAGTTTAAGGTAGCAGAACTTTAAAGGAATATAACATTTTAACTACAGTTGCTTGGGCAGCACTACCATTAAGTAAAGGTCAACTGGAGGGATGAGAAATCCTGAACTTGTAACAAATCCTGTAGATTGACTTTTTGAATAGCTGTGAGAGATGAGTCTGTGTATGGTGGTGTCAAAAGATGTCTATACCCAAAGCAGCAAAACAAACCCCTCATAGTTCAACAATGAGCATATGAGTCCAAGTTGGAACAAAATAGGAAATGTGTTGTCTTAGGTATGTTTCATATGTCTAAAGATCAAAATGACAAGCTCACTGTGATGGGAAGATGCTGCCGTGTCAGAGGGTATTGGTGAGTAAGAGTCCACTGAGTTAGATTTTACTATATCTGAGTGACCTATAACTATATTCATTTGGCACATATCCTACACGGTCAAGAATTCAGACTATATAGTTCAACTGTTGACACTGCCTTTGATATATATAATATATATATATTATATATATATATATATATCAGAAACCAAAAGGAGATAATAAATTTAATATTAAACTTGCTCTCAGAGTAATTTGGGCAGATAAGCTTTGTATGTTAGACATGGTAAATAATTTCTGGCATGCTCAATGCACTGTTATATGTAACTGTGTCCTAGGATTCAGGGGAGTTCACTTCCAAGATGCAAAACCTTAGTCAAAATTCCACCTTAGTCTGGAATCAGCACACCAGCTGGGACCTGCTGGCTCTGTCCTGGTGGATGGCTAAGATACCAAGCTGCCTGTCTCCGTGACAACACTTCCCAGCTTCACTGGGCCACATCATTTGAAGGCTATGTAGTGGTGTCTGGCCACTGAATGCTTACAAGTGTCACGGATGCTGCAGGGATCTGATACTTCTGCAGCAGGAGGAAAACTGTATTTTCCCTTAAAAGATGAAGAAGGTATAGAAAAGAACATAGTTCACCAAACCTATTGGCAATCCCAGGAATATGATTTCAACCCCATTCCATTATTAGTAACTATGGCATTTTCCATTTTAGGGATTCACAGAATGAAAAATTTTAACTTGAGTGTAGACAAAAGTGTTTTAAGTTAAAACCCTTAGTATTAAATGAGCTCTGCCAGTATGATAGAAAACTGTTTTCCCAGCCTTGATCGGAGGTCAGCAGGAGATTAGATATGTCACTGTATTGTTTTTGAGATCACATCACTTTTATTGAAGACAACTGAATGGAATACATTCTATTTATTACTTTTCCTCTACCTGTAATTTTTATATCCCAAATATGAAGACATGCTTCAAATTTAAAGAGGGAAAGGGGGAATTAAAATTAACCAGTTGATCATAATGAATATAAAATACAAGCAAATAGAGTAGGTTAAAGAATTCACATGCTTAATATATATATATATATATATATATATATATATATATATATATATTGTGTCATAGAAAGTAAAGATTTTAATAAAATAAAACATGACTTTAAAGATGACTAAGTAATTCTGAATTTGTTTTGTCTGGAAAAACTAGCAGCAAAGGAAGACTTTATAGACAAAATGGAATCAATTTCATATTTTTTCTTTAGTTTCCCGGTTTTTCTGAGTATGTCATTTGAACTCAGGTTCATATTCTGTTTTAATAAAGTAAGCATTAGTTCAATAAATGAAGTGAGAAGCTTGTGTCACAACCTTCAAGTAATTAGTAACTTAAAATGACAAGACTTGACAAAGGATATGAAATTTAGACAAGAGGAACAAGTCGTAGTGGTTTATTGCATGGCATAATGAATACAGACAATAATAATACATTATTATGTTAGAGACCTTAACATTCTCATAAAAAATGAGAGGTAGTCAGATATAGCTTAAGTTAATCTTTGCACATTATATACATATATAGAAGTATCAAGTCATGCCATAAGATATACATCTTTCTTATTTTTATCAGGGTTTTTTCTTTTAATTTTTGAAGGCGACAGGACTTGGTTACACATTAAACATTTTGAAGTCTGATTTCTTGGCTGTTTTCTTTAAGTTTACTAAGAGATGAGAACATCTCTTTTCATCTGAAGAAAAGTATGAATTAAGCTCTGGGAAAGTTGCTGGGAAAGTCACTACTAAAATCTTCTAAGGTGCCAACATTCCATGGAGTGAAGTTTGCCTGAAAGAGTAGCTAGCTGAAGATGTATAGACTAGTAGAGAATAAACTCACTTACAATACTGAAGGCCTCAGTCTAAGTTAGCTTAAGTAACCAAAAGTTTTTTCTTTGTATTTTTTGTTTGTTTGTTTGTTTTAAAGTATAATTTAGTAATGATCTCAGATTGGACTGGAGTAGTTAACTTTTGTCTATATTTTCATTGCCGCTTCCACAATCTAAGCTAAATAAATGTTATGGTTACTGACAGTTGAATGAACTAAGATTATGAAATAAGAAGGAGGTGTGTCACACTTCATCAGTGTGTTATTCAGGCTATAGTTACTATGGACACGACACAGAAAGCACATGGAGTGTTAAACAGTCATGAAAATAATGATGCAGTTAATATATTATTCTTATAAACCCCATACTGAAGTGTATCTTCAAGCAATTATATTACATAAAAGACAGAAAACAACCATATGAAGCTTTTACTTTCCACCTAGCATAGTCTACTTAAAGATTATGCATTAATGTTAGATATATTTAGATACTACGAGTCCTCTGTATCTAATTTCCCAAATGTCTTGCAATGCTGAAAAGCAATGGCATTTGCTAATACACAAGTGTAGTTTCTGGCCTTGATGCCTACAAGCTAACTGCAGACAGTGGCTTTATTGGCTCTCTTCCTAAGTAAGAATGGAGTGACAGCCTCAGCAAAGCAACCAATCTGCAATCTCTAAATCATTGTTTCCCTTTATGCCTATTTGATACCCCCAGATTAGAAGTCGTTAGGTAGTTAGATTTTATATCAGAAGTTACTCAACCATTTGCAATACAATTTGTTTATTATCTGAAATAGGGCCATTGATTACAAAATTATATCACAGGTAGGGGAGGCCGATAGTTCTCTCCTACAAACTGAAGGCAATTAGAGTACATACTGAAATGTTTTCTACACATAGACCTTTATGACAAAAATGGACATTTTCAAATTTTATTTCATGCTTGGGTTTCTTCTGTGTACAAGCATATTGATATTCACTCATTTATTCAGCTAATTTATTAAGTATCTGAAATTTCTTAAAAGAAAAATGCAGTTAAAATTGTGTAGCCATAATTAAGTTTGGTGGCTCATGCCAGCAATCACAAACACTTAGGAGGCAGAGGCAGGAGGATGTTGAGTTAGCAGCCAGCTTGAGCTACACAGTAATACCTCATCTCAAATAAATACCATGTGCTGTTCTAAACACTTTAAAAACATTAGTTTTTATATTCTCATCATTAGCCTGATTTTATAGGTGAAATTGTTGATGCCCAAAGATGTTAAGGCTGGTAACCAGCCTTGCACAGTGAGGCCAGGCAGCCTGGCAGCTAAGTCTGTCTTTTTCCATACACTGTGCACTTCTTACTATAACCCAGACTGCTACTCTGTGACTGACCTTGGACTCACATCTAGACTGAAAGCATTCCTTTTAGGAAGTTTCAAACATCAATGAATCTGACTTTTAATATACTTTGGAAGGAAGGGGATGTAGTTTGTAGCATACGCTTGAGTATCGAAGTTTGATCCACAGCACCCACATAAAAGCTGAATATGGCAGTAAGTGTTCATAATCCTAACATCAGAAAGTCAGTCAGAGAGAGAGAGAGAGAGAGAGAGAGAGAGAGAGAGAGAGAGAGAGAGAGAGACTCTGAAGTGGCTTTTGTTGCCCAGCCAGGCTACCTGAATTGCTGAGCTGCTGCTTTAAAAAAGCAAAGGATGACTGAGGAAGATACCTGCCACTGGTCCCTGGCCTGCACATGTGTGTGCATACAATGCACCCAAGTACACATATAGGCACAAACACACAAATATGTACACATGCACAAAACACACAGATGTACACACACACACACACACACACACACACACACACACACACACACACACACACACACCTCAAAGAGAAGTATTGTTCCTGTTATCAGAAACTCTTTTTCTATAAAAAGCAAATGAATACATTTTTTTGGCTTTGTGGTCATAAGCCCTCCATTGCAATAATCCCACTCTCACGGTGCAAGAGTGGCATAGACAGTGAATCAGTGACTAAGCACACGTATGCTAAAGTAAAACTGCCTTTGTAGATAAAGAGCTTCCATTAATTCTCATGTCATTATTTTCAACTACTTAAAAGCATGCAAACCATCCTCAATTTTGGAGCTTCACAAAACTAGAAAGTAGGCTCACTTCACTCATTAGACCATGGTTTGTCAACCTCTGTTATGGTCACTGCAGATGTATCAGTGAGCAAAACTATCAGAGACAGTGACACCCTACTGTGATCCTAGCATTCAGGAGGCTGAAGCAGGAGGATTATAACACGTGTTAGGCCAGTCTGAGAGAGTAGAGAGTGCCAGGCTGACCAGGAACATAACCTGCCTCAACAACACAAAATGAAGCAAACCAAACAAATAAATGACCTTATTCTAATGGAAAGATTCCCCATTAGTCCTCTGCCTTCCATTTAGAAAGATTTCATGACTAATTCTATCATGCCAGGTTAGAATTTCATGTTTCCATGGTAAAACTTAAGATCCTAATAGCAATCCTAGACATCAATAGTATGAGCGATCCAAGAGAGAGAGAGAGAGAGAGAGAGAGAGAGAGAGAGAGAGAGAGAGAGAGAGAATAAGGTTTTCATCTTTTTCAAGCATATGAGATCCAGAACCTGCAAAGGTGAACTCTCCCGCTTTTCCTCCCTCTCTGTCTCTCTGTGTGTCTCTCTATCCCTCCTCCACCCCACCCCCAGCTTGCCTGTTGCTTGTGGGTATAGTAACTACCACTAATTGAACACCTACTAGGAACTTCACATATTGCTTTTGTTGCTCATATATGAATAACTCTTTCAGTCTTTTCAGAGACTGGAAAATGGCAGCATGATGCACCAATCATCTGAATAGTATTGATTTGTGAATATTCAGTATGGGGAGAATAAGCAGTCATTGGGAATGTGTATTGTCAACATGGCTAAAATCAAATGCTAATCTATACCTTCTACATATTGACTTCACCATGCCACAACAGTGACTGAAGTTTGCAACCTTTTAACCCTTGCAGCTGCCCAGTCAAGGAAAAAGCAAGAAAATACACTAAGAAACCAGAATTCCAGTCTACTAGTCTACCACATTTTAACTCTTAGTTCTCAGAGTATAGAACAAGAAAGTAGATAAGCCAGTGCATTTCAAATACATATGAACACATACTTCAGTCTAAGTACAAAAAATAATGACGAAAATATAGCAAAACCTTGGCAGTGGTATTGCATTCCTTTAATCCCAGCACTTAGAAGGCAGATACAGGCAGTTTTATATGAGTTCAGGGTCTACATAGCAAGTTCCAGGACAGCCGGAGCTACACAGAGAAACCCTGTGTTCTGCCTCAAAAAACAAACAAACAAAAGGAAGGAGAATACAACAAAACTGCATAGCTCAAGTTTGAACCAAAAATCACTTTCTCAGGACTGCTTCAAACTAGACCATTAGGTGTCAGTTTTGTTTGCGTGGGGGGTGGGGGCAGAATTCTACTCATGTAAATGATATTTATGATATTTCAAGGAGCTGTATACAACAGGTACATCAAGATAGAACTATAAAATTATCTACATACTTTCATAATGTAAAATGAGATCAACCTCTTTGGAAATGATTTCTGTTTATATTTTGCTTCAAGAAATTATTTTATTAACTGTTTTGGCATAACTGTTTAAGCCTTCCACCATTCTAAGATTTCAAGAAACATTCATTTCCTATGTCCTTTGCATTAACTTCCAAGATATTTCATGATGCCTAAATTTCTAGTGTTAATCTTTTTTTTAAAAAGGAAAAATAAAGCAGTGGTATTTTGATATAAAATAAGTGGGAGGAAGAACTGTTAGTATTACTATATTTGACAGACAGAATATGTGGGGTTTTGCTGTAAATATCAGAAGGTTTTATTTGTTCACAAATAATGTGAATGGAAATGGGTTAAGATGGTTTGCAGTATTGGAAGGAAAGCAGATAGAAAGTTAACAGGAGAAAGGAGATAGAGAGAAGTCATGGGAAAGGGTAAAACAAAATAAAAGATAGCAAGAAAAACACAACAAAATACAGGGAATCAGAGAAGTCATTAAGAGACAAACTATGCAAAGAAGGAAGAAATGAGAAGCAATAATACAAGAAGGTGGGTAAGAAACTCTAGAGATTAAGGATTTGGTATTAGGGAGGTAAATACAACTCAAGAAACATTTGAGTCTACACACACTCAACCTTACATACCTTAAAGTTATCAACAGAATCCACTGCAAAGGAAAGAACTGTTATTCCTTAAAACAACAAAAAAGATGTTTGCAAAGAAAAGTCTACCATGCTATCTTATCCTATGTGATTTGATTCACTTCAATAATTTTAGCTGTCTACTAAGTGTTATGCCATCAAAAGATGAAGTGACTAAGATATGCCATCTAAAAAAGTTAACCTTTATTCTTGTGCTTCATAATACAGTCATTTTAGAAGTGCCAGGAATCAAAGGTGACAGACAGCTTTGTCGAATATAGAAGATGAAAACATAAGTGTATTTTATGCAAAACTCTCTCAATTCCCAGCATCCTTTGAGCTGAAAAGCAAGGAGACATTCATTACCTTGCGTGGCTTCTCTAAATCTACATGCATGAGTGGGTCTTACCCACAAAGGGAATTTGGGGTGAGGCACTGCAGCCTGTCAGTAACAAAAGGTTGTGCTATGGAATATCTGTCCATTTGCAGTGGTCACACGCTGGGGCCCAACTCCATGCTGAGGTCCAAGATACAGAGATGGACAAGATGGACACATTCCTCAAGTTTTGTAGCTTATAGTAAAAAGAAGAGAAAGAGGTGTTGGGGAGGGGTAGGGAGGGGGCGCAAGAAGGATTAATCAGACTGGTGCTAGATAAGCACATATCAAGTATCTTCTTTATGAGGACATCATGGAACAGAGGGTCATTACCTTATTTGGCTAGCCAAAGATTTCCTCTATAGAGAAGGTTGAATGAGGAGCTATCCAGGGTAACATGATAACAGGTATGGAGAAACTGGGAGTATGCAACAGGGTAAAGCAAAGCAGGGAAAACACATGCCAAGTCCTCGGGCAGAAAAGCACCGGACACCTTCCAGGCACCAAAAAAGAATACATGTGTCTAGGGGCTGCAAAAGAGATGGTCTTATCACAGACAAAGATGCAGTCCCTGAATAGGAGCAGCCACTACAGAGGCACATTGTACAGTGGAAAGTCAGTATGCTTTTTAGTTGAACTGTGAAAGTAGGCTAACAATTATGCAAATATTGCAAAGGCAGCAGCCTTTGAATTCATAGAGTTATATGACTGTCTTTGCTTTCCTTTAGCAGAACCCTGCATCTGTAAAATGGGCTTGTAATGTAGTTTGATTTCCCAGTGTTCTGGTCTAGAGCAACTAGCTAATAAAAATACAGAGCAATAACAAATAAAGAAGGGAAAGAAAGAAAAAAAGAAATGAAGGAAGGAGAATAAGATGTATACACAAAATGCTACTTAAAATGTATTTGTAATTTTTAAAAGCCACAAGAACCCAAATTTTTCTAAATACACATTTGCCCATCAAGACAACTCTGAGAAGTATTTCTAATTTCATGTACAGCATGAAATTTTAAGACCGGGAGAAGGAAGTAGAACAGACACAAAGGTGAAACCAAGGACAGATGAGAGGATTAGAATTCCTGGTGGCTTCAGGAACTGTCTTCAATCCACCAGAGGGGAATAGTAAGTAACCTTCTAAGATAGAAGAGTTTCAGTTTCATAGGAAAGAGTTGTCTTCTTTTAGTCTCCCACACTTCTACTGCATACGCCCCCACATCCTCACGCCTGGCTCCTCTCCTCCGGGTTCCTGTGAGCAGGGCTGCTAAATTGCACCTGTGCTAGGACTGTGAACTTCTCAGAGCTCAGCTGGGCCACCGTCTGGAGCCTGGCTCACTGGAGGCTGCAGAGAAGTGAACTGAAGAATTACAGTCGGTTTCACTTCTCTGCCTTATGCCCCTTCAGGTGCCTCTGAAGACAGGCAAGGCCAGTGAAACGGAGATGGGGAGGGAGACAGAAAGCATCAGTCTAAGAAAAGGAGTCCTTGAAAACAGAAACAGAAAAAAGGTGGACGAGTGGATGTATGCACGTCTCTGCCTGTGCCCACAACTAGTGTTGCTTGTTAGCTTCTGGTTTCTGCACAGTAACTTCTGTGAATTTTTAAGAAAATCAAAGGATGTTTGCTTTGTTTATGTGTTGAAAATGAGGTGCTGGTCCATTCTTAGTCTGGCATGGAGTCAGAGAATTATTGGGTTGGGAGGGTCAATTTGTTGCCCAAAAGAAAATAGCCTTATTTATAAAACCCTGCTTAGAACAAAGCAACAGACTGTAGTTTAGCCCTGATGTTCAGCATCCCTTAAAACCAAGTACCACAAATATAATGTGTAAAATGAAAGGACTGTGAGAGTGGAGATAAAATAAGGGAGTCAGGAGGGGAAACTTTGGAAGGAACACCCATGCTGCACGCACACACACGGTTGACCCTAAGCTCATTCTATTTCCTATGCTTTCACAGGGGTTTGCTGGGGACGTGAAGCATCTTAGTCAGCACCAGAGTATTGCAGAGGCAGAAGTGTGTGCCTAGTAGCACAGACCAATTTGGTGGATTGGTTACTATAGCAACTGTACCATCACTGTCAGTGGCAATTTCTGTAATCTCCCTCTTTTAAGGCTTTCTCAAGCATCCGTTCCAAAATGACAAAAGGGAGAAACAGAGGGATGTCACAGGAGAGACACATGAAAGGTCAAGTTTATAATGTAAATATTATAAACAGTTTTGCTGCATACTCTGTAAGACCTAAAAGTCAGACAGGTGTGGGTTCAAATCCCACCTCAGTCTCATGCAAGCTTTCTCTAACGTGGGTAATTTACGTAACCGATTTTCAGATTCCCCACCTACAAAACACACATAATACTAGCCATCTTGTTTCAATTTTGAATGTTTGGGCTCCGAATGCACAACATAGGCATCTTGGCAAGAAGTCAGTGTGCTTGATCTTATGGAAGTAGCTCTATATGTGCATATTATTTCCTTACTTGTGTCTCTTTTCACTTTTAGGTAGGACACATAACCTGTCTAGTGTAGATACCATAGCCTCACTCCTGACACTATGCTGACAGCAAGATGCCTCTGCAGAGCATTGCCTATTGCATCCACTGTCTCATGATTTATGTTATATTCACTTTATCCACCTTGGAGTTCCCAGCAGTGTCCTGGCTCATCCCGCAGTCAGTTCTATCCTCTTGATCTATGTCAGCAGTCAGAACAGCTGGACAAACCATGGTAGCTTCATACATAACCGGCTTATTAAGTTGTAACTTACGGTACAATTTGTTATTCAAAGTATATCATTTAATGGGTGTATTGTGTTAGAAATCATCACCACAACTAACTTCAGGACATTTTAATCATTATCTCTTACTCCTTCTCAAAGAATCTCCATACCTTTTTGCAATCAGCCTTCATTCCTCCTCCGTCTTCCCCATCCACAGCAATGTGAGCATTCAAATACTGTATGACCATCACCTGTAAAATCCAGCTGTGAATACTTAGAGTGGGTAACCACCAATCTAACTTTTGTTTTCATGCATTTGTCAGTTCTGACATTTCACATAAGAAAAATTGAAAAATATGTCGTCTTCTTTGATTGGCTTCTTTAATGTGGCATAGCATACACATATGTCTGCATTGTCACATAGAAAGTAACATACTTATAGCTGAGCAGTAATCTGTTGTATGAATATGCCAGGTTTTGCCTTTAGGACAGTTGATGGACAGTTTCTGCCTTTTGTGATTATGAATTACACTGCTATATGCACCTGTCTATACATCCTTATGGAGCTGTGTTTGGGGTTGTTTTGTTTCTAGTATTGTTTTATTTTGTGTGTATGCATGAGCACCACATGACATGCAGGAGCCTGTGATTGTCAGAAGAGGCATTGAGTCCCCTGGAAATGGAGTTAACAGATGACTGTGAGCTGCCGTATGGAGTCCTCAGAAAAAGCAGCAAGTGATCTTAACCACTGTGTCATCTCTCCAGGTCCTGGACCTACGTTATTCTGCCATGTGTAGATTTGCTGCTGTAGAATAGAGATAGAGTGACTCAGCTAGCCTAAACCAAACTGAGTCTTTGGAGGGACTCTGGGCCATTTGGCATGTGGTCATCAGTGTGTGAGTTTCCACAACCTCAGCCACACTTGCTTCTTTTGCTATGGATGCCCTGGCTAGTGTGAAATGCTGAGTCACTGTGGTTGGTATTTCCTTACAGACTGGCATACTAAACTCCCTTTTATTTGCATATTATATTCTTCTTGAAAAATGTCTATCCAAACCCTTTGGTCATTTCTTTTTGGCTGTGTTATTTGTCTTTTGAATACTGAGCTTTTAAGAAGCTTCCTATAGCTCCTGAGTAACAGCTGAGGGAGCTTACTACAAGATTTGGGGGCAGTTGCTGACAAAAGTTGAAAAGAGAATTCATGTAGAAATATTGTGGAAGTTGTCCTGTGTCCTGTCCTCTTTAGCACAGATGACTACCACTAAAAATATGGGTGTTCAATGTGACCACAAAAATTGTTCATAATTGATGTTGGTATTGTTTGTTGTCATCTTTGTGTGACTATTTTGGCTTTGTTGATTCAGCCATTATATTTCTCAAGTGCTTAGCTTAAGCACTTAAGTCTAGGCTTAGCTAAACAAGTCTTTATTTGAAAAATAAATTATTTAAGCCATAAATAAATAAATAAATATCACACTAATCATTTACTTAAATGCCCCTAAAGACACCCAAGTATTTTTTCCAACAATATTTGTGTAATCATTATTCTAGAGAAATAAAGTGCAATTCTTTGGCCACTGAGACTTGTAAGAATCACTCCATGTTGAGAAGAAATAATGCCAAAAGAAAACAAAATTAAACCCAGATTTTCTGAGTTTATGGAGATGCAGAAGCATTCCTAGTGCATACCAGCGGGGAAGAGCAAAGCACTAGAAGTGGTGGCTGATACTACTACTGAGGGCTTCCACATCATCCAGTCTGCCAAGCCAAGGCTGATGCTGAGCTGGAAAAACTAAATTCACTATCAGCATAGCTTGGCAGCTTCCTCTTTGGTACAGTCTCTGCAGATTTCCTCAGGCAAAAAGAATCTGTAGATTTTTAAAAGAAATGGCTTTTACTGCTCTTCCTACTTGAGGTCCCGTTGTGCCATTGTGATGAGAGTCTGTGAGCATATCGGGGCATGGCATTTTGGAGATTTAATGCTAATATTTCTAGATGAATGGTGAATTATTATGAACAAATAATTTTTCTTTCTGTTAAAATACACACGTTTATGTTAGAAGAATGGGATGTTGATCAGTTTGTAGAATACTTGCCTACCAGACATGGGTTTGGCCCCCAGAGCCACATAAACCAGGCATGGTCCCACAAACCTGAACTCCCAGACTTGAGAAGTAGAGGCAGGAAGATCAGAAGTTCAAGGTTATCCTCTGCTACCTACAAAAATAAAATTTTCAAGGCGAGCCTGGGCTACATGAAACCCTGCCTCAAAATAAATGAATAAATAAACAAATAAATAGATAGGTAGACAGACAGATGGGTAGATAGATAGATAAAATAGTAAAAAATTAAAGTACTGCAAGCTACTTTCATAGTTCTGAATTTGGAATGTTGGAGGGATTACAATTTAAATAAAAATTTCTTTATCTGGACATTCAAGGAAATAGAGTATTAATTGAAGTAAATGATGACATAGTTTTTTAAATGTATTGCCTACTATATGCCAAGGAAGCAAATAACCTGTAAATCAGTCAGGTTTTGTTATTGTTATGGCTTTGTGATTGATTTGAGGAGTTGGGTTAGCTTTCTGTTCAGTCTGCAGAGAACATCTTCTACCACCCTGGACACATGCTGTAGATGTTGCCCAATTCCAAATAGAACTCCTTTTAGAATCACTTAAAGTCTTAACTGGCACTCAGGCCTTCTCAGGTTGAAAACAGATGAAGAGAGAAAGCAAATACTACAAAATTTAAACATTTAAATGCCACTTCTAATGCATTCAAAAAAATTCAGGACTGGGCTTTCTCCAGAACTAGGGAGTGGCAAGCAGAGAGAGTAGGAGGTAGACTAATGACATTGGATTTCTGGGAAGGGGAATCCCTTATGCATAAAAGAGCCCTGCTCATAAGGGCTCACAGAGACTGAAGTGGCCGTCATAGAGCCTGCATGGGTCTGTGCTAGGACCTCTGCAAATATGTATGGTTGTTAGCTTGGCATTTTTTGTGAGACTCCTAACAGTGGGAGTGGAGGTGTCTCTGACTCTTTGCCTTCTCTTGGGAACCTTTTCCTCCTACTGGATTGCCTTGCTCAGCCTTGATATGAGGGTTTGTGCTTAGTCTTACTGTAAATTGTTACATTGTGTTCAGTTGATATCCCTAGGAGGCCTGCTCTTCTCTGAAGAGAAACAGAGGAATGGATCTGGGGAAGAGAAGAGGGGAGGAACTGGAAGGAGTGGAGAGAGGGAAAACTGCAGTCAGGATGTAATGTATGAGATAATAATAATAATTTTTATTTTGCAGCCAAACTATAGTCCCAGGGCCAGAAAACAAACTATAGTGTCCTAGAAAGAGTATTTTAGAAAGAATTTTTCTAGAGAGTGCTTTAATTTTACTATTTTTCAAGGAAATTTCAATCACAGAGTTTAAGAATCATTTAAAATTTCTGAAAGCTCAAAGAAATTCATGTGTGTAATCTTATAGGTACTAAAATTCTACCACCAAAGCTTTATCCGTTTCCCCAGCTTTTCTCTCCCCTTCATCACAACATTGCCATGGAGACTCACCATATACATATAACTTCAGTACACCAAAGAAGTAATAAGGACAATGCCTTTGTATATTCTAGGTACTCCCTACACAGTGCAGGTAACACGACACAGGGCCATATGAAGGAGTGAAATCTAGAGCTTCTCACGAGACAACTACATGTGTTTCATCATGAGGGCCTTTCTCAGATGTCTGTTCCCAAAACTAAGGATGGAACTCAGTCACTGGTCCTTGTCAGCCCTTTGTGTGGATGGGGCAGTTTTCCCAAGGAGGGTTGTATTTGCCATTTGGTCTGTCATAACTTAGCATCCCAGACTGGGTGACTAGAAGCTGCATGTTCAGAGCCAAGTACCACAAGGGCTAGTTTGGGGTGAGCCTGTCTCCCTAATTGGAAGGTTTCCTCCATCCTGTATGTGGTCTTTCCTCTGTGTTGTTACGAAGTCTCATCTCCTTTCTCTTATCAGAAAACTAGTTCTGTTAGATCAGGGTTTCCCGTTTAGAAGGCATTCAACCAGATGCTTCCTTAAAGACAGATAGGTGAGTCACATTTGGGTTGAGGATTTGGATGTCTGAATTTGGAGGAGACACAATTCAGTTCATCACAAATCCCAAAACGAAGACCCAGAATAAGAAAACGGAAGAGTAACTCAGCTCAGCAGCAATTCCCACAAAGCCTCTTGTCACCTCCAACAATGCAACACTAGAAATGGGGGGGGGGAGGCAAGCCCCTTCATCCACCCCAGAAAATCCAGCACACACCAACCATCCTCTTAAAAATCAACCCCAAAATTTCCATAATGAAATATATCTTCTCCATTCCCACCCCAGAGTCTAAACAGATTGCTACCTGGAATAGGGACCTTCAATAAAACCTCAGAAGATTTTTGCCACCAGTAGACTAAATTACACTGAAAAACCACAGGGCTGAAATAATTTGTTTCTGTTTTCCATCTATCCATTGAAGATAGAAAGAAACAATAGTAGTTTATTGAAAGGTAAGTGTGGGGAAAATCCTGTATGGAATTTGTACCTTAAAATTCTGGCTTATTAACAAGAGAAAGGGAAAATAAGCCTTAGGAAAAGCTTTGAAATTATTAGTCCTTAGGGAATTTACTACCGTGTGATGAAATTTGGGTTCCTGCTGCCCTCAAGCACTTGAGGAATAATTCAAGCCTCACAGCAGAGTGTCCACAATTCAGTTTTAAGATATGTAGTAAACATTGTCAGTAGAGGTGTGATGGCTGGAGATGTTATTACAGTAGACTGATGGCACTCAGAGGCCCTTGTGAGGGTCCTTCCAGAGGGCCTATGGGAAAGTCTCCTAGGCATCAGAGTCTTCTAGCTAGGGTTATCTTTGGCACCATCACTCTTTTGAGGTTGGTGAAACATCTAAGAATCTAAAGAAGAGACTCCCTATAGGGACCAAAAAGGAAAGAGAAAGATAAGAGATTCTTATTTCACTCACAGCAGCAGGGTGTCCCTGAGCTGGATCCCACAAGCCTCACCTCATTGTGTCTGCAGCACACCCACCCACACTCCGCTCACTCCCTGGTGACAGATCTTCCTCAAATAAGAACATCATCTTCCTTTACTTTAGCCCTAGGATGGTTTCACAGAATCACTTCCCCAATGCCCTACAACATACCCTGGGCCTCCTTAGACAGTATCAGCCCAACTCCTTTTCTTGTAAACAGACATAGCTGCCTTATTGAGAGTTCCAGGGAAAGCTTGGAGTCAACATAGCCAGTTACTAACTTTTCTTGCATCTCCCTGCATGGCCACTCCAACAGTGACTCTCCAACTGGAAAGAGCCTGCTTGGCAGGAGGCTGGCTCCAGGGCCTCCAAGACAGCTTCAGAGTTCCCCCAGGAGGAATGTGTCTCTGGAGTTACAGTAATGGAGGATACTGGGCTCCAGATCACACAGTGAGATTCCACCACTGTTCCTTTAATATCTTTTGAGCAGTGGACTGTCTTTCTTTAGCATATCATTGTGTTAAAGCCTTGACTTTGACTCAGACTCCCAGAGACATTGTGTTAATGGGATATGCTCAATCCTGAACTTGACTTCTCCTTATTAGTCCATGATCTTGTTTCTTCCTGCACCTTTTTGTGTGCATGATGTACCAATCTTTATTCAGGTCAGAAAGTCACTCATGTTTCTTTTGAAACCCAGCCAGATGGGAGGGAGGGAACAAAAGAGAAGTCTCAGTAGCAAGACTTGCTGGGAGGACACATAGTCTAATCATTGAACTTTCTTTGTTTTAAATCCAGGCATTACTTAGGAGTGCCTCACTAGGGTGAGAGCCATGTTTGTCTCCTTTTGTCTGTAAGCTATTCACTTAGACAAGAAGACCTTTCTCCTCTTGCATGGGCATTGAAATGTCAGCAGCAAGTTGTGTGCCAGTGAGTATTGATACCTTGCCTTGGAAATGGAAGGGTTGAGCCGAGAGCTAGTACTTGCCATGCAGCTTCCTCCAAGGGATGTGGGAAAGATTAATGAAATGTTATTTCTGTTGCAACTGGTACTCCAGACTAAGCATGGGCTACTGGAATTAAGGAGATTTCATTAACCAAGCAAAGGAGATGATCAACTGCTTGGGTTCACAAAAGGCTAAGAGGATGGTTTAGTCTGTAAAAGCTTGTCTTACAAATATAAGGACCTGCTCTTGATCCTCAGATCCAGAGCCCATCCACATAAGAATGTTCTACTTGGTGGCATGCTTGTGAGGAGATAGAGACAGGAGGATCCCTGAGGGATCAAACCAATGAGAAACAGGAGGTGAACCATGGTACGGACACCCAAGGTTGTCTTCCAGTCTCCATAGTCAGGAGCACACACACACAATTGAAAAATCAATCAATCAATATATAATAAGATGTAAAAATAAAACAAGAATTTTTTCTGAGAAAAGGGGGAGGAAGGTACAAATGCATAAGAAATCTGTTTGCTGGAAGTTGGACCAAGAATGGGATTTGAGGCTTTATCCAGGTGAAGCTTTCCTGACCTTGAGGGTTCTGATTTAAGTCAGGAGCAGGGACTGAACTTTATAGACTCAGACCTCAAGCCTTTCCTACCTCATTGGCCTCCATTGTCATCAGCCAGTGTGCAGACTTGGTGTTCAAAAAGAAAGTGGTAAAGGCAGAGACAAAATACCCCCATGTGCATGCTGAAGGACACAGTCCGTTTGGGGCGACTATGTGTCAGAGACAGTGGTGACAATGCCTGTGAGCTAAAGGAGCCCCAAAGTGAAGTCAAGGCACACAAGGGTGGTCAGCCATGCTTGCAATATGCAAAGCTATAGACAATGAGGAGCTGATCTAAACCAGGCACAACTGTAATCCCAGGTTGGGGGCAGGGAGCGGGCGGCTGAGGCAAGATCAGAATTTGAGGGCAGTCTAAGCTGTATTGTGAGATCCTATTTCAAAAAAAAATGCTGTGCTTCAGTTAATACAGTGCTTCCCTTGCACGCACATAGCACCCTGTTCAGTCTCCAGTACTGCATAACACTGGGCACGATAGTGCAAACCATGATCCCAGCAACAGGGTTGTTGAGGTAGGAGCATCAGGTCAAATTCATCCTCAACTCTACAGTAACTATGAGGCCAGCCTGGACTACATGAGACCCTGTCTCAAAAAACAAACAACAAAACCCTAAAGATAGTTAGTGGTGTTCTTTGTGATTATACCTGTTAGAAATGGAGAGTCAGAACATCAGCCAGGTCTCAGAGCTCAGGGTTTTTCGTTCTGGCTCCTATAATTCTGGATGGTATGAGAGAAACCTTTTAACATTGGGTATTGATGTTGTTTAACATCAAAGCCCATGATCAACACAACTGCTCAAAATACTACTTCTTACTACTGACTTAATACCAAGATCACCCAGGAAAGGATACTCATGTGAAATCAAGCAAGCACCAATGACAAAATGACTTTGGGTCCTACCCTAGATCATTACAGTATGGATGAGAGGCCCCTACTTTAGATGTTTTCTAGAAGTTCTAGCCTGCACCAGGAAGCACTATGGCAGGCTAGGAGGATTGTTTTAAAGTATTATTTAAGTGAACAACTTTAAATAAATACTGTAGTATATATATGACATAAATATACCACATATATGCGTGTCCTGTATGATGCTGATAACTGGTTTACTCAGTCTTGCACTGTCTTGAGTAGCTCTCACTCTGTGAGACAAAGCAATCAAGAGAAAGTCTAGGGATAGTGGCACATGCCTGTCATTCAATACCCAGGAAGTAGAGGAAGAAGGATCAGGGATTCAAAGCTATTCTTGTCTAAATAACGAGTTCAAAGCTAGGCTGGGCTATATTTTGAATGTTACAAAAACAAAACTACCAACAGTAATATCCCACAAAACCCAAAAATAAAGAACACTAGAATAAAGGGCAAATGCTTAACAAACAAACAAACAACAAACCAGTAAGGTGTGGTCATGACAACAAACAACATTGTTTTCTCCTTTTCTAGTAGGAATAAAATTAGAACAGTTTAGGGCAGTGCATAATTAGGGTACTGGGTTAGACTCAGGAATCATGCAACATGACTGTTAGTTTTCTGCTGAGACAGTCAACCTAAAAACAAGAAAGGCTTATTGGAGGTCCCAGTAGACTTCCATAATCCATAGGCTTGTTGTTTTCCTCTGGAAGGCTGCCTCTTAGCAACCACCTGCCTAATGAAACTGGAAGAAACCAGTGTCTTGTGTTCCCAGTCGAAGCACACCACAATGACCTAAAACCTCCTGCTAGGCCCACTTCTTGAAGATTCCAAAACTTTCCAACAACTCCTAGCAAAGGCCTTTGAAGGACATTTCACACACAAACATTTCTTCTACAAATCACCCTGATTTCCTTTCTGTCATTTGCCCTTTGCCCTCCCACCCCCCCTTGCTTTCTACTCACTTTATACTAACAAGGTGAAAAGCCAAAGATATAATCTAATGTGTTTCTGACTTAAAGTGTACAAGGGACTGCTGTTTTCACCCATTCATTCTTGTATTTATCACAGTGTGGCTTCATCCGCACAACAGCGTTATTGAACACCTTCTGTGTGCTGCATCCTTTTGCTTTTGAGTATAGCTGGCAATTTTCTCAGCCTGCATTGTTATGATGTTGGGATCCAGCAGCTCTCACACTTCCTTACATCCTAAGAAGTCTAGATCCTGCACAGGACTGGTGATTCTCCAGGCATGGTATAGCCAGACTTAGGGTGACAGGAAAGGGTGACTCTAAAGCAGAGAGGGTGGGGGACTAAGACACCACAGTCACCTCAGAGTCACAGGAGAGCATTGGGAGCAAACCCTGGGGACAAGGCAGAGTGAAATGAAGAAAACCAAACCACCCAGAGACACTGGAAAAGGTGCTCACACCCCTTACTCTATTCTTTGGTCTGTTAAATGGGGATAATGACACTGTGTTTACCTACCTTAGAGAGACATTATCAGCTCTATTTAAAGGCTCTTCCCATGAAAGCTGCTGTGTAATTACCAAGAACAGCTATGATAAAGAAACCTAAATACAACAGCGAATCAGCTGGAACCAATTCTCAGGGGAGTTTACTTCTCTGGAAATTTTTAAGGAAAGGCTAGCAGCTCCTCTTTGGGGAGTGCTGAGTCCCATTCCAGCTTTGTGTTTCTTGAAACCTGGCTGACTTTTGAAGCCTCCCCCTGCCCAAGGACTCAGGTTCTTCCTCTGCCTGCTTTCCCTATAGGTTAAGTGATTTCCATCTGAAGTTACCTTTTCGAGTCTGTTTTTTGTTTTGTTTTGTTTTGTTTTGTTTTGTTTTGTTTTTGTTTCTTCATATCTTGACTCGCAAAGTGTCCTGCATCTGCAATGGATTTCAAGCAAGGCATTTGCCTACAGGATAGGAAGAGAAAACATGTATATCAGAATCCCAGGGGAAATATTCACCTCACAGATGGCAGGTGATAAAATCATCTGTGAGAGGTTTGAAGAGGGTTGAGGATTGGGATAACAGTTGGTGGGTAAAGCACTTGTAGTTCAGGTGAGGACCTGGGTTCTAATCCTAAGTACCCACTAAAACCCCGGGAACAGTGGCATTGTTGATAATCCTAGCATCCCTATGGTGGGATGGGAGGCAGCAGTGAGAGAAGTCTGTCAGGCAGCTAGCTGAGCACACCCAACAAACAAGTAGACCTGGTTCTGAAGGAGGTGGAAGAATGGAACTGATGAAAAGACTGCCCTCTAAGCTTCACACACGTGCTGTGCAGTGCCATGCACACGCCCTCCCCCAAACACAAACATTCATACACACGTTCCACACACATGCAATTTTAAAAGAAGAAGGTCTAGGTAATCGATCATTAATGTCAACATGTACTAAGATTCATTGACAAACTATGGATACATGGGATCAGGAGGACAGAAAACAGGGACCCTGTTCTGACTTGCTTAAGAAAACTATTCCAATAGAAGCAGGTTGGTGGAAGCTCACTGCAAAGAAAAGGTACAGGACTGGTGAGATGGCTCAGAAGGTAACAGCATCTGCTGTCAAACCTGATGACCTGAGTTGGATCCCCAGTGATGGAAGGAGAGAACAGATTCCTATGAGTGCACACCATTGCACAGGCACCCCCACACACATACACATACAAAATAAATGAATGAATGCAATTTTAAAAAATCAAAGGAAACTACAGCTTCAAAACTCATAGAATACAGCAAGTGAGTAGAAGACCCATGGGCAAATAAAAAATTTGTGACTTAGATATCCTGGGGTTCATGAGCTACCATTACAGAGAGGACTGCCTGCTAAGGAAGTGGACAGATTGAATATATGAATAACATCTCGATCGGTATCAGTGTCAGAAGTCAACTGGTTTTATATTTTTGCTAATGTTGCTTAGGGATTATTAACTATTCTGGCTATTTATAAATAGTGCAATATATGCTATATGAAAGGCTTCTAAGCAATAAAAACTCCAGAATTCCAGATGTTGTTTTCACATTAGTGCTTTGTAAGGGTAAAAATTTTGCATAATAAATAATAGCCATCACTTATCAATTGATCACTATGGGAACTACATGAATAATCTTTTTATATAATCTAGATGTCAGCTAAGAGGATTCCCAGGTCTGGTAAGATCATTACAAACCTCATCCAATCTCATGGCTTGTGGAAATGGATTAGGTGGATTAGATGTTTTGTGTCTCTGTACCTTCAAAACTCCTATGTGAAACTTTATCTCCTATCATGACTGTCTTGGAATATGGGGTCGAGTCACAAGGGTGTGTGTGTGTGTGTGTGTGTGTGTGTGTGTGTGTGTGTGTGTGTGTGTGTGTGTGTTTGTGTGTACGTGCTCGAGTGCACGTGCACACACCCGTGTGTGATGTAATTAGTGGACTCTAAATAGAAGATAGGAAAAAGAATGCTTTTCCCCCCACTCCCAATTCCTGTCATCTCCTGAAGAATAAACAAAAGGTTGCCCACATCTGCTGACATTTCCATCTTCTCAGTCTCCAAATGGAAACATAAAGGTCTGTTATTCATCCAGAGGTAATTTTGTTACACAGCCGGAACTAACTCAGACACCCATTCTTACTTCTGTGAGTTTTGGGAGCTTGTGTTTCCCTGCTTCTACCAGGTACTCCCATTCATTGCTGCCATAGTTAAAGGTGCTTTAACAAAATACTCATCCACCAGTTGGCATGATCAAGACCAGTGAAATTTGAAGTTCATGGGAAAAAGTCACAAGATCTTTCCGTCTTTTTCAGCCTCTCATCACAGGAATTGTTTTCTCCCTGCACAAGGTGAAGACATTCCTTTTTCAGGGTGTCATTCTCTAAGGGACTGGCTATAGTTCCAAGTAGCAGTCATTTACTTTCTCATGACACCCAGATGACTTCATCTAACCCTTGTAACATTGCTGTAAGCAGGCAGGAGATACCCAAGGCCAGGAGTCATCTCAGAGATAGAAAGAACCCAAATGTAGCTGGGACTGATCCTTCACTGAAGCTTATTTCAATCCTTTAAAGATGGGAAAGTAACTGTCTCTCATCTTACTGAAACTTCTACTCTCATGTCTCATTTTTTCTACCAAATCTTTGTCTAAAAAAAGAAAAAAAAATCATACACTTCTAAGTATTATAAGCAAGGAATTACAGAGCAAACTTCTCAATAATATGTAACATTTCAGGAAGCATAGTAGAATAATTTCATGGTAGTTAATTAGTAGTAGAAGTATTTACTAATAATTAAAATAATCTAAACAGGGCTGAGGCACTAATTCAGTGGATGAATAAATAACTCACTGAGAAAAAGCAATGAACTGAATTCAAACACCCGGAACACATATGAAGCCCAATACAGTAGTGTGCATATGCAATCCCAGTGTTTCTACGACAAATCTGGAAGCATAGATTGTTGAATCCCCAGAAGCTTGAAGGTCAGCAGTGAACAACAAAGAGACCTGAGACCCTGACTGAAATTAGGTATAAGGTGAGTCCTGACAGTGGAATCTTGACGCTGACCTCCAGGAGAGTGCAAGGCTCAATCACTTCTTTTTTTTTAAATTTTTTTTTATTAGTTCAAGTTGGGAACAAGCTTCTTTCAAATGTAAATCCCTTCTCCCTTTCCCTCCCCTCACCCCCATCCTTCCTCCCCCACCCCCAACCTACCGTGGAGTGCAGAGGCCTCCTTATTGACATCCATGTTCAGGGGTCTGGATCAGTCCTGTACTGGCCTCCCAGACAACATCTGGGGTCGATGTGCTCCCCCTTGTTTAGGCCAGCTGTTTCTGTGGGTTTCTCCAACCTAGTACCAACCCCTTCAATCTTCATTCCTCTCTCTCTTCAACTAAGTTCCAGATTTCAGCTCAGTGTATATCTGTGGATGTCTGTCTCTGCTTCCATCAGCCACTGGATGAGGGCTCTCATTATGGATCAGGTCGGCGGAACCGGAAGGAAGAGTGGCTCTATCACTTCTATGTAGTGTGGTGCTGGATGGAGATGTCAAGTATGCAACTGACACAAAGAAATGGCTTATATTGATGATGACAATGACACAAAATGCTGCTTTGCATAAATATTTAGTACTACTGAGTGTTCTGGCACACACCTTTAATTCCAGCACTGGGGGTGAGGGGGACCAGAGGCAGGCAGATCTCTGTGAATTTGAGACCAGAGCCTGGTCTACAGAGTGAGTTTCAGGACAGATAGGGCTATGTAGAGGCCCTGTCTTTAAAAGCATACATAAACAAATACTTAGAACAAATGACAGAGGTTAAGTTTGGGTCCATTTCATAAATTGTTGAAAATTTTGTCCAAGCCAAAATTCATTTTTTATTTATGAAACTCAAGCCAGCAACCCAAACAGCAATTTTCAACATGAAATACCCTAACACAGTACAATCTAAAGGTATGCCAATTAGAAAGCCTATGTTTTCCATAATTAAGCTATAATATTTGTATAAAAACATAAAAATTTGTATATAGAGAAAATGCTGCATTCTTAATATCCAGTAATCTGTGTGGCATGCAACCCACACAGTACAAAGTACACATGTCCTATGTTCAGAACAAGAGCTATGGTGAAGTCATTCAGTATAACATGGGCAAGCACTACCCCAAACACCAGGGATTCTTTACAAAATTGATTTGGAATTAATTTTTTTTGTCATTGTGGATTCAGAAGCCTTTTACTATTGCCATTTTTTAAAGAAGTTGTACTCTAGGAGATTTGTGAGGGTTATTCAACTTACTATGGGAAATTTGTGAAACTAACACTCCCATTACTTTCAACAAGACAGTAGATTGAAAAGTAAGGTCTATTTCACCATAAATTTCTAAATAGCTAAGAAAGATCATTTGTAAAAAAAAATAAGTATTAGAAAGATGGCTGAGCAGTCAAGAGAGCTTACTGTTCTTCAAAGGACCAAGGATTGGTTACTGGCACCCACATGGGACAGCTCACAACCATGTTTTTTTTTTTTGTGGTTTGTTTGTATTTTTGGTTTTTCGAGACAGGGTTTCTCTGTAGCTTTGGAGTCTGTCCTGGAACTCACTCTGTAGACCAGGCTGGCCTCAAATTCACAGAGATCCACTTGTGTCTACCTCCCAAGTGCTGGAATTAAAGGCGTTATGCCACCACTGCCTGCTGGAGTTGGTTTTATTATTATTTACTCTTTGCACTTTACTCTTGGCGGGGAAACCTGTCACCAAGTTACCAAATAATCACATGGAGACTCATTCTTATTTAGGAATGCCCAGCCTTAGCTTGGCTTGTTTCTACCCATCTTTTCTTAACTTACATTATCTAGTCTATCTTTCGCCTCTTGGCTTTTACCTTTCTATATACCTTTCTTTACTTCTTACTCCATGGCTTGCTGGCCCCTGGACTCCTTCTCTTCTCCTTTTGCTCCTTCTCAATGTTCTCTTCCCAGATTTCTCTTCTCATTTATTCTCTTGCCTGCCAGCCCCACCTATCCCTTTGCTGCTTTGCTATTGGCCATTCAGCTCTTTATTAGACCAATCAGGTGTTTTAGACTGACAACACAACACAGCTTCACAGAGTTAAACAAATGTAACATAAAAGAATGCAACACATCTTTGCATCATTAACCAAATATTCCACAGCATAAAGAAAGGTAACACAACTTCCACAACATACAATCGCCAGTAAATATAGTTGCAGTGAAACTGACACTCTCTTCTGGTCTCAGCAGAGACCAGGAGCCCATGTGATGTACATGCATACACTCGGGCAAAATATCACACACATAAAATAGAAATAAATTATTGCTTAAAAAAATACATTCCTGCACCATGTTGTGAGCCAAACCAAGTCAGTAGCCCTGAGTCTGGATATGCAGCTGTTAAGATCTTCACAGAGTCCGATGTCTTAGATACTTTTCTGTTGCTGTGAAGAGACACAATGACCAAGGCAACATATAAAAGGAAAGTGTGTACTGGAGGCATGCTTGCAATTTCAGAGCATAAGTCCATAGTCATCATGATGGGGAAGGTTACAGCAGGCGGGCATGGTGCTGGAGCAGTAGCTGAGAGTTCACATGTTGAGACACCAAGGACCAGGCAGCATGAACCAAATGAAATAGTTTGGGTTTTTGAAACCTTTAAAGCCCATCCCCAGTGACACACCTCTTTCAACAAGGCCACACCTCCTAATCCTTCCCAAATGGGAGCAAGCATTCAAATATATGAGCCCATGAAGACCATTTGCATTCAAACCTCCACAACTGAGAAGCACTACTGTGGTTTTTTTTTTTTTAATTTTATGTGTATGACTGTTTGCTTGTACGTGTATGTGTACCACATGCATGCCTGATACCCTGTGAGGCTAGAAGAGGACACTGGGTCCCTTAGAACTGGAATTACAGACAATTGTAAGGAAAAAATGTAAGTTCTGGGAACTGAACCTGAGTTCTTTGCAAGAATAGCAAGTGCTTATAACTGCTAAGCAGTCTCTCCACCCCCATATTACTGAAAAACAAACAAAAAACCTTCATCCATGGAATCAGGTCTCTAAGAATTAGAAACTGAGAATTTTGACCATGAAGATAAAATGTTTAAGTCGCTCAGGTAATCCAGGGAACCTGTTTTCTTCCAATTTCATGATTTAATCATTTGTATGACACTGCAAAATGCCTTTTTTTTTACAAACACAGAAATTTTATAAAGCATCTATGCAATGAATTTTGTGCAAATGCCTATAACCATGCTGAATTTTTTTCATTGATTAAAATTATTCTTGAAATCTCAGGAATAGAAACTTTTTCCTGTATATCCTGGAACAGAACACTTTATCTGACCTGTTTCCCAATTATGGAAGTTCCAAATCACTGAGATATAAATAAATGAGACTTTACCATACTCAGAACACCAGTATGATGAAAAATTTGTTTACAACAGGAGGTTTTAGGTCATCTTTCAATCATTCATCCCCTGAACCAGAGTAAGGATGCAGGAGAGTGCACACACACACCCAAATGTGACACATGGTAAATGTTGGTGGTCACTGAGCTGGAATGAAGGAGACCTTCAAATTCCATCACCTTCCTCACCTTATATTTTTGGATACAAGAATCAAAGGCATTCAAATACTGTTGACATGACCTGCTCAAGCTTTTTTGTTTATATTTCTCTCACTTCTTATATCTTAAATACTGTACTTTGGTCCTGGTGACATTAAAGGGAGTAATGAAAGAAATATGTTTAAATAATAAAAGTTATAAACTGAGTGTGTTAATGAAAGCCATTCCAGAGGGCTTCTAAAACATGTACCATCTTCCCTAATAAGGAGTTCTAATTCTTGCAGTAAGACAATACTTGTAGGTTGAGCTTGAAAGTTCTGGTAGAATTATTCAGAAAAAAAATCATTGAAACTTCTTTCAGCTCATTTAGTCCAGATTCCTCTAATTTTACTTTTGCAATTATATATTGCAATATATTATATATTCATTGTACAGAGTGTTGGGTTTCATGCAGATAATTCCTTTCAAGTATGCCATGAAAGTTGACAAAGCAGAGTTTTAAATATTATTTAAGATTAAAAATTATTGATACTGTGTAGGACAACTGAGTTGCAAGCATTAGAAATGAAATGAATGAACACCATATAAATACAATAGTACAAAAGTTTGAAAGATGTTTTTGTCATGTAAGGAAGCTCCAGAGGATAAATCCAAGTTCTGCCCTCTGGTGGAAAATATATAATCAATGAAGGAAATGGGGATTCCCTTTTCTCCCATGTCATTCTCCACTGCACTTCCCATGGAGACTTGGATGGGTTGAGGATCTGTCTCATTTCGGTAGAGTCTTTCAATGTTAGTGGCTAGCTAGCCAGCTCTTTAGTTGTGTCATTGTTGACGAGGTTGGAGGCTTTGACCACGTGCCAAGTCTTCAAGGCCTGTTGTGAAAGAAAGTTCAGTTCTTATAGAACATGTGGGCATTTTGAGTAGATGCCACAAAGACTTCCAATCCTCTTTTCATCCCTAATTATGGACCAAAAGCAACACTACTGTGGAAACACAGTAGCAAGATAGGTCCAGGGAAACTGGACTTACCAGGGAATAAGATGACTTTAACAACATCCATAAGCCAAGCATGAACTCATTTGGTCATCTATTAAACATACTTTAAGGCAGTATTTTAAAACAAATATTTAAGTTGTGTGTGGTGGTTCATGCCTTTAACCCCAGTCCTCAAGAAGCAGAGGCAGACCTCTGTGAGCTTGAGGCTAGCCTGGTCTACAAAGTTAGTTTCAGGACAGTCAAGAAACACTCCCTGCCTTGGGGGAAATATGTATGTATGTACATATGTAGCCTTGCCTATTTTTTGACAGCTTGTTAGGACAGCCACAAAATTGTGACATCCATTGACCAGGCTACCTTCATGGATTTGCATACACCAACTGCTTTCATCATGACTTCTTTCACACTGATAGAATTCTTGGTCATTTGAGCCTCAAATAGTAGCTTAAAGAAGATAAAAAGATCCATCTCTTATTCCTGTGGCCATGCATTTACAAAATTACATGGCACAGGAATTACCTGTGTGTTACTTCCAAAGAAAAGTGAAGAAAGTTTGATGCAGTCATTCATTTGTCTCACAAGTCACTGATGACTGAAATTCTCAACACATGGTCAACATAGTTATTGTCTTCTGTTAGTATGTGCCATATAGTAGTCTAGAAGATGTCAGGGTACAGTTTGAATGTGTCTCCATTTTGAATAAATGACTGGGTGTTTTTTCATTTTGTTCAACTGTATCCACGGGATGGAAAAATGGAATGTTTCAAGCTGCTAATCCTCTGGCTCATTTATCTATTGGTACAGCTCCCTCTATTGAAGGCTAGTAGTGTATGTAGTTCCTCAAAAGGCCCTATTCCTACTGAGACATACTCAATGTACTCAATGCCTCCAAAGGCACCAGAGTTTCATTAGAGGAATTCTCTTGTTCCCTTCCTTCATATGGAAATGTCATTAACCGTATTAAGTTAACTCTCTGAGTATTAGGTTCCTAACCAACACACAAAGTTTCTCCACAGGGCCTATTTCACCAGGCGTCACAGATTCTGAGTCATGCCATGGGTTGAGATTAGATTTAAGAGGAACTCTCTTGTATCTGTTGACTTTCCTCTTCAATCATGGTTGTCCCATTTCTTTAACAGCCAACCACCTTGAGTCTTTCAGGTAAATGAAAAGTTCAATTATATGTAAAGTGAGTGCTAAATCAGCAGGCCCCTTGTGGGGGTCTGGGCTTTCTCTCCCTGCTTCAGTGGCAAGTGTGTTCAATCTATTACTGTTCCTGAGGATTGTACATCCATCAGGTCATGTGGGCTGGCCAGGGTGCATCTTATAGCTTTTACTGCATATGAGACGTTGCAGGCCTGTTCTCAGGAACTGCCGGGCAGACTGGGAATCACAGTCACGGTTAATAGCAGCGAATTGCCAGCTCTTGATGGGTGGGTAGTCACTCCTTTCAGTGGCTGCCCCCTGGGGGAGAAGGTAGAAAAACAGAGGGAGGGAATTAGACTGACTTTGCACAGTTGAGCAGGTTCATGCCGCTGGATCAGTGGCAAGCATTGGCAGGGCTCCACTCTGGGGAGGCTCGCAACGACATCACAGTCTCATTTTTACCAATTGGTGCTGCTGTATTACCAGTGGAGCACAGGGGGAGAGCAGAGGGGAGGGCGAGCTGAAGTGGGGGGATGGGAGGGAGGCAGAAGTCTAAGCTAAATTAAACAAACAAACAAAACATAAATGCACGCTCAGACGGGTTCACACACCCCAGTTAGCCCCGTGCTAATTGTACAAAACTGGTATTTGAAGTTCCCTAGGTGATTAAAAAGTAGACTCCCAAACTCTCTGCATAACCTTAATTTTTTCAAGGTTCTTTGAGTGGAGAATGGCTTATAATAATGATTTTGACTAATACATTTTTTGACATGCAACTTTAATGCTTAGCCTGAGTACAACTCTAGAGCATTTCATGTGTACTCAGCTGTAAAGAGTGATGATTTAAAGGGCTAATATAAGGGAAAGGTCGTTCTAGAATGAACCTCTAACAAATTGCATAAAGGAAGCTTATTATTCCATGAGTATAGGAAGATGAAGCTCTTCTGATCATTTTTCTGCTTGGTTCAAAAAGAATTGTTGAGATACGAGTGGGAGAAGAAGGAAAAATGAAAGAGAAATGCACAAGCAAGGAACATTCCTTTGATGGTTATGATTCCATTGCCACCTAAAAGACTCTACAATAATGTGGTTATTCATCTCCTCTTTTGTTTTGGGTGAAGAATTCGCTCTAACAAGAAAATGCTGCTGTTGGTTGGAGGGTTGCCTCCCGGACCGGACCGGCTCCCCAGCAATCTGGTTCAGTATTATGATGACGAAAAGAAGACATGGAAAATACTCACAAGTGAGTGTGCTTATTTATTTCCTTGCCTGTTTATTTCAGGCTGGAGTTGTCTTGATGAATTAAAAAAACGCAGTTAATCAAATCAGACACTGTATTGATCTGCTACCCTTTGGAGGTTTGTTTGTATATCATGGGAGATTTAGAGTAAAAGACTAAATTAACATTGCCTAGGTGGCCAATTTGGTAGTCGAACAGGGCTAAATTAAAACTGGCCTGGTTTGTCACAGTGTGTGTTGGAATGGATGGGGGTGGGGCAGGAAGCAGAAATTGTCCCCTAGAAATGCTTCAGTTAGAGTTTTTGTTGTCGTTGATACAGAACTGGAAGGTTGTTTAGTCTAAACACTAGTAAGTTTTCTCACGTCAAAATGGTAGGTATTTTAGCTCATTATCTCTGTAACCAGCATCCATTGGCCTAGTAAGAATCCTTGAAACCTTTAGTCTGGGGGACCAGGTATTTCCAGAAATGGCCTCTGTAGGCTGCTCCAAAGCTTGATGGACAGATATATTCATGGCTTCCCCAGCTGCATTAAACTGTGCTTGCAAACGTCCAGCCAAGACTTTCTTCTCCTCTCCTTAAAGGGTGATTGTGTTTTACAGCAGAACTCTTGCCTTGGGCACTGAGATTTGGAACGTATTGTTGTATCGGTTACGATTCCTGATCTGATGCAGTCATGGAATCAAAAATCATCGTTTCTTGAGTGCAGTAGGCTGCTCACAGCAGTCCCCTTGTGGGCACAGTGGCTGCACTGGTCAATAAAACTAAATTTTAACTGTCAAAATTGCCCAGAGCTGTATAGATAAAATAATAAATGAGCAATTTTGATCCATGAATCAAAGACATACATTTAAAACCAACAAAAGTGAAAGTTAGCTTCCTTATTGTGTATGTCTTTCAAACATTTGTGAATTTTAGCAGATTGCTCTTATAAAATCATTTCCTTGGCTCTTCCTGAAAGACCCTTAAAATAATAGATGCAGGAAAAGAGTTTCCCTTAAGAGCAGTAGGAGTGAAGACATACGAGGTGGGGCTTGAAGCAATATACTTATGAGCTGGCCTACCCCGTGCAAACCCTGCAGTAGCATGGTTCAGGCACTGCATCTAGAAGGCTCCCTGGACACCTCTATACTATGGTTGTAGTAAGGAAGTGGCTGACAAGAAACAGCAAGATTAAGCAGGACGAGGAGTAAGAAAATAAGTTAATGAGGTCTTAAAAATGCTTTTGCTTCTTTTTTGGTGAAAATGCCATTTTCCATGGTTTAGATATCTTAGTGAGTGAGCCAGCTATATTTTATTTATTTATTTATTTATTTATTTATTGGTTTTTCAAGACAGGGTTTCTCTGTGTAGCTTTGGATCCTATCCTGGCCCTTGCTCTGGAGACCAGGCTGGCCTCAAACTCACAGATATCAGCCTGCCTCTGCCTCCTGAGTGCTGGGATTAAAGGCGTACATCACCAATGCCCGGCTACCAGCTGTATTTTAAAGATGCATCAGAAACTAAAGCTAAAGTAAAATCAGAGAGGCAATATGTTTGACATCACCTGATCTAATCAGCAGAGAACTCCTATAGAGATGTCATGCCAACTCAGAGGATAGATGAGAAAGGGACAAAAGATTTCCAGAGAGAAAATCATAAACAGACGGTAAGACACAGCAAGATCATCAACACCACTAATAAAAGAGTCATTGGCAAAGCAACCTGCTTTCCAAATACTCCACACTGCACCCAACTGGGGGCTTATTAAGACTCTCCATGCCAGGGAAAAGGAGCATAAACAGCATCTCCAGAAGGTCTTATGCTTGAATGTTTACATTTATTTACTTGTTTGTTTGGTGTGCATTTGGTGCATTCACACTTGCACCACAGTGTGCATGGGGAGGTCAGTAGACAACTTGAAGGAATCAGTTTTCCCCTTTGGTCATGAGGGTTCTAGGGAACAAAACGTTCATCAGGCTTGGCCACAATTGCTTTTATCCACTGAACCATTTCATTAGCCCCTTATCTTCCCGTTAAACCATAGTCAGAGATAGATTATGAGGTTTCTTACTCAAACTGGGACAGCTTTGAACACGAAAGGGGATCTATTAATTATGCCTGGACAATAGCCAATGGCTGCATCATACAGTTGTCACCTGATTTAAAACTTTCATGTTTCCTGCAAGTCTCTCTTTCATAGCTGTAAAGCATGAACTTTCAAATCTGGACTTGAACACAGGTCTCTCACTTTGACCATGCCCTGCAAACATTCTGGGTCAGTTTCTCATTTGTCAGTCCCTTGAGTGTTTTAAGATAGCCTTGTACTCATGCATCATCTAGCATGCAGCATGTACTCAATAAATTGCAAGTTTTAGCTATTGTTAATGCTACTACCAACATTAGCACAAGAGTTGTGTCTTTATCCTGGATGTGTGTCAACCACTGCAACTTCTCCATGTACAGTAGAAAAATAACAGTTCAATCGTGCCTCCAGAGTAGGAAGCCTGCTTTCCACAGTATCTATGTGTGAGATGGATTAATCTACAGACTAAGAAATGATATTGAATGGTTACCTATCAACTCAGCTAATCTGAGATGAGAGAAAGATACACACATACTGACATAAACAAGTTCCTACACTGAGACCATGCTTAAGGATTTTGAAGCTTCCTTCTATCCCGTGGCATGCTCAGAGCTCTGAAATGAAAATCTGCTTTCCCAACACTCCTTATGTCCTTGAGAATTATGCATTAAAAACATACTCTCTTCCCTGCCAGACTGGAACCCTATAGCCCTAGTAACATCATGGTTTTCATATTTGTTAAAGAAATGATGATACTTTAATATGAATAATATCTGTTAGTTTGTACTTTTAAACCAAATTTTAAATTCATCTAAATATGAAAAAATAAGTCATTGCGATTGCAGGGATATGAAATTATAACTGGAAGAAAAAGTCTGTCACTAAACAGTTTGGTATTGGCACAAAAATAGACAGGTAGACCAATGGAATAGAGTTGAAAACCCTGATATTAACCCACACACCTACGAACACATGATTTTTGGCAAACAATCCAAATTTATACGATGGAACAAAGAGAACATCATCAACAAATGGTGCTGGCATAACTGGATGAGGACATGTAGAAGACTACAGATACACCCAAGCCTTCCGCCCTGCACAAAACTTAAGTCAAAATGGGTCAAAGATCTCAACATAAACCCAGCCACACTGTACCTATTAGAAGATAAAGTGGGAAATACCCTTGAATTAATTGGTACAGGAGATAGCTTCCTGTACATTACACCAGTAGCACAGACACTGAGGTCGACAATTGCTAAAAGGGACCTGCTGAAACTGAGAAGCTTCTGTAAGGCAAAGGACACAGTCAGCAAGATAAAACAGCAGCCCACAGACTGGGAAAAGATATTCACCAACCCCACATCTGATAGAGGGCTGATTTCCAAAATATACAAAGAACTCAAGAAGCTAGTCTCCAAAACACCAAAGAATCCAATTAAAAAGTGGGGTACAGAACTAAATAGACAATTCTCAATAGAGGAATCTAAAATGGCTGAAAGACACATAAGAAAGTGTTCAACATCCTTAGCCATCAGGGAAATGCAAATCAAAACAACTCTGAGTTATCATCTTACTCCTGTCAGAATGGCCAAAATCAAAAACACCAATGACAGTTCATGCTGGAGAGGATGTGGAGAAAGAGGAACACTTCCCCACTGCTGGTGGGAGTGCCCACTTGTACAGCCACTTTGGAAATTAGTATGGGGACTCCTCAAGAAAATGGGAATGAGTCTACCACATGATCCAGCAATTCCAGTCTTAGGCATATACCCAAAAGAAGTACATTCATACAACAAGGACATCTGTTTAATGATGTTCATAGCAGCACTATTTTTAATAGCCAGAAACTGAAGAATGGATAGAGAAAATGTGGTACATTTACACAACTTACACAATGGAGTACTACTCAGTGGGGTGGGGGAGGGGGGCCACGACAATGGAATCTTGCAATTCGAAGGCAAATGGATGGATCTAGAAGAAACCATTCTGAGCGAGGTAACCCAGTCACAAAAAGACAAACATAATATGTACTCACTCATATGTGGATTTTAGACATAGAGTAAAGGGTTACCAGCCTACAATCCACACTGCCAGAGAAGCTGGTAAACAAGGAGGACACTAAGAAAGACATATATGGTCCCCTGGAAAAGGGGAAAGGGTTGCGATCCCCTGAGCAAATTGAGAGCACGGGAAGAGGGGGGAGAGGGAGCTAGGAGAATGAGAAGGGAAGAAGAGGAGGGATGCAGAGGACATGAGGGAGCACAAAGATTGAGTCAGGGGAAGAATAGAAGATAACAAGAATGGAGATACCATAATAGAGGGAGACATTTTAGGTTTACAGAGAAATCAGGCACTAGGGAAATGTCTGGAGATCTACAAAGATGACACCAGCTAACAATCTAAGCAACAGAAGAGAGGCTATCTTAAATGCCCTCCCCTGATAATGAGATTGATGACTGACTTTTATGCCAACTGATAGCCCTCATCCAGCAGCTGGTGGAAGTAGAAGTCGACACCCACAACTTATTACTGAACTGAACTGGAATCCAGATGCAGAGAAGGACGAGTGATGAGCAAAGGGGTGCAGACCAGCCTGGTGAAACCCACTGAAACAGCTGACCTGAACATGGGGGAACTCTTGGTCCCCAGACTGATAGCTGGGATACCAGCATGGGACTGATCCAGACCCCAGGAACACGGATTTCATTGAGGAAACCTCGGAAATCTACGGGACCTCCTGTAGTAGTTCAGTACTTATCCCTAGCATAGGTGTGGACTTTGGGAGCCCATTCCATATAGAGGAATACTCCCTGAGCCAAGACACACGGGAGTGGGCCTAGGCCCTATCCCAAAGGATATGATAGACTCTGATGACACCCTATGGAAGGCTTCATCATCCAAGGGGACAAGAAAGAATATGTGAAAGGTAGGGTTTTAGTTGGGAGGTTGGTAGGGGAGGACATGAGGGAGAAGGGAACTGGGATTGTCATGTAAAACAATCTTGTTTCTAATTCAAATTAAAAAAATCTGAAAAAAAAGCATCAGTCTTCCAGCATATAGTTAGTAATTAGCAGGGGTAGGCATACTTTGTCTGTAAAGGACCAGATGTTTTAGGGTTTATAGGCCATTCTGTCCCTGTCAGAGCTATGTATCCGTTGGTATAGTTTTTGGAAGCAGCCAGACACTTTTCAAGTGAATAGTCATGACTGTGTTCTTATAAAATTTTATTTGTAAAATAAAAAGCCTATCACTATCAAGCAAAAATATTCAAATTCTTCCCAAATTCAATGAAACATTAGGAACTGTAGAACATTCTAGTGCCATTCTTTTGACCTGGAAGTGTCAAAGAGGGCAGGATGGCAGCTCAGGGTCTCCTTGCTAATTCAAAGACTGTTCTCATACAAACTAACATCTCAAGCAGCCAGCTCCTGACACCTGAGATTAGCTGGAGTTTGGAGCCTTGGAATATTTTGCCACTTACATGGAGCAAGCATTTCTTTGTGTCTGATAGACACACCCTTCTTCTAAAGAAACTGCTACCCAGCCTGCAACACACATACTGCCTTGCGGGAGCTACACCCATTTGCACACATTATATAGCAAAGAAGAAGTAAAAGGATTTAGGGACCATTACCTCAGAAATAATAAACTCAAGAGCACAGGTGAGTTGTAGAAGGGAAAGAGCACTGGTATAACACTGAAAGGAAATTTCGAGCATTGTAGGTGTGTCTCAGTGATAGAGCACTTGCCTAGGATACAGAAATCCCTAAATTCTGACTCCAAGCATTACAAACCAATAAATAGGTGACTGAGGCCTTGTTCCATCCAAACAGCAATGGGGACAGTTGCTTTCCCCAAAAGATTGCCTTGCTAATATGCGGGCCGAGATTGCTCTTTTATTCTTAGTTGGAAGAATTATTTATTATATCATGGAATTGAGGTCTAAGAAAGCTGACAAATCTCTCCCACTTCTGTCCCCAGAGTACTAGAAGTGACATCTGAAACTGACCATGCAGCCCTTTTGTAACTGTGGCATGTTGGGTAGTAACAATAAAACTGGGAATTGATGTTTCTTTTGACTGTTAAGAACAGAGAAGTACCACAGGTAAGAGCACTGGCTAGTTTTCCAGAGGACCCAGGTTCGATTCCTCATGCCTATATGGTGGCTCACGCTATTACTCCAGTTACAGAGGATCTGATGCCTTCTTTTGGTCTCCACGGGCACCAGACACACATGTGGCAAACAGATATACATGCAGGCAAAACATATACATAAAATAAATAAATCTAAAAAAACCTAAAAAAATGGTAGTAAAATTAAAAAAACAAATGGGAAACTGGAATGTACTTTTATTAATTTTTCCTTTGCAGAGTTCTTTCTTCCGTCTCTTATTCCTGCATGCAGCTTCCCATTTCCACTTCATGTCTTAGAAAGTAGTATAAGGTATAGGGGCATGAATACTAAAATGGCCAATGTAAAAAAGCAGGCCTCCTGCCCCACAAGCCATCACTCTGTGGCACAAGGTCAGGCCAATCAATTCCCTTGGCCACCGTGTACATTTTGTAACAGAGTTCTTGGTACATACTCTAGTTTACAGGAAGTTCTCATGTGGAAGGCCTTTACCATTTTCCAGGGGGCAGTGCTAGGAAGCTGGGTTCCATTCATACCCTCAACAGGCTGGTTTCTTTGCTGATGGGTGAAGGTGCTTCCTTGGAGCAAGCCCTCTTTTGCTTACATTTCAGACAAGAGTGTTTAAATATTATGCTTTCTTTTCTTGCTCTTTTTAAGCAATTACAGAAAAAGTGATGTCAGTGTATAGATTTGTGCTTGCAGGTGCCAGTCAGAGTTCCCCTTTGGTGACAAGGGGGTGAAAATGATGGAGCTGAGCTAGCTTGTTCCTTCTTTTCATAACTTTTAAATTTTTAAGTTAATTTGTACTTCAGAATTTAAAGTAATGGATTTTATTGTGACACTTTCATATATATATATATATATATATATATATATATTCCATTATATTTTGTTCTTAATCATCTCCCTTCCCGACTGCTTTCCCGTGTCCCTTCTCTTCTCCTCTTACTCGACCCCTTCCTCCTCCACAGCCACTTCTGCTTTCATGTCACAGGTACTTCATTACCCACCTTTCCTCCTCCCCCCCCACCTCCATCTCCTCCATGCAGTGACCATCTTTCTATTTTCATCACACACACACACACACACACACACACACACACACACACACACACACACGCAAATGTGTAAGTAGCAAATGAGTAGTAACAATAAGAAAGCAAAGTAGATAACTATATATAACACACTGGACTTTGGTTCCCAAACGTAAATGTAGGTTTGATCATAATCTACAATGAGGATGATGGAGACTGGCGCACATGGGGCTTTACTCTGTGTGTGAACACAGCTAGTGGGGCTTCTTCCCTTGATTCTGGTTCTTGATCCCAATCTACCTCTGTCCTTTGAGATATTGGAAATCAAGTTAGTCAAAATACTAGCAATAATTTCTTTTAAAAAAACTTTTTTAGATTTTATTTGTTTATCGTGTGTGTGTGTGTGTGTGTGTGTGTGTGTGTGTGTGTGTGTGTGTGTGTGTTCACCTGTGTACAATCCACAAAGCATGTGTGGTCAGAGTACCCCTTGTGGGAGTTAGCTCTCTTGTACCATGTAAGTCCCAGGGATCCCAACTCTGGCTGTCAGGTTTGGCATTATGCAAAAAACCTCTACCTGCTCAGCCATAATAATTTTCTTTTGTTTTCTCAAGACAGGTTTCTTTGTGTAGCTCTGGCTGTGCTAGAACTCACTCTGTAAACCAGGCTGGCCTCGAACTCACAGAGATCCACCTGCCTCAGCATCCCAAGTGCCAGGATTAAAGGTGTGGGCCACCACTGCCCAACTAATAATTGTGTCTTATGGTTACCTATTTTCAAGGAAATAAGTAAGTTCAGCTGTTTCATTGTGTTGTGGTGTGTGCGTGTGTGAGAGAGTGAGTGTGTGTGTGTGCGTGCGTGTGTGCGTGCGTGCGTGCGTGCGTTTGTGTGTGTGTGTGTGTGTGTGTGTGTGTGTGTGTGTGTGTGTGTATGTTTCCTTTTATCCATAGTATCTTTCTTACCAGAAATTCAAAACCACAAATTATTTAAAACATTCAAAACCCTAGACAGGAAGATAATCCATGGTTAACGGAAACTCCATTTCAGTAGAAACTGAGAAAACAATGAGATGTTTCCAGAATCTTTTGGGAAATTACCCAACAAGATTTTGGACCCACTAGCAGCCCTTGGCCACTCACATAGCAAGGAGTGACTGAATACCTATCTTGTGGGATGACTGGGTGTAACATGCATGCAATCTCTCCTCTTTAACCTAAAGAGGTCCCTACAATACACAGTGAGCTACAGAACTGAGTAGAAAATACCAGGTTTCTGTGGGAATATGAGGTGGGAAGCCCCTCACCAAAACAGTGATATTATAGAAATTCTCTTAAAGCAACCCTTAGTTTTGAGAAGACGAGTAAGAGAGTTAACTATGCAAAGAGGTGAATGCGAAAGCATTTGGTCTTTGGAAGGGTATTTGCCCTTGGGTCCCCTGCTCCATAGGGAGAAATAAAAACAAAGTGATAATTTGATTATGCCTACCTTTCTAAATTTTGAATTTAGGCATTAGTGAAAGCAGAATGATCTGAGGAATGTATGTCATGACATGGCAATTGTCTCACAGCTTGGAGTTTGAAATCATGAAGCAATTGTTCCCATGGCGTTGGGCAAAGAGAGGAGGAGGAGGAGGAGGGATTGTGCCTTGACTTTTTAAATACATTGCCATCTAATTTTGCCTTCAATGAGCTCATTCTAATTTGAAATACATGGCTGCGCATTGCTGTATATCTTGAATTATTTGTTGCTGAAGATTCACGCGCCAATGCATTAGTGGATTTCTCATAGATTTTTTTTTTAAATATATGTGTGGTGGTCACTCCCAACCTTGTGTTTCAAGTAAGCTGGGTGCTTTGGAAAGCCAGTAGGCATGATTTGACTCCCTTGTTTATTTCTGGCTTATACTTCCTTTAAATATAGTAATTGCTTTTTCTCCAGAGAGTAGCATGTGTACAAATAATTCCAACGCCTTCTTCACACACAGGCTGTGGCATTTGCTATTGAGTGTGGCTTAGAGGTGTGAGTCATGAGGGCTCCTTAAATGTGTATCATTTGTAAGTAAACTATAGACCAAGCCTGGGGAATCTCTTAAATGTAAGCACTGGCTTACTGAAGTCCTCATCCAATCAACTTTATTCCCTTACCCAAAATATCTGAAGTCTCCTCTTCTATACTGAGCCAAACCAGAGATTGCTATGCCCTTACCAAATTCAGACCTTTGTGGCTCAAACCAGCATTAACCAAGGTATCAGTGTATCCTAACAAAGCATGGCAGTGCCCTAGAGGAGAAACAGAATAGAAGATCTCAGAATAGAGGGACCTGGTACAGTTTAGGAGTTGTGGAGAATATCACTAAGGAAGAAGCATTTGAACAGAGAATTAAAGGCAGGCAGAGGTCCAGGTAAAGATGTGAGAAGAAATTGCTCACATAGTTATGGTAAGCACAAAGAACCTTCAAAAGAAAACAGATTCTGAAGCTGTGGAAATGGCCCAGTCAGTAAGTATAGTGCTCGCTGTGCAGCCAGGAAGACTAGAGTTCCATCCGAGCACACGAGTCAAAAAGATGCATAAGTGGTGCACATTGTAATCTCATCACCAACACAGGAGGATCCCTGGAACTCACTTACCAGCCAGCCAAACCTGAAAGTGGTAAGGGCCAAGTCCTAGTGAGATCTACTGCCTCCAAAAGTTAGATAGGAAGAAAGGCACCCGAGGTTAATGTCTGGCAGCCACATGCATGCATATACATGTGAACACTTAGCAGCGCACACAGGTGTGTACCAGCACAAACACACATCTGCCACCATGCATACATATGCTTAAATAACATTCAAAAAAGAAGATCCATGAGTAAACTCAGGGAGTAACCTAGGGGACTAGGAAAGATCTAGCTAAAGAGCTTAGCGGAATCCAGCCACACAGGAACTTCTATATCAGACTAACAATTTTAGCCTTTAAGTCACATGTAGAGAGGAGGTGTCATGCACAGACTCACATATTCACTGCAGAAAAGAAATGAGAATAATGTCCTCTGGGTCTCCATCAAACCGTGGTACATCAGTCCATCTGACCTCAAAGTGCTATTAGTCACCCAAGTCCAAGCACATGAGATTTAATCTGTACTGCCCACTGTAGCCATGAAAATCTACATGGATCCAATGTTCCTGACACATTACCGTGTTTGTAAAATAGAACTAATCCAAGCTAAATGAACCAAATCAATAGATGCCTAGGGGTCAAGAATATAGTCTAGGTTTATGGAGTAAACTGTACATTCTGATGTGTGAGACACAGGGTTTACCTACATGATTTTGGGAAAGTTCTAATTTAATGCAGTTTATCTGTGTCTTAGAAGCTAAACACAGACATGTGAACACTCACACACATGTACACATTCATACACTCATATTAACATTTGTTGCTTGTAACATGGGTTTCTTAGCCTCTGATCATTATTTCTCATTTGCAAAATGAAGCCAATTATACTAACTTCACAGGATTCTTACTAGAATCAAACTATTCAAATAAATCTCCAGGTTCAATATGTAGATTATAGCTGTTCTCAATCATTTTTTATCCTAGTTTAGTTTCATTTATAGTCTTTAAATTAAGATAATTATTTTATATATGAGTGTTTTGCCTGCATGCATGTCTGTGCACTACGTGTGTGCCTGATGCTCATGGACGTCAGAAGAGGGCACTGGATCCTCTGGGACTACAGACACATATGTGAAACTTCATGGGAGTCCTGGGAATCAAACCCAGGTCTTATGGACGAGCAGCCACTGCTCTTAATCATGAGCCATTTTGCCATCACAATTTATATTCTTTAATAACAAAGTAGAAAAATTAAAAGTTTGACTCTAGTGTTCACAAAGGGTTTGGAAACAAGACACACAATAACCAATCCCTTAAAGTGTCTGTGTGTCATTCTTGTGGGCACTCTGGTGAGAAGGACTAACACTCCAGAGACTGGAAATTACAAAAAGTCACTTCCTCACTCAAGTTATACATCCAACTCAGGCCGGCTCTGAGCTTCTGCCACACAGAGTCATTTAGGGGTCCAGGCACATGGGCTCCAGATACACACAGAGGAGAGGATGTGACACTGAGACCTGTGCTGGAACAGAAGTGGATTTTATCAGTTCTGCTCCATCACTTGACTACACCACTTCAAGCATTGCAGTACTCATGTGGTTTGGGGAAGGAACCAGAGAATTTAGCAAACCCGGCATTGTTCCTACTGTGATTTTTCCTACAATTACCCAGGCCCCTCATATTATGCTCAGACCAGCCAGTTCCTTTCCCACAAGGACATCATGGTAGTCTTCCAGTCTCCTTATGTGGAGAGCTCTGGGTGATGGTTGATCAACTCACCATTCTGCTTATTTATAATTCTTCTTGACCTGGACATAAAATGAAAAGACAAACAGAGCTTTGTAGGGTATCTGTCAAGGGATGGCTGCATTCTTCCATTGGGCCCACCTCAACTCATCTTCCAACCCTTTATTCTTAGAAGTCATAGGCTCCACTCCACGTAGATCATTTTTTTCCCATTCCCCTTCTTGGTCATACATGAAGTAAGACTGAGAGTGTGCTTTTGGGATGTGTTTTTCCTGGGAGCAAAATAAATTACTGGATACACTAAACATCAATAAGTAATTAGGGGCTGGGCATGGTGGCTCACACCCTTATCCCAGCACTCGGGAGTCAGAGGCAGGTGGATCTCTGTGAGCCCAAGGCCAGTCTGGTCTATATGGTGAGTTCCAGATCAGCCAAGGCTCTGTAGAGAGACCCTGTCTTAAAGAAACAAATAAATAGATAAACAAATAAATAAATAAGGATTGTTGTGGTTTTTAATTTGTAACTCATAGCATGCAATTGGACCATGTTGGTAGATTTGGGGGAATTTCAGCCTTTAGAAAATGCCAGTGGTGTCATGTGTTTCCACATTTCTTTTCTGATATTTTAAGGTCACTTTTTCTCTCTTTCTTTCTTCCTTCCTTTCTTTCCTTCTTTCTCTCTCTCTGTCTTTCTTTCTCCCTTTCTTTCTTCCTTCCTTCCTTCCTTCCTTCCTTCATTTCTTTCTTTCTGCCCCCATTTACCTCCTTTTCTCACAAAGATGCACACATATCCTCTAATGCTCACTCTGTATGTTTGCTTATTTATCACTCTATTTCTTGAATACAATTTATTGGCTGTCTTGTTGTTAATTGAAACTTTCTTCTTAAAAATCATTATTAATATCATATGCATATGTTTGTATGTGTTAGGGTGGTGTTAAGTGTAGTGTGTATATGTCACAGCCAATGTAGGTTAGAGGACAGCTTTGGGACTTGTTTCGCTCCTTCCATCATGAGTTCCAGTGATCAAACTCAGATTGCTGCAAGCCCCTGTACCTCCTGAACAATCTCACTGGCCCCCCTAATTGAAACTTTCTTCCCTGACAACCAAATTCGATGAAATTACTATGGAAATATTCTTTCTTTATTTATTTTATTAGTTCAAATTACAAACAAGCTTGCTTCACATGCCAATCCATTCTCCCTCTCCCTCTCCCTCCCCCCAAGCTTCCCCCCAACCCTCTCCCCAACCTCCCCATCTGTCCCCCACCCCATCTCCTCTCCACTCTCCAGGGAGTGTAGGGCCCTCAACAGGGGCTCCCCAAAGTCCACCACATCATCCTGTGCCGGGCCTAGGCCCTCTCCCATGTGTCCAGGCCAAGAGAGCATCCCTTTTTGTGGGATGGGCTCTCAAAATCCCTTCTTACACTAGGGAAAAATACTGATCCACTACCAGAGGCCTTATAAAGTGCCAAGGCCTCCTCATTGACATCCATGTTCAGAGGTCTGGATCAGTCCTGTACTGGCCTCCCAGACAACAGTCTGGGGTCCATATGCTCCCCCTTGTTCAGTCCAGCTGTTTGTGTGGGTTTCACCAGCCTGGTCCTGACCACTTTGATCTTCATTCCTCCCTCTCTGCAACTGGATTCCAGAGTTCAATTCAGTGGATATCTGTGGGTGTCTGCCTCTGCTTCTAAAAGCCACTGAATGAGGGCTCTAAGATGGCATATAAAGTAGACATCAGTCTCATTATAAGGGAAGGGCATTTAGAGTATCCTCTCCACCATTGCCTAGATTGTCAGTTTGTCATCCTTGTAGATCTCTGGAAATCTCCCTAGTACCAGATCTCTCCTCAGATCTATAATGGCTCCCTCTGTTATAATATCTCTCATCCTGTTCTCCTCTATTCTTCCCCCAACTCAATATTTCTGCTCCTCCATTTCCTCTCCCCTCCTCTTCTCCTCCTCACATTCTGCCAGCTCCCTCTCCCCTACCCTCATGCTCCCAGTTAGCTCAGGAGATCCTGACCCTTCCCATTCTTCAGGGTCCATGCATTTTTCTCTTAGAGTCCTTCTTGTTTCCTATTTTCTTTGGTGAAGAGGATTGTAGCCTGGGAAATATACTTTTAATTTTGCATTTCTCACGAATCAACCTTTAGTTTTTACTTGTTTGCTTAAAATTCTTCTCAATTTCAAACTTTTACCAGATGAAGACATTCAAAGCTGTATTCATGAACACACACACACACACACACACACACACACAGAGAGAGAGAGAGAGAGAGAGAGAGAGAGAGAGAAAGAGAGAGAGAGAGAGAGAGAGAGAGAGAGAGAGAGAGAGAGAGAGAGATCTGAGTTCTGTTTACTTTTAGTCCTGTTTAGAAATGAGTACATTATTTCCTGAGATCTTTTTTCAGCAAGCTTTCCAGTGCAGTTGACAACAAACAACACACATGACCAGCATTGTATTTTCCAACCTCTACCTTAAAAGAGGAAGTTCATTGCATAACTGATTAGCCTTCCAACAAAGAGCACATTTCACCAAGTGATCTCTCCATAACCCAGCAAGCATCTCACCTTTCCACCATCCCATATTAACTCCCTTGTCATCTGCTCTTGGGACCCCTTGTTATCCACACCTGTATCTGTCAATTAAGCATCCAAAATTGTAGCAAGTCATGTACATAAAGATTTATTTCTTTACTTATCCCACACGTACAGCAGATTAAGTTGAGGCTTGTTCTACATCTTACTCTTATGCTCAGATTGCTAGAAACCCCACATCACAGCATATCAGGGAATAAGAAAATTTCACATTGGTTCTTAAAGATTCCTCTCCCCAAATATCATATTGTTTCTCCAAAATTACAAGGCCACACCTAATTCTAATGTACACCAAGGATTGTCCTCCCATGATGTCAGAAAGATCAAAACATTTGTTGTTAATCTCATTTCTTCTATACCTGGTTTTAGTTACTCTAGTTGCCAGTGAATTCACACTCGGAAACAGAAGATGGTGAGTGCTGGTGCCCATTGACTCTCCTTCTTGTGCTGTCCAAGTTCAAATCCTAGGGATGGCTCTGCCCACCTGTGGAGTGGTCTTCCCACCTTAGTTATCTGATCAAGATAGTCTCTCAGGGGCATATCTAGAGGTCTTTCTGCTAGGTGACAATAGATCTCATCAAATTGACAATCAGTAGTCTTCTTCACACCCCCTCCCTATACAATTTTTATCTAATTTTTGCAACTATTTGCTTATTCTGCAATGTTAGATATCAAACACAATGCTTTGCATACCTAGGCAGTCCACCTCCCCTGGGCTATATCTGCAGCCCCGTAATGTTTAATACCCTACCTTAATCTATGTTTTATTGCTAATAACTCAATACTTGAGACTGAATAAGTTCCAAAGAGGATGAGTGTAGTTCACAGTTCATATCCAAGGTCAGAAGACTGACTTTGATGATGGACTTCTTGCTGACAGAGTGCCAAAGGAATAGAAAGCATCACAAATGTGTTCTGACACCTTCATCCTCTGTAGTTTCACCATGGGGCTCCCTCTCTGACAGCCTTATCCCAACCCCAGTTATTTTCCAAAGGTTCCCCCTTGATGTTCCGTAGTAGGACTAAGTCCCTACTTTCTTGATATCCCATAGTGGGGATTAACTTTCCATGTGAATCTTGGAGGAAGCAACCCATATTCAAACTCAAATCATTATGACACAGCATTTCATGTCCTGCAAATATTGGGCTCACTTATCTTGTCACATGCGAATTTTCTCACTCATTCAATGAAATTTTTTTAGTCAAAATAATTAGCTGTCTCGTTCTTTCTGCATTTCCTGGCTCAGGATGACTGTAGGGACTGGTACCTATTGCCCCCAAATTAGATGCCTCTCTAGTAAAGAAAAAGTTTAGAAGTATATTCCAAATATTATCATATTATAATGCTTTGGGGACTAGCTTTTCAAATATTCACTTCATTCTAATAATTTAAATGTGTTTGACTTTACACAGTTTTTACTATTTATTGTGTCTAAATATGCATCTATAACATAGTCACACAAATACATACAACTGTATATACACAATTTCACAGTTATATACAATTCTCAAAGAATCAGAAAGATCTCATTTAAACAAACCAGGACCAGGCACGAAGGTATACATCAGTAACTTCAGAACTTAATAGGCAGAGGCAGGGAGATTAAGAGTTTGTGGCCAGCGTGAGCTACAAAGTGAGATTTTGTCCCATCCCTCACTAAAATAACAATGTAAATAACTGTAAAAATAACCATCAAGAGTAATAAAAAGATGATTTTTATGATAAAAAAGTATTTTCTGCAAATGTCTCCATTAAAAAGGTAGAAGAACCAAACCTGGTGACACATGCCTGTAATGCACGTGGCAGGCTGAGGCAGGAGGATTGCATGGCTCGAGGATAGCCTGGGCTGTACAGTGAAAGTAATGAAAGCAAAGTGTTTAGAGGGATGCTGTTGCTTTTCCAATCCATTAGATAACCCTATGGTGATGTCATTTATCAAACATATCTGTTGTAAACCCCAGCTGGTTAGAATTTGAGGTTTTATGTAGCATAAGCAAACTGACTCCCATTCCTGGGAATGCATAGCCACTCTGTCAGCACACCTTCATTCTCATTAAGTGTTTTGAATGACATGCACTTCTGTGATGCTGTAAGAGCTGTGAGAATCATGTGTGTCTATATAATTTGTATCTACAGTAATACATGTTGTTTGCATATGTGTGTGAAGATTGAACTTATCTGGCATAAAGGTTGCTTTTATAAAAGGAGGGATAGACATGTCCTTACATCTATGCCTATCAAGCAAGGCAGCATACTGTTCCTCACAAGGCATCCAACTTCTTGACCCTTGTCCTGTCATTAGAGTCTTAATTTATTAAAGAAGAAAATTAAGATTGAATTCTAGTTATTTAACTAGAATGAAAGTCATTGTGAGCTTCAGAGATAAAAATGTTGCCACATTTCTGTGTTGAGAACCGCTAAAGCACTTTCAGAAAACCCTACTGCTAAGGCAATGATGTATCACTCTTACTTTCATTATATGTTTTTAATCAGAGCGTGACTTCACACTAGACAAAGCGAAGCTTTATGCATGGGCTCACTTGTTTTTGCTAAAATCTCCTGACATGATTAATTTTACTTTAATGCTTTTGTCTTGTTGTAATGGTAAGGATGATGGGTATAAACCAGGCACAAATACATGCTTTTCCATTATAATGCCTCTGAGCATTAAAAATATCTTAGATGAAAGGGAAAAAAATCACAGGAGACTGGTCCGACTGGAATTAAATTTCTTGCTACCTGAACACACAGTGCATGAGATTAAAAAAAATGATTCAGTCATTGTTTTTAGTTTTATTTTGGGTATTTTTATAGCAATTTATTCATCTGTATGATGAGATCTGAGGAGGGAGAGAGATCGGAGTGCATGGATTTCTTGATCGCATTAGTTAGTTGCTCTGCAACATTCACCTCCTTCACAGTGTAAAGAGACTGCAATATTAACCAGTTCTGTGCCAGGAGTGTATGTCACCAGGTCAAAGAACATCAGGATAGAGCATCTCCGGGTGATGCTCACACTTAGCTATAGGCTGATTTTTTGCTCATATCGATTTGTCATCTAATGTAATTGTATAAAATTGATATTATTTGTCCAGTTTACATAAAGCAAGGACATAGATGATTTAAAGAAGGAAACAATAGATCATTCAACAAGTAAGACCCATTGAGGGATCAGTTCCACCATCCTCGTATTTTCCCCTTTCCCAAATAAAAGATGGAGATGTGTCTGTAATAGGAGTGTGGTACCTCCGTCCTTCTACACAGCCTGTGTGCTTGTTTTACTTGTACCCCAAGTAAATGCTGCTAATCAAGAACACCATCCAGTACCGTCCATGAGCACTTGATGTGGTCAGGAGACACCATCTGTCTATGCAGTCCCACACGATAACTACTAGCCACAACTGGCTTCCAGGCACTTAAATGAGGCTAATATGATTGAAAAACTAATTTTCTCTTTTTATTTTACCATGATGAACTCAAGTCACTTTCTTATAGCAAGCGGCATCTGTATTAATAGCACAGCCCTGGGTAGTGAAAGCTGGGTGGTGGTAGCACTGTCTATCACCTCAACCCAATCTATTCCCCTAAAGGCAATGAGGGGGGGAAAGAGACTATTGCAATTTTATTTCTGTTGCTATGAAGTGTTCTTATAGAAAGCAACTTAGAGAAGTAAGGGTTTGTTTGGCTTATAACAATTCCAGGTTATAGGTTATTGTTTTGGGGGAGTCAGTGCAGGAACATCACATCCACAGTCAAGAGCAAAGAGGAAATAAACATATCCTTGCTTACTCTCAACCCGCTTTCTTTGCTCATATATAATTCAGGGCCAAGACTGTAAGATGGTCCTGCCCAGGCTGGGTTGGGTCAATGAATTGACAATCAAGGCTGCCTCCCAGACATTCCACCGACTAACCTGATCTAGACAATTCTTCAATCAATGCTTTCTTCATAGGTGATTGTGCTTTGTGGGACGTTAACAATTTAAAACTAGCCATCCCTGTGAGTTCCATGTATATAATCTAAACTGAAAAGCAGGAATAAACCCATGTGATCCATGGTCTTGGGCTAGGACTTCACCTTTTGGCTTCTCCTGATAATTTCACAAACCCTGGTGTTTTCATCTGAGATACATTCATTTTCAAGAGCTATTATGATTATATGATGGATCCCCTAAGATAACACCAAAAAGCCCATAGGTAAGTCCATGGGAGTTCACAAAAATGGCTCAAAGAGCCAAGGGGTAAGGAAGAAACTGGTTTTGCCATAGAGCAGTGGTTCTCAACCATCCAAATGCTCTGACTGTTTAATACAGTTCTTTATGTTGTGGTGACCCTCAACCATAAAATCATTTTCATTGCTACATCATAACTATAACTTTTCTATTGTTATGACTCATAAAGTAAATATCTCATATGCAGGATATCTGATATGTGACCTCTGTGAAAGGGTCTTTAGATCGCCAAAGGGGTCACAGTCCACAGGCTGAGATCCACTCCTTAGCGCCTTTGGATCTCAGTATGGGAACTGGGCTGCCAATGTATTCATTTCCAAGGGATGACATGATAATTCACTAATACCCAAGACAACAAAAATATTTTCTCACTGTCTGGAAGCTAGAAGTTTTAGTATCTGCAGAACCATGCTGGGATCCAAGGCTCTAAGGCAGAATAAATTCCTTCTTTACCTTAAGTAAAGTGCCTAGCTTCTGGTGTTTCCTCATAACACTTGGTGCTCCGTAGCCTTCAGCCTCACCACCCAGTGTCTGTCCACGTCTTCCATGGCATTACTCCCTGTGTCATCCTCTATAGAAGAATTTGTTCTCTTTTCTCTTATAAATATAACTGCCTTTGTGTTTAGGGCTACTCTAACCCAGTATGCACTCATCTTCCCTGAATCTTTATCTTTAAAGGTGCCTTTTCCAAATCAGGTCACATTTACTGCTCTAAGGGATAAGAATTTAACCTTTCTCTTTTCTTGGAGACACAATCAACTTCCTGCACCAAAATAGTGACACACAAAAAGGAAAAACAAAAGTCACTAGTCACTTCACTCATATTTATCCATTTACTTCTCACAAAAGCCTTCTGCAGCAATAAGCATTAGTTTTATTTATGCTTAGGATGTCTTCGTGAAGGCGGCACAGAGACATGGAGTGATTTGCTCAAGGTCACACAGATGGTAAATGGCAAAGCCAGAATGTATACCAAATAAAGCCCCAGAGCCCGCACCCTTGCTGCTCTTCATTACTCTGGTAATAGCAGAGCACATGCTGTAAGAGGAATTAGAGCTAGAACAACAGTCGACAGGCTCCTTGATCACTTCCTGCAGAATAAAACTGAATATGCCCTGCACCAGTAGAATAAGTATCATCATAGATGTGCCTCCTTACTGAACTTTCCCTGCTCATTTTTGTTTTTAACTGAAGACTGAAGAAGACTACAGCAATGAATTCTAGCAAAAGCTTTTTCCATATCTTTTGTCTTGGTCATCTGCTGGGTCATATCTATTGTATAATTTTCTGAATTGTTCTGCTAATGTTGAGAGTTACTTCAGTTCATTTGTATATGTTATAATTTCATTGCTTCCCTAGAATAAGTTAAATCCTAAAATACCGTTAAAAGAAAGAAAGAGGAAGGAAGGAAGGGGGGCTTTGGGTTATTTTCTAATGAAAGTTATTTTAGCACAGTATGTTCTTTTGCCATTTCTTTTAATTTTTAATTTCATTTTACATTCCAACCACAGTTCTCCCTCCCACACCTCCCCCCAACCACCTCACTTCTTCCCACATCCCCTCGCCTCCCCTTCCAGCCCACCCCCAAGTCCACTCCTCCTCACAGGCAAGGGCTTCCATGAGGAGTCAACATAGTCTGGCACAATAGGTTGGGGCAGGGCCAGGCCCCTCTCCCCTGCATTGAGAGGGAGCATGGTATCCCACCCCAGAACACTGGAAGTTCCCACTATCCCTTTCTCTGTGGACTTCCTCAAGGTCTTTGTACCAAGACCTCTAAAGAAGATGTATCTCAGCCTACTATGGTGGTGCATACCTTCAATCACCGCACTTGGGAAGCAGAGGCAGACAGATGAGTTCCAGGCCAGCCTCGTCTATATAAGAGTTCCAAGCCAGCCAGGGTAATATAGTGATATCCTGTGTTACAAAATGAATGAAAAAGATAATCTACCTCATGATGTACAAATGATACAAAGGTATTCTTTGTGAAATATTAGCAGACTTCAGACCTTTGCTTTCTGTTCATTTACAAATTTGTTTGAACTTTTTTCATTACTATAACCATTAACTTTGCCAAGTGTCAGGACCTGCTTTTATGTGTGCATAAATGCTTCATGGGATAAAAGTCTTCCTTCCATTTTAGAGTCTTCAGGTTTTTTTTTAATAATAATATATCCTTTTATTCTTTATTCTTGTCAAAACCCTGAGTTGTTCTCCTCACCTGAGCAATAATCAAAAGATAGGAGCAGGTGAATTAAGGAGATGTGTAGTGGTTGTTTGCTTTCTATTATATCATGAAATTTACAGAGGTTTGATATGCCATATTGTGATTGTCACAAATACATGCAAATGGGTTTCTAAATATAATCCAGGCAACAATCCAGGCTGGCTCTCATAATTGACTTGCATCTCTAATGTCCAGCTCAGTTGTGAATCCAGCATTGCAGCTTCATCCTCCATCCCTTCTTTTAGTCATTTTTAGTCCTGAACTTAAAAGTGTCAGTATACACAGGTACAATACAACACCAAGGGGCTAGGACTCCTGATCCCCTTTTCTACACTGAATGACTTTTGTTGACCTTTAGAAATATTAGGTTTCCTACATTCTAAAGCAAAACTAAAACTGGCTGTGATGAGATAATCATATTAAGTAAATTAAATATGTCTCAGAAAGAGAAATATATTGCGTATTTTCCATCACTTGTGGGGCAGGGTCGAGATGGCAGAGGATAAGGGATTACTGAGGGAATATGCTCAAAGAACATTGTACACATGCAGGAAATCAGTTTATAAAAGTCAATGGAATATAAACTTAAAAACAAACAAAATGCCTATTTTTAAAGAAGCAGCTTTTGTTCCTAGAATTGACTATGATTTAGTCGTTTATAAATATGATAGCTGTTGCCTGATTCTCTCATAGACTGCATAAAGCTTGTGGTGAGAGTTCAGTTCTTTTTTCAGCTCAACTGGCTTCCTACACAGGAAAATTCCCTGCAAAGACATAGGCTGTGTGTACCTTAACCAGGTCCTTAAAAGTAAATGTGACTGTTAAGAGCTGTAGTCTACTGAGAGACAGGACAAATGGCACAAATCCATTAATGCCACTGGAAAATAACAGGACAGCTCTTCTGGTAACAGTGGCTCCCTAGCATTGTCCTCATGCATGCTAATTTGTTAAGCAGAACTGATGGGGACAAAGAGAGTCCAGAGCTCTGCAAGGGCGTCTATTTTCCTTGTTTGCAGAATACAACATGTCACTTGAAAGAATGTAAATAGCAAATACATGCATATAAACATATTTCCCAGGATAAATAATTCCACCACCAATTTTTCCTTCTGAGAAAAATGTGTTGGTAGTCATGTTTATCCAGTTGTCAGCAAAGATTTTCTGTAAAGTGTCATCTAGTAAATATTTGGGGCTTTGTAGCCATAAGGTCCCTGTTGTAACTACTCAACTTTGTCCTTGCAGCACAAAAGCAGCCACAAACAATGAATAAGCACAGCTGTGTTCCAGTAAAACTTTTATCAGCAAAATAGAGCAAGGGCAGGATTAGGCGAGCAGGTTACAGTTTACTACTACTATCTAGACTAAGAATCTAGCAATTTACTCACAAATTACACCACTTGGCAATGAAACAATGATTATTGTAATATATTAATAATTAATATTTGTTATACTGCCCAAGTCCTTTGCATGTATTAATTCATTTAGTGCTCACACCATACTCTAATGACAGTTCAATGACTCCCATTATCCTGGGGGGTGGATTCCAGGGCATAGAACAAACAAAAGCTTGTCCAGCACCATGAGTCAGAAACATGGCCATAGTGTTCCAGAGCTCAATCCATAAACCACGCAGGCCAGTGACTCTCAAGGAATCTTTTACCTTCGTCTTTAACTTCAGAGGCAGACACTGTTCTGAATACAAACAAAACACTTTCTCTGCCAGAAACATGAGGATAGATACTATGTCTACCCCTGGATGACTTCACTGCCCCATGCCTGGCTGGTACACACCCAGTGTTGAATCAGAGGGTTCGATTTCATGCTGAGTCAGAGCTATGGGAAGTATTAGAAGCAGGCAAACACAGGATCTTAATGCATGGAATCCTCTAGTAGAGCAAATACATATTGTGACGAGGCACTAACCTTCAAACCGTATGTGCAGCCACTCAGTGGATATAGCTACTTAATATTTTTGAGCATTATGCATTTGAACTTGTAAATAACTATTACACAACCCAAGCCTATTTGAGGATTATGTGTGCAAAAGAAGTAAGGATGAAAAATCAAGGAAGGGGAATTTTTATTTTAGCCACACTAAAATGGGTAATGAACATTGAATTGAACAGTTACATTTCCAGTATTGTGTTAAACAAATAGCAAACATCTTCCTATTTACTGATCATAAGGCAGATGTCCATGAGAAAAAACATATACTTTGAGACACCTATAAACTGTCTAAACCCAGCACATGTGGGATTCATGTTCTGGGATGACATGAAACCTTTGTTCAGTCCTGCACAACATCCTTCCTGGGTGCCCTCTTCTTCCAGTGCCTCTCTGCAATGCAGACAGAAAACTTGTATGCAAGACCTTACGCTTGCTGCTTCCATGTGTTGTCTGACCAAGAACTTAGAGCAACTGTGAGGTCAGTGTCACTATTCTTCCATCTTACTGATGAGAAAACTAGGGTCAAGGAACACAGGCACCACTGTTTCATGGTGACCTAGCTGAGAAGCATTGAATTTATTATTTTTAAAGACTTTGAAAATCCTATTTATTGCTTATCTTTATAAAGCTTGTATGTATGTGCACACATGTAGGCACACTAATTTACTCACATGCTGCAGTTACATGTGGTGGTCAGAGGACAACCTAAAGGAGTCAGTTCTCTCCCTCCACCATGTGGGTCCTAGAGATCAGATTGAACCTGTATCATCAGATTTGGCCACTAGAGGCTTTATCCGCTGAGCCTTCTCACCAGATCCTCTCATGACTTTAGTGGTGAGGGTAGGCAGGTATTAAGGACCCTCTGGAAGTGTGCACATGTTTATTTACTGGATAAAGTTAATCTTCATAACAACTCTAGGCAATGTCACTATGGCTTCTAGGTGGCAATGCACTTTCATGGCTATAATTTAATGGGCACCCCCTAATAACCGATGAGATTAACAGGTCACCATTTATTACCCTTATTTGACATCTGAGGAAACTGAAGTTCAGAGTGGTTAAGTGACTTGTCAAGGTCACACAATAACTGATTAATTGTGGCTCAAGCCCTTGGCTTCTGACCTAATTTGGTTCAGTGTTCTTTCTATTAAGCCTGGCTCTGTAAAACCTTATTAGGAATCCTTTGACCTGTAACTGATACCATTTGATCTCTTTCTAACATGAATTCTTCTCAACTAGATTATTTAGAAAACTGTTTCTGTATCTGAAGTTTAAAATCACCATATCCAAACCAGGTATTGTGGTGCAAACTAGTACTTGGAAGGCAGGGACAAAGGAAATCCCCTGCAAGTTCAAGGCCAGACTGGTTTATTTAGGTAGTGAGTTCCAGTTCAGCCACAGCTATGTAATGAGACTGTGTCTCCAAAACACTGTAAAATAAAATAATCACCATAGCCATTGTAAATGGGAAATAATTCCAAGTTTGCAAATGTAAAGGTGAACACGAGCCGAGCGTGTTATATTAAATTCAGGCACCCTCGTGGTTTATAACCCAGGTTCTAACAGGAAACAGACAGCATCCTGTAATAGAGTGCTTCTTACAGAGCTGTGGCAAGAGGAGGGCATACTGCCCCTCCTCCCTGCCATCCAGCACCTCAGGGTGCTGTTACTACCATCATTTTGAAAGGCAAATGAAGGGAGGAGCTTCCAGACTGGACACAGACAAGAGTGGAGAGGGCACATTCATGCAAATGAGGACAGTCTAGAGAGGGGCCCCAGGAGAACTCTGCTGTTTCCCTAGCCCTCCATCAGTCTAAGAATGCACCTAGCTGTAAGCTAGCAGCCACATGCACTCAATTCCCCTGGTGCCTAGAAGTGCAGAGTCAGGTAGCCTAGGAGAGTGTGGCTCTGTGGAGGCAATCAGAAGACAACCAGCACATTGTTTGTGACTGCTACCCCATGTCAGAGGCCCCAATCAGTAACTGAGAATGCAAAAATACAGATGTGTGTTCAGTCCTTCAGAGCTGTGTCATCCAGTTTGGCTCACTTAAGCTCCTGAAAATCTAGCAGCTTTGGAGTTTTGAATTTGGGGTCAGTTGTCCCAGTTACAAGTTGGAATTGAAGGAGGTAGACGAACAAGTCACAGGAAGGACTGCACAAGTGACTGTGTCCAAAAAAAGATGGGTGTCGTCCTATGCCCATGCTCTGTAGCAAGAATGATGACCAGTGTTGGACAGTCTTTTTCCCTTCCATGAGGTTTTTTAGTTTTCTTAAATAAAGGCAGTGCCCAGAGTCCAGCTTCTACTTTGTGCACATTAAGGACTTTGGACTGGAAACTCAGTGGTTCACTTCAGCTTTACAGAATGCTCATACATCCTTCACCTTTACAGAATATGTCATGGCGTCTGCAGTGAACCCGATGCCCCTGGGTCTGCCACAGTGGCAGATGGCTGCTGGTCTCCCTCATCTCTATTTTGCAGAGCACAGCCTGCGCAGAGTATAGCTCCATTGGTCCAGGTTCTCTCCTCATGGTTGCTTGTATTCATTTGACTCTAGGCTGTTTCTGACCAAAGAAAGATAGCATAGCTGAGGGATGGATGGTACCGGCTGCAGCAGGGAACTTGTGATAACTATCAAATACTGAAGGAAAGACTGGGTTAGCAGGCCATTCCCAGGGGCTACATTTTTGGTCACATGAGTATTTGTGGATGACCACAGGTAAACAAGCAGTTCTCTGGTTGTTATCTGAAGGCAGGGGCAGGGGGTGGGGGGATGGGCAACATTGCCCCAAACTTGTTTACCTAGAGAATTGAGAATTGAGAATTGAGAACCTCCTTTTCCACATAGAGATTTTCCAATTGGTAACTGAGGAAATGCAGTCATGTGAAAAAGAAGTTTGAAGAAAAGCTTGATTAATTAGCCATTCAAAATAAATGTGCCAACAGCACTAGAAAAGGCTTACTAAAGGGCACCTACTCAGTTCTTGTCAAGAGGATGAAATCTCTGACCTAGATGGAAACCTGACATTCTAATTGGTCCAGCCCATGTGTTAGTCCAGTAGAGCCGGTCAATCACGTGCCTAAAGGGCCACCCTTCAGGAAGGAAGGACCACCACTAGGAAACCAGGTTTGCATGAAGCCAAGGCTAAAGAGGTAGGCATAATATAATTATCCCCTTAATGAGATAATGCTCTTTCCCATCCCATAATTCCATGCCCCTTAGGACAGTCCCTACAAGCCACCTTGAGGTTTGCAGGGTTTGACTCACAGTATATAGCTTTTCCTTCTCCCCCCCTCTCATTTTGGACAGAGTATGAACATGTTTCTCTGATACTGATACTTTGGGTTTCCTTTCTGATCCTCTGTATTATGTTGGAGGACATTGCTGAATGGTCAGAGTTTTCAGGGTCTCCCACGGCCTAGCAACTTATCTCAACAAGGTAGGCAACACAGAGTGCCCCCACCCCGGCAAAGCTTCCTGCTCTCTACCTAGCCTTATCTGGAGGATGTCCTTGGGCCTGGAGGACTGACCTTATCTGAAAGTTGTCTCTAAATCAGATGCCTGTCTCTAAAACCAGATACCTGACTCATCTTTAGCTTGACCTTTGGCACAGTTCCCTCCTAAGAAGACTTGCTCTAGGAGCTCTGCTATAGGACCCTACGGCCATGCACACTAAGCCTTGTGATAGAAGCATGCCACTTAAAGCAGATTAGAGTTTGTCCCCAGACTCCCCAATCCTGTATATTCTTATACCCTGAAATAGATTTGAGCTGATTCACCAAAATCTGTCTCTTGGAGGACTGTCTTTGTCCATGCTCATGGGCTGCAAACAAAGCTTCCTGTCACACTTTCTGCCTCTTTCCCCACTCAACCTGGTGGACAACAGGCCGAGGGGGAAAGAGGACCCACAGTCTTAGTGACTGTTCTTTTTTTGTGAGGAGACACCATAGCCAAGGTGACTCTTAAAAAAGAAAGCATTCAATTGGGGGCTTGCTTACGATTTTAGGGGCTTAGTCTATGGCAAGAATCATACAGATAAGGCACTGGAGTAGTAGCTGAGAGCTTTACATCCTCATCTATATGCAGAGAGAGAGAGAGAGAGAGAGAGAGAGAGAGAGAGAGAGAGAGAGAGAGAGAGAAACTGGGCCTGGCTTGGGTTTTTGAAACCTCAAAGCCAACCCTAATGACAGACCTCCCTCCTCCAACAAGCCCATACTTACCCCAGCAAGGCCGCACCTCCCAATCCTTCAAATCCTTCTCACATGCTTTCCCTCCCTGATGACTAAGTTCAAATATAAGATCCTATGGGACCATCCTCATTCAAACAACAACATACTCTACATCTTCCTCTTCCATCACGTTTCCCAACACATCTAAATCTTCAGTCATCCTCCATGTGGCTGACCTCCCTGCTGCTTTAATTCAAAAGCATAGCTATTTTTTTCTTTGTCTCCTTTGCTCTTCTCTTCTGGGCAGCTGCTGAGATTTATAGTTTGCCTGCCCTGGAGTTTTTTTGTTTGTTTGTTTGTTTGTTTGTTTTTAAGCTCAAATAAAACTGCCCTCCAACTTCTGTTTGAGTTTATTTTTAAATTATTTTATTATGAGACTCAGAGCTCCAAGAGGGGACTCCAGTTTCCCTGGTGTCATCCAGTACCCACACGGGACTCCAGGTCTGGATCCTACCCACTCCTTATTTAGTTTGCCTCTTTTCTTGTTACTGTCACTCTGGATGAACTTTGGCTTTGTTTGACTTTCAAAAGGAAATGTGTCAAGTTTATGAAGGGGATTATCTCCCTTTTGGGAACAGAATTCAGGGGTGTCAATGCTCAAGTGAATTGTTTTAGCTTGCATGTTAGCATTAATAAAATCAAAGCCATCATCTGAGACTCTGTCTCATTACATAGCTCAGGATGGCATGGAACTTGCTATGTAGTCCAGGCTGGTCTCAAGCAAAAGATTGTCCTGGCTCAGCCTCTCCCATGCTGAGATCACAGGCATGCAACCCCACACCTGCTTCAGAAAGTCATTCTTGCCCCACTAAATAGATGGCTCCCATTGGACACATTTACCCTGGCCAGTTCCACTTTCTTCTGATGCCAGGCACCAGGGCATCAGGGAAACCCTTGCACAGCTGATCTCACCACACTGTCCACAGGTAACACTGCTCTTCAGTCAGCCATAATACCCAGGATTCCTCCGGGCAGGATTTCAGGCGTAGGTTTTGTTACTTGGTTATCCTCTACCTGCTTGCGTAATTTAAGAGTCCAGAGACTTGGGAACAACGGTACTGTTGTCAGGGAAGCTCAAAAGCAGCCCTCCTTAGTGCACCAGTGTGTCCTCACTCAGAGGCAGAAAGCCGTGATATCCAGAACCTGCTTTGCTTACATTGGCATTTTCCCTATCCGCCATCTTATCAGGTGCCCACACGTCCAATCCTAATTTCCTCACGCTTCCAGAGGACAAAATGAATAACATGAGGAAAAGGAGAAAAAGAGCCATATTGAACATATGTGAAAAAACACAGTGGGCCTGGCCTGGAAGCCAGGAGGAGCAAAGTGCCAGGAGAACCTATTGGGCATTTTTTAGGACTGGATGTGCATCTTTCATCCTGGTGACAGTCCTTAATTGGAAGACAGCCTTGGGAGAACTATTCTTCCTTGAGTATCTTCTCTGACTTAAAGTTCCCATGTTTAACAAAATGCCATCCCCAATCCTCTCCTCACTCTGTATACTCTGCAGTGCCGAGACATCATAATAGCTGGGGATGAATTTTCTGTCAAATCCCCTATCTTGAGACATACATTTCTCCTGAACATTTCCATTTGGCCTTGAGGTTGGTACCAGGCCTTCAGACCCACTCTGTCTTTGTTGTTCTCTATCAAGGAAATGGCATCTCTTCTTCCCCATCCAGAAAACTTGTGTCATCCCTGAAGCCTCCCCTTCTCCCATGCCTTCTGCAGCCCAGTCCACAGATGCTCACCCTTGCCTTCCGTATCCATTCTCATCCCCTGCTTCAGCTCCTTTCACACTGTCAAGCCCAACAGTAAAATCTATCAATGATGAATCCTCTAGACATTCAAGCCAAAATCCCACCCCCTTTATCGGGGCATCTCAAACAACTTCCTCGGATTCATTTTCTGCTATTTGTACTCTTCCACATATTTTCCTTCAGTTTAAATAGATTCCTACAGATTACTGAGAGGGGACCCTTCCAAAATCCCGGACCACTGCTGACACCTCCTTCTTTGTGAACAACATTTGTCTGTTTGGTTTCAGATTAAGATTGCTACAATTTTCATAAACAACCTGCTTTCTAGAACACCAAGTTAAAAATAGGTCAGGGAGTTAGGAAAGCAGGTGTGTTACATTTCCTTCTACCCAGGTACTAGGGAAACCCTGACCTCTAACAACATCATTTCCACCTCTTCAGGTTTGTCATATACCCTGCCTGTGCTTACCTTGGAAAGATCATTGTTTACTTCCAAAGTCACTCAAATGTCTATCCACCCCCATCCTAAACTAAAAGCGAGGATAGTGTGCCGTTTTTTCCTTATAGCCATTCTGTGTCAGGTCGTGTAGTAATTATTGAAAATCTGAACAAACCGTCCCTAAGCAGAAAGACCAGCTTAAGCCACCCTTGCAATCAATAAACTGACATCCAAGTCATCTCACCTCAGCATCTTATTTACACAGTGATGAATGTGTATGAGCATTGCATTGAGTTGTCTCATCCATATAAAATGTGTGGATGCTCAAATATTGTTAGCAGTGAGAGAAATATCAGAAGTTCATCCTGATCTTTGGCTCACTGGGGGACTCGTGAGACATGGGCATACTTGTAGTTCAAGTTTGAAACTTGTTGGTAAGCTTTGAAAGGTCCCTGTGGACCCTTCATTGGGTTCTTACCATCATTTCACAGAGCAGGCACTGAACAGCTGTTGAAAGTGCATGCTTCCGTCGATTATAGTGTTGGATATGGTGCATTTTGTAATTAGTAGGTACCATTTTTACAAAATGTTTGGAATCGAGATTGGACCACTATTTTCAGTAGATTACTACTAAACTATAAAAATTGGATGGAGATTATCACACAGGCTATGAGTAAAACACTGGCATTATGTTTCAAACTCTTTTTATAAATCAAAAGTACATGACTTAAGAGTTGGCTATCTCCATAAAAGAATCCCTTAGATTAAAATATGCAATATTAAACATTGATGGAAACCTGTGTTCTGAATCCGTTTTCTTTATCCCCATCTGGTGGTGGTGGTGGTGGTGGTGGTGGTGGTGGTGGTGGTGATAGTGGTCATGGTTTGGATTGATTTGGTTTGGTTGATTTCTGCTGCCCATTGGTGTTTAGTCTCTGGGCTTTCCTGCTAATTATCAATATGATTAGCTTCCTGAGTAGGTCATCTGCAAACTCAGAACCATGCATTCTATCAGTGTTAAATTCTGAGGAAGAAAAGGTCCCATAAGTGTGATACATTCTTACTGTATCTAGCAAAGAGAGGACAACCTGAACAGAAGCAGATTGTGACATTGAATTTTCAATTTAGGAAATGGTAGAGTTGGGAACTGTTAAAAGGTGAGTTGAGATCAGGTGTAATGGATTATATGAAAACCATTTGGATCTTATACTGCAGTCAGTAGGGAGCCGCCAAATATCTTTGAGCAGGAAAATAACATAATTAAGTTTGTGTTTAAGAAGCTAATTTGGGATGAATTGGAAGAGGAGAGATTGGAGCCAGGATAACCATTTATTGTATAACCCCAGGCAGGGGTTAATAAGGGCCTGATTTACAGTGATAGCAACAGAAACTAAGACTAGAGAATCTGAAGCTAATTTCATAAGTGGAATTAAGTATCATTTGCTAACTGCTAGGTAGTACAAGGTAAGAATTTTCTATTGACCAGCTCAGTGGAGCTGATACCCTGAGCCAAAGAGCAAACCAAGATGTGGCATGTTCAGAGGTAGGAAGAATGGGTTTGGTATTGGACTTGTTAAGATGGCTAGATATAGATAATAGAGATAGAAAGATATATATCCTTCATAATCAGCCTTGTGACTAGAACTTTGGGAGCCATTCAATAAATATTTTGTTCATGTGCCAATAAAGGAAGAGAGAAATATTGACTAAGATATTGGAATTAAGTTTCCCTGGTATGTCTAGAAAATGTTTATCCAACAAAGGAAAAAGGGCTAGAAACACAAATTCAGAAGTTAGCATGTGAGCAGACAACACCATTGGGGTCTGGGAAAAGATTGGGTGGAAGGAGAGCTAATATTCACCTCTAAGAAAACAGGATTATGTATGTCCATTGTTTGGCATAAAGAGTGGATCTATACATTGAATGAAAGAATGAATACCAATTTTTTGAAGGTAGATAAGAGATGAATTAAACTGAGATTTTAAAAAACACAATTTATAACATTTTTTAACCTTAACCATCACATTTTCTGCAAACAAAATAAAAGCCAAAATTTTGTCATAGCTGATACCTGACCAAGTTATTTACATTAACCACTGCCATTTGCCTCTGTCCACTCTGAAGAATTAGATTACCAAAGAACAGGGCAGAAAGAGGCAGCAAAAGAAATACTAATAAATGACGAATAGATGAAGCAGGCAACTGGTCAGTCATGGAATCATCAAAAACACAGTCATCATTCATGATTATCCCATAAGAAATCCTGCTTCCCAGTTAATGAAAGTGTTCCCCTTAAAATGGTGTCTAAATGTCAGATGAATACAACTCAGAGGATGAAAACATAAAATTAGTGTCTGCTTTCAAAAGCGCCATTATGGCCTTTTTAGTAATCTTGCTGACTTTTCAGATCTTTGCAATTGAAGGTCCATCTAACAGGCGACACGTCTCATCTCATCAGCGCACAGTGAAGATGGACTTGGAGCATCTCTTGTCAGCCCACATGCTCTGATTGGCTTGAGAATGATTTTCCACATGAAGAATGAGCACACAGATTTGCCATAGCCATCTCTGACAGTTAAAGGCACAGAAAATTAGTTGTGGCTTCAGATAGGAGGTATAATCCATAAAGGATCTAGGCTGAAATGGCTATAAAGAGTAAAGTGCATTTAAATCAATTGATTTAAAAAAACAATAGGGTTGCAGAAATTGCTCAGTGGTTAAGAGCATTTGTTGCTCTTTCAGAGTACTGGAGTACAGTTCCCAGCCCCCAAGTGGAATGGCTCACAAGCGCCTGTAACTCCAGCTGATACCTGAAATCCTCCATCAGATCCAGTGTGCATGCTCGGACACACACAGACTCACACATATGCATAAGGAAATAAATAATAAAATGAGGTATTAAAATATATCATGGTTGAGTATGTGTGAACTGGCAAAAATTATGAGCTAAAGAAACATAGCTACTTTAAATGCCCCCCAAAACCTGTAATTTACCATATAAAAAAGTGAAGTCAGTAAAAAGTAAATGATATCCTGAGGTTACCAAAAAATGACATACACAGATAATGTGCATGCATAAAATCATAAGAGATGCTTCAAGGAAAGGAACGGGTCTTTGTTCTGTCAACTTTTCTAAAATATCGATTTCTTTTCTATTTGTATCTTTGTTTTTATTTTCTAACTTTCATTTTTATCTATTCTTTGTGTCTTTCACATCAGGCATCCCAATCCCACCCATCTCCCATCCCCTTGCATTTGCCCTCTGTCTCTGCAACCCTCTCCCAAATAAAACAAAATAAAATTTAAGATAAAAAAAAAGAGTGGGAGGAAGAAAGGGAAAACCTCATCATGGAAGCTGCAGTGTGACACAGTGAGTCACTCAGTAAACCCCTTTATCCAGACATCTTTACATGCAGGCGTTCATCGCAAGAAATCCTTGGTTTGGTTCCTGGTCTTTGCTATCTCGACACTGGGCCCACACTAGGACTCTTCCTTGTCATCTCATTGCAGCCCTGTGTCATGGAGATTCTATAGCCCTGAAATATTGATCTCTTAAGTAATCAAGTTGCCATTTTAAAAAATGGATTTAGTGATATCTAATTGTTGAATGGAATTATTGCCTAAGAAACCAAATAACAAAACAACCAAATTAAAGGCAATGGAAGAATCATTGTTCAATCCATGACATACCAATACAGAAAAGCAGATTTATTTTGAAACATGGATCAAAGTTGCTTACAGACTGGGTGTCAGCATTAAATGCTACCTTATTTCATCTTTGCAATGTAGCTATCACAGGACTTAATCTTAAGATCTTCCAAGATTTATTGGGAAATGAAGTCTATTCTTTTTTTAAAAAATCTATCCTTCACAAGTTAACATAGTACACCCAAGCTAAGGATCAATCCATATAAGCTTTTGAAAAAAAACTTATGTTTTCAGAACTATGATATTAAAAAGCAGTTTGCTATGAAAACCTAAAGAATCAGATTTTGGTCCTATTCAAATATTTGGAACTACTTAGGATGATAAGGAAAATAATATTTAACAGTATTATCCAACTGAGTATAATACACATTGAAAATAGGTAAACACAAGACTTTCTAATACACCCCCTAAGTTCCGCCTTACCAGTGAATTTCACCCCTTTTGTTGTTGGCTGTGGTCTTGGGGCAGCATGTCTGATCATAGCTCTTGATGCTGCTTCCTGGGGGGCAAGCGAAGAACAGCGTCCACCATCTAGTGGCTCAGATCGGAACTGCAGTATGAAAGTGTATTTGAACAGGAAGCAGCCATGGGTGTGTGCAGACCTGGCAATTACCAAGATTATATCCTAGTCCTGCTTCAGCATTTCTCCTCGTACCCAAGGAAAGCTAAGATAGTTGCCATGCTTTCCAGCACATCAGATAGACGAAATCTAGGAAGTGAAGTTAAATCAAACTTCATTCCCACCATGGGTCTATAATTACTCTACTTTAATGAGAACCTTTTACAAGTCTGCTAACAACAAAAGTAATGCTACCACTATAGCACTTTGCTGTATCATGCAGTGAGGAACTTGGATGAAAGAGAAGATGGGATTCTTTTGTGATCACATGCTAAGTGGATCCCTTCTACTACGAGTCCTCACTACCAAAACAGTGGCTGCCTGTCTGTAAGCTCCTACAGGGATACGGAGCAAACACTGTTTCCTTAGATTTGTAGGCTTGGGACACATGCTGTACTGACTGCATATATAATGTCTCCACATAAGCTGGACTCCTGCTAGCTCTCTAGAATGTAATTAGTAAGACATCAGTTCTAAACCACCTATAGTTTATTGGTTGTATAATTTCATCCTGGAATGTGCAATTATATTTGAACATATATGTAAATATAACAACAGTGTGTTTGAAAGTATGCAATGGTCTTGGTGGCCTTGATTTGTGCAACGACATTTTGAGATATTATTAGAGAAATAACTATTCACATATTACAAGATAATCCTCTCAGTATTGTTTGCAACTACAAGATTTTGGTCCTAACTTGTTTGGCTATCATGAAACTGCTGAATATGTATAAGTTTAGCAATAAAAAAGGTAGTCTCACACTGTTCAAAGCTAATGAAAATCTATATTTATTAAAAGTTCAGCATGTATCCATGGAGACAGAAAACAAAAGCATAGATAACAAGATCCATTTTAGGTATTTTCAAATAAGCACAAAAATTCTAAAGTGACTTATTTTTTCCATAAAAGCATTTGGATGAGAAACCCAGGGTATGTTTGAAGGATGATGTTTTGGAGAGGCCCGTACTAGCTGTCAGCCAAGAGTATCATCTGTATTGATATTTTTTATGCCATGTGGCTGGAAGATCACTGAAAACCCCAGGGTATGAATGGAGGTAAGCCAAGTCTTAAGGGCAAGCCAGCGTCCAGTCATTGGGAATACAAAGAGCACTCGGTAATATATAGAGTGGAGATGGAGAGTCAGTAAGATGTCTCAGCAGTAAAGGCACTCGCGGCCATGCCTGATGGCCTGAATTCAATCCTTGTGATCCACGTGGTGGAAGGAGAGAGCCAACTCCCACACGTTGTCCCCTAAACTCCACACATGCACCATGCCATGTGTACCTACATATATGCATGCATACACACAATAAACAAACAATTGTAATTTAACACATTTAAAGATAAGCCAGGAGTTGGTGGCCCTTGCCTTTAATCCCAGCACATAAGAGGCAGAGGTAGGTGAATCCCTGAGTTTCGGTCCAGCCTGGTGTGCAGAGAGAGTTCCAGAATAGCTAGGGCTACATAGAGAATGCCCCCCCACACACACACACAAATTTAAAGACATAAGCACAGAGAACACCTATTGGGTAGAAAGAAGATCCAGAGAAAGTCCAGTGGAAAAGCCTGCTGCATCTGGTGCTTCATGTGAGATGGTCACAGAAGATTTAGAAACCTGGAGGTTAATGTAACAGCAACTGTTTCAGTAGAATGATGGCGCCAAACATCTCATTAGAAAGGGCTGAAAAGGGAAAGAATTGGATGCTCTAGATAAAGACAACTTTTGTGATTTACGTAACAAAGGGAAATGAAACTGGTAGGGAGAAGAGAGTATTGACTGAGGAATTGTCCGTTGAGGTGAGATGTAGCAGTGTGCTTCTGTGCTGCTAGGAGAGGCCTGATAAAGAGGGAAAAGTTAATGGTGCAAGACGTGATAAAGCTGGTGGGAAAAATACCCTTGAGTGGCTGAGAAGAAATGGGGCTGGGTACACAGTGGAAGACTTGACTTTGGGGGTAAACACAACAGTCATCCACAGTAACAAAAGACAAGGCAGTATATAATGTGTAAGGCCAAGAACCTGTGCGAGTGCCTTTCCAAATATGTCTCTCTCCTTTAGTGAAACAGAGAGCCTGGTTTTCAGAGAGAAGCCAGGCAGCAGGAGTTACAGAGTTGCAGAAAGTGAACAAATGTGAAAGAGTAACCAGTGAGTACACTTTATGTTTAAAGAAGAAACAGTAGCAAGTAGTTCAGACTTTGTGAGATACTAGGTCTGCATGGAAATTATTCAATCATGCCATGGTATCACAAAAGCACTCATAGGCTTCAAAAGCTACTGGAGGCAACTATTAGCAAATAAAACTTTATTTATGAAAACTGTGATGGGTCACCCGAACCATAGCTGTTATTCATTCATATTGTGTTTGGTTTTCATCACTGTGACAGAAGACTTGAGGGAAATAGCTCGTGATAAAAAGGTTTATTTAGGCTCCCAGTTTCAGAAATTTCAGTCTGGCATGGCAGGGCATAATGGAGCAAAGACCTTCTGGCATGCAGGAAGCAAGGGCAGAGGCTGGAGCTGAATGGTTTTTTCTTGTTCCTCTCTCTAGTCCATCAGTACAAGCAGCCTGTGGGATGGTACAGTCCAGAGTCCCCAGTCTGTGGGATGGTACAGTCCACATTCAAGGTGGGCTTTACCTTCTCAGTCAATCCTCACAGGAGGCAGCCTCACAGACATACCCAGCACAGGGTAGTTAGTATTAGTAATGATGGTCAGGTAACCTAGGAACCTTTCAACCCAATCAATCTGACCATCAAGTTTAATCACAGCAGTGCAACCTTCTCTAGACACTTCAAGCTGTATGGGAGCAAGCATGTCATCTCATTTTGTCATACAGCCCTGTAGAGCATGGGAAGAGACACAAGGGTGAAGTGTGTGCACCAGAAAATTACTCTAAAGAAAATCTATGGAATCTAAGCTGAGTTATGAGGCAAATAAGGACACGGGGGGTAATTTGGCTGTGAGCAACGGTGCAAAGGAGCCAGGCCTGACAGATCTGAGCTTTTGCTGCCGTCTTGATGCCCAGATACTTGATAGGGGGAAAAGGACAGTTCATTAGTTGTTTTATTAAAGAGTAAGTGCTAAGTAGCAATTCATACATTGTCGGGTGGTAATGCGTATAGCAGAGGAGATACCGTGTAACTCCTCATTTGTCAGTGTGAGACTCTGAATGGAGTTGGAAGTCGTGTCTGTATGGCATTATTTACCATAATATCTGGTTCCTTAGTTAACAGCAAGACTTATTGCATGAAAATTTTTGCTTGTTACTTCTGAAATACTGCATATACACTTTCTTGTGTGATATCTATCTATCATCTATCTATCTATCAACTATCTCACACTCTCATTTCTTTACCTCTTACTCTTTGCATGTGGCTATGTTTTTATTCAGGCCAAAATCTAAAGTTTTTTGTTTTTGTTTTTGTTTTTTTCATACTCTTCATCCTTTTCCTCTCTCTCTCTCTCTCTCTCTCTCTCTCTCTCTCTCTCTCTGCTGGATTTCTGAATTATAAAATGATGACTTTCATTTTAACAGAAGCACACCCAAGTGATAGGAGAACATTAACAAGATCTAAGAAAAGTGCCTAGCCCCTGTTTACACGGCTGTGCTTTATTCCACTTCCAACTCCTCTATGCTTTCCAGACCAATCTACTGAAAGCAACAGAATGGTTTGTGCTCAGGAACCTCCACCACTTGCCTGTTGCTACTTTCTACCTTGCATTCCATGGCTCTTCGAACCATCGCTCTTGCTCCAGCCCTGAAAAGCTAGCTAGCACTTACCCAAACACAAAGCCTGTCTGTCATGTGCTAGTCTCCTTTCAAGGACCCAACACGAATCCACCTTAGCCATTGTTTTCCAAGATAACTACTTATCCAATGTTGTGATAGAGCACCATGACCAAGGCAACATATAGGAAAAGGAATTTATGTGGGCTTACAGCTGCAGAGGGATAAGAGTCCATTGCTATCATGGCAGGGAAGCATGGCAGCAGGCAGACATGGCGACGGGAGCAGCAAGCTGAGAGCTCCTTTCTTAAACATCAAGTAGGAAGCAAAGAGAGTTCAACGGCAAATGGCATGGGCTTTTGAGACCTGCCCCCTGTGACATACTTCCTCAACAAGGTCATACTTCCAAAGCCTCCACAAACATTACCACCAACTGGGGGCTGGAGAATATGGAGAAATTACCACAGTAACTAAAAAGTTAGTTCTGTCCCTCATCTTTCTGTGTACATTAGACTTTGATAGCACCATTAATGTCACATGCAGTGTCCTTCTACCAGATGTGAGACTGCAATAGTCAGGTACCACTTATGGACTCTTTTCTGTTTCATATACAATACCTAGTCAATGTCAGATATAATTTAGTCAAATGGAGTCCCTTTCCTTCTCTTGCAATGCACAGTAAGAGGTGAATTTAAACTACGTTATATTGGCATTGTCAATATAATTCTTGAAGATTGAGAATCTGTGTCATTCGCCCTCCCCATGGATCCAGATGTGACCTCCTTCTGGAATTCTATGCTTGCTCCAATAAGTAATACTGTATTTTGTTCAGTTCTACTCCAAACCCACGGATACACATCAAATCCACTGTTGAATAACTGTGTATATCTTTAGTGCATATTTAATATCTTAAATATTCTTAATTGTTTGAAGATGCTTCCCCCTTATAAAATTAAACAAGGTAAGAATATTTTTTGGAAGAACTAGAGACAGAGGACAGCAAAAGAGCCACTTTTATGGTTTGTCTGTAATGAGCCTTGTGCTTTACATAACTTGCCCAATTTAATTGAATTCTCACAATAGCCTCATGAGGTGGATATTATAATCAACATTTTACTGATGAAGAAAATAAAGACTCCTAGAATCACAGTTAAATTATGTAAAATGTGATCTTGGAATGAAGTGTACCTCAATGTGTGCTTAGCATGTTTAAGGCTTTGAGTTTAGTGTTCAGCATGCAACACACACATACAAACACACATAATCTTCCATTACTAAAAGCAAAAAAAAATACACACCTATTTAATATTGAGTCACAAATCCTAAAGATGTGTATTTATTAAATTACTGTTTCATCTTAACCAAACGACTTACTTTATTTGAAATCCTAATTTATTGGTTCTACATAACAAGACTAATCAATACACTAGAACTATTGTCTGACTACCTCATCAAGTGCTCACTGAGTTTCCACCAAGGGCCATGTATTTTTCTAGGCACTAGAGATTAAGCAGTAAGCAAGACAGTCCCATTCTAGCCACATTCTTAATAAACCAGGGTGGTTTTAAGGAGATGCTCCCATAAGCATCAGTGTTTGAACCTTAATTCCCAGTTGATTGTACAGTTTAGGTGACTTTAAACACATGGACTTGCTGAAGAAAGTATGTCACTGAGGTTTCAAAGACACATACCAGTCACAGTTAGTTCCTGCTTGATGCTTGAAGTTCAGTATATGAGCCTTCAACTTCCTACTCCTACCACCATGCCTTTGCTCATGGATTCTAGCCCTCTGAACCCGTAGGCTCAAAAAAAAAAAAAAAAAAAAAAACTCTTCGGTCTATAAATTGCTTTGATCATAGTGTTTTATCATAGCAATAGAAAAGTGATGAATGCATAGGCTCATATAGAAATAGATAATGTAAGAGAAACACTTGTATAATTATGGGTATCATTAAGTATCACTAAGAAAACACAAAGCAAGTAAAAGAGCAACAATGATAGGGAGGCCTTTCCAGATGGCCAGTCTCTTTCTCAAAGAAACTTGGATTAAGTGATAGAAAAAACAATTACTAAGTCTCTGAAGTAGGTAGGTATCTGGGGGTAGGTGAAAAACATAGATTCCTGATCATCCAGAGCTCCACCAGCAAAGGGAGTGGTATGAAAGAGGTTGGAAGGATGGGCCATATGGTTCACACAGGGCATTCTAAAACTTTAAAGTGTATGTCAGAGTTACAAGGAGTAAGCAATGATATGAATAGAATTGATTGTCACCAGCTGACTCAGTGTAAGTATGTAAAGAACCCAAGAAATAAAATAATGAGAAATAAAATAATCCAGACAGTAAATGGGACAATGAAATGAACAGAAATTTCTCAAAAGACAAAGTACAAATAGCCAATAAACAAATGTAAAATTGCCCAACTTCACTAGCCACTGTTAAAACGTAAAGTGAAACTACATCGAGACTCCACCTCATGCCAATTAGAATTCTAGTCATTAATAAACCAAGTAAGAACAAATGCCTGTGAGGATGCAGAGAAAGGGGAACCCTCACACATTGAAGATGCAGAGAAAGGGGAACCCTCACACACTGAGGATGCAGAGAAAGGGGAACCCTCACACAGTGAGGATGCAAAGCAGAAGGACCCTCACACATTGAGGACCCAGAGCAAAAGGAGTCCTCATATGTTGCTGTTAGCAATGTAGATGAGCCCAGAACTATGGTAAGAAGCTTCCTCAAAAACTTAAGAATAACTCTCCCATATTGCACAGATGTACCACAGTCAGCAGAAATGTCCCTGTCCCAGCCACCTGCTCCCAAATAAACACAGAGCAGCTTATATTAATCACAAGTACTTGGCCAGTAGCACTTACCGCTTAACCCGTTCCTATTAATCTATGTGCTGCCCCGAGGCTCATGGCTTTTACCTGTATCCCATTTTGTGTACCCTACTAGTTCTGTATCTGGCAGGTGACTCCTCTGACTGTGCTCTTCCTCATCCCATCTTTCTCAGTTTGGCTTTCCTGCCTAGCTTTATCCTTTTCAGCTATTGGCCAGTCGGTTTGTTTATTAAACCAATCATAGTAACATATATTCACATCATGTCCAGAGGATTATCCCACAGCATACTACTCCTGCATATTTCTGCAGTGACCTTGTCACCACATCACAGAGAAGCGTGCACATCAATGTCTGCTGAAGCACCATCTACCAGAGGTAAATTAAGGGACCTATCTAAGGGGTCATTAGTCTACACAGGAAAGTGCATTTTACATACACATGGAATCTTCTTATTCCTAAAGATGAGGACTAACAGGGGGGCTAGTGGGAGGAGGAAAGGAAGGTAATACAGGGAAAATCAAAGCATATTACATTCTAGTATGAAAATGCCCAGTACAATGTACAGTGAATGTATATGAATAAAAATGAAAAGAGAAGGGCCATTCTTAGTACTTTATGAAGAATAAGCCCAAACCACCAAGAAAGCAAGGAGAGCCAGAGAGGGCTACAGCCCAGGTCAAGGAGGACATAAAGGAACCAGCTGTGCTGGTCTTTATGACCAAGGGACATTTCAAACTCCCACCAGGACTGTCTCTTTGTGGGTCTCATTGTTCCTCCCATCAGGAACTCCTTCTTTGTCCAGGTCATTGTTAAGACATAGTCAGGTGGAGCACGCCTTTAATCCCAGCACTTGGGAGGCAGAGGCAGGCGAATCTCTATGAGTTCAAAGCCAGGCTGGTCTACAGAGCAAGTTCCAGGACAGGTTCCAAAGCTATACAGTCATGACATAGGAAAGGAAAGAAAAGAAAAAGATAGGACAGAGTAGGATAGGGGAAAAGGGAAGAAAAGGGAAGGGAAGGGAAAGGGAAGGGAAGGGAAGGGAAGGGAGGGGAGGGAGGGGAGGGGAGGGGAGGGGGGAGGGGAGGGGAGGGGAGGGGAGGGGAAGGGAAGGACAGGACAGGACAGGACAGGACAGGACAGGAAAAGACAGGACAGGACAGGAAAGGAGAGGAAAGGAAAGGAATCTTTCCCTTTGTCACTGGCATGACAACCCCATGGATGTATCTGCTGAATAATGGCCCCTCCCTAAATGGCCACATCCCACCATGTCTGCTGCTGTGTATGTGGGTCTGGTTTTGGGTCCCAGGACATGAGACACTCTGGAGGTTGGTAGAAAAGACAGCAGGAAAGAGGAAGTTTTTCACTTTGTTTTGTTTTTAAAACTAAAGCAATGGACCCAGGGAGGGCAGCTGAAGTAAGTAATGGCTGGGGACAGACTGAACATGGCACATCGCTACCTAAGCCATGCACCAATGACTTCTCTTTTTCTGTAGATTTCTTTGACATGAAACCCCTGTGCCACTGTACTGCTACATTCAAATGCTCTTGTACATGTCTGTAGCAGTACGTTTCCCGAGGAAATAAAATGGGCTATGGTGACATTACCTGCATCAGGAAGCTCTGAGACAACTCCCAGGTCACATGGCAATCTTAGTCCACAGGAAGGCCCCAGGTACCACCACTCTTTTGAATACAGATGTGAAGGCCACTTTACCCAGCTTTCCTTTTACACTCCCACCACAGTCGGTCCCCGCCACTCTCTTGCCTCCCGATATCCCCCTCATGCCTGCCTCCCAAGTCCCAGGAAGCATGAGAACATCTGGCCCAATAATTATTTGCTTCATTTTTGGATGGAGGAAGGGAGAAGCATTTTCTTTTCCTCTTGTGGAAAGAAAAAGCATTGTTCCCACTTCACACAGTCTCTTAAAGAAAGACTAAGTAGATGTCTTAGATAGCATTGTGTATATAAGCTTAATGCATACATGTGTGAACACGCATACCCATACCACAGTACCAGTCAAAACCAGTTTGGGGGACACTTGTAGCAAAACAGAGAGTTTGGCATATATCTTAAGAATTAGGCTTCTGCCTGTGTTCTAAGGCTGGAGAATTGCAAAGTATGTGTAGACAGACCTTCAGGACTATACTTATAAACAATTATTACTTAACATGCAATGGATATCTAGTTTTTCCAGAAAAAAAAAAACGGAGAGTGAGGTAGAGAGGGAGGAGTGACGAGTAAAGGAGTCAAGACCATGCTGAGGAAACCCACAGAAACAGCTGACTTGAGCAAGTGGGAACTCATAGACTCTAGACTTACAGCTGAGGAACCTGCATAAGAACAAACCAGGCCGCCTGAACGTGGGTGTCAGTTGGGAGTCCTGGATAGTCTATGGAGCTGCTGGCAGTGGAATCTAGTGCATGAATGGGCTTTGGAAGCCCAATCCCTATGGAGGGATACTCTCTCAGCCTAGATACAGGGAAAGGCCTTGGTCCTGCCCTAAATTATGGGACAGACTTTGATGATCCCCCATGGGAGGCCTCACCCTCTCTGAGGCATGGATGGGGAGTGGGATAGGGAGAGGATGTGAGGAGTGAGAGGTCAGGAGGGAGAGGGAACTGGGATTGGTATGTAAGATAAGATTGTTTTTAATTTAAATTAAAAAGTAATAAAAAAAGAGTACTTGCTGCTCTTCCAGAGAACCCAGGTTCACCCCCCAACACCCATGTGGTAGCTAATACCATTTGTAACTCCAATTCCAGGGGATCTGATGTCCGCCTCTGGCCTCTACAGACATGCACATGGTGCAGACATACATGCAGGTAAAACAACCATACAGATAAAAAGTAAAATAAATTACTAAACAAATACATAGTTAGGTCATAATTAGCACAGGAAGATGTATCAAAACTAAAATAACTGATATTGTAATGATGCAACTAAAATTTGGGAACATATTAATATAAGTTCTCTAACAAAATAAAAACAAGACTCTGGAAGCATGCTTTGTTTACATCACTCACAGAATCCTACTTTAAATTGCTGGGAAATGTAGCTCAGTGATAGAGTGCTTGCCCCACATCCATGAGACCCTAAATTTACTCCTCGGTAGTGACAGCAAAAGAAGCCCTATTTTCCTATGTGAAGTTGCTTTAGTCTTGTGATTATTAGTACCTCCCCAAGCTGAATAATCAGAGTGAAAACACATCAACAGGGATATGTTGAAAACCTCCAACCTTGGCATAAGTAGGTTCCATGATACTTCTTGGAAGAAATCTATGACCAACCCTTGAAGAATTTAGGAGCCTCCTTTGCTTAAAACAGATACTTGTGTTCTACAGGGTGATATTTATCTTAGACATCACAGGATTCTGGTCTAATGCATTGATCTTTCACCTTTTCTGTTCTTCTCTCCCTTCAAGACCTCTGAGATACAGCACATTTTTACTTGTATTTAATTACGTACATGTGTACATGTCTCTCTCTCTCTCTCTCTCTCTCTCTCTCTCTCTCTCTCTCTCTGTGTGTGTGTGTGTGTGTGTGTGTGTGTGTGTGTGTGTGTGTGTGTACACTTGAGTACAGTGGAGTCCAATAGAGAGAGTTAGATCCCTGGGACCTGGAGTTACACGTGGTCACAAGTCACTAGATATAGGTTTGGGAACAGAACTCAGGTCCTTTGGAAGATCAGAAATCATTCTTAATTGCTGAGCCACCTCTCCTGTGCACACTTGGTATAATTTCCAAAGCAAAAATCACAGTCTTTCTCTATCACAAACATTCATTCATTCTTGCCACTGGTATTTATTGATTCATTAATATTCTGAATATTTTGTCAAGTGTAGCAACTAGAGGGATTCCAGAGGTTTATCCAGGACTATGTCCCATGGTTCTGCACTAATCATAAAGTTACTTAGATGACACAGTCTGGTTTCAAGGGGCCCAGAGATCCTTTGACAAGCAAAAGACAGCTACATTTCATATACTATATCATCATGTAGGAAATGCTACAGTAATGGCATTCATTTATGATGATACTCATAGAAGATGAGAGCCATAAAGCAATCCCTATAGTCATAGTCAGGAAGATTACTTTGCACACAACCTTAAACTGTGAAAGACAGCAACATTCTCTTAGTTCTCATGTGCCCCCTAAACCTAATGTGTGCTTTTTGGATTTGTGCATCTTGAAGCCACTTAAATAAAACTGTAGTGAGTGAGATTCCAGCTCACTGTGCAAGACAAATCAGGGTTTAGAGAGAAGGTGTTGGTACATAATTAGAAGACCTCTCAAGTACTCCCCAGATTCAGATCATGTGGATCTTCCAAAAGGCTGTCTTTCCAGACTGTACATAGTAAATTAAAGTACCTACAAATGTACAAAATTCCTCCAGTTATTTGTAGTTTTCAGATGTAGTACAAACTAAACATAAAGAATAAAAAAGTAGAAGAGCATGGCATGGACCATGAGCCAGTGTGTAAAGAGCTTCCTGTGCAAACAAGAGTTCCTGATTTCAGATCCCCAATACACATGTAAAAAGCCAGATGTGGTGTAATTGTATTGGTGTGCACCTATAATACCAGTGTTGGGAGGCAGAGATTGAAGGATGGAGGAGTTTGCCAAGCCAGACAGTCTAGCCAGGTTCTATGAGAAAGACCTTAGTTTAGTGAACAAAATAGACAATGGTTGAGGAACAGACCCAATAGCCACCTCTGACCTACACACCTACATACTCCACATACAACATTTTAAAATATATAAATAGTTATATATTATTTACTTAACAATATGTATAAGGTACCTACTAAAGTATAACATGTTTTTCTGTGTATGCATTCTACTTCCTGAAACATTGACCAAGTTGCTAGATCTTTTCAGAAAGATTGAATAGTAAGATGAAACTAACTAGTAAATGTTAAACATTTGTTTTTCAATTGTGTTTCCCATAAAATGGAAGAAGTGGGATTGTTTTAAACCCTCGGATCTGATGATGAGAATTATTCATTCACTACTGTGAAAGTGCGGCATCTTCCTCTCAAGTTGTGTTTTTCTTCAGCAGCATGCAATTGCTATTTGAATTTGCTTCAATGAGTAAATTTTTACAATACATATTTTAGCAATACTGTGTTTACAAAATATCATTTCCTTTTTTCCTGTTCAGATAACTCCCTAGGGGGAAAACACCTTAAAAACAAAAATCATGTATTTATATATAAAACAAAATGTATCAGGAAATCTAAACCCAATAGAAGAATGTATAGAATACAAATGGATTTTAAATGTGTGACAATATTCCCCTTCCTTGCCTTAATAAATGAATGCAGATTTGAATTTTAACTAGATACAGACAGCTCACTGCCATCCAACCAGTCATGTAAATTGGACTGCAGTGTGACAGGTTTGTCAACATGTAAATGGCACTCATTCTTTAGCTCAAAAGTATCATTTGGAGGAGTTCATCTCTACATATAAATTCTCGTGTGTGTGTGTGTGTGTGTGTGTGTGTGTGTGTGTGTGTGTGTGTGTGTGTGTGTGGTGTGTGTGTGGTGTGTGTGTGCTCGCGTGTGCGTGCGCGCATCTGCCCACATCCCTTCTTCACATCCATGGTCACGTCTCCATCATCATTCAGTTGGGCCCTGGAAGATTTTCCTTGTCTGTTCTTTCTAATTAGTAAAAACCTAAGTGATGCCTGAGAGCCTAAATGATATGTCATCCTTCCTCTGACATTCTTCAAATGTCTTTCAATCATGCTTGGTGCACCCATAGTGCTCTCTGTTTCTCAGACCCATTCATTCCATCCTACATCTGAACCTCTATAAGCGCCTTTCCATTGCATTTTGGCAGACAGATTCTTCCCACTCTTTAAACTAAACTTTAAATATCACTCCCTGGAAAGACCTTCAACTGACCTGCTTGTCTTGATTGTCTCTATTCATTTGTGTTCTCTCTCTCTCTCTAAGATAGGGGTGATGTGCTCTGAGAGTAGGGACATTTTGACCTTCACTCACTGACACATTATCAGTAGAAAGCTTTCTGCATGTAAAGAATATTTAGTAAATAGTTGCTGAAGACATTAATAAACAGCCGTCAGTAATGAGCAAGATCAATGATAGAGCTTGCATCGGTGTGATGCCTAAAAGGCAGACATAGTGTTGTCTTTTGGCAGTGCCCTCCAGTATCCTGAGGGCTGCTCTGCATCTGTTTCCTAGACCTGGCCTCACATTCCACTGTACTGGTGTCATTACTCTGAAGACATCCCCAGTCAGTACCCTGAAGCCTCTGCACTTGCCATTCCTGCTACTGGTCCCTGTATGGTGTCCTCACTTGCTACAGTCACCTCTATACTTGGATATCATCCACTTGGCCATTCAGAAAAAGGTCATCTTCCAGCCTCTGTCAGAATACCCCACGTTCATCATTCCCTCACCCCAGCCTTGATTCCCTTCTTATCATTGCACTTAACTTTTGAAACAAAAGGCCTGTTTTATTGTGTGTGATGTGTGTTCTCTGAGCAGACAGACATCTTCCCAGGACTCCTAGCAGGTACAGCTCTGCCTGATGTGGGGTAGACACACAGAAAATGACAAATCAATGGCCATTAGTACAGAATGGAAAAATGCTAGAGAGTGCATCTTGGGATGTCTCTTTTTGTTTTAGAAAAAATGTCCCCAGACATGGGCCTGTGATTCAACTACTGGAGTGATGATATCAGGAAGTTAACAAGTTTAAGGCTAGCTTGGGAAACTTAGTGAGATACTGCCTAAAAAAATTAAGTAAGAACTAGAAATCGGCTTGGACATAGCCTGGTGGTAGAATGCTTGCCTAGCATACACCTTGTCCTAGGTTCAATGACAATTTACGCTAAATAAATATATAAATAAATAAGCCTAATATGTTCAATCTTTCTGAAAGGAAAAGCCAAGCACACAGTTCCAGTAACACCCTCCATGACACAGAAAACTGACTGGCTAAGGTTCAGGAACACATAGTTATTTAAATATATACATATTACTATATTAAACATATCAAATATAATTTAATATATTTAATTTAGTTATTTAAAATATATACACTAATATATAATCTTATTTACCATATATACCCATGTATTTATATACATATATAAATATATGGTAAATAAGATTATATATATTAGTACATATGCCACTTTGGACAGGTGTGTAAGCTTATTTATCTGAAGCCAAAAGGAAATCAAGGCCCCCATAACTGTTACATCTAAACAAACAAACCCTCAATTCCCATTTAATTGGCAGCCCCATATTCTTAGCTTGGCTACTAGAAAACACTCACTTGATGTTCAACAGTGTTGTGAGTTCTGGATGATGTCTGTGATTTCTACTGGAAGATGCCTGTATTTCCTGGGGCTAAAACATGGGAGGAGAGAGATTAATATGCATCTCTAGAAGAAAAAGGCACTTATAGACAGAAGCGAGCGCTCTGGACACTTGCTATGCCACAAGAGGATCCCTGTGCATCTAGTACTCAAGAATCTACATCCAAGGCTAAAACAAGCACTACTTGTTCAAAAACAGTCATAACCCATTGTCAGTAGACTCTACCTATCTTTATGGGCTGGTTTGTTTTGGCTTTTGCTCGTTTGTTGTTTTTTGATTCCATGAAACAATTGTACACTGTTTCAGTAGGCAAATTAATTGAATAGTTTCTTTTTGAATGAAGAAATACAGTGGCTAATAAACACATTTTTAAAATATTCAACGTTTAGCCATCAGGGAAATGCAAGTCAGAACGAAATTGGGATTCTATCTTGCTCCAGTCAGAGTGGCTGTCACCAAGTAAATAAGAAACAACAAACGTGATGATGGCACCAGGATTAAGGGATGGGGATTGTGGAAGGGATAATTATTTACCACTGAGAAGGATGTGGCTTAGTCCAGTCACTATGAAGTCAGTAAAGGGTCTTCATTCATAAATCATCCACAAGATCCAACTGCTTACAGATAGTCACCCTCAAATCATCAAATGCAGCATGGAATAGTGACACCTGTACCAGCCGTATTTGCTGACGAAATGATAGCCAAGTCATAGAATCTCCTGGGTACCCAACAGCAGACAATAGATAAAGAAAATGTAGTATATATACACAGTGGAGTTTTATTCATTCAAAAAGAACAAATTGTGTCACTTGCAGAGATCTCTATGTTAATGGAAAGAGGCTAGACTCACAAAACAACTGTCATGTGTTTTCTCTCATATATGGAATACAGGGAGGTTATTTACTTTAATTGAGTAAAAAAAAGTAAAAGGAGGGCTATTTAAGATATACAAATGGAAAACTGGGAAGAGAGAAAACAAAAAAGAAAATACAGGGCATGAATAGGATCAAAATACACTATGTGCATGGATTAAACATCATAAGGAAACCCTTCACTTTCTACAGTTTGTACATGCTAATAAAATAACTTAAAGAAAACAAGTCTCTTTAATATTTGTATGTATGGGAAAAATTTAAAGTAGCACTTGCATTTTAAACATCTAAGTAATAAGCACATTTAAAGTATGATGCAGTATAAAAATTATATATGAATTTCAGGGACACTATCATTGAACACTCAGGTACTCAGTAATTATTTTCTGGTTGGCTGAACACACCTATTGAAAGTCAGTAGAGTGAAATGCAGAAGAGTGTGGGTCGGGGTCCAGACATTCCCATGTTTGAAGTAGAGCTGTGGTATTCATTAGCTGAGTATGACCTTCAACAAGTGACTTAACCTCCCAAGGCTTCAGTGTTTCTCTTAGAAAGAAGGCAGCAGAGTAATGTCTGATTCACAGCTAAACTTCTAAAATAAAACATGCAAACAGATATAGGTAGAGACATTATCTGTTTCATTGTGTATTTTTACCATACACTAGAGTATCATGAATCACTCAACACATCTGAATTTTTTTGCCTAAATGGAGAAAAATGAATATCAAGAGCTAAGCACAGATATTTTCAGAGGTATAATGCCAGTAAACACACAAACATCATTATGTATCCAATTTAACACGTGGTACATGGTCAGTGGTTATAATAACGAAAGGAATACATTACACAATGAGGGTACAGCACTCACTTTCCAACCAAGTACAATTTTGTGCACAGCATCCTGAAGCATTTTATTGCAATGGTCCAGGGAGGGGGAATACTGGGTGGCTAAGATTTATAAGGCTTTAAAATCATGGGAAAACAATTAACAGGTATAGGAGTTCGTTGTAGCAGAGATCCAGCTTGTAGCAATTGCTGACATCTGTTTTACCTCTGATGATCAGTCATTCTGCAGGGTCAATACTGTGACTAGCTCTCTCCAAGTTGACAAGTTCATAGTATGGCCCTGATGCTTTCTATTTGTTTAATTTAAAATATTAAATATCAGCAAATGTTTTATTAAATTTCTCTGATCAGAATAGAACTTCAGGTGCTTGACATGGGGAAAAAAAGGTATAAACTGCTTCAGATATAGAGACCCTTTGAAGTGCTCCCTCGGCTGGCCGGAGCATTTTCTTACGTGATTTTTCTGGCTTCTACTCCATTTTTCCTTCTAGCATGACTCGTTTGTGTGAGATAAAGTTGAGACTCCTCGTGAAGGGCCTTATAAACATGTGTTATTCGATTTTAAATCTGATTTGAAAGTGCCTCTCTCCTGCTCCCTCCGAGTAAAGTGACCTTTTTAAATGGAGGGAAGTGGCTTTAGATGACAGGCTTGATAAATGCGGTCGTGTTCACTCAATAAAATAAGGCCCAGTGCATTTGAGGATAAATCAGTGGAATGTACAGCCCCACCTGTCTGTCTCCATCATTCATTTCCACTGTCACTTTCACAGTGGCTGATGGATCACAGTTGCTGTAAAATTAGACAGCCTTTAATCTCATTTCATCCTGATTAGCTCCCCTGCCCCTTTCCCTCTAACTCACTGACTGACACGCTAAAAACTCCGGGCGGGCTGTGTGCGAACATGGAGGGCCAGGCGCCTCCACCACCTGCTTGTGCACACACACAGGTGTCCACCACTAGAGAAGTCTGGGAAGGAGCAGGGGCGGCCTTGGGGTGACTTAGAAGAATGGGTATGTGCGGGTTGCAGTGGATCGCTGGTTTTTGTTCCTTGCCCTATTTACTTTAGCCTTCTTTCGGATTGAATCAGAAGCTAAATGAGTTAGAGCTCTTTCAAAATTCAAACATTGATCAAATATTTTATTTGTAATAAATTCAGGGGCATTTTACATTCAATGATAATCTCAAAGAGTCATTTGTGTCTATTTATAGCCTTTCCTTTCACAGTAGGAATCCGGAAAGGATAATAATTCAAGAATGTGAATACTGAAATGCCCAACCAAGAAATATAGTATGCAAGATTATCAAACAAAAATAAAACATGTGGAGAAAGAAAAGGATCACCAAACCATTCCACCAAGGCTCAAAAGAACTTCCTCACCCTGATTTTAAGGAGTTCAGCAGTTAGCTTAAAGCAACAGCTTCATTTGTTTGCACAAAGCATAACAATAGGGTTAATCAAATGAGAAAGAGGCTTAAGAATAAATCATGTATTATTTCCTTCACTTAATTTTTGCCTGAATAGGAACAAACACACAGCAAGCACAAACACAAGTGTTGAATCATTTTCAGAGTTTTTATTTTATTATGAGGCAGGCCTATGGTTCAAGAGAAGAAAATACCAAAACCAAAAAAGAAAATTTGGGCTACTCAAAATTTGAAAGTCAGTATATGAGGCATGACAATGGGCCACAGAGTGAGTTACGGGGCTGCTGGCTTCTGTTTCTGCACAATGTCACACATAACTAGATGCACACAACGGCAGCTAATGCTGCATAAGTTTGCACCAGTCAAAGGACGTTATGTCAAGCTGAAGCAGCCAGTAACAGCACATGGTGGGGTAGCCCAGTCACCTTTCTGGTAGGTGGCAAAATGTATCATCATCCAAAGTGCAGTGGTTTCATTTATTTGCCTTTTCAAACACAGCTTCAAAACATAGTCAAACTTAGTTGCTCAAATCCTAACAGATAGACCTACCCCAAGGAATTCTGAGTCATGGCTCAACAAGAGCTAACAGTTGAGAGCATTCTCCAGAGATGAAAGTGAGGACTGGGAATCTAAGGACATTCTTAAGATGGTGAAGAACCTGATGTAATTCATAGACTGTGCAAACCACATTAGATCCCTTTCCTTCAACTCTCTAAATCAAGCACACACACACACACACACACACACACACACACACACACACACACACACACACACACAAACTTTTCTCTCCTGGCTATAACTTCAGAAGAAATGAATATCCACAGTAAGTATTAATTAACTAATGAATCAGAATTCCTACAACCTCTTGGTAGTTTAGGAAGAAGCTTAAGGGTACACTTACAGAGTTATTTCCTGAGTTCTCATCCTCAAAGTCATGCCTGGTTCTTACTGTTTTTATTTATACACATTAGCCAGTATAAGTCATCTCTGAGAGGGCAGGAGATAATTAAAGCAAAATGATGCATGAGATGTATGTATAGCCTCAAAATAAGTCAGACATAAGACAGCTTCTCATTCTCCCATAGGTATGCAATAAGCTCGCTCTACTTCTCTCTCTCCTCTCTCTTTCATCTCTCTCTCTCTCCTCTCTCTCTCTCTCTCTCTCTCTCTCTCTCTCTCTCTCTCTCTCTCTCTCTCTCTCTCTCTCTCTCTCTCTCTGCACATTGGCACAGGAGCTCAGAGTAAGAATTGGCCGGGATTCATATTGATTTCCCACTGCACTGGTTTCTTAAGTGCTCTGTTGATCCGTGTCAAGCAATAAGTTCCCTGCCTGAACAGGCACTTCACCTCCCCATTTGTCCTCACCTAGATTTAAGATGCCCATATGATGAGCTGAACAAGGACATCATTTTTCCTATTGGTGTCACTGGGCCCAAACCACTGCATGTCATGTGATAACTAATGCTGCATACATCTACAGTCACCCTATGACATTATCCCAGCAGAGACCAATACTACACAACACCAAAGGTGACAGCAACACCCTGCTTGGTACATCGTGACTTTCCAAAGGAGATGCAAATGACAGAGAAACCTGGCTTTGGTGGGTTTATGAATAACACCCTTCTTCACAGTCTCTGCAGCTGGGTGCAGGGAAAAAAAGAGAGTGGAGGAGAATGGATATGCATGACATTCCTGACAGTTTTCATCTTGGTTACAGAAGAGCTCTGATGCAGATAGATGGAAAATGTGTGATTGTGCTGCTAATGACATTGTACAGGAAATTAAGCATATACATTTGGAGGAGGCATTAAATCAGCAGGACCTTAATTTAAAAACTTAAAACTGTATGGAAATTCAGCCTGCTCAATGCTGTGGAGTAGAAAGCCACCCAGCACCCCAGTCTGTTTGTGGAAAGATTGCCAGCCATTGGTTCCACATTATTCAGAGTTACTTCTCTCAGAAAGTAGCTGCCAGTCCTGACCATTTGGGAATGTCAGTCATTGCCATAGAAACCTGTCCCCCACCACTGGGCAGATGAGGAGAGCTCAAGAATGGAAAGCAGCATGCATGTTGTTCTTGACTAATTTGCAGAATAACATTATGTAAAATTAATCAAAAGAGTTTGGGCTTGAAACCACTGGAAACACACCACTGAGCCACAGTGTGTGTCTCATAGGACTTGTGGGTAGACATGCTGTTGCCTGTTGATGGAGTCTCATGTTTTGCACACTTTGGTGAAGTACATAGCTGGTAAACTGGGGTATTGGAAATTTTTATATGTCCTTTTTTCTTGATTCCAGTTATGCCTTACAACAGTGCCCACCACTGCGTTGTAGAGGTAGAAAACTTCCTGTTCGTGTTGGGTGGAGAGGACCAATGGAATCCAAATGGTAACTATTGAATAGTTTTAATTGTAGCTGCTTTGTACAACTCAACTTTTTGTTACTACAATGAAATATCTGAAGCAACTAACTTTAAAAAGAAAAGATTCACTGAGTTTGCAGTTTTGGAGGTACAAAACTGGTTACTTCAGTTCTGATAAGGTCAATACATGGTGGAGTGAGCAAAGAATAGTTATACCATCAGTGGGTGCAGAAAGAGAGAGAGGATGGGCAAGGTCCCACAATACCTTCTGAACACATGGCTCTGATGAACTTAGGTGGTAGACTACTTCTAAACTTCCCATCTGCTAATACCATTATCTTCTGAATGCAGATGAGTTTTAGGTGAGCTCTACTCAACTAGACCACAGTAATGCTGAATGACTACACACACTGTAGAGGGATTTCTATCCATCCTTTTGATACTTAGTGTTGAAAACACATTTCTGTGTAACACAGGCAAATGCAGAGGTCATAAGGTTAGCTGATGGAAGGAGGGAGGAAGGAGACTCATGGAGCTAGCTGAGGACATCTGTAACAGAGCATTCAAGTGCCAATTGTCTGGGGACTTAGCTTCACAGTGATGCCCAGCCCTTGTCCTTATCCATCCCCTGAGAGATGCCACAAACAGAAGCAAGGACTCCCATGGGAGAACTGAGTTAGCTACAGCTGTTCAGATGTTCGCCCATACTCTCTTCCCATTCTGTCTCTATGAGAACAAGGTTGAGATAAGCACTCTCTCATTCATGCAGCACGGAACTCTGGTTCAAGTTCTTTTGCAGCAGGTAGGACAAAAAACCCAGTGCACCTACTGCCTTTTCTGCTGCTTTTACAAGTGTATCCTCTATAGGTTGTCCACAATCTTTCCTATAACTGTGAGTCCTTCCTAAATGAAATAAAACGTTTTGACACAATCACAAACTGAATACAAGAACAATGTGTCTTGCAGAGCATGCAAAATGATTGTGATGTTTTTAGAAAGCCTTGAGTGAGGGAGGTGCTATAGTTGTAGACTTCTGTGTTACAGAGATAATTATGACTGAGAAGCCATAAAACAGCTTGCAGGTACACATTTTTACTTTAAAACCCCAGTACATCCCACTGAAATTACATATACTGCATATATTCTGTTGTGAATGCTCTCTTTCAGCATCTGTACCAAGGCAAATTGTGTACAAATCACAACATCTGCTCCCTCTAGAAAATCATAAAGGAAAACAAGCCAGGCTGCCCACTATTAAGAAAGAGGGAGAAGGCGGGGGAGACAACTCAGTCAATAAAGTTTTTGCCATGCAAGCATGGGAACCTGACTAAAGTACCAGAAACTAGATAAAGAAACTAAAGAAAAAGGCAGGAAGGCTGTAATCCCAGAACCTGTGATAAGGAGATAGTGGGGGAACCTAGGAGTCCCTGCATAGTCAATCTAGCCTAGCTGGCAAGTTCTAGACCAGTGAGAGACTCTACATGAAAGGTTAAGGTGGACAGGACCAAAGAAACAACAGTTGAGGCTGTCCTTTGATACCACATGCAAGTGCACACAGGTACAATACACACACACACACACACACACACACACACACACACACACACACACACACACACACACACACACACAAGATCTCATACATAAAGGATATATCTTTGTTGTATCCCAGTATGAGAAGGGAAGGGATCTGACATGTGGAGAGTCCATAAGTAATCATATCACATAGACACTGGATTCTTTAATTAAAAATATCTGCCAAACATTCTTGAGATGGCCAGACAAAAGCTAAAACAGTGCCCACAAGATGGCATAGCCAGGAAAGGCACTTTTTTGTCAAGCCTGATGATCTGATTTCAGTCCCTAAGACCTACCTGGCAGGAGAGAACTGACTCCCACAGGTTGTGCTTACTTCTTTTTTTAAATTTAAATTAGAAACAAGCTTGTTTTACATGTCAATCCCAGTTCTCTCTCCTTCCCTTCCTCCTCTGCCCCCACTAGCCCGCCCCCCCACAGCATCCCCTTTCTGCTTCCCAGGTACGGTGAGGCCTTCCCTGGGGGATCTTCAAAGTCTGTCATATCATTTGGAGCAGGACCTAGCCCCCCTCCACGCCCCCCCCCCCGGGTGTGTCTAGGCTGAGAGAGTATCCCTCTATGTGGAGTGGGCTCCCAAAGTCCATTTGTGTCCTAGGGATAAATACTGATCCACTACCAGAGGCCCCATACATTAAGCAGACCTCCAAACTGACATCCTCATTCAGGCGGTCTGGTTCGGTCTTATGATGATTTCCCAGCAATCAGTCTGGGGTCCATGAGCTCCCCTTGTTCAGGTCACCTGTTTCTATGGGTTTCTCTAGCCTGGTCTTGACCCCTTTGCTCATCACTCCTCCCTCTCTGAAACTGGATTCCATGAGTTCAGTTCAGTGTTTAGCTGTGGGTCTCTGCTTCTGCTTCCATCAGCTATTGGATGAAGGGTCTAGGGATGTAGTCCTATGAGGTAGTCGCCAATCTCTTATCGGGGAAAGACATTTAAGGTAGCCTCTCCAGTATTGCTTAGATTGTTAGTTGGTGTCATCCTTATAGATCTCTGGACATTTTCCTAGTGCCAGATTTCTCTTTAAACCTATAATGGCTACCTCTATTATGGTATCTCTTTTCTTGCTCTCCTCTATTCTTCCCCTGACTCAATCTTGGTGCTCCCTCCTGTCCTCCTCTCTCCTCCTCTTCTCCCCTTCTCTTTCTCCTAGTTCCCTCTCCCCTCCCCCCATGCTCCCAATTAGCTCAGGAGATCTTGCCCCTTTCCCCTAATCCGGGATCCATGTATGTCTCTTTTAGAGTCCTCCTTGTTTCCTAGCTTCTCTGGTAGTGTGGATTGTAGGCTGGTAATCCTTTACTCTATGTCTAAAAATCCATTTATGAGTAAGTACATACCATATTTGTCTTTTTTGTGACTGGGTTACCTCGCTCAGAATGGTTTCTTCTAGTTCCATCCATTTGCCTGCGAATTGCAAGATTCCATTGCCCCCCCCCCCGCTAAGTAGTACTCCATTGTGTAAATGTACCACATTTTCTCTATCCATTCTTCAGTAGAGGGGCATGTAGTAGTAGGTTGTTTCCAGGATCTGGCTGTTACAAATAGTGCTGCTATGAACATAGTTGAACAGATGTTCTTGTTGTATAAATGTGCATAATTTGGGTATATGCCTAAGAGTGAAATTGCTGGATCTTGTGGTAGACTGATTCCCATTTTCCTGAGGAACCTCCATACTGATTTCCAAAGTGGCTGTACAAGTTGGCGCTTCCACCAGCAATATAGGAATGATCCTCTTTCTCCGCATCCTCTCCAGCATAAACTGTCATTAGTGTTTGTGATTTATGATTTTAGCCATTCTGACAGGAGTAAGATAGTATCTCAGAGTTGTTTTGATTTGCATTTCCCTGATAGCTAAGGATGTTGAGCACTTGCTTAAGTGTCTTTCAGCCATTTTAGATTCCTCTGTTAAGAATTCTCTGGTTAGTTCTATACCCCACTTTTTAATTGAATTATTTGGTGTTTTGGTGACTAGCTTCTCAAGTTCTTTGTATATTTTGGAAATCAGCCCTTTGTCAGATGTGGAGTTGGTAAAGATCATTTCCCATTCTGTGGGCTGCCATTTTGTCTTGTTGATTGTGTCCTTTTCTTATAGAAGCTTCTCAGTTTCAGAAGGTCCCATTTATTAATTGTCAATCTCAGTTTCTGTGCTACTGGTGTTATGTTCAGGAAGCAGTCTCTTGTACCTATTCCTTTAAGGGTGTTTCCCACTTTCTCTTCTAATAGGTTCAGTGTGGCTGGATTAATGTTGAGGTCTTTGATCCATTTGGACTTAAGTTTTGTGCATGGCAATAAATATGGATCTATCTGCAGTCTTCTACATGCAAGCATCCAGTGATGCCAGCACCATTTGCTGAAGATGCTTTCTTTTTTCCATTATATAATTTTAGCTTCTTTGTCAAAAATCAGGTGTTTGTAGGTGTGTTGGACCATATTGGGGTTTTCAATTTGATTCCATTGTCTACCTGTCTATATTTGTGCTAATACCAAGCTGTTTTCAGGACTTTAGCTTTATAATAGAGCTTGAAGTCAGGGACAGTGATACCTCCTGAAGTTCCTTTATTGTTTTGGTTATCCTGGGTCTTTGTTTTTCCATAAATTGAGTATTATTCTTTCAAGGTCTGTGAAGAATTGTGCTGGGATTTTGATGGGGATTGCATTGAATCTGTAGCTTGCTTTTGGCAAGATTGCCATTTTTACTACATTGATCCTTCCTATCCAAGAGCATGAGAGATCGTTTCTATTTTCTTGTATCTTCTTTAATTTCTTTCTTTAAAGACACAAAGTTTTTGCTATACAGGTCTTTCACTTGTTTGGTTAGCATTACCCCAAGGTATTATATATTGTCTTTTATTGTTTGTGGCAATTGTAAAGGGTGATGTTTCTCTGATTTCTTTCTCAGCCCATTAATCATCTGTATATAGTAGGGCTACTGATTTTTTCCCAACTTTTTTATTTGAATTAGAAACAGGATTGTTTTACATGACAATCCCAGTTCCCTTCTCCCACCCATCCTCCCCTACCCTTCCAACTAAAACCTTATCTATCACATATCTTTTCTGCCTCCCCTGGATGATGAGGCCTTCCATAGGGTGTCATCAGAGTCTTTCGTATGCTTTGGGATAGGGCCTAGGCCCACCCTGTTTGTCTTGGCTCCTCTATATGGAATGGGCTCCCAAAGTCCACACCTATGCTAGGGATAAATACTGGGCTTCTACAGGAGGTCTCATAGATTTCTGAGGTTTCCTCACAGAAACCCATGTTCCTGGAGTCTGGATCAGTCCCATGCTGGTATTCCAGCTATCAGACTACGGAGCAAGAGTTCCCGGATGCTCAGGTCAGCTGTTTCTGTGGGTTTCACCAGCCTGGTCTGGACCTCTATGCTCTTCACTGGTCCTTCTCTGCATCTGGGTTCCAGTTCAGATCGGTGATTAGTTATGGGTGTCTGCTTCTACTTCCACCAGCTGCTGTATGAAGGTATATAAGTCAGTCATCAATCTCATAATCAGGGGAGGGAATTGAAGGTAGCCACTCCTCCATTGCTGAGATAGTTAGCTGGTGTCATCTTTGTAGATCTCCAGACATTTCCCTAGTGCTTGGTTTCTCTGTAAACCAAAAATATGTCCCTCTATTATGATATCTCCATTCATGTTATCGAGTATTCTTCCCCTGGCTCATACTTTCTGCTCCCTCATGTCCTCGGCATCCCTCTTCTTCTCCCCTTCTCATTCCCCTACCTCCCTCCCCCTCTTCCCGTGTTCCCAATTTGCTCAACAGATCTTGAACCTCTCCCCTTCTCCAGGGGACAATGTATCTCTCTCTTAGGGACCTCCTTGTTTATTAGCTTCTTTAGCAGTGTGGATTATAGGCTGGTAATCCTTACTCTATGTCTAAAATCCACATATGAGTTTGTCTTTTTGCGATTGGGTTACCTTGCTCAGAATGGTTTCTTCTAGATCCATCCATTTTCCTGCAGATTTCAAGATTTCATTGTTTTTTTTCTGCTGAGTAGTACTCCATTGTGTAAATGTACCATGTTTTCTCTATCCATTCTTCGGTTGAGGGGCATCCAGACTGCTTCGAGTTTCTGGCTATTACAAATAGTGCTGCTATGAACATCATTGAATTTATGTCCTTGTTATATGAATGGGCTTCTTTTGGGTATATGCATAAGAGTGGAATTGCTGGATCTTGTGGTAGACTGATTCCCATTTTTTTGAGGAGTCATCATACTAATTTCCAAAGTGGCTGTACAAGTTGGCACCCCCACCAGGAGTGGAGAATGTTCCCCTTTCTCCACATCCTCTCCAACATGAACTGTCATTGGTGTTTTTGATTTTGGCCATTCTGACAGGATTAAGATGGTATCTCACAGATGTTTTGATTTGCATTTCCCTAATGGCTAAGGATGCTGAACACTTTCTTATGTGTCTTTCAGCCATTTTAGATTCCTCTATTGAGAATTGCCTATTTAGTTCTGTACCCCACTTTTTAATTGGGTTGTTTGGTGTTTGGGGGACTAGCTTCTTGAGTTCTTTGTATATTTTGGAGATCAGCCCTCTGTCAGATGTGGGGTTGGTGAATATCATTTCCCAGTCTGTCGGTTGACGTTTTGTCTTGCTGACTGTCTCCTTTGCTTTACAGAAGCTTCTCAGTTTCAGGAGGTCCCATTTATCAATTGTTGACCTCAGTGTCTGTGCTACTGGTGTAATGTTCAGGAAGCAGTCTCCTGTAACAATTAATTCAAGGGTATTTCCCACTTTGTTTTCTAATAGGTTGAGTGTAGCTGGATTTATGTTGAGATCTTTGATCCATTTTGACTTAAGTTTTGTGCAAGGTGATAGGCTTGGATCTAACTACAGTCTTGTATATGTCTGCAACCAGTTATGCCAGCACCATTTGTTGAAGATGTTCTCTTTGTTCCATCGTATAAATTTGGATTGTTTGACAAAAATCAGGTGTTCATAGGTGTGTGGGGTAATAACAGGGTTTTCAATTCTATTCCATTGGACTACCAGTCTAATTTTGTGTCAATACCAAGCTGTTTTCAGGACTATAGTTCTGTAATAGAGCTTGAAGTCCGGGATGGTGATGCCTCCACAAGTTCCTTTGTTGTATAGGGATGATTTGGCTATCCTGGGTCTTTTGTTTCTCCATATAAAGTTGAGAATTGTTTCTTTCAAGGTCTGTGAAGAATTGTGTTGGGATTTTGATGGGGATTGCATTGAATCTGTAGATTGCTTTTGGCAAGATTGCCATTTTTACTATGTTGATCCTACCTATCCAAGAGCATGGGAGATCTTTCCATTTTCTGGTATCTTCTTTAATTTCTTTCTTTAGAGACTCAAAATTCTTACGGTACAGGTCTTTCACATTTTTGGTTAGTGTTACCCCAAAGTATTTTATGTTGTTTGTGGCAATTGTAAAGGGTGATGCTTCTCTGATTTCTTTCTCCACCAATGTGTCATCTGTATATAGTAGGGCTGCAGTTTTTTTGAGTTAATCTTGTATCCTGCCACTTTGCTGAAGGCATTTATCAGCTGTAGGAGTTCCCTGGTTGAGATTTTCGGGTCACTTGTGTAGACTATCATATCATCTGCAAATAGTGAGTGTTCGACTTTTTCCTTCCTGATTTGTATTCCCTTGATCTCCTTTGTTGTCTTATTGCTCTAGCTAGAACTTCAAGGACAATATTGAAGAAGTATGGAGAGAGTTTACAGCCTTGTCTTGTTCCTGATTTTAGAGGAATTGCATTGAGTTTCTCTCCATTTAATTTGATATTGGCTGTTGGCTTGCTGTATATTGCTTTTATTATGTTGAGGTATGTTCCTGTTATCCCTGATTTCTTCAGGACCTTTATCAAGAAGGGATGTTGGATTTTGTCAAAGGCTTTTTCAGCATCTAGTGAGATGATCATGTGATTTTTTTCCTCAGTCTGTTTATATGGTGGACTACATTGCTGGATTTTCATATGTTGAACCATCCTTGCATTCCTGGGATGAAGCCTACTTGATCGGGATGGATGATTTCTCTGATGTGTTCTTGGATTCGATTTGCCAATATTTTATTGAGAATTTTTGCGTCAATGTTCATGAGGGATATTGGTCTGTAGTTCTCTTTCTTAGTTGTGTCTTTGTGTAGCTTGGGTATCAATGTTATTGTAGCCTCGTAAAAAGAGTATGGCAATGTCCCTTCTGCTTCTATTTTGTGGAACAATTTGAGGAGTATTGATATTAGCACTTCTTTGAATTTCTGGTAGAATTCTGCAGTGAATCCATCTGGCCCTGGGCTTTTTTTGGTTGGGAGAACTTTTGATGACTGCTTCTATTTCCTTAGAGGTTATAGGTCTGTTTAAGTTGCTTATCTGTTCTTGATTCAATTTTGGTAAGTGATAACTGTCCAGAAAATTGTCCATTTTCTTTCAATTTTCAAATTTTGTGGAGTACAGGTTTTCAAAGTATGACCTGAAGATTCTCTGGATTTCCTCAGTGTCCGTTGCTATGTCCCCCTTTTCATTTCTGATTTTGTTAATTTGCATGATCTCTCTCTGCCTTTTGCTTAGTTTGGATAGTGATTTGTCTATCTTGCTGATTTTCTCGAAGAACCAACTCTTTGTTATATTGATTCTTTGAATTGTTTTCTTTGTTTTGACTTTATTGATTTCTGCCCTCAGTTTGATTATTTCCTGGTGTCTGCTCCTCCGGGGTGTATTTGCTTCCATTTTTTCTAGAGCTTTCAGCTGTGATGTCAAATCTCTGGTGTGGTATTCTCTAGTTTTTTCATGTGAGCACTTAGAGCCATGAACTTTCCTCTTAGTATTGCTTTCAAAGTGTCCCATAAGTTTGGGTATGTTGTGTCAACATTTTCATTGAATTCTAGGAAGTCTTTAATTTCTTTCTTTATTTCTTCCTTGACCCAGGAATGTTGCAATTGTGTGTTGTTCAATTTTCATGAGTTGGTAGATTTTTTGCACTTTGATTTGTTTTTTGATTTCTTTAAAGCATGGTGGTCTGATAAGACACAGGGGATTATTCCAATTTTTTTGTACCTGTTGATGTTTGCTATGTTACCGAGAATGTGGTCGATTTTTGAGAAGGTTTCATGTGATGCTGAAAAGAAGGTATATTCTTTTGTGTTTGGATAGAAAGTTCTATAAATGTCTGTTAATCCCAATTGGGTCATAATTTCTGTTAGTTCCTTTGTCTCTTTGTTAAGTTTCTGTCTGGTGGTCCTGTCCAGTGGTGAGAGTGGGGTGTTGAAGTCTCCCACTATAACTGTGTGAGGCCTTATTTGTGATTTGAGTTTTAATAATGTTTCTTTTACAAATGTTGGTGCCTTTGTATTTGGGACATAGATGCTTAGAATTGAGACTTCTTCCTGATGGATTTTTCCTGTGATGAATATGAAATGACTTTCTTCATCTCTTTTGACTGATTTTAGTTTGAAGTCTGTCTTGTTAGATACTAGGATAGCTACCCCAGCTGGTTTCTTGTGTCCATTTGATTGGAGTATCTTATCCCAACCCTTTACTCTGAGGTAATGTCTGTCTTTGAATTCGAGGTGTGTTTCTTGTATGCAGCAGAAGGATGTATTCCGTCTTAGTGTCCAATCTGTTAGCCTGTGTCTTTTTATAGGCTAGTTAAGACCATTAATACTGAGGGAAATTAAGGTCCATTGAGTGTTTATTCTTGTTTGTTTTTGGTTTGTTGTTGGTACTAGTATTGTATGTGGATTTACCCTGCCTTTTATTTTGTGTTTTTGTAGAGTGGGATTATCTATTGCCTATGTTTATGCCAGTGTAGTTAATTTCCTTAGGTTGAAGTTTTCCTTCCAGTACTTTCTGTAGGGCTGGATTAGTGGTTACATATTGTTTAAATCTTCTTTTGTCATGGAATATCTTGTTTTCTCCATTTATAGTGATTGAAAGCTTGCTGGGTATAGTAGTCTGGGCTGGCATCCATGTTCTCTCAGAGATGGTAGAATATGTATCCAGGACCTTCTAGCTTTCAGAGTTTCCATGGAGAAGTCTGGTGTAATTCTGGTTGGTTTTCCTTTATATTTTACTTGGCCTTTTTCCCTTGCTGCTATTAATATTTTTCTTTATTCTGTACGTTTGGTGTTTTAATTATTGTGTGATGAGGGGACTTTCTTTTATGGTCCACTCTATTTGGCGTTCTGTAGGCTTCTTGTACTTTCATTGGCATGTCTTTCTTTAGGTTGGGAAAGTTTTCTTCTATGATTTTGTTGAATATGTTTTCTGCACCTTTGGGTTGGGTTTCTTCACCTTCTTCTATACCTTTTATCCTTAGGTTTGGTGTTTTCAAGGTGTCCCATATTTCCTGGATATTTTGTGTTAAGGATTTGTTAGACTTCAGATTTTCTTTGCTTTACGAGTTTATTTCCTCTAGTTTGTCTTCAGTGTCTGAGATTCTGTCTTCCATCTCTTGTATTCTATTGGTTATGCTTGCATCTCTGGTTCCTGATTGTTTACTCAGCTTTTCCACTTCCAGCATTCCCTCTGTTTGTGTTTTCTTTATTGTCTCTAATTCAGTTTTCCGGTCTTGAACTGTTTCCTTCAGCTGTTTAATTGTATTTTTTGGCTTTTTTGGCTTTCCTTGATTTCTTGCATCTTTTGGTTTGTCTTTTCTTCTATTTCTCTGAAGGATTTTCTGATTTCCTCTCTTAGGTTCTCTATCATCTGCATGAAGTTGTTTTTAAGGTTGCTCTCTTCTGCTTCTTCTGTGGTGGGATGTTCATGTCTTGCTGTTGTAGAGTCCCTAGACTCTGGTGGTGTCATATTGGTTTTCCTGTTGTTGGATGTGTTCTTATATTGTCATCTTCCCATCTCTTGTTCCAGTGGGTACAGTTGGTGTCACTTCCTTTCCTGGTGTGTGTGGGTCCGGTGTTCTCTTCAGGTGTGTGCAATTGACTTTGATACTCTGATGGGTTTCAAGTTGGGTGCAGGCAGGTCTAAGGCACTCACTCTCCAGGTGGGTGAGAGCAGCACTGGTTCAGAGATGTCAGCAGACTCTGGTTGCTTGGTCCTCAGGGGTCGAGTCATCCTGTCAAAGATCCCTGGGCAGGGTTTGCCAGGGTGGGCAGATGGAAGGTGGACCCTAGGCAGGGGTTGAAGCAGCTCCCCGCTACACTCTCTGCACTCTGTGGGGGCCGGAATAACCCAGTGATCTCGGCAGAGTCAGGATCCCAGGGCCCTCAGGGACTGATTCTGGCTACTGATTTTTTTTTTAATTAATCTTGTATCCTGCCACTTTGCTGAAGGTGTTTATCAGCTGTAGGAGTTCCCTGGTAGAATTTTTCGGGTCACTTATGTAAACTATCATGTCATTTGCAAATAGTGAAAGTTGGGGTTGTGCTCACTTCTACAAGTGCATCATGACATGCACACAACACCCCTAACGTGTGTGTGTGTGTGTGCGCGCACACACACACACACACACACACACACACACACACACACACAAATAAATCTTTAAAAATACATAAAGCATGAAAAGAAAAGTTTAAGAAGGCATATTTTAGACCACAATGCATTTCCTGGACACTCCTGTACCAATCTCCCGAACCACAGCTCTGCTTTTAAAGACAAAACAAAACAAAATGAAAACACATATGAGTCCTCCCTTAGAAAAAGGACAGCCTCACTATGCAGCCCACGCTCCCCTGAAACTCATGATTGCCCTGCCTCAGTTTCCCAAGTGCTGGGATTACAGGCATGAGCTATAATACCTGCCCTTTTTGTTCATTGCTGGTGTTTCAACCCAGGGCCTTGTTCATGCTGTGAAAGTACTTTGTCACAGCATTAACTTACCCAGTCCAAATGTTACCCTAATCAGCAACTGATAAAAACAGATCCTGGCACTTGGCATGATGGCTTGGTTGATAAAATGTTTGCTGAACAAGCATGTGGGCCTAACTTTGACCCTCAGTACACATGTAAAAGGCTAGGTCTGGTGTTACATGCTTTTAATTCTAGTGCTGGGGTTGGCTTGGAGGCAGGTGGATCTCTGGAGTTCAGTAACTAACAAGTCTAGCCTGTGCAAGCCCAAGTTAGGAAGCAGACAATGTCAGAACAAAGTGAAGGGCACCAGGGGAGCTGTACCTGAGCTTGACTCCTGACTTTCGCACACATGTGTACATCTACACACAGACACAGACACAGACACAGACACACACACACACACACACACACACACACACACACACACACACACACACACACCACCTATTGGCATAGGCCAGAAAATATAATTTGTTATCTTCTTGCTTTTCAACCTCAAATCAAAAATGTTTGTGAGAGAAATAGGCCAGAAGGTGGGGAGAATTCAGAGGATATTCCTATCTCTAGTCAAGAGGATCAAAATTTTGTATTTGACTAAATTCAGAAACCAATACTTCGCTATTGGAATATCCTGGTTTCACTCAACCTACACCTGGAACAAACAGCAACCCAGATCAAAGTCCTGCATGAACATGCTCTGGCAGAATGGCTATTAATCCATAGTCGCACTTACTACTGGAGTCACTCACTGGAAACTCAGTGTACCTCATATGGAGATTCACATGGCAATTTCTTGTCAGACTGGGGTGCCAGGGCATGGTGTGCTCCTGTGCACATTATCAGGATCACTGATCATGCCAATCAGTGTCTCTCCTCTGACTTAATGCTAGGAAGCTCAGAAGGAAGTTTTAGTAGAGCTTTATGTATTGTATGCTAATTTCAGTGTTACCCCAGTTACAGGCCTGGCAGTTCTCTCTTCCTATAAAATTCCTTTTTAGAATCTTGGAAACTTCAAGTTGGAAATTTGGCTTCTTTAAACAGAAGGGAACTGGATATACCAGAGGCAACTAAGTTAGCCTTTAGTTCCCCTTGTCAATTAAAAAATGCATTATAATTAAAAAACACTCTATATAAAGTCATTGGCCAGCATCTTCCCCAGGTGGAAGATAAGAGCAGAAGGTAAGGCAGTCTATTTGGCGAGAGCTGTGCATGTGGTCACGATGAGCAAACATTTCAACTAAGAAATGGCTGCATCTGCTTCTAAGGGAGCTGGGCTATGCACTATAACTGTCTACCACAATTCCATGAATACTTCGTATATAGCTACGTAGACTCCGATAGTAGAAGCAGTGATAGTTTGTAAGCACTCGATATTTCAGCCAGAAAAGTTTGATGAAATTTCAAAGAATCCTCAGAAGCACCTTGTGAGCCACAATTTATGCTAGGTTGAGTTTCTCTGTGCAAGGATAGTAAGCCTGAAGAGCATCCTTGTGGGGATACAGTGCTCACAAAAGGAGAGGATCAATTCCACCATAGGTTTGTCTTATTTCAGGGTCCTGGTCAATAGTAACTGTTATCACAGTGCCTTCCATGTAAGTACTTCTTTCCACCAGGTCAACTGTGGTTTAAACAAAACATGATATTTGCCTTTAGTCGTAGGAAGTGCTGCATGAGTGGTAAGTGTCTCCCACTTGTTCACAAAGAACTCTAGAGATTTCACTTCTAAAAACACTGAAAGGATTTGAACCTCTCAAAAATATGGAATTTTTATATTTCCATGCCCTGTGCAACTAATACCAACACAGAGGATATATATCTGATGCTATTATAAAGTATTTCTATATACTATATAGTAGTATATAGTAGCTTTATGAGAGAACAATGAAACATGTGGTTCAAATGTAATGCACATATATGTCTGTCTAAAGATGAGACCTCAGGTTCAATGTTAATTCATGTGAAAATGGTCCATGAGAGGTGTGTCCTGAAAAATACAAAATTGCAAATTCCAGATCATGCTAATAAAACGTAAGGATTCACTTCATCAAGCAGAAATATAATTTTATTTATTGGTGATCTTGATTACAAAACCAAAAATAGAGGTCAGAAAACATTAATTTCTGGACCAATAAGCAATATACACACACAAAGCCTTCTACTCAGCTGCTTGTAAATGTTACTTCCTGTCAACTTGTTCCACATCCTAGCAATTGGAGTGTATTTAATATGTATATATGCTATCAGAATATATAGATACTTGATTTACATACTTGACTTCCCAAACAACTTAAAGGGATTTTCCTCCCCACGTCTGCTCCTCCACACCATTGGCAGGAAACTGCCCCATTTCCTCACTTATACTAGTAGTCATCACTGGTGTTTGGTGTCTGGGAATCATCATAAGAAGAGAAGTGAAGGAAGAGTCTGATTACAGGCTTGTGGTGGGGCAAGCCTGTAATCCTAGCACAAAGACAGGGCGGAGGGGGCGGGATCCAGGGTTTGAGGCCAGTGTAGACTGCTCTTGAGACCCTGATGGAATGGAAGAAGAAGGGAAAGAGGAGAGGGAAGGAAAGGAAGGAAAATGGGAATGTGAGGAAAGGAAAGGGAGCAGAAAGGATGGGAGAAGACAGAAAGAAAAGGGAAAGAAACTGGAAATGGAAGGAGGAAATGGTAGGGGAGGAGAGGAGCTGGAGAGAGGAGGGGAGAAGAGGAAAGGAAAAGAGAGTAGTTAGGGATGAATAATTATAGGAAAGGATGGAAGATGGGAGGGAGAAGATAGGTAGAGGATAGAGAAGAGGGGAGGGAAGTTAAAATAAAATTCCGTTATATGTAGCTACTACTCCCAAGCCCCTAGAAGAGACCCAACTGTAAGCCCATGGAAGTAAAAGGTGAACCACTTTAACTCACTTTCAGTTTTTTAAGGCTTCTTATCTCCCAAGGCACCCTCAGAACTCTACCCTTATCTTCCCGGTCCTCCACCTGTACCCCTTTCATACCGCCATCCCGCCTCTGGAGATGGTCTCTGACCTCAACCCCCATCAATCCAGGCTTCTCTGAGCCTCTCCTCTGAGTCAAGTCCACTTCCATTCTATCAGAAATGAAGATTTCTGGATTGTGCCACTGCTGCTCAGCACACGAAGCCACTTCTTTGCCCCATTACCAGCCATGGCATATTCCTTCTTCCAAATGGAAATTCTGAACCAAACCTTGTAGAGAAACAGCTTCACCTATGGTGTGTGGGTTCTGACTCCTGTAGGCATTCCTAGCCTTCCGATGCAGTTTGGAATTAACCTTGAAACTTGAGCACCAAAGATAATACATTTTTCTACAGGGAAATTATGACAAATTTACTCCCCTCCCCCCAAAATCACTCAAACAACAGCTCTGGACATAGTCTTTACTTGAGTTGGAGTCTCCCTATTTGAAGTGTCTGTGCCATCTTTACCATTCTTATCTTTCTGTGGATCACCAGGTAAAATTCAATGTATCATCAGTTATCCTCAGCTGCCTGACCACATCCACACAATCCCTAGAATCCTTGGAGTGATTTATCAATTTCCTATCTACTCAAAACCAGGGCATCTTTGGAGAAGACTACTTTCCTGGTCACCCTTTCAAGTGGGGACCTGGATTCTCTTCTTCCCACATACTACTAGACACTCAGTGATGAACTTTTTTGTTGCTCTTTTAAAACACATCCAGGGTTTGTTCCTTTTCCCAGCGCAAGAATTTTTCAGTATTGAGTTTAAAAAACTAAAATTGACCACTAAAACACCCCCTTTTGCTTTGTTTCAAGACAGGGTTTCTCTGTGTAGCCCTGGCTGTCCTGGAACTCACTCTGTAGACCAGGCTGGCCTCAAACTTAGTGATAATGCCTGCCTTTGTCTCCCAAGTGCTGGGATTAAAGGTATGCACCACTACCACCCAGCAGCCAAAATACCCCTTTGATGCTGTGTCTTCTAGTTTAGTCTTCCATTGACTTCAGAAGTCCTGAGAGCATTAAACACCTCTTACCTCTGTGTTCTAATATCTTAGACTGTCCTGAGTTGTCCCCACTGTCTTTCCCCAATATCAGTACACCAAAGCAACACTTGTCAATGCCACACACACTCTTCATAGTCACAGCTACTTGGTTCCTTCCTTCACAAACACTACTTGCCTTTCAAATTACCATGCTTTCCTTTGTTGTTTTATATTTTTCCTTCCCCAGAGATAACTCTTAAGACCCTTTATCTTCCATTTCCATCCTCATTTCTTAAATGGTTCTTTCTGTGTAGTATTGTACATTTAAATAGTAACTCTGAACTAACAGCTCCCAAACTTGCAGTAGTAACATTATCCAGCTGCTAGCTTAGCAGTTGCCTTGTTTTGACATCCTCTAGGCTTGTCTGGGTTAAATACAAAGCTGGCTTCATAACTTCTCACCTTAGTTTCTAGTCAATCCCTTCTTGGTCTTTGTAATCCAACAAATTGTGTTACCTTCCAGCTAACCCTTCAGGCTAAAAACCAGACAGCCATCCTTAGTGACACACTTTCTCTTGCACAAAAGGAGATGATATTTATGCAGGCCTGTACAATAGATTTCACACTTGATCATGTCTCTGTCATGTGAGCACACTCATGTGCACATTCTGTTTATTCCTGGGGTGACATCTGTACCCAGTGCCTAGTTACAAAGCATGAGCAAAGACAATGTTTAGGGTTGAGGTCTCAGGTGTGAGTTGGTTACCACCTCTAGCACTACATGGAAAGAATAGTATATACTTTCATTTCTATTTCTCACTTTGATGTCAATATGTATGCAAAATAAGATTCATTTTAATACCTTGGAAGCGCTAATGTGCTTTTTAAGCTCAACAGAGGGGATAAGCTGGCTAAGCAGCTCAGAAGAGTCATGCTTGCTCTGGTTCCAGCCAATGCACTTGTGTTTACGTCACAGCCATGATGTGTCTCCCAAATGCACAAAAAGGGCTTCTGTGATAAGCATGATACAAGACCAGTTGAAATGACTGCTGTTATTTCCATGCGGAGACAAAAGTCTCTATTACAGTAGGATTCACGGGTCAGTAAAAATAAATGCTGATAATGAAGAATTAGGTATGCATGGGGCTTAAGTATATGGGAAATGTTTCTTTACATTTTTCTTAAGTTTGCTGTGATTACCTCTCTAGAAAATAAGTTTTAATGTTTTTTAGAAAGAAAATTTATTTTTAAAAACTCTAGCCAGAGATATCATACAAGGAATTCTTTAAAGTGGAGAATTTTTAGACAATAACTTCTTGTTTTAGCACACTAATATTCTCATAAAAAAGAACAGCTTAGCAAACATATTTGCTTTTGGTATGGTTGGTTGAGTTGAGTCATTCCACAACAATAAACAGAATGAGGAAAAAGGAAACACATTTGAGAAAGTGCCTCCCTGCCTCTCACGCTACACTAGAGGGTTCCTTGACTTAATTCATGTTTGCTAAACCTGACATCCGAGATTTTAAAAACAGATAAGTATACAAATCAAGAAAGGGATCTACGTTTTAAATGTCTCAAATGTATTTTTACAGGAAAACACAGCACAAATTTTGTCAGCCGGTATGATCCCCGATTTAATAGTTGGATCCAACTCCCACCCATGCAGGAAAGGTGAGTGTTCATTTCTTTTGTTGGTGACATGAAGCAATGTTGCCCAGAAGCATCAGTGCGATGTGCTAAGCAACACTGAGCAGAGTCTATGAAAGACATAAGGCAGAGTACTAACCTTGGCTTACCCAAGTTACATTGCTAACCTTGTCAATGCAAAAGGAAAGAGTAAGTCATTTATCTGTCCTCACATAAGGAGAAAAAATGCAGCTTATCTTCTTTGACCATAGTGATCACATTTTGCAACAGACTGTTTAACCAACAGTTGTATGGTTATTATCAACGGCAATGTATCTTAGTTCTCAAAACATAAGGCGCCACCCTCATAGTGGTCCCTGTGTCAATGCAAAAGTTTTTTTATATTAAATATTGAAGTATTCAACATAAGATTTAATATAAAAACTTGAGATTTACCATTTAAATCTGTATTTAAGTTTAATATTGCAAGAACGCAAATCATTTATATGTGCCTCTTCAAGAATAGGTCATCTATTGGCTTTAAAGAAGTAGTCTTAGCTGGCAAGGCTGGCACATGCCTGTAATTCCAGCACTTGGGAGATGACGGCAAGATAATCAGAAAGCTCCAGACCATTCTGAGTTACATGAGACCCTGTCCCCCAAAACAAAACAAAAATTGCCATCCATGCATAGTATGTTTGTCTTGCCCTAGTCTCTTAGCGAAACATGGGTAATGTATGGATAGGTATTTTATTTTTCCTAGCTGTATTCAGTCATGATGCCATGTCTTTGTACACATATGATAATGTATGTGCACATAAGATTTTAAACACTTGACTCTATTGACCTCTTTTTAAGTAAATTATCCAATAAGATACTGACAATGAACTAAAACTTATTTCCTCATCGTCATCAAGAATTGGAAAAGAAGCAATCAGCTATGTTTTTTTTCTTGCCTGTTCAGAAAATGAACTCCCTCCATATCTGTTTTACCATTCAAATAGATTGCAGTGAGATCAAACTATATCCTTAGCATAAATTTCATGTGAAAAGTAATCTTCATGAAATAGCATATATTCCAAAATGGGCATTTCTAGAACAAGACAATATGAATCTATTTAAGTGTATTAAGAAGCTCAATATCTTTCCACCCCACATAAGTAAATTAAAACTCTTTTAGATGGGCGCAGAAGCACATGTTTACAACCCCAGCACTCAGAAGCCTGATGCAGAAAAATAGTGACTTGGAGGTCAGCCTGGGTTGTCCTGTGAGACACTGTTGCAAATATGTAAATAACCTTCCAAAATATTAAGATTAAAATTGAGACTCTTTGAGGAGACATTATAAGCTGGGAATGTCCATACAGTATATTAGGTACCATGAGCCCATTTAAGAAAATCTCTCACTCTCCACTGTACCTCAAGAAATATTGCCAAGTCAATCAACGTCATAACAAATTTCTTGAGCCACAAGTCTCCTGCTGTCTCTCTCTAGAATATTCCATTCCTTTCTTTTGGGGATGAGCTTCTGGTGACTATTACTGTAACTGTCCTACTTTGCCTTTTAATCAAAACCATCTTCTAGAAAGTTTTATTTACAAAGGAATTGCCGACACATGTTTGAGATGTCATTCTCTCATCATCACTGTCCCCTTTGCTGGGGGCTGTACACCATGATAATTAACCTTCATGCCTTCAGCTTGGAAGGCATAACTCACGTTGCGGTCAATTATCTCACTATACAGCCCCTAAGGATGGAAAGTATTTCTACAAAAACCTAATTAGTAATTTTTTTTTAGAATGTGCATTGTTTACTTGATAGTCTATAATGACTTCCTCTGAGGCAGGGTGGCCTCTCATGGCAAGGTCCTACTTAGACAATTTTTAGCAGCTCACTGACCTGACAAAAAGACCTGCCATGGTCTGTTGCTGCCTGGCAGCCACCGTTGACAGGATGGACTGTTTAGCGTTTCTCTGGAAGTCATTATGGTATATCATGTCAGGTCCTCAGTAGAAGAAGTTTTCTTTCTTTCTCTTTTGTTTTAAGATTTAGACAATCAACACGAGCTGAGTAAGAAACCACAGATCTCACCCACTGGCCTTCTAGTGTCATTTCCCCTGTGAGACGGCTGATCCAGGCAGCTGTCCATCACTCCAATGAAGTGTGCCTTCTGCCATTGCCAGCTTCCATTCAAACTAGCAGTGGCCACTGGTGCTCTCATTGATGGTTAAACACAAGAGAAAGAAACCCAAGATAGATGAGAAACTCAAGATCAGAGATACTTATTGAAACATTTAAGTTAATTTTACAAGCCATAGATCATGAATCAAACCAGAAGTTCCTCATCCACCTGTTCCTTATTATTCTCCTGCCAAATGGTTGAGACATTCTTATGCTGCGAAGTTATCAGATTGATTGAGAATAAGAGAAATAGGTTGTACGTCATCACAGGGGTAAATCGCCCTTACAGGGCTGGGAATAGATTTCTAGGCTATTTTACCTAATGGAGTCTTCTAAAGCTGCTGGTGCCCTCTTTGTCTCTTTGTTCAGCAGGGAGTTGAACATACAGCCTCTAGGCTTACTCAACCCTGAATGAGCTCATAAAGTCCATGCTTTCCAGCTATGAATTTATAAGCAAAAGATTAAATGGAAATACAATTTTAATGTACACAATGGAAGTCAATGACTACTTTCCCTCAGAATACTCCAATGACCAACAGTTAAGCAAGGAAGGACAAAGTCCTATAAGCCCCTTTGGCATCATGTTCGACTCATGACAGGTCCAGTGGTGTACCCACATGTGAGCCTGCCAGGCTCCAATGATCAGCTCCAAACCCATCCCTACATGAAGGGCCCTGCTTAAACCCAGTGAGTCACAAAACAAAACAAAAACAAAACAAAACAAAAAGATGTAAAGTTGGGAAAGGGTGTTGTAGGGAGGAGGGAGTTGGTGAGGGAAAATGGGAAATGATATGGGTAAGAGTAACCAGAATGCATTATACACATGAATGAAATTGTCAATGGATACATTTAATAAGAATTACAATAATAAAAATGAATGCCGATGAAGTATTTTGGTCTTAGATTTAGTATTTGATTCTGCAGGAAGAAAGGAAAAACTTGAAAAATTAGAACAAGAGAATTGTTTTGGTAACTTCTATTTTCAAAGTAAAATGGGCATTTCATACTTAGCAATAAAGAATCATTTTTACCCCCTAGCTATTAGTCTAAAATATGGGAGGCAAAAACAGTTTGGGGAGCAACAACAGCCCACTGTTTCACTGAGTGAAAAGCCAGAAGCTAACATGCCTAAAACATTCCCAAATTTAAATACTATTGGAGAAACTGTGGGAGACAATATTCATCTTAAAAAGTCTGTTGTTTTTAACTTGATAATTTAATTCAACAATTCAAACTAAGGTAAGGTTCCAGCAATTCAGTCTTATGCTTTATTATAAGTATCATTTTTTTTGGTTTTTTGAGAGAGGGTTTCTCTGTGACTTTGGAGGCTGTCCTGGAACTAGCTCTTGTAAAACAGGATGGTCTCAAACTCACAGAGATCCGCCAGGCTCTGCCTTCCAAGTGCTGGGATTAAAGGTGTGAGCCACCACCGCCTAGCTGGATAAGTATCATTTAATGCAGCTAGAAGATCAATATGTAGATATACAAATAGACAGATAAATGATATATCAGTGATAGAAAATGATAGAATATATATTCATATTCATATATGATAGACAGTCTTTGCTAACTATTGCTTCCGGCAGTGAGAGCAAGGAGAAGTGAGAGGAGGAAGAAATGAACAATTTGAACTTACAACAGTGTGATTTCACTAAGGAATATTAAATTGTCTTGAAGTTACTTTCAAAAACAATAAAAGCACAAGTCAAATAAATGAGTTCTTTTTATAGATTTGAGGGGGGAAATCTAGTCGGGTAAAAATCTGAGCTTGTAGAAGGTACTCAGTGTTGACAGACCACCAAGCACTTGTTCTGTAATGCATTTCAGGAACATACAAGTTGGCCCAGAGAGGGAGTCTGGGGTTATTCACCATCATTACTGTAGGAATTTTTACCCCCCAAATAGCATTTTGAATAAGAAGTTAGACCTGATGGTTTTTTTCCAATTTAGATCCTAAATCCACTGTGTTTGTCTGGGACTGGGAGTACAGGTGGATCATCAGAGGGGGTCACACTGCCTGGAACAGAAACCAGTTCTGATGGGCTGACTTGGTTCAGAGGGCAAGGAACCATCAGAGCAAAATGAGAAAACTGGAATGGAGACCATAAAAGTGGAATTCAGACTGCTAAAGGGAGTGTTCCCCCATTTATCACTACCTCAACATCCATTATGATTAACTGTAGCCTTCTGGGTCAGTCCTGAGAAGGACTCATCCTTCCCACCTACAATCAGTAGTCCAATTCCACACTGATGATTCTTCAGTGCAATCTGTAAAGGATCCTCTCAGAGACCTCCAAAGCCATCTCAGAACCATCTGGAAGAAGTACACTGCCCCCTCTGTCCATGATGACGTGAAGCACTTGTCTTTTGAAGACCCATGTCATTCTTTTCAATGAAACAGTTTAAATTGAAAAGAAAAGAGCATTAAATAATTTTGACAGATCATATTCATTAGAAATCAATTGGAATCTGTTTATTCAAGTGGAAGGAGTCAGTGGACCAGCTCTGTGAAGCTTACTTTGTAACTTTTAAAATCCTAATTTTATACTTAGATGAGATTCATACACACACATACACACAGTACTAAGGTTCCAGAACACAAAAAATAGTCTTTGCTTTATGAAATCTGACTCACCTTTAATTTTTTCCCCCACTTTTCTCCTTCTAATTCCTTCCATTGTTACTGTTTTCCATCACATTCCAAATCTTCCAAAGCATGTACTTCATTGAAAAATATGGATGAGAGGTAGAAAAGAGAACATTCAAAATATTAGCCTAATCAGGACAATGTAAGACTATCACAAAAGTTGAATGCAGTATTAACTCCAAACAATATTACACTTAAATAGTGATAAATCATCTGAGCAAATATGACCCCTTGGCTGTCACTTCAGTAACACAAGCTGAGCATCTGTAATCTGAAATACATCCAGTGTGATTTGCATGTAACTTCAGGTGACATATTCACAGTAAAACATATGCACATTAAACATATTGCATAAAATTATCAATATGGATACTCATAACTGGCAAAAGTGCTAAGAACAAATAACCATGAGTTATTTATCAACCTCCCTCCCAAGAAGGCTCAGGAAAGGTGTTAAAGGTGGGTGGAATTGTGAGAACTGGAGGGTGGGGAAGAGTACTGTGAAATGCTATCTTGTCAACAAGGTGTGGCTGTTGCACATACAAACTCACAGTAGCCATAGTTATCTTGTCAAGACCTGAACAAGATCAAGCCAGTTAAAATTCCAGCCTGGATGAAGAGGGTTTTCAAAGCCCCAACCCTAGCTGAAGACCTATTGGTAGTTATCAGCTGAGAGAAGAAGAGTCACATATTTTAGGCTCATGGGCCATATTCCAGTGGATGGCCCCATATTCATGCACTAATTGGATTCAGCAGATACAATAAAAAAGAATATTTTGTGCATCTAAGTACTGTTTAAAGATCAAATGAAGTGTAAGTGTATAAAGTCTGTATAAAACCAAAATGCATTTTGTGTTTAGATTTGGGTTCCTTCCACATCTATCTAAATATGTCTAAATGCAAAGTTTCCTGAAATCCAAAACATTTATGGTCCTGAGCACTAATATGAGAGCCTTGTAATATATTAGGAAGAGTTCATGAGAGCCAATTTTTAACTTTTATCCAGGTAAAGATCACCTGGCAGTTTCTGAGAATAAACACATAGTAGGCACTGATACAAGCACATGGACTATCTGCACGCACCTCATGGGATGTTCTCTCACCGTCCCCATGTTACTGGAGAGCAATCTGAGCCTGAGAGAAGTTACGTACCAGATCAAAGGTCACACACCTAGTGTACCACACCAGTCTGTCTAGTTGTGTAAGTCACATTGTCTGTCAAGGTGTCATGCACTTGCCCCTAGATGTTTCAGTAATTCATACACACAACCTTGAATATCTCCAAATACTATGTAGGACCTGATTAAAAATTCTAAGTATCCATATTACAATTGATGCTACACAAGAATTTTAGCATCAATTTTTATAGAGCCTATTAATTAATCCAGTGTAAATCATGTCCTTCAGGGCCTTGACATTTACCAGCAATATTTATTCATCAGTGGATCACATGTATGCCATCCTGGTCATCATAGACCTGGCCATCCTAACATAGACCTCTGAGCCTTTCAGATTTCTTACTTCTCATGTCTTACTAGGTATGTCTTCCATATTCTTGTATTACCACAGTTTTCAGTTCAATTCTTTCCATTTCTTCTGTTGAAAGTCTAAATTCAGCTTCCCAATATCTCCTTCCTAAATCATGGCCTACTTCACAATTGGTCACCTATCTTTTCAATAAACTTCATACACTTTGCCTTTGAAAGTATAGCATGCAAACACTGTCAGTAGCCTCTCTTGAACAGAGAACTAAAATCATTCAGAAACCTTACTAGAATCAATACCAAAAGCTCCCTGGATGAAATTCCTGTGATCGGTATTAGAAGAGCCAAACATATATGTTAAAAGTCAAATATATAGAAACACTAGACAAAGTTCACAGAAGTTGTTCTATTTGCAGTTGTACTAGGAGGGGAAAATGATAATTGAAGAGAAATTTTGATGATGCAGTTTTCTAATAAATTGGGAACAATGACCCTTGAAGGACCATAGAGAAAGTGAATGTCAAGATAATTTATTATTGTTCCATTATCTGCCTCATTTTTCACTTTGTCTTACTGAACTATGATATCCTTAGAAGTACCAAACATCTCCAACATTAATGAACATTTTAGCAGTGTATAAAGCAAGAGGAAAAGCTCAGACACAAAGCATTAGTGGCTTTCTCTTTCCTTAACATTTCAACATTACAAGTGCTAACTGGGTGGGTAATGCATAGGATTGCTATATAGGCTCTTGGATTTAGAAGACAGATCAGTAATGGTCAAAGCTTTGCAGCCCTCTCTAGAGACATACCCCCTTTCACAGGCTTATTGAGTATCCCTTACCCCATTGCAAAAGTGATACTTCACAGATTTACTGAGAGCCGATGTTTTCATTGTAGAAGAGCCAGTTTCTATGCATGCCGCTTGGACAAGCATTTATACGTGATTGGCGGGAGGAATGAAACCGGCTACCTGTCCAGTGTGGAGTGTTACAACTTGGACACAAACGAGTGGCGTTATGTGTCCTCTTTGCCTCAGCCTCTGGCAGCCCATGCAGGAGCAGTGCACAATGGAAAAATATACATTTCAGGCAAGTCATTCCTCCAATTTTCGTTACAAAGTTCATTGTTCAAGGCACTTACTTGACCCAGATGTGTCTGCTTTTCACAGGGGGTGTGCACAATGGAGAATATGTGCCATGGTTGTATTGCTATGACCCTGTCATGGATGTCTGGGCCCGCAAACAAGACATGAACACAAAACGTGCCATCCACACTTTGGCTGTGATGAATGATCGCTTATATGCAATTGGAGGAAATCATTTGAAAGGTGTTTTCTTGTTTGTTGTTTTTGTTTTGTTTTGATCCTATCCCAGTAACATTTGCATCCCACGCTCCTTGCTTAGGGATTTCTTATTACATAATCATAGTTAACTATGTCAGAAACATGTTGACCAAATACAGTCTACTGTGTTAGCGGGACCCTGAAGCAATCATTTATTGTGTTTGAATTCTGTAGATAGGATTATGTTTAAGTTACCATACACATTAAAAATGAATAATGATATCTAAGGGGAAGAAACGAGACCATTAATATCTGAAAAGGCACAATTTGTTGTAACAGTAAAGTCAGGGAAATAAATTATTCCTTATCTCCAAAGTGGTAGTAATGAATTGTCCTCCAGAAAATTGTTTTTTGCTGCAATAATAAAGAACTATACTCACAGGTTCACAGAGTTAATGTATGGATTTTTTCTCATAGCAAAAAATGTGGTGTCTAAATTTAGAATTACTTCTTTAAGTATTGAATATCAAATGATCTATGATTCTCAAATTGAACTGCTTTTTTAAATTTAAAGCATTTTTAAAAGATGTTGCTTGGCTGCTATCCTTCCCTGGATACGTTTATGACTACAACCTTTTATAGTTTAAGTGCACTTTATAAACTTGTGGGTGTATATGACGTTGCATTTGATGGGAAACAGATCTATGGTACTGCAACTTACCTGACCCACTTTGGGCCTCGGGTTCTTCTTCTCAAAAAATTAAGAAACTGGTCAAAATTGAGCTCTAAAATCTCTGCCAGCTCCTGAGTGCATGCTAAATAGGCACACCTGTGTTCTAATAGTGAAGCCAACGTCTCCACTTCTATTAGTGAAGTACATGAAACAGGCACACCTGTTAGTTACTAATAGTGACACCCAATATGTTCACTCATCTTACTGCAGCATATGAATCCAAAAGTAGGTTAGACGTGAAAAGGTTTTCTAATCTGTATTTACACATTGCTTTAATAAAAAATCGCACAGGCTAACTTTTATATCTGTATTTGGAGTTCATGTTCAGCCAGGATGCCCTAGTGTGTGCCTGTTGCTTATTGTGGCCTGAAAGAACCTATCTTCTGTCTCAGGAATGAAAATTGTTCCTTGGAACTTGGAACTTATCTTCTTAACTATGATTGAAGAATCTGGATATTAGTTAATGTATGCATATAGATAGAAAATATCTATAGGCAAAATATCATTTGTACTGCAGCCTCTTTCTTCTATGTAGCCCGGGCTGGCCTTGAAACTGTGATACCCCTTCTCAATTTCTCGATTGGTAAAGTTACAGCCATGTGCTCCTCCTTCTACCTTGCAGAAGATTCTTTTCACAGCTAGGCTAGTAACAAGGTCACCAAGAAAAATGTAGGTTCTGGGCTCTTCTGAAGGAGCCCTACCTTTGTTCAGAGATTAAGAAGCCGGTGGTTGCCCATACCTTTAGTCCCAGGCAGAGGCAGGTGGATCTCTGTGAGTTTGAGACCAGCCTGGTCTACAAGAGCTAGTTCCAAGACAGCCTCCAAAGCCACAGAGAAACCCTGTCTCGAAAAACCAAATAAATAAATAAATAAATAAATAAATAAATAGCCTCAGAGGGATCCTCATGGTCACCTAGCAGATTCTGTCTCAAAAGACAAAGTGGGTAGCACATGAAGAATGATATTTGAGGTTAACTTCTAGCCTACAGACACATACACACACACAGACAGACATGCACATATATTCACACATTTACACACACACACACACACAAACATGCATATACACACACTCTCATTCACATACACACACACAAACATACATATTCACACACATATGTACATATGCTAACACATATGCACATCATATACACACACCTTCCTTCACATACACATGTACACACACACACACACACACACACACACACACACACACACACACACACACACACACACACACATACACACACGAGCAGGGAGGCAGCAGAGAGGAAGAAGACCTTCAGCACTTAGAGCCCCAACTCCAAACCTTGACCCATAAGAAATTCTCAACTCATTATTGAAGTTGCTTATAAGTAGTCAGACTCCAGGAAAGACTTAAGATCCTGAACAATGAATTTTAGTTGATGGAACTATTTTGAGAGGATTAGATATTCAAGAAAAGCAATATGGTTTAGTCTTGAGTTCTAACACCCATTCTTCTGTATGAAGATGTCACCTTTAAAAACAAAACAGGAGTGGGTGCCTGTAAAGCTACTTGTGTTGACCATTATTATCTTAAATCTTTTAAAGTAAAATTATAATACATCATTTTTATAAGGCCTACCCCTGTGTAATCAACCTTATGATACCTACTCAGGCATTCTTGATTTGAGTTCATGCAAAACACCCAAAGTCTGTTGAAATCTCTCGGTGTTTTGTTTAAGTTTAGTTTAGTTTAGTCTTTATTAGAAGTTTCTGACATGTTTCCCAATTTCTCTAATGAAATTATGCATTTGTGTCTTCAAAATAACAACTGTTAATGTCTTAGTTCCATCCCTCCTTGCTTTTAAAAAGAAGTCAAAGCTTTAAGTGGACGGTGGGAGTCACTCTTTTCTTCTATGCATGCCTTTTCCTGTCACCTAGGTTTCTCCCACCTTGATGTCATGCTTGTGGAGTGCTATGACCCAAAAGGTGACCAGTGGAATATTCTCCAAACCCCCATCCTGGAGGGTCGAAGTGGCCCCGGCTGTGCAGTGCTCGATGACAGCATTTATCTGGTGGGGGGCTACAGCTGGAGTATGGTACGTATCCATGTTTCTCTCCTCCTCCTGTGAGTGCACACTGCTGTCCATGTTTCCTTCCTCCTCCTCCCCCTCCCCCTCCTCCTCCTCCTCCTGCTCCTCCCCCTCCTGTGTGTGCTCACTGCTGTCCATGTTTCTCTCCTCCTCCTCCTCCTGCTCCTCCTCCTCCTGCTCCTCCTCCTCCTGTGTGTGCTCACTGCTGTCCATGTTTCTCTCCTCCTCCTCCTCCTGCTCCTCCTCCTCCTGCTCCTCCTCCTCCTGTGTGTGCTCACTGCTGTCCATGTTTCTCTCCTCCTCCTGCACCTCCTCCTCCTCCTCCTCCTCCTGCTCCTCCTCCTCCTGTGTGTGCTCACTTCTGTTTGTTTCCCAAAGATGTGCTATCATCCTACATGTACTCCTTATGAATATCATGTTCGTGTCAGGTGGCACAGCACCATGAGCAGGAAGACAGAACTGGCATGGATGCAGTAGAAATAGCTTGCTAGCCCATCAACTATCCCATAGCAGCTTGCTCCTATACCCATGTGTTTGCAATTCTGGTTTCCAACTCCAACCAAAATGAAATGATTCAATTTCTGAAATGGTCTTCAGAAATTGAATAGGAAAATCTGAAAAGTTTCTCACCAGAAAGAGCAAGACATGGAAATTAACTCTTCAATGTCTGTGAATTCTATTTAGGGAATGAATTTGCTTTTCACTCCCCTTCCCATCATGAAAATTTCCAAACATAAACAAAAATTGATAGACCTTCCTTTCCCCACCATCACTGTCACCATCCATCAATAGACCTTTCTTTTAAGTTTAACTGAAAATAAAATTTGAACCAAATCTCAAATGTCCTCTTTCACTAGAAAGTATTTATCTTTTTAAACCATTATTCTCTTATGTAAATATACTATCATTTATCACACTCCCAAAATACAATAGTAGCTTTATGTCCATCTAAACTCAAATTTTTCCTATTGGCTTATAAAACATTGTATTTTCCAAACCAAAACACTACTAAGTCTCACACATATGTGGTTATTATGTCCCATTGGCTCCTCTCAGTCTAGAACATTTCCTCTGCCCCACTTTGTGTTTCCTGACTTGTTGACAAAATAACCTCATCTGTCACCCAGAATAGCCCACATTGTGGGATGGCTAATAACCTCCTTGTGTTGTGATTTAAAATAGTTCTCCAGACTGCAAGTCTGAAGCTGATTGGGTTAGTCAGGAGTTGGTTAGGTTCAAGCTCTTTATTATTTGTTCATATTTTTAATTTGCATTTATACTATTTATGCATAAAAATAAAAGAAAAACTCAATATCTTGAAAAGGAGACTATGTGTTTAGATTACATCAAATGAAGAGAAACCTCAGGCCTAGGGGTCAATTTCATTGTTCTCACAATGATGACTGCTTTTATATTGCTTTATTCATCTATGTTGGTTTTAAAAGGTCAACTTGGAGTTTTAATAGCAGTTTTATTTATTTTGTATTCAATCAGCTTACAATACAAAGTTTTGAGGAACTTTAAAAGGCTAATTGTATAAAGGCAAATGTAAGTTGACATAGAAACCTAGATTTTCACACATGTGACTGTTATCTGTCGCAAATTGTTCACAAGAGTAGAGCTGCGTTCAGGCAGACACCAAGAATTCACATTCAGAAAATTCCATGGGTTTTATTGAGGTTTTTATTTGTTTCCTATGATTTAATTTGGGAAGGAAATTTTTACTCAAGCATGAGCCTTAAAGTTGACAACGGCACCAAAATTATGCCAATGTGCACTTGCTGTGTGGCCTCTCAAAAATAAATAAATCAATATGTGGATACGTTTTCAGTCTATAGTAAAATTCCTTGCTAGCTTGGCTCCCATTCTCCACAGAAAAACTCAAAATAAAAACAAAGAAATGAAGCCACAATCTAACATCTGCTTCACTTCAGCCATTTAAATAATAATGTGTGTCTTCTTTCACTTTAAACTCCCATTTTCCAGCCAATTGGAAAGTGACCATTGACTATTAAAGATGTTCTAGGTATTTATTTCAGTTTGATCACTAGCTGTCAAAAATATCCCACAAGGGCTAGGAGGGTAGCTTGGTCAGTAAAGTCCCAATTTTGCCTGCATGAGGACCTCAGTTCAATCTCCAGGACCCTCATAAAAACAAAAACTTTAGATGTGGTGGCTTGTGGTTTTAGTTTAAGAAATTGGGAAGGTAGATGAGTCAGATACTAGCCCACTTGGCAGGTTCCAAAAGAAAAAGTGGACACTTGAGTGAAGCAACACTAGAGTTCGCTCCGTTCTCCACAAACATACATGTGCAAACATGCTCACTTGTGTACGCGCACACACACACACACACACACACACACACACACACACACACTCCTGTACACACATGCATACACACACCTACAAGATTTTGAATTGTTAGTTTCAAATATTTCCTTGGAACATAACAGTTCAAAACTATTGAGTTCATTTGAAATGTTTTGGGCTGAGCAGAGTCAGTCTTCCCAGTGATGCTGTGAAGAGTGACGTGGCCATTGCAGTGACACTGTGAAGAGTAACATGCCATTGCTGTTCTGAGTACCTCCCTGCTCTAAATATTCCCTGCTCTGCCATTCCAGGGTGCCTACAAGTCATCTACAATCTGCTATTGTCCAGAAAAGGGAACCTGGACTGAACTCGAAGGCGATGTGGCTGAACCCCTGGCAGGTCCAGCCTGTGCGACAGTCATCCTACCAGCCTGTGTACCGTACAACAAATAACAGCAGGAACCCCTGGCACAGTGCCACATCTAGGATGCAGTGACAGGGAAACTGCTGTCCTGCATGAACCATGCATTACAATGGTACAAATGCCAAAAGCCACCTTTGTGTTCTGACTTACAAGAAACTACAGAAGAAAGAGACCAGTTCTTGAGCAGAGACTGTCGTCTGCAACTCAGGTCACACTCAACTTGCTGTGGTGACAGACTCTTCCATATCAAACTGGTTTTAACTTGTTCCACCTTTACACAAACTCACGTGGAGCTGAATTTTCAAAGAGAGAAGATAAACCACAGAAAACTGGTCCCAGGGACTTGAGATCCGTATTGTGCATTGTGTCCTAACTGCATGTGATAGACGTTGATATTTGGAGGATATTTTGTACAGGAATGATTCCAATCTGACCCACCAGAATGCTTACCCTGCATTCCAGAAATCACCACTTGATTCTGTATGTGTAATGCTTGGCTTCTCCACCAATTCCATAGCTAACACAGCAACCAAAACCCACAGAAGATGGAAGATGAGCATCTTTGTTTCTACACGATCATAGTTTGTATTCCTTACAGCTCCCAGGGAGATCAGGGGAAAGTACATTGTTGGCTCTTTAGCAGTTGTTCTCTGCCACAATCTTAATTTCGTGTCTTTGATTCTCCTTGAAAATGAAACAAAGCACAGTCTGTCACTCTTCAGCTCCCAGAAGTGTGTGCCTCTTCATTGCTCATAGCATTCTATGTAATGAACATTAAGACAATTTGCCTCAAAATATGGAACCTACAAATTCCATCACAGAATATTTCAGAAATTCTGTTGGATAACAGTTTGTCCCAAATTTAATTCATAACAAAAGCTGACAAATCACTTTCAGGAATTCAGGTACACAAGGAAAATTTCCTGTTGAGTACAATCCCAGTTATCTTTCTGGCTCTTACAACACATGGCTTATAGTTCAAGAGATGGCTCAGCAGTTTAGAGCACTTGCTTCTCAGGCAGAGGACCTGGGTATGGTTCTCAGCACCCACATGGCGGCTCACAACCATCCATAACTCCGGTTCCAAGGCATCCATCACACCAGGTACGCATGCAGTGCACTTACATACTTATAAACAGAACACCTGAACATGTACAATAAAAATAAATAAATATTTTAAAATAATTATTAAAGAACTTACTAACCCATAGTACCTGACAGTACACTTCCTCACCTTTAGCTGGCTTTAGCCACTCCATTCTCATTATTCCTGCACTCATCACCAGAGATGCCTGGACTGGGTTAAATGAGAATTGACACCTGTCTTTAGGGACTCAAAAAGATCAGGAGAGCATGACATGTTCTCTTTGTGGCCAATCAGAAAAGCAAAACAAACAGGAACACGAATTTGGCTTTCAAACTCATCTGAGTTTGACCAACAATTGGCACTTACAAGTGCCTAAATATTTTTTTAATTACAAAGAAGTGTTGAACCCTTCCACAAATGTGATATTCAAAATGCCAAGGAAAGGAAGCCACAGAGGAGAACAAATGCCTTCAAGGTGATCTTTCACAAGCCCCTCAAGATGGCTGGGCATACCAGAATCCAATAATGTTTCTACAGGAAAGTGCAATCTTTGTTGTTTTTGTATTTATTTGTATGTTCAGATCCAAAGGATCCGTTGTAAAAAATATATATATGAATATATATATATACATAGCCAGTGCAATCAGCTTTCATTTTTTCCCCTTGAAAACATACAGATATATAAAGAAAGACAGTAAGAATGTGGGAAATGCCCACTGGTGTCCTGAAGATCACGTGCTGTTTCAGAAACCGTATTCTCAGCCATCACCGCTTCTTCTGAAGGTCGCTGTTTATACAAGGGTTTCAGCTATCCTTAGATTTGTTCTTCACTTTATTTTTTATCACTAGCCAAATTAAATAAAAGCATTTATGAGAACTCTAAGTAAAGCTTTCTGTATTTCAGAGAAATACAAAATTCTAGAAGGTGAAAAGTGAATAAAACGTCACAAAAAATGTAAATTTTGTACAGTACTAGAATGTAAATGAAGCTTGCTTGGAAGGGGAAAAGTTTAAATAAAAACTTTATGTACTAATTTATGTCTCTCCTACACCTCTTTATATTGCACGTGTGTAAATTGGCTTGTTTCAAGGTTTATAATATATAAATGCCTAAGTATTTTTATTCTACAGATATGCTTTGCAGGTCACAAGCACATTCAATAAGACAGAATTTATCCAAGACTGAATAACTAAATGTATATGGGCATTCTTATAAACACCTTAGTAACCAATAGTGCGTGTAGATGTGTATTAAAACAGTCACATGCTTCCTAAAGAATAACGGGAGCCCCTATTTCATTAAATCAATTATATAAATGCAAAGTGATAAAGTTGGTTTCCCTTTAAAACCAAAGACTGACAAAGACATTGTGCATGGTAATTTGAGGGTCTGTGGGTGAGAGAAAGAGGGAAAGAAGACCTACAGGGAAGCAACTGGACCACAGTCCTACTTTGCTTTCTATTGCTACGATAAAACACAGACCAAAACCAACTTAGGGAGAATTGAGTTTATTTGGCTTACTCTTCCAAGAGAAGTCAGGGCAGGAAATTAAGGTAGGAACCAGGAGGCAGGAGCTGAGGCTATTTACTGGCTCGCTCCTCAAGTATTGTTCAGTTTGCTTCTTTATATACCCTAGAATCACCTGGTGAGGGGCATTACTACTCATAGTGGACTGGGCCCTCCCATATCAATCATTAATCAAGAAAATGCTCTAGAGACCGGCCTATGGAGGCATCTTCACAATTAAGATGCCCTGTTCCCTACTATGTTTGTGTCAAGTTGGCAAAACCCAACCAGTACAGCCACACTCCTGGCAAAGAACAGTGAAGTCAGGACCTAGCATTTGAAGCCTACAAGCTGGGAGTGGCTCTGACATTTTCTAGAACATTGTTCAAATGATGAAACTCACAAGAGTCTGACAACCTCCCACAGTGTTTCCTTAAAGCAAGAGTAATGGATCTCCTTTTTCCTTTCACTGCATCTCCTCTCTGGTACACTTAAAACAACAATCCCTCTCAAATGCAGTCTCCACTGGCATCTTGTAAGCCAAGCAGAAAAGCAGGGCTTCTTCCAAACACCCCAAGGGCAACTTTTATGAGCAATTGAAGACATGCTTGTCTTTTTCCTAATCTCAAAGAACCACTGAGTTTGAGTTCACATGTAGGCTACATCATTTAACTCTGAATCTGAGATTAGGAGAGGAAATATTCTGAAGAAAAAAAAATACATTATTTCCAAGAATGTGCCTCCTAACTGATAAAAGCTAGGGGAATAGGTCCAGGGAGACCTTCTGTTACCTTAAAGTCTGGATTTGTTCTCTCCAAGCTGATCTTTCCAGGGATGTCTGGCCCTTATCAGCATGGTGAATATTAAGTATTTACTATTGATATAACAGAGGGCATTGTTAGGAATGTCATACTTCCAATTAAACTTTGTTCTTTATATCAAAATATAAGTGCTTCTCTGCTGATGATTTGGTCATGTCCTGGCAAAGACTGTAGGTTGAAAATATTGTAACTTGAAAGTGCGTCTCTTTTACCTTACTGAACACCCTAGTAATACAATCCACTGTAGAAAATCACCTCCATGGCAGTGAGAACCATGGCTCACCACCAGTGCCCAGCATCATTTTAAAAAATAATACTATGCATCACTAATCTGAAAAAATTATCAAATGTCAAAATTTGAAGTATAGTTTGTTTGTTTTCTGAACACACTGTCTCAAATCAAAAGCCAGGGATGTCTGTATTTAAAAACTAAACACACAGATATACATGCACAAGTAAGACTGGCACAGAACACTAACACCAGCCATTACATCTTGAAACTTTGGTGGAAACTAAAATGAGAAGAGGATAAAGGTAAGTTGTGAGAAAATCCTCAACTCGATAACATGGCCTGTGTAGCCATAGCTGTAGAATGGAGATCTGCACAATACAAAAAAAGAGGTACTGAATACTGGCCGAGTTTTCTTCTTGGATATTTAGTTCGTTGAGTGTTGCTTTAAACAGGGTATGCTGGTATATAGCGAACAGAATCAGTGGCTGTGGTGGTTTGTTGTCAAATTGACTAGATTTACAATCACCTAGGAGACACACTTCTGGGTGTGTCTATGAGTGTGTTTCCAAAGAGGTCTAACTGAGGAAGGATGGCCTACCTGGCACGTGAGTGACACTGTCCCCATTGGTCAGGTCCCAGACTGAATAAAAATGAAGAAAAGAAGAAAGTCAGATGAGCAGCAGCATTGGTGCCCCTCTGTTTACTGACTACAGACAATATAGCCAGCTTCCCATCATTGCTCCTCAATGCCCTCCCATCATGATGGACTGTCCACTCAAGCCATGAACCAAAACAAGCCCTTCCTTCCGCCAGCTGATTTCCTCAGGTGTTTTGTCACTACAAGAGGAAAGTAATTAATACAGTGGCTCACAGATCTACATGTTGAGATGTCTAATATCAAAATGGTGGCATCTGGCAAAGCCTTCTTCTGTCATCTGACATATTGAAAGTAAGGACACTTTATGCCCACACAACTTGATAATGTTGAACACCCGGTGAAGAGAAGAGGTTGGATTAATATCAAGACTTTAAGGTTATTTTCTAACCATTATGTCCAGCTTCTACCAGCCACTTGATTGTCACGGAATTTAACTGGGGGCTGTTTTATTTTTTTTCCCTGACATAAATAGTATATGCTGTAGGATAAAGTGGGCAGTTAAGATACACATGGCAAGGCCTGTTGTGGTGTGAATGGAAAGCTGGGAAGTAGAACAGGGCAGAGAAGACACTGGCTTTGTGACGTTGGAAGGTTAAGTTTTCTCAGCCTCAGTTACATCATTCGTATATAAGTGATAATGTGTTCCTGAAAACACACTGTTAGGAGGAACCTATATAAAGAACCTTGTAAAATATATCCCCCAGCTATTCGGGGCAGCAACCTAGCACACCTTTTAGCCTAGCAGGCAAGACACCTTCCTGTCTGTCCCTTAGCCTCATTCTCATGCTTGCTTTTTCACAGTGTGAATTTTGGCTCTTCCACAAATACAGCCATGTTCCTCCATCTTTCCCCTTTCTTGTGAATTTTCTCCACAAAGAACATCATTTCATGCCCAATGTGATCTATGTCCGTCAAGGTCCAATTCAAACCTTACTGTTTTCACTAAGTCTTTGTGAACACAACACTTGCCAATAGTTTTCATCCTACTTCCTTTTAACCAAAAGGCTCTCTGACTTTCTCTATCCTATGCTGTTTTCGGGGTCTAATACGTCTGACCCTCATACCAGATTTGGGGTTCTTTGAACTTAGCTATAAAGCATAATATGTGCATGACCCACAAGAAATTTGTTAAATGGAAGTGTAATTTTACTAATTATAAATATGCTTTAATTATAGAAGTGTGAACAAGAACAAGGGAAAAAAGAAAATTACCTTTAAGGCACCATCCAAAACATCTCTTATCTTTTAGAGTCTGGACTGTCCCCAGCCCTTTTCATTTATATGCTTATGCAATCTATATCAACTAAATATATGCCTTTAATAAGAATTTTTTTAAAAAACTTATAATAATTACATAATTACCCCCTTCTTTTCCTCCTCCAAACTCTTCCCATGCAACTCTTTTGTTCTCTCTCAAAATCATGGTCTCTTTTACTTAAATTTCTGTTACATACATCATATGTACATGTGCATAAATATATATTCCTAAATCCATAAATACAACCTGCTCAGTTCATACAATGCTACTTATATATAGATGATCCTAGGGCTGAACAATTGGTCTTGAATAACCGTTGGGCAGATCTGCACTGAAGGAGACAATTTCTCCCACTCTCAACTTTCCTTGGTTGTTTATAGTTCTTTTTTCTAGAATTAAGCCATGAGTGCTCCCTTTCCACATTAGCATGCCCATTGCTGTCATCCATCTTCAGGTCTGGCTTAGGTAGCCATATTGATCAGACTCTGTATGCATAAACTTTCTAACATTTTGAGGAGACACAGTCTCACAGCAAATTTTTTGTTCCATTGGCTCTTATAATCTTTCTGCCCCCTCTTCCTCAATGTTCCCTGAGCCTTAGGTTCAAGGGCTATGTTCTAAGTCTATCAGTTAGAACACATTTTGATGTGTTGTGGTTTTCTGAAATGGCCCATGTCCATTGCACAGAGAAACTTCATTGATGAGGTGTGAACACTACACTTATCTGTGTGTACAATAATAAATATTTTAATGTAGTTAGGAATTACACTGCAAGTTCTCTTCCAGAACCCATGACTTCACTATTCCTGGATAGTTGGCTAGATGTCCAGTACCAGGCATAGTGACATCATATTGAGCTTCCTTTAGTCCAATTAGAGAGCTGTTGGTTACCACCAAGGTATGCTTGCTACTATTACACCCTTAGTGTTAGTATGTCATGCTAGTCATTGTTGCTGCTCATCGTTCGTTGTTATTCATTGGTGGTGGTGGTCTTGCCCTAATACCAGGCATGAGAGTTGTTTGGAATTGTTGGTCAGGGTTGTTCAAGAGACTCCCAAAATACTCTAGGCTACTGCTACTCCACCCAGAGGCAGCAAGTAAGTACTTTTGCTGAAGATACCATGCTTTTCTGACACAGGGCTCAGAGGACCTGAGCTACATCTAAACTGAAAACCTCTTCCATGAGAATTAGCTTTCATAGTACCAGAAGACACCATGAAAACTACTAAGGGAAAGAAGCAGGCAACTGTCCTACTAGCTATGAACATTTGCTTTTATAACATAAGTTAACATTTTGCCACATCATTCCATGTGGTGAGGTGGTATGTATGGTGATTTTTAATAGTTCCCAATCACACTGAATGAACGAACACTAGCAAATTCTGAAGGATATGGTCACATCACAGATAGTTATGAAACAGCCCTCTAGCAAGTTCTTTGTGATTCCTATCAGTTTTCTCCTACCAGTTACTAGTACTGTGACACCATTACCCTTGGAAACAGGCACAGTTCTATTTCTCCAATGACATGGTTCATTCAATTCATCTGTGACCATTTTAGTCATGTAACATTTCTGGTGGGACATGTGACAATCCCTCCCCTGATTCCAGGCCTTCCCAGAACTGCTGTGGTAAGCTGTGCTTTCCATGTGAATGGACTTAGTCCGAGACTCTCCTTAAAGCCAGATGGCACTCATAGAGTTCATAGGAGATTCTTTACTTGTCTTCAAAGTTTCCTTAAAAGCAACTCAGACTATTAAAGCCATCTGAAATGAGATGCCTTATTAAATTAATCCATGTCTCTTTCAAGATGAATGGCCATATTAATCTAACACACAGGAAAGAAAAAGACATTAAAGTCAAAGTCCTCTGGGAGATAAATGTGATCCAAAGACAAGATAGAATCCAGACCTCAGGCTAGACCACCCGTGGGATGGTCATCTTCTCAAATTATTAGAATGTTTACTACCTGTACTATTCACAAAACTTCTAGAAGATACTCCCTTATGTTGATGGCAACGTATATCTACATATTTTATTGTAATATATATTACAATATATATACATATACATATATATGCCTGTTCAGTATATATATATATATATATATATATATATATATATATATTACAATACACACACACACACACATATATATATATATATATATATATATATATATATATATATGTTTCAGCTAAGCTTTATGATGTAGAACAGGCAATGCCTGAAATACGTTTTCTCACAGATTCTTGTGCTCAGTATCACAAAATATAGGTGAGTATCTGAGGGATGAGAATTCCTTGTTATAGTAGAAACATTTCTGACTCAAAAATGTTAGACCTACCATGTTGGAAACATTGGTGGTACATGGATTTTTCTCAGTTGTGACTGCCACAATTCCTATAATAGTTTTTAGTACAAAGGTATATAAGTAACTGAAACCTAATTGCCTTTGTCATATTTAATGTTTTTCTAATGTTTGATGGTCCTGAGAATGAGAATTTTAACCGTACTGTGAAATCTCCCTCTAGTACACAGTTGGAATAGAACCAGTGTGGTTCTAGTCCCACCTCAGAAAATATTGTTCATTATTCAAGATGTTCTCTTTGCAAACAATGAGGATGAGTCTGAACTTAATCCCTTGGTATCCCCTGTGTTAGGCTGACAGCCCTTCATTTATTCCTTCTGCCCAATGTGCAGAAAGCTCTTTGATGTGTACTGTGAAGAATATGAATATAAACAAGTAACCATATACATGGTCCGTGTGCATAAAAACATAAAAATGGGTGCTGTGGGAGTTCCAGACAGAAAGATTTAAAAGAAAGAGGGCAAGGGGTGCATGCAACATCAATTCAGAAAATATGTAGGAAAACATTAAGTTTTTCTTTCTATTAATGTTTTAAGATAGTCTTTGAAAATTCACTAAATAACAATAACCAAGGCATTTTCATAGGCAAAAGCACAAGGACAAAGATACAGTACTACAGTCAACTCCAGGTTAGTTTACTGAATGATGACATAATTGATGACGAAAGCATAAAGGCCAAGAGTTCCAACTGCAATGAAGTCACGTGGCCCACAGCAGGCCAACAATACTACAAGGCCTTACTAGAGAGTTATGAGGATAATTAGGGTTATTAAACCTAGAATTGGGCTTATTAAAATTCTTCCTAAGAACAACATTCCAATGTGAGCTTATCTTCTAATCTCTGAGGTCACTTTCCAGTTCTGTTCACAAACTTATCAACCTTATTTTAAGACAAAGACTAATGTTATGGTGAAGAGAAAGCAGAAGCCTAGTAATTGTCACAAAAATAGAGTGATGAAATCAAATCTTAGACAGCCTTGAACAGATAACCTTAAACTTAATAACATAATCTTCTCAAAAGAAACCTGGAGTTTGGGGCTACAGAGTTCTGCAAGAAGATAGAGGCCTAAACCCAAAACTACTAGAAAGCAGATGAAAGAAAATTAGTGTCACAATGTCTAGGCATTTTGGGTGAGCACAGCCTCTCACTGCCTCAAGACATGTAAATTTGGGGCTGGAGATAGTGCTCAGTGGTTGTCAAGAATGATGTTTTGAGTTCAAGCTGAAGTAGCACCAAAACCAACCAAGCAAATAAAAACATGCAAATTTTAAAGCTCTGGGAGACAAAATATTGAGTTAAACATTCCTGAAGGGAAAAGCCTGAAGTGCTTGTAAATTTGAGGGCTGAGGAGATGAGGGTCAAGCTCAGCCAAAACTTCAAAGACTTGCACTCAGGAAAGGTTCAATCTAAACACAGGCTCAGTAGACCTGTCCAACTCAGTCCCTGAATGAACACGAACTGAGACATTTGCGTCTTTACATGACCTGCATAGCAGAACATCAAATCACAAAACCACAAAACCAAAGAAAAGAAGTTAAAAAATAGATATATGTGATAATTACATTAATAAAATACAGAGAAAATAAACAAAATAAAAGAATGTAGAATTGTGCTGTAGAATTAGAATCTAGTTTTTAATAGAATTAGGATTCTATAACTAAAAATGGAGCATCTTAAATTGTCAGTATAAGACCCACCTCAGTTAGTCACTTACCTTGTTGCTTCAATGAAATGTCTGACAAAGACAAGCACATGGAAGGAGGGTTCATTTGGGATTACGATTTGAGAGTAGGGGAGTCACGAAGGAGCTTGAGGCATCTAGTCACATGGCATCCACAGTCAGGAGCAGAGAACAATCAGTGTTGGTGCATAACTTACCTTCTCCCTTTTCTTCAATCTGGACCTCAGCCTGTGAATGGTGCCATCCACATTCAGGGTGAGTATTTCCACTTGGATTAATCTGATGTTGAAACAGCCTCACAGGTATGTCCAGACGTATGTCTCCTACGTGAATCTACATCACGTCAAGTTGACAACCAAGACTGACAATCAACACCATTAACAACAAATTACATCCAGCAGAGAAGCCTGAACTGGCAAGCTGGAAGAGAGACTAATAGAAAAGACGGAAATAGATGTGTAGGGAGAACAAATAGGTAAATTGTTAAAGTAAAAGAGACTTATGAAATCTGGTCAAAATGTATCTTTCTACTCTGAAAGAGAAGAGAGGTAATGGGAAGTAGTATTTCACTCTTGGCCCAAGCCAAAAGGCCAAGAAGTAATAGAATGACAAGAGTTTGCCAAAGCTAATAAAGGATATCAAGACAGATTTGAGAAGTTCAAAGCAGGATAAAGACTAAGCCGCATAGCACTGGCCTGAATGGCAATGTGTTAAGACTAGTTAAATTCCCCAAAACAGAAGAAATGAGCCTTAAAAATAGAAAAAGAAAAAATCACAGTATTACCAAGGAGAAACAATGCAGCTTTCAGCTTAGCTCTTGAAAGAAATAATGGAAGCCAGATATACCAGTAAAAGTGCTGAAAGAAAAGAAAAAGTAATCCCAGAATCCCAGAATTCTGTATCTGGTGAAAATCTATTTCTCTAACTAAAAACAAACAAAAGACAGAGAAACAAAAATTAAGGGGCTTCATTGACGACTGTTCTGCACTCAAGGAAATAACCAACAGAGAATTTCAGACAAACTAAAATGATCATGCAAGGAACATAACACTGGGAATGAAGGACAAAGGAAGAAATACTGCCTGCGTGTGTAACCAAAAAATGAGTTTGGAATATATAATTATGAGTTTTGTGACACTTAAAATGCATCAACAACTAAAATGTATAAGTCATCCAAAAAGCCAGAAAGAACAGTAAATAGTAGTTAAGTTTCTAGAAATAATGGTGTGCCAAGTTCCAAAAATATTAAAGCTGCTAAATTAATCATTTGTAATGTCAAAGATATATATTGTGATTTCTAGATTAATCATTAATAGAATAATAACATGCAGAATAGATAAATAAATAATGAAAATAGAAAAATTAATTAGACAAGAAAATAAGAAATCAGGAAATACCTTTAATAGCAAGCAAGTGGTAGGATGGAGATGAACAAATAAACACAGTTCTACTTTCATTAAAGACAACTGGTTTAAAGTTTCCAAGTAAAAACTCGATCTGATGCTCACAGGAAACTGACAGTGACAAGTCAGACACAGCTGATGCAGTCATGCCATCAGTCATAGCATTAAGTCAAGATAAAGAGTTCTTCAAAATGGGTGTGACTCAGTCCTCCATCAATAGCCTCTGGGTTGACTTTTAAAATATATTATGACCCTGTTAGAAATATAATAATATTTCAGAATTGCTAGATGCTGTCTTACATATTCTATATCACTTGTAGCTAGCCAATGTTTTAAGAAACTATTTTAGATAAAAATTATTTGATTATGACACTTGACAAATAGCTCAGTAGTTAAAATAACATACTGCTTTTGCACAGGACACATGTCATATGGTTTACAAACACCAGTTATCCTAGCTCCAACGAATCCAATGCCTTCTTCTGACTTCTACCAGCACCGATGCTGACATCCAAATACCTACACAGAGGCACACACAGAAAAAGAGAGAAGTAAAATAAAATAAATATTTTTAAAATAAAGTACTAATGCAACTCAAAACAACGCTGAGATACCACCTCACACCTGTCAGAATGGCTAAAATCACAAATACCAAAGACAATCTATACTGGTGAGGATGTGGAGAAAAAGGAACACTCCTCCATTGCTGGTGGGAGTGCGAACTTGTAAGACCACTCTGGAAATCAGTAGGGCAGTTGCTCAGAAAAATGGGAATCAGTCTACCTCAAGATCCAGCCATTCCTCTCTTGGGTATATACCCAAATAGTGCATGTTCATACAACAAGGACATATGTTCAACCATGTTCATAGCAGCATTGTTTGTAATAGCCAGAACCTGGAAGCAACCTAGATGCCCCTCAACTGAAGAATGGATTGAGAAAATGTGGTACATTTATACAATGGAGTACTACTCAGCAGAAAAAAAGCAATGGAATCTTGAAATTTGTAGGCAAATGGATGGAACTAGAAGAAACCATCCTGAGTGAGGTAACCCAGTCACAAAAAGACAAACATGGTATGCACTCACTCATATATGAATTTTAGACATAGAGCAAAGGTTTACCAGCCTATATTCCTCTTCACCAAAGAAACTAGGAAACATGAAGGACTCTAAGGGATAAATGGTCCCCAGGAATGGGAAGTGGCATGAACTCCTGAATTAATTGGGAGCATGAAGGTGGGGGGGGAGCTGCTAAAATAAGAGCAAGAGAAGAGGAGTAGAGGAGAGGAAATGGAGGAGCAGAAATATTGAGTTGGGGGAAGAATAGAGGAGAGAGAGCAGGATGAGAGATACCATATCAGAGGGAGCCACTATAGGTCCGAGAAGAGATCTGGAACCAGGGAGATCTCCAGAGACCTGCAAGAATGACAAGATCTAACAATCCAGGCAGGAGAGGATAACCTAAATGCCCTTCCCCTAAAATGAGATTGATGACTTCTCTTTATGCCATCCTAGAGCCCTCATCCAGTGGCTGATGGAAGCAGAGACAGACATCCACAGATATACACTGAGCTGAAATCCGGAATTTAGTTGAAGAGAGGGAGGAATGAAGAGCGAAGGGGTCTGTACCAGGTTGGAGAAACCCACAGGAACAGTTGGCCTGAACAAGGGAGAGCACATCGACCCCAGATGCTGTCTGGGAGGCCAGTACAAGACTGATCCAGACCCCTGAACATGGATGTCAATAAGGAGGCCTCTGCACTCCAGGGAGCCTCTGGTGGTGGATTAGTATTTTTTCCCTGGTGCAAGAAGGGACTTTGAGAGCCCATCCCATGAGAAGGGTTACACTCTGGCCCTGGACACATGGGGAAGGGCCCAGAACCAGCACAGGAAGATTTAGTGGACTTTGCAGAGCTCCCGTTGAGGGCCCTACCCTGCACTGGGAGTGGTGGGTGGATGGGGTGGCGGGTAGGTTGGGGGTGGGAGAGGAGGGATGGGGGTGAGGGGAGGGAGAGGGAGAAGGGACTTACATGTGAAACAAGCTTGTTCCCTAACTAGAACTAATAAATACATTAAAAGTAAAATAAAATAAAATAAGATACTGATTAGAAAGCAAAAAGGAGAGGAAAACAGATGCAGGGTGTCTGTGTGTATATACATATATATACTTATATGAACTTATATAATATATTATATATACATATATGCATACATGCCAGAATTTCTATCATATTCTTAGCCCTCTAGGCCATTTTTCATGATGATGCCTTTTTAAAAAACACATGTCAAAGCACCCAAGAAGTAGTATACATTACATAATACCCACTGTCTACCCTCCATACACATGCAGCTCTCTCAGCATCCTTGAGAAGAGTGACCACAGCCCAAAGAACTCCACAAGTCAATCAGAGTGAGAGTAAACTGATGTTGGAGACACAAACATACACTCTGAGAATGAAAAGATGAGGCCTTGACTGTAGAAAAGGAAGCATGCTTTCTTTTTAAAAAAATTAAACAGGCTTGTTTGTGAGAAAAAGGTCAAGAGACATATTACTTAGTCTGTCCATTAGACCTTCATATTCAAGGTTGATTCTTTCAGCACAAGCAGAGGCAGATCAAATTGCTTAGTGGGCAATGAGAGGTTAATATAGAAGCAGATAGAACTAATAAGCTCCAAGGGGCCCGTTTCACCAAGACTGTTAATCTGCAGCGGCCTTGCTCATTCTCTGAGTGTCAGTGTTCCACACCAATTACAGATTTCTGAAGGGCCACCCAAGCAAAACTGTGCCCTTAATATGTAAGCTGACACTGCTGTAACTAAGATTGCTATTGGACTGCAACAAATCTCCATGATCTTGATATTTGAAAATCCAAATAGATGGTTTCCATAGAAATGAATAAAAACGTTGCCAAATTACTTATTCAGGATTAATCCACTGTAGCTCTGCAAAGCAAATACATTTGATGAGGCTCAGTAAAGCAGCCAATGAAAAACAAACTAAGATTGTCCAATAAGGTGATTCCAATCACTAATAGAAAATATCTAGCCACAGTTAAATATGGGTTTAGACAAAGTGTTATTTTTTAATTCCAAGTGTATAGATCCATAAAATTAATTATTGGAAATGCTGTAAAGATTATTGGATATGGTTCTAAACAGAAGAAAAGAACAAAGACTATACAGTCTCTAATATTTCTATCCAGTTTTTATTCCGTTGTGTCCTAGCTGGGTTGACTTAGGCCAAATAAAGTCTTCTTCCTCAGCCTTAGTGTCATCACTTGCAAAATGGGAATGACAGGGCTTTGCTCCCAGTCTAATCAAATATTTTTTGTGTTTTTCATATGTGGGAAGATGAAGGGATGCTTCCAAGAACATTGTTAGTAAAGAAAAAAATAAATCTATGACTCATAAAGCTGGGCTCACAGTCACAAATAAATCCTTCTGGGGTGTTGTACTGCTTCTGTTTATTCAAGTAGGGTAAACTACAAAGCTGGAGAATTCTCTCAGGAATCAAAACCAAAATAATTTGGTTTCAAATGTTCTGTTGATTCAAGCCTACACACATATACAAACGATGATGGTGGGGTGATGATGATGTTCTTATTTTGTTTTTAATTATCTAGCATTGTATCAAATAATGCAAAATGTACACCTACAGTACATATACCACAGTGAGGTGGAGTTTTTTCCTGATGTTCCAAACTAAAATTTGTTCAAAATCTTTGAAGCTGCAGACAGTAAATATTTAGCACCAATGTATGTTATCTTAGAGTCTCTAAAATTCATATACCAAGATGAGGGTAGACATATAAGAAATATGCTAGGAGTGTCTGTTGAGTAGAAAGAGAGTGTGCCAATAGAGGTGGGGTAACCTTGAGAACACCATTCTGGCCTGATGTTCTGAAAGAGAAAGAAGACTGGGTCTGAAGAGGCTGAGCCTACAGCAAAACCCCAAGATTAGAGGCAGGCCAGTGGGAATTCCTTAGCGAAAGTCACTATTCAGAAAGGCTCTCTACCTAATTACACTACTTTATTACCCATAGCACACTTAGTTATTGGCTACGAACCACTCGTGGGGAGTGTGGCTTTGGCATAAATGTGATTATAGATCCAGAGCAAGTGACGAGGGCTGTCAGCCAAATATGCAAGACATCTGAGCACATGTTTTCAAAGTTGCTGCACCAGATTGTCTATGAGAATCACAAACTCTAAAGGACTAAGAAGCAGGAAAACCAGTTCAGTGACTATCGTCATCACTGTTCTAATGCTGGGACAAAACAATATGACCAAGAAAACTTTTAAAAGAAAGCATTTAACTGAGGCCTTGCTTATAGTTTCAGAACATGGCAGGAAGCATGGTGGCAGGCAGACTGACATGGCACAGGAGTGGTAGCTGGGAGCTTACATCCTGCCCACAGACAGGAAAGAGAAAGTTAATTGGAAATGCCATGTGCTTTTGAAAGCTCAAAGCCTACCCCACAGTGACACACCTCCTTCAACAAAACCATACATCCTAATCCTTTATAAACAGTTCCAGCAACTAGGCACCAAGCATTCAAATATGTGAGCCTGTGAGGTTCATTCTCATTTAAACTACTACAGTGGTTAAACTTTCAAGCACTTATTTTGTTTTATTTCATTTGTTTTTAAAAACAAGGTGTTACTCTATAGCCCAGGCTCATCCAGAACTTCCTATGTAACTCAAGTTGGCTTCAAACTCTTGGAGCTCTTCCTGCCTCAGACTCCCTAGTTCTGGGATTACAGATGCTGTACCTAGTGAAGCCTCAAGTACTTCTAAAATCAAAGACTATAATTAGAATGAGACCATCAAAGGAAACTTGTAGGAGTGGAGGGTTCTGTGATATAATGCCATCCCACAAAATTCATAAATCTGGAGGCTATCCAATTTGATAGTTGTTAGCATCTGGACCTCCTATCCACTGAATTAAACAATAGTGGGACTTCCCAGTCTTGATTACAGAGTAGAAAGCAAGGGTACATTTTTAAAGGGTCTATGACATCCTCTGGAGAAACCTGAGGTGGAATTCTTTCTTTTGCTGTAAAAAAAGAAAAGTGTGTGTGTGTGTGTGTGTGTGTGTGTGTGTGTGTGTGTGTGTTCACAATAATAGAAGACAAGGTCATTAATTCCAGAGAAAGTGCTAGTAGGGACACAAGAGAAGCTAGAGGTGGGAGTGTTAGAAATTTTGTAAACACAGTATACTCACACTCATATATGAAATTCTTGATAAATTAAAAAAGTTAAAAAGAAAAGACAGAGAATTCACTCCTAAGTTTTGAGATAAAATTCCCTTTTGTTTTCTCTCTCACACTCTCTTTCTCCCTTTCTTCCTCTCTCTTCCTCCCTCCCTCTCCTCTATTTATTTACTTTATGGATGTAGGTGTTCTGCCTGCATGTATATTTCTGGATCACATGTATCCTGGATACTCATTAGAGGCCAGAGAAGATATTGGACTCCTTGGGCTAGAGAGACAGATGCTTGTGAGCCATCATGGATGCTGGGAATCAGCCCTGGGTCCTCCAGAAGAGCAGTGCTCTTAACTGCTCTGGCCCAAAAATGCAACATTTATCTTCCACAGAAGCTTTATGATCAAGTCTGTGTACCTAATCTCTAAAAAGCACAAAGACAAAAGCCTAATTCCAGTCCCAAAGCCTGCAAACCCTCTTTGTTTGTCAGCCATATTTCCTGGGCCTAGCTCCAGACCCTTAATTTAGCAACCATCTTTCCCTGTTGAATTAAATAGCTCATTTACCATATTTACCTGACCTAGAATCATGTCACCAATTTCTTGCTCTCAGCCAGTCTAAGGAAGTCCAGATTATCAAATCAGACACAAAATCAAAGAAAGAAGTCCACACGCCCAGGTCAAATCACAAAAACAAAAATAACATGAATGGCCAAAACAGTATGCCTCCCATCAAATCCATTAACACTTTTGAAATATTCCCTAATGAGAATTACCTAGATGAAGGCCAAGACAAATGATTTAAAAGAACAATTTTAAACTTTATCAAAGAGTTCGAGAAATAAAGAGGACACAAACAAACACTTCACCGAACTACATGAAGATATCAATAAATGCTTGGGTGATATCCAAGAACACATAAATGCATGACTAAATGAAATGATGAAGATTATTCAGGACCCAAAAACTAAATACAATAAATAGAAACATTGATGGGAGCACGAGATAAAATGAAGATGGAATTGAAAGCCTCAGTATCCCAATTAGAAAACTCAGGGAAAGCCTTCCAAGTAGAAGGAAGTATACAGAAGATAGAATATCAGGATGCCATGATAAATAAATGCTAGATGAAATAAGCAATGATATGGAGAAAAATATAGCACAGGAAATATAGGACAATGTCAAACAATAAAATCTTCTAATTAGAGAGGCATAGAGGGAGAAGAATGGCAGGTCGATGTCATAAAAGAGATCTTTAACAAGATCCCCAAACTAAAAGAATGCATACCCACACAGAACTCCAGCTAGACAATACCTAAAAAGAAACACCACACAGCATATTATAGTTAAAGCACTATACAGAACAAAGAAAAAATATTGAAAGCTTCAAGAGAAAACACATAAGTTATATACAAAGAAAAACCCATCAGAATGGCATCTGATTTCTCAGTAGAAACCCTGAATGTCAGAAGAGCCTGGTGCAATACAATATGAGTTCTAAAAGACCATAATAAACCAGACTATTATACCCAGAAAAACTATCTACCACAGTTGAAGGAGAAAGAAAAATTGTCCATGATACACATTACCTAAAAAATTCCACATCCAACAAGCAACAATAAAAAACACTAAACAGAATATTGAATGTAATACTTCAAACTGAAGAGAGGAATATGCACATACAAAAGGCTCTAGAAAAAAATACAAATAAAATTATAGTTTAATGAAATACAGAGCACAACTAAAATATCAAAGTGACTGAAAGCATATACCTCTTGTTAATAGATTTAATATTAATGGCCTTAACTCTAATTAAAAGACACAGGCTAGGTGAATGAATTATGAAACACAATCCAACTATCCATAGTCTACAAAAAACGCATCTTATATTTGAAGATGGGCACCACATTAAAATAAAATAATGGGGAAAAGTATTATAAGTGGATGGGATCAAGAAGTGAACAGGCCTTGCCATATTGATATCTGACAATACTGACTTCAAACTAAAACTAATCAGAAGAGTACTTTATTCTAAGCAAGAAATAAATAGATCATTTATAGCACAATATGACATATATGCACCAAATTCCAGTGCACACAATTCTGTAAAAAGTATACTTAAGAAATTAAAAACAAGACCTTGGAAATCTATGGGACCAATTGTAGTAGATCAGTACTTATCTCTAGCATAGGAATGGACTTTGAGAGCCCATTCCGCATAGAGAGATATTCCTGAGCCTAGACACACAGGGGTGAACCTAGGCCCTATACCAAAGGATATAACAGACTTTGAAGACCCCTTATGTAGGTAGACCTCACCCTCTCTGGGGAGCAGAAACGATATGTGATAGGTAGAGTTTTAGTTGGGGGGGCAGAGAAGGAGGGGAGGGAGAAGGAACTGAGATTGATATGTAAAACAATCTAGTTTCTAATTCAAATAAAAAATGAAAAAAAAAGAAATTAAAAACACAGATTAACACAAACCTAATCACTGTAGGTGATTTCAATATCCAACTTTCTTCTACAGATAAGTCATCTGGACAAAGCAATTAACAGAGAAACCCCAGAATTAAATGACATCTTATATCTACAGAATATTCCATCCTAACAGCAATGAATACACATTCTACTCAGCAGCACATGAAAGCTTCTCTAAAATAGACCACACACTGGGTAACAAAACAAACCTTATAAACACAGGAAAACTTAAATAATCCCATGTATTCATTCTATTCAACTATTAAACAAAAAAATTTAAATCCATAGCAAACCAAACTCAAATAAGTGTATAAACTCCCAGAGATCAAATAACTCATTGTTGAATGATGAATGATCAAAGAAGAAATCAAGAAACAAATAAATACATTCCTGGAACTAAAGGAAAATGAAAACACAACACAAAAGACATCTATGACACATTAAAAGCACTTCTAAGAAACAAGTTTATAGACCTCAGTGATACATTAAAAGTTCAGAAGGAACACAAATAAATTATTTAATGATGCATGTCAAGAATTTGGAAAAATAAGAACAAACAAAACCTAAGCCCAGTAGGTGGCAAGAAATGATAAAAATCAAAGCAGAAATTAATGAAATAGAAACAAAGCAAACAACACAAAGAATCAATGATTCTAAAAGTTGTTTCTTTGAGATGATAAAGAAGGTTGATAGATGCTTGGACCAACTAGCCAAACAAAAGAGAGAGATGTCCCAAATCAAAAGAATCAGAAATGAACAGGGAAACATTACAACAGACACAAAAGAAATACAGAATATTTTAAGTGAATCCTTAAAAAGCTAAAAATAAATTCACCATATGACCCATTTGGACCACTTCTTGGCATATGCCCAAAGGACTCATTCTACTCCACAGATATTTGCTCAGCAATATTTATTCACAATAACAAAGAAATGGAAACAACATAAATATCATTCAACAGATGAGTAGACAGTGAAATTGTGGTTCATAGACACAGTGGATTATTATTCAACTATAAAGAAAAATGAAATCACAAAATTTTCAGATAAATGGATTGACATAAAAAAGATTGCATTGTGTGAGGTAAGCCAGGACCAGAAAGACAAATATCACATGTTCTCTCTCATCTGTGATTCCTAGGAAACACAAAATCTTCAGATGTGGCATGCAACATGGAGCAAACACAGAAACCAAGAAAATATAAACTGTTGGGGTTTGTGAGAACAGAAGAATACAGGTGTTGTAAAATGGGAAACAGAAAAATGGAGAGGAGTGTAATTGTTTTTGTTGTTGTTATTGTTGTTGTTGTTGTTTACTCTTTGAGTGCCCGCCACCGAGCTCTCAAATAAATACACAGAGATTTAATCTTTCTTATGAATGCTGGGACTTAGCGTGGCTTATTTCTTTACAGGTTTTCTTAGCTTAAATTTATCCCTTCTATCTTTTGCCTCTGGGCTTTTATCATTCTCTATTTTATATACCTTTCTTTATTTCTTACTCTGTGCCTGGCTGTGTATCTGAGTGACTGGTTCCTAATGGTCTCCTCTCCTTCTCCTCCTTCTCCTTCTCCTTCTCCTTCTCCTTCTCCTTCTCCTTCTCCTTCTCCTTCTCCTTCTCCTTCTCCTTCTCCTTCTCCTTCTCCTTCTCCTTCTCCTTCTCCTTCTCCTCCTTCTCTTGCTCTTCCTCTTCTCTTCCCAGATTTCTTCTATTTATTATCCCTGCCAGCCAGCCCTGCCTATTATTTCTCTTAAATAACTATTGGCCAATCAGCTCTTTTTATTAGACCTATCAAGTGTTTTAGACAGGCAAAGTAACACAGCTTCACAGAGTTAAAAAAAATGCAATACATCTTTACATCATTAAACAATGTTTCACAGCATAAACAAACGTAACACATCTACAACTAATATTCTACAACAGAGGGGACTCTACCTGGAGAGGAGGAAGTTCAGTCAATACAGAAGAGGGAGAGATAAAGAACAAGTAACCCCAAGGTTATTTTCTAATGTCTTAAATCATATTATTTTACATTTAACTAAATTATACACAATATATAAGAATATGTATAACTCTGGCCCTGGACACATGGGGAAGGGCCGAGGCCCAGCACTGGAAGATTTGGTGGACTTTGCAGAGCCCCAGTTGAGGGCCCTACCCTGCCTGGGGAGTGGTGGGTGGATGGGGTAGGGGGTAGGTTGGGGTGGGGGAGGAGGAATGGGGGTGAGGGGAGGGAGAGGGAGGAGGGACTTACATGTGAAACAAGATTTTCCCTAACTTGAACTAATAAAAAATAAATAAATAAATAAATAAATAAAAAGAATATGTATATACATGTGTACACATATGCATGCATATACATATATAGTATCTTAAAGGAAGTTAATTCTCTTGGGCTGACAATGTTCCAAAGAGTCATAGAATAATAAAAACTGCAGTATAGACACAAGAAATGTCCTCTTGTGGTAGCACTAGTGATTCATAAAACAGTATAGATTATCAATGTAGCTTTTGGTTGCCTCTCAGGGCTTGAGGGTGCACCCCTATTACTGAAGATATCACACACTTAAGACACACAATTCACATGACTCAAGATGGATCTGATCTGAAAGCCTCTTTCCTGAAGTCTAGCTTCCATAGCTCCTGAAAATACTATGCAAACTGCCAAGGAAAAAAAACAATTCAATGGTCCTGCTCAGCTGCAACACCTATGAACTGTGACAATGACCAGAATGACAAAATATGAATAAAGGTGCAAGAAGTGCCACTCACATGTAGATGGCAGCCAATAACTGTCTAATGGACCTAAGGCTTACTAAACAGGAGGGACACCATGTCTGGTAATAGACCCCTACCCAACTTTGTGAGGCTAGTAAGATCACTAGACCAGCACAATTCCTCACTAAATTCTAAATCTCTGTATACTCACAGATAAGTACAGCTATCACCCCTCATCAAATATGCTTTTCTTTACAGTAAATAGAATCCACCACAGCAAACACAATGGGACACAATGCAGAGAATAATGGGTCAAGGGGAGCCCAACCACAATGGATACATCTAATGGATACAGGCTAAATCTAAGGCTCAAGGACACTACAGAACATGGGGAGGAAAGCTGTAAACACAAGAATACTGGGTAGTGAGATGTGAAAGTATTTTCTAGAAATAGCTGCATAAGCAAAACAATGATGATATCAATAGGCATGCTAAAATAAAAAGGGAAAAATCTCATGTGGTCCACCCCTAGACAAAGAACAGTTGGCAACAAAACAGAGGGATTCTTAACCTCTCCCAGGGATTAGCCCCTTTATTGGTTATTCAATACCAAGTGTGATTAGTCCTGAAACCATATACAAACAAACAACAAAAACAGACTCAGAAAGTTATATTTATATATTTGTTAGTGTGTGTGTGTGTGTGTGTGTGTGAGAGAGAGAGAGAGAGAGAGAGAGAGAGAGAGAGAGAGAGAGAGAGAGAGCAAAACAATAATAATAATAAAAATAAGCAGAGGCTATCTGTTTGAGGGTGGGCATTGAAAGGGGTGCAGAGAGGGTACCTCGAATGGGATGGAGGAAGAAAAGGGAAGAGGTAAAGCAATGTAATTTGATTTTAGTTTAAAATGTATTTTTTAAAACAATTCAAAGAATATAATAAAAGCAATAAAAAATAAAGGCTAAAAACTATTGTTAGAAATTATTAAGCAATTTCCATGCAGAAAATTGATCTTAAAATGGATCTTCAGGAATATTATAGAATTTTGTGAGCATCCCGTAACGTGGTAGCAAACCTAATTGTCCCAATAAACAGGTTTTCTTTCATGCATTTTCATTGAAATTTACAAGTTGGATGAATTTTTAAAATTAAAACCAGTGGCACATCTTCCACTTTTTAAAAAAGAATCCCACTGAGACCCATAAGGTTCTAAGTAACCAATTTAGCCATATAACCAGAAGGAAAAGAGCCTTAGCATCCAGTACCATACTACCCATAACTTGAAAGTCCATCTTGTTGTGCATGCCTGCCATTACACTATGACTAGAATCAGCGTAATACACACACACACACACACACACACACACACACACACACACACACACACACATGCCCTGAGATCTAGAAATTAGGATTCCTGCATGCACTTAAAAAATAAAATGTGAATTAAATGAAGCAAATACAGGCTTGAAAACTACAAAATACTGATGTAGCTTGTCTGGAGATGAGATTTCGGGGCTAGCCACACTAATTAGCCATAGAGGCCAGACAGTGGTGGCACACACCTTTAATCCCAGCACTCGGGAGACAGAGGCAGATGGAACTCTGTTAGTTCAAGGCTACCCTGAGCTACAAGAAATTGAGCCAGTCTAAAAGAGAAACAGAGCCATGAGTTGGTGCCTCAAACCTTTAATCCCAGTACTTGGGAGGTAGAGATAGAAAGGGATATGGCTGGGCAGGGAGAGGAATATAAGGCAGGAGGGGACAGGAGCTCATAGCATTCAGTCTGAGCATCCAGGCCAAGGATTATTAGGGATAGGATCACCCATTCAGTCTGAGGATTCAGTAGAGGTAAGAACTAGTGGTTGGCTTCTCTGCTTCTCTGATCTTTCAGCATTACCCCTATATCTGACTCTGGGTTTTTATTATTAAGACCAATTAGAATTTGTGCTACATACTGATGAAAGAAATCAATAATCTAGATATTAAATAAATAGTATATTTGGGGGTCAATAAACTCTAGGTGATGCAAACATTATTCCACCCAAATAAACCTATGAGTTGATCACAATTCTTATCAAAACACCAGGATTAGGAGGGAGAAGATGGGGGTGAATATTATCAAAATACATTACATGAAATTCTCAAATACTTATTAAAAAAGATTAGTTTTTAAAATTCTACAATTGATTGTAGGGACAGATAGGATTACTATAAAGTTTACATTAAGAGACAAATGGGGTAAAATAACAGACTATTTTAATTGAAAGAATAAAATGGGGGTTGTCAACCCGCCTGATTTATTATATCACCACAGTAATAAACACTGAAGCAATCACCTGTGAGTGAGCTCAGCTGCCTTTGCAGAAAGGCAAGACAAGCGATCAAAAGCTAGAGCCACCTAGCACCGGAGGTTAGCTGGAGAAAGAGCTCACCTTCCCAGCTTCTTTAAAAATTAATGCAAAGGTGTTCATGCCCTTAAAAGGAAAATACCAAACAAAAATTATCAGAACCTGAAATCACGTGAAAACGCCGTTTATTTGGTATCAAAGGTAGGACACACAATTGAAAGAGCCGGTCATCGCAATATCAGAAAAGCTAAAAGCTTCTGCTTTGTGAAAATAGCTGTTAAAAGACTGATAAGAGAGCTCCAGGGGAGTCCAGAGAGTCCGTTCAGGGGTGGAGCATTTGCTTCCCTTCCAGGGGACATGGATTCAATTCTCTGTACCCTCATGGTGGTCCACACCAACTGTGACTCCCGCTCAGGTGATCCGATGCCCTCTTCTGGCCTCCACAGACACTGCCTGTATATGGCGCAAAGATAACATGCAGGCAAAACATGCATACACTTAAAATAAAATAAAATAAAATAAAATAAAATAAAATAAAATAAATCTCTAACATTGTTTTAAAAGGGAGCTATAATCCAGGAGAAAAATATTTACAAATCTCATGTCAAGTAAAGGAGTGGGGTCTACATTAAAGAAATATTGAGTTAATAGTGGAAATACAGATAATACAGCTAGAAAATGAGAAAAAGACGGTTATTTTAAACAGAATATAGCATGTGGATAAGCAAATGGGAAGAGACTCGATCTCAGTAGCTAGCAGAGAAATTAAATTAAAATCATGTGGAGACAGTATCACACACTTTTTCACATACGCTAAAATAGAATGCAAATGGTAGAAACAGTGTGAGTTAGTCCCACATTGTTGGTAGGCTTATAAATTATTACAGCCACCCTGGAAAAGGCGGGAAGTTTACTTAAACATCTAAATATGAGGAAACAGATACAGAGACCCACAGCCAAATATTGGGTGGAGCTTGGGGAATCTGGCTGAAGAGAGGGAGGAAGGATTGTAGGAGCCACAGAATCAACTACCCTGGACTCATTAGAGGTCACAGAGACTGAACCGACAACCAGAGAGCCTGCATGGGATTGACCCAAGCCCTCTGCATATGTGTTATGGCTGTGTAGCCTGGTCTACTTGGGCGACTCCTAACAATGGGAGCAAGAGCTGTCCCTAATGCTTTGGCTGACTCTTGGGAGGGACAGCTTTAATACAAGGGGAGGTGCTTAGTCTTATGGCAATTTGATATGCCATACTCTGCTGATAGCTATGGGATGGCTGCATCTCTCTGAACAGAAACAGGAGGAGTGGATTGGGCCAGGGGAAGATAATGGGAGGAAAGGAGGAAAGGGAAACTTTGGTCAGGATGTAAACAAATAAAATGTAAATATGAAACAACTTACTCCAAGATATAGACTCCTGGAGATGAACATGTCTGTTCAAACTCAGCACTTGGAGAACTGAGGCAGGAGAATGGCAAGATCAGACCAGTCTGGGACACACAGAGCCTTGTCTCAAGAAAACAAACACAAAAGGAGGAGGAGAAAATGAATGTTCACATGAAATCTATGCATACATTTTGTACCAGTTTTATTCATAATAATCTAGTACTGAAAATCTTGACCCTCTCCTTCAATAGCCATAGTACGAGTATTGTTCAACGAGAGGGGGGATGGGAGGGAGGGAGGGAGGACAAAAGAAAGGAAGGTCAGGCTGTCATTCTTTCTTTTCTATTATTCAAAACTAAGCAAAATTGCTTAGTTTTTACTTAAAAATTAAAGGTCCAGGATATGGCCAGAAGCAATGAAGTTTGTTCAAAAATATCTAAACTATGGTCATCTACCATTAAATGAAAGTAGGTGGTAAGAAACATAAAGACAGACAGACTGTCAAAACAGTCAATTAAAGAAAAAGGACAAAAAAACCAGGAATGTCTAAGGACACATTGTATTATAATTTAGAATACACCAGTGCACACATCTTTCATAATTTGCTGAGATCGATCCAAAGGCTCTTCTTGATTTATCAAACTCTAGGAAAGCCTTTGGAGTTGATTGATGTCTGTACCATTTTCTGCTTGATCCTTCAAAGGGAAAAGTGAACTTGAGATATGAAGGAATCCTCCCTTTCTAGATTTTTCAGAGAGTTGTTTGTTCCATTTTCAAGTATTTTACAGTTTCCTCTCACTAGGCATAATCCAGCAGCATTTTAAAAAGAATCTCGTGGTTTTCACCAAAGGAATCATAAAATAAAATTACTGCATTATTAATTCCTCCCACTGGATACCTATGCTTAATATGTGACACAGCTCCAATACTAGTGTGTTTCTAAACTGAAGTTAGTTTTTGAATGTGTATTTTAATATTTTCCCTATAAAGTATGTTATTTTTATAGGAAGAAGGGGTGTCGACAAATGGACTGTGGATGTTCTCATAATAAAACCAGGAAGGTAGTCCCATGGTTTCCCAATAAAAAAACCTGTCAGTGAGCCTAGAGTAATGATTCCTGGCCCACTTCCCACTTCCATAAAAATAAATAAATAAGTTTTTGTTTGAGGAAATTTTTTTCCTGTGTGGGCATGTTTTTGCTTGTGGACACAGGTGTGTGGGCATGCATGTGCATGTATGTATGTGTGCATGTGGAGATCTGATATAGATGCCAGGAACCATCCTCCATCAATCTTCTCCCGTATTCATTGAGGCAGGGTCTGTCAATTAAACCTGGAGATTTACTGGCAACCTTGCTCCCCAATCTTGTTTTTGTCTTCCAAGACTGGAATTACAGGCTGGCTATACTATTCATCCAGCATTTATGTGGGTCCCAGAGAGCCCAACTCAGTCTCGTGTTTTCGCAACAAGTACTTAAACCACTGAGCCATCTCTCCAGCCCCCAAAGAAAATGCTCACATTATAGCCACACAACCCTGGCCCACCATTGTCTAACTTCAGTAAATACAAATCACTGACAAAATAAAGCATGGAAAGGAAAACATGTACAAGTTATTTGAAAGAATATGTAGCTCTCCTGTCCTGGTGTACATTAAACTGCTGTAGATGATCCATTCATGAATGTAATGGATGGTTTTGATTGATATTTTGACTGGATTTGGAGTTACCAAGGAAATGGTGACACACATCTGTTAGCAGACAGCAAGGCACTATCTCTGGGGCTGAGACTAGGATTGAACAAATGCAGAAAGGGAGAAAGTCAGTCTAGCGCTGCTTTCCTTTCTCTGCGTGTTGTCATCCACAATGTGCCGCTCTGCCACAGCATGTCCTCCCTGCCATAATGAACTAACACCCTTGCAAAGTAACTCCCCCCTTCGATCTGTTTCTGTCAAATATGCCAAAGTAGCTAAACAATGAAATGGCCAATCTGCAAAAGAAAAAATGAGAACATAAAATACGCTTTTATGAGATTAATCTACCCCATCGCTGTGAGATTTCTGTCATACCTGTTTAAAGTTAGTGAGTTACCCATGTTTGAGAAGTCCTATACATGATCACCTGGGAATCTGTCCTGCGTAATTCATTCATGAACAGGGTACTGTGTGTCTATGCGGGTGAAGTTTGGAAGCATAAGTGGATGCATTTGAAATAAAGAAGTATGTGCATTTGTACATAAAACATTACCATCCCTCACTCAAATTGGTGGAAAATCCTGGTTTCTATTTATACTCCATATCCAAAAAAAATTGTATTAGTTGCTTTGCTTATTACTGTCGCAAACACCTGGCAACACTTATTTAAAAAGAGTGGGGCTTACTTTGGTTCATAGCTTGAGGGTACAGTCTATCATGGCAAGAAGGGACTTTGGCTGGTGGCAGGAGCTTGATGCATCTGGACACGCTGCTCCTGCAGTCAAGAAGCAGAGAGTGACAGACTTGCTTAGCTCACTGTCTCCTTTTATTCAGTCTATGAGGCTTTAGCCATAGCCCATGGAATAGTGCCGTCCATGGTCTTCTCATGGCAATTGATCCATCCTAGAAACTCCCTCACAAACATGCCAGAGGTTTGTCCCTTCGGTGATTCTTGATGCTGTCTAATTGATCAGTGACATTGACACTAACCATCTTCATACTGTACACCAACAGTAAGGGATCAAGCTTAGGGGTTGAGCACCTGACCATCAAGTGCAAAGCTGTGGGTTTAGTGCCCATCACTAGGGAAAAAAGACAACATTATAGGCAATAATTGTACCTATGTAACTAAAAGAAAACTGACTGAAGGTAAGTCTAAGTGACCACTGACCAGCTCCATGTTGGGTAACCTAGTTTCTACATCTGGCTGTGACTTCCTGCTTGGAGCACCAATGCTTCTGCTAGCAGTTACCTGAAGATGCTGATTTCTCAGAAGACAGAGAGCAGGGAAGGAAAACCAATCAAACAACAGAAAGTGCACGCAGGATGAACCCCACAAGGGAAACCTAAACCTGAGGCTTAGAATTTAATTTTTCTGGTAATAGTGTAATTCTTCTCTCAAGTGAATCGCTCTTTACTCCACTTTACTTTGCATGTATTATCTCTAAGGAGAGATATTTAATCTATAATTATCTTACTATATAATTTAGACCTTTGTATATCGCAGTAAGATATACATTAGACAAGAGAGCCTGGTGCTAAATTGTGTTGCCAGGATAAGTCACACCGTTCCCATTTGTTTTTACCTCTTCTTCTGAGAGTGTTGCTTAGTGAAGCAAGGTTATGGGAAACACATAATAAGAGTGGAAATATTCAAACAAGCCTCACCAAACTGCTCAGTCAGAGTGCTGGGAAAGGATACTCAAAGTCTGCCAAGAGAAGTTTATAACATTTACCCTGTTCCTCCCCCAAGAACTTCAAGGCAGGGAGACCATGAAAGTGGAAGTCAAGGCAAGTACACCAGAAGGGAAGAAATGAGAAAGAGAAGATGGGGAGAATGGATAGAATTCTCAGTGCACAAGTGGCCAAATCGAAAGAAGAGAGCACAGAGGGACTAGGACACAGGCTGCTCCCTCAGCCATCATTGACTATGGGAGGTAACCACTTCCTTGACCTTTCTGGGTAATTACATGTGTGTGCCTGGGTTTGTGCAGAGCTTAACACACTGCTGAATCATAATACAAAGCAAATTAACCTTTTTAAAGACTCAAAATACCTATGACAATCTTTTCTCTTTCACGAGAAGAGATATCTTCTGTGGGAAAAATTCTTTTTAGCATAATACTCTGTTTCTCTAGGTCAAACAAAAATCTGCACCCTGTCCTGTTTTCTAAATTACATGATGACCAGAAGCTTGTGAGAAATCTGTTCTTATTCCAAGCCAGCTTCTCCTTAGTCACCAGTCAACTGTTGACATATCTGCCTCCGAATTCTAAGGATGTCTTTCCCTAGACAATGTAAATTACCATGAGAAACTAAAACTCACAGCAAATTCTAAGCAAGAAATGGATCCAAATTTTCAAGTCTTGGTCCAACTTTCTCATGCCATCCAAAAGTGTCTGATATGAAACTCTAATTTCAGTGAAGTGTGTTAATGCATGTTTTAATGAATGCAAACTGCGAGGTCTAGCAGTGCCACGGAAACATTCCCTTTAAAAAGAGAAACTGTTCCAGAAGGTACCTGGATTTAATCCATGTCACTTTTTAAGAAGCTTATCCCTAATAAATATAAGTACTTTGTGGTATCTGAAAATCAAGGTCATAATTTAGTGATGATAAGAAAAGTGTGTAGTGTATCATACTAGTTAAAAGAAATGGATACATGGCAAGCCATGGGAAGAAATAGCACTATGAGTAAGTCTTACAGAGTATTAGCCTTACAGCATTTTAATAGAATCATTTATGTTTCAGCTCTAATTCTCACCTGAAATCCCCGACAAGGTTTATAAGCAGTAGCATCTTGTTTCCCAAAATCACTTCATTCTAGTACTAGTACAGATGTTGGCTTTGGATGAAGCCTTAGGGTAAAGTGAGCTAAAGGCTGCAAGAGCAAAATAGAAGTGTAATAGTGAAAATGTCTTCCAATGGAAACCAAGGCAAAACAACAGACAATGATACGATACAGTTACAACTTCCCCTTCCCTCCCCCCAAAAATGCATGGCTTCACAGAATGGACATTTACTTCTCATCTTGAGTTGCTGTAGGTCAGAATGACCCTATCGAACTCCCTCACCCTGGGTGAGACCAGTCCACAAAGAAAGCAGCCTGCTCTCATACACTGTACACACGTGATGGTTCAGAGAAAACACAGGAATCAAGCAAGAATTCATGTGGGCACCCTCCTGCCAACAACACCCAGGTCTAAATATTTATAGGATGCCTTTCTGTTGGGATCATAGCTCATTCAAAGTTCTCCTGCGTATGACTAAAGTTTTGGGAGAGCCACTTGTTGTTTGTTAGTTTTTGGTTTTGGGGGATGAGTTTTGTTTGTTTGTTCTGTGCCATTCTGGTGTGCTATCTGAATACTTACTTCTCTTCTTCTTCATTTTCTCTCACAATTAAGACAGTCAGCTTCTGGAAACCTGAAATGCTACTCCTAGTCTGTATTAAGTGTCTTCATAAAGCCCAATAGTTATTATCATCATCCAAGACTAAATAAAGACAAAATATTGTGCTACAATTTGAATCTAGAATGACCGCCATAGGACTGTGTATTCAAGATTTACCTCTGGCCTGTGATGTTCCTGGGGTGTGGTAGAGCTCTTTAAGAGGTGGAGTTTAATGGAAGAAAGTTAGGTCTCCAGGCTGTGTTTTTAAAGTAGATATTGAGACGCTGGTGTCTTCTTTCTTCTCTCTTTCCTTTATGACTACCATGAAGTTAATAAGTACCTTCCTCCATGGGCTCCCACCATGAGGTACTGTGCTACATAAGGTCCAAAGCAACAGGACCAAGTAAAAATCTCTTAAATTTGAGCCGAAGTAAATTTTTCTTATTTTAGGTTGTTGATCTCAGATAATTTGTCATAGCGACTAAGAGCTAATTAACTCAGTTCCAATATTGGTAAATGCATATAAAATGTGCACTTGACATGCAGAAATTTCAAAATATGGCATTATCACCATGATACCTACAGTTTGCCGCTATTAATTCAATAGTCCCTCTCACAAGACGGGAAGTTCCTTGACCTCAGGAGCCATGATAGACTCACCACTGTAGACCCATTGGCCAACCGAACAGCCATCACGAATGAGGTATAGGAGTATTTGACTTCCATGTATGAATTGTGAATTAGTGAATATCATCTTTTCATACTCCTAGACTTCCAAAACCATGAACTAGGTGTCTCTGACTATCCAAAACCATTACCTTCTAACACTGCCACCTTGGTTTCACTAAAGGATCCCATTCTGGTCACTGTTTCCACCCATTCACATCAGTCTTCACTCCAGACCCAGACCAGAACCCACCCACCCCACTCACATACAACCTCTGTTTTTTAGTGGTCTTCTCTCCTGCCTCTTCACTGACCCAAAAATTTCCTTTTAATCACTTGATTTAATCAGTACGCTGGCTTCCACATAAACAAATTAATAAGTTGTTCCATCTGCAATGATAACTGATGTGTGGACATGACAACCCAAAAGTTAGAGAAGCAGATGTCAGGCTGAGGGTCTCAGTTTAGTGGTAAGGGCTTGCCTCGAATATACAGGCCATAAATTCAATCCAGACTTATTTTTTAAAAAATCAATAAAAAGAAAAAAGAAGAAACAACTGCCCAAAAGAGGTTGGTATGGATTTATATGCACATTTCTAAAGAACTCTATCCCTTTCCTATTTCACAACATCTTTCTCCAATAGTCCATGTAACTGCCATATGGTTACAATGTACATAGTGGGATTTCAAATTTTATTTGTCCAACAACTTTGCATTTTTATTTTCTAAGAGTTTTGCAAAGGCCGTTCTTGTGTCTAGACAGCAGACAACTCCATAGTTCAGAATGATAATTAATATATATATATATATATATATAATACTTAATACACATGATTTCCTGTGTATATATTCTCTTACTCAATGAAAAAGACACCATTCTAAGGGTCCTCTTGTAACAGCCATATTAAAAATCAATGTAGCTGATGATAAATAACAAGGACCAACTATCAGTTTTATGATAGAGTGGCATACATCACCACATTGTCATTATATACCTTTGAGATGCCTTATTAGCATTCATCCTAGGGAAAGTTTTTATTTTAATCCTCCATACATGTGGTTTTTCCAAGAATGACTCCAGGCTTCTGGGTGTCTTTTCCCTGTAGAGTAAAACTCTGGTGCTCTCTTCACTGTCAGCCATGAATAATTTTACAACCTCCCCAGTAGGTTATGTGCTTTGGAATTTTTCATTGGCCTGTGAAACATTTATTATATTCTGAGAACTTATCAGGCATGGTATAAAACATGGAAAAGATATAGTCCTTATCCAGTGCCCTCTCCATCTAAATAGCACAAGCAACCAAATAAAAATAGTATGTTGCAAAGATTGGTTTCAATTTCCTTCATTTCTTTTTAGGATTATGATGTCATTTTTCAAAGACCATGTCCGCAAGCTTCGGTCTAAGGAGAGCCTGTGGTCATATGAGATTAGAGGATGGTTCACCAAAGAAATGAGTTTTGAGCAAGACCCACTGAAGCAGAATTCAGACCATACATCAGGAGAAGTGCTGAAATAGAGCTTAGCATAAAAGAACTGAAACACCAGCCTTTTCGGCAGAAGCATCTGTGCTGAAACTGAACTTAGAGTAAAAGAATAACTAAGCTCCTGGTCTTTGCTCATAACAGTGGTGAAGTTTGTGACCTTAGGAAGATGGCTTTACCTTTCTATTTGCGCTTCTTTTGGAATAAGAAGATAATAGAATTTTGTGTTTTGTGTTATTTCTGTAGTAGGTGGAAGTGCATAATACAAGTCACAGTGATTCTTAGTTGAAGGGAAAGGAGCATTGTTTGGTTGCCAACACTAGTCCTCTTCTCATTTGAAAGGAATAAATGGACAGAGTAGCCATAATCAGTAATAGTCCTGGACAGCTTGCCATGAGGCTTGTGGATGGGAACAGATCTCCTTTTGATTCCTGGACCACCTCAACAGCCCATGGAGAGGGCAAACATCTTTGAAACCCTGTGGTGCTAGGCCTTCTGTAGGGAACAGTGAGTCTATAGGTACCATCATGTAGAGCACAAACACTGTGTGACCATGTGCTTGAGATAGTTGTGTACAAAAGGACCTGTCCATTACCTGTATCTGTAATGACATTAACAAGCTTCGATAGAGCATTTAACCAGCTAGAAAACATGGTGTTACTTAATTGTATTATTGCAAGAACCCCAAGAGCCAACATTCCAGAGTTCTGTGCACAGCTGACAGTTTGCAATACATCTTGCCACTCATCAGCTGTGTGATTTTGCAAAAGCCCCACACCTCAGTCTTCAATCTAAGGATTGTAAAAATGAATCCACTATTGAGTGAAGAACAATAAATATGAATTCAAGTGTGGAAATCACTCTGTAAATGCTGGCTATGTTTATTTGATACATATGTAAACAGGTGAAGAGATTATGAACTATAATGGCTAGTTTCACATATCAACTTGACTAAGCTAAGGTATATCCAGATAACCAGTAAATCATTTTTGGAGGTTTCCAAAGAAATTAGCATTCGAATCAGTATATTGAGGGGGAAGATAATTCTATCTAATGAGGGTCTGGATAGATCAAAAAGGCAGAAGAAAAGAAATTTTCCTCTCTTCTTGAGTTGGAAAAATCCATCTTCTACAGCCTGCAGGCACATGATTCTTGGGTCTTCCAACTTTGGGGGTTGTATCATGCTCTGATATTACTGAATTACACTGTAATCTCTCATGGCTGTCCAATTTGTAGATGATATACCATGCTGCTTCTCAGCCTTCAAAATCACATGCATTCATTTCCACAACACACCCCTACTTCTATATGTCCATAGATGCACTGATTTTCAGATATACCCCCTACTTCTATATGTCCATAGATACACTGATTTTCTAGTTAGTTCTGTTTATCCAGGAAACCCTGAATGATGTAACTATCTGTCTTGTCTAGGAAGTAAGCCATAGGAAAGGACTTCAATTCACTATACTCTGTTCAACATACCACTATAGCCCAACCTCAGAAGCCCACATAGTTGACAAACTTGCTAACAAGGAAAGTGCAGACGTCACTTCCAATGAATTGTCAGGAGATCTTGAATATGTTAAGAATAAACCCTATTCCCCTTGAATAGATAAAAGTCCTTCTGGATCCCCCAGACGCAGGGAGCTGGGCCCTTTGGTGGCTAGAACATGGCAGATAATTCCTTTGAGTTATTACTCAAAATCATCATGCTCAAGCAAGCCCATTCTCTACTACACAAAGTGGCCTCAAGTACATCTGCAGTAGGATGTGAAATTTTGAATCTCTTATAAAAATCTAGGTGTCCACAGAGGAATGGACACAGAGGACACCCATGGAAATATAAAGATGTCTACAGGTAAGTCCTTCATCCCAAGTAAGAACAATGTGAGTGTTTGTGGTAAAGTATCTTCCTGAGACTCTGAAGGTGGTCCACTATGGCAAGGACCATGAGACTCTGAAAGGTGGTCCACTACAGTAAGTACCAGGTAATGACTCTGGAGTCAAAGCTCTAATGCAGCTGTCTCCATCAAAAGAAGAGCTCCACAAGAAAACATACCAGTGAAGTCACATCAGCTGAGAGAACTGTGTCTACATGGCAGGGAGGAGGCCAAAAGGGGAACTAAATAAGTTATAATTTTATACAGGGGAATTAAAAATGGAAATTAGTAAGTGCAGGAAAATAATAAGCTAAGCACTCCCATCAGTGCAGAACTCTGAAAGATCAATAGGAAGGAAGCTTCCCTGACACCAGGATGGGAGTTGTTTGTTCTCCTTGTTTCTCAGGCTGAGGAGTTGACCATACTCAGTAGTGTTCAGCTATTAGAAAGAAGATGAAAGTGACTGAACATTTCATGTGACAATTGTTCATGGAGTCTCCATAATATACTAAGTTGTAAACATCCAAAGGAGAGGAACAAAAATTACTGTCATCCAAATACTGTCATTCCAAAATGCACAGTTTATTGGAGATAGACCAACAGATAGTGTGAATTACAGTAAATGCCACAGAGAAATAAAACAAGTCCAGAGACCAGTGATATGCAGACATTCTTGGAGCTAGCCAAAGAAGGTCTCTCCTAGAAGATACACTCAGTTGAAGTTTAGGGCAGAGGAGGAATATTCTAACATAATGCATATCATTGTTTCTGAAATGGCAAAGAGAAAAGGAGGACTAATCTCATTTTATTACACTCCTTCTTCTTGTGTAGAAGATCATCGAGACACAAAAGTGCCAGCATGAGACCAGCCAGAAGCCAGTGTAGGATTCAGGGAAGGGTGATGAAATTGCATGCAGGTGTTCCCAAAATACAGTACAAAAGATGACATGACAGAAAAGGATCTGGCGGGATGGACTGCCTGAGGTTCTCAAACTCTGTACTAAGTCCATCTGTCCCAAAGAGAACAACAAAGACAGCACAAGGAAAGAAAACATCAACTAGAACACAATGAGAACACAGTACAATGCACCACAGTGCCACCTAGTATGGTAGCCACTACAGCTTCACACGACTGTCAGATCAATGAAAACTTAATAAATGAAATGTCTATTTCTCATGTTCGTAAAGTACATGGCCATATACAACAGCACACATTGTTCATGGTTGCCATAGCAAAGAGTGTTGATTCACAGAATTCACATTTCAGTCACAATAGAAAGTGCCATTTGGCCGAGCGTTGGTGGCACACGCCTTTAATCCCAGCACTCGGGAGGCAGAGGCAGGTGGATCTCTGTGAGTTCAAGGCCAGCCTGGTCTCCAGAGCGAGTGCCAGGAAAGGCTCCAAAGCTACACAGAGAAACCCTGTCTCGAAAAAAAAAAAAAAGTGCCATTTGAACACGCTTCACTAGATACTGAATACCTCTTCTCCCTGACTTCACTAGCATGTCTATTAGTGTCATGTTTGTTCAGATCTAAAAGGGGTTGGCATCAGCTCCTGGCATATGCTCAAATGAACAATATTACTTTTGGCACATTAATTATCTTTGAAGCTAATATGACCTGGGATATGTTTTGTGACGTAAGTAAGTAGGAATGCCACTGTGTGGTAGAATTCCCATGAGAGGAAAACAGGAGGAGTAGGTACCATGTAAAGACAAGTAGGGCTTTGAGTCCCCTGACCTACAGAGGCCAGCAGACCCTTCCTGCCACCACATCTGCAAAGGGACCTGGAGGCTGCCATTCCTGCCTTGCTGATCCACCCCCCAGTAGAGAGATCAAGAGAGTGAGAGAGCGAGAGTGAGAGAGAGGGGGACGTGAAGGCAGGAAAAAATCCAATATCGGCTGCCATTCCTGCCTTGCCCTTGCACATACAAAATTAAGAAAGAATACTAAGAGCAGTGGAGGAAAAAGGCCAAGTAACATATAAAGGCAGACCTATCAGAATTACACCCAACTTCTCCATGGAAAACTTGAAAGCCAGAAGATCCTTGATAGATTTCTACAAACAGTAAGAGACCCTGGATGCCAGGCCAGACTACTATACCCAGCAAAACTCTCAATCACTATAGATGGAGAACACAAAATATTACATGACAAAACCAGATTTACACAATACATACCCACAAATCCAGCCCTACAGAAAGTTCTGGAGGGAAAAACTCCAACACAAGGAAGTCAACTACACTCAGAAAAACATAGACAATAGATAATCTCACTTTACCAAAAGCCACAAATAGGGGGAAAAACTTACACAGAATACCACCACCCAAAACAATTCTAAAACAAACAAGAATCAACAATCAAAGTATGACATGATGATTATCTGGATTTCCTCAGTGTCCATTGTTATGTCCCCCCTTTCATTTCTGATTTTGTTAATTTGCATGTTCTCTCTCTCTCTCTCTCTCTCTCTCTCTCTCTCTCTCTCTCTCTCTCTCTCTGCCTTTTGGTTAGTTCTGGCTTTTGGGTATAATAGTATGGCCTGGCATCCGTGGTCTGAACATCTATGCACCAAATACAAAGGCACCCAAATTCATAAGGGAAATATAACTAAAACTGAAAGGTCAAAGAAGCAATTAAAAAGAAGAAATTAAAGACTTCCTAGAATCCAATGATAACAAAGACACAACATACCCAAACTTATGGGACACTTTGAAAGCAGTGCTAAGAGGAAAGTTCATAGCACTAGGTGCCCACATGAAGAAACTGGAGAATAGTCACAATAGAGAATTAACAGCACAACTAAACGCTCTAGAACAAACAGAAGCAAACTCACCCCAAAGGAGTAGACACCAGGAAATAATCAAATTGAGGGCTGAAATCAATAAAGTCAAAACAAAGAAAACAATTCAAAGAATCAATGTAACAAAGAGTTGGTTCTTTGAGAAAATCAACAAGATAGACAAACCTTTATCCAAACTAACCAAAAGGCAGAAAGAGAACATGCAAATTAACAAAATCAGAAATGAAAAGGGGGACATAACAATAGACACTGAGGAAATCCAGAAAATCTTCAGGTCATACTTTCAAAACCTGTACCCCACAAAATTTGAAAATCTAAAGGATATGGACAATTTTTAAGAACAGATAAGCAATTTAAACAGACCTATAACCCCTAATGAAATAGAATCAATCATCAAAAGTCTCCAACCCAAAAAAACCCAGGGCCAGATGGTTTTAGTGCAGAATTCTACCAGAAATTCAAAGAAGAGTAATATCAGTACTCCTCAAACTGTCCCACACAATAGAAGCAGAAGGGTCATTGCCAAACTCTTCTTACAAGGCTACAATCAATTGCCTTGGTACCCAAGCCACACAACAACACAACTAAGAAAGAGAACTACAGACCAACATCCCTCATGAGCATTGGTACAAAAATATTAAATAAAACACTTGCAAATCAAATCCAAGAACGCATCAGAAAAATCATCTACCATGATCAAGAAGACTTCATCCCAGGGATAATTCAACATATGAAAATCTATCAATGCAATCCACCATATAAACAAACTGCAAAAGAAAAACCACATGATCTCACTAGATACTGAAAAGGCCTTTGACAAAATCCAACACCCCTTCCTGATAAAGCTCCTGGAGAGATCAGGGATACAGGAACATACCCGAACATAGTAAAAGCAATGTTACTTTTCCACTCTTTCCATATCTCTTCAATATTGTACTTGAAGTTCCAGCTAGAGCAATAAGACAACAAAAGGAGATCAAGGGGATACAAATTGGAAAGGAAGAAGTCAAACTTTCACTATTTGCAGATGGAATGATAGTTTACATGAGTGACCTGAAAAACTCTACCAGGGAACTCCAACAGCTGATAAACACTTTCAGCAAAGTGAAAAGATACAAGATTAACTAAAAAAAAAAAAAAAAAAAAAAAAAAAAAAAAAAAAACAGTAGCCCTACTATAGGCAGACAATAAATGGGCTGAGAAAGAAATCAGAGAAACATCACCCTTTACAATTGCCACAAACAATATAAAACAATATAAAATACCTTGGGGTAATGCTAACAAAACAAGTGAAAGACCTGTATAGCAAGAACTTTGAGTCTTTAAAGAAATTAAAGAAGATACCAGAAAATGCAAAAGATCTCCCATGCTCCTGGATAGGTAGGATCAACATAGTAAAAATGGCAATCTTGCCAAAAGCAACCTACAAATTCAATGCAATCCCCATCAAAATCCCAGCACAATTCTTCACAGACCTTGAAAGAACGATACTCAAATTTATATGGAGAAACAAAATACACCAGAATAGCCAAAACATCCCTGAACAATAAAGGAACTTTGTGAGGCATCAGCATTCCTGACTTCAAGCTCTATTATAGAGTTATAGTAATGAAAAAAGCCTGGTATTGGCACAAAAATAGACAGGTAGACCAATGGAATCAAATTGAAAACCCTGATATTAACCCACACACCTACAAACACCTGATTTTTGACAACGAAGCTAAAATTATACAATGGAAAAAAGAAAGCATCTTCAACAAATGGCACTGGCATCACTGGATGCTGGCATGTAGAAGACTGCAGATAGATCCATATCTGCCACCATGCACAAAATTGAGTCCAAATGGATCAAAGACCTCAACATAAATCTAGCCACACTGAACCCATTAGAAGAGAAAATGGGAAGTACCCTTGAACAAATTGGTACAGGAGACTGCTTCCTGAACATAACACCAGTAGCTGAAATCGACAATTAATAAATAGGACCTTCTGAAAATGAGAAGCTTCTGTAAGGCAAAGGACACAGTCAACAAAACAAAATGGCAGCCCACAGAATGGGAAAAGATCTTCACCAACCCCCACATCTGACAGAGGGCTGATCTCCAAAATATACAAAGAACTCAAGAAGCTAGGCTCCAAAACACAAAATAATCCAATTAAAAAGTGGGGTACAGAACTAAATAGAGAATTCTCAATAGACAAGTCTAAAATGGCTGAAAGACACTTAAGAAAGTGTTCAACATCCTTAGCCATCAAGGAAATGCAAATCAAAACAACTCTGAGATACCATCTAATACCTATCAGAATGGCTAAAATCAAAAACACCAATGACAGTTTATGCTGGAGAGGATTTGGAGAAAGGGAACACTTCTCCACTGCTGGTGGGAGTGCCAACTTGTACAGCCACTTTGGAAATCAGTATGGTGATTCCTCGGGAAAATGGGAATAGGTCTATCTCAAGATCCAACAGCAATACTGCTCTGAGGTATATACCCAAAATATGCACATTCATACATCAAGAACACCTGTTCAACTATGTTCATAGCAGCATTATTTGTTATAGCCAGAACCTGGAAGCAAACTAGATGCCCCTCAACTGAAGAATGGATAGAGAAAATGTGGTACGTTTACACAATGGAGTACTACTCAGCAGAAAAAAAACAATGGAATCTTGAAATTGGAAAACAAATGGATGAAACTAGAATAAACCATCCTGAGCGAGGTAACCCAGTCACAAAAAGACAAACATGGCATGTACTCACTCATATATGGATATTACACAAGGATTACCAGTCTACAATCCACACTGCCATAGAGGATTGGATAAAGAGAGGACTAAGAGAGACATGCATGGTCCCCTGGAGAAGGGGAAGGACACAGGATCTCCTGTGTGGATTGGGAGCTTCGGGGGAGGGGAGAGGGAACTAGGAGAAAGAGAAGGGGAGAAGAGGAGAAGAGGGAGCTTAGAGGAAGAAAGAGGGAAAAAAAGGAAGGGAGATGAGAACATGGGCAAGCAGGAAAGTTTAGTTGGGGGAAGAATACAGGAGAGCAAGATAAGAGATACCATAACAGAGGGGGCCATTATAGGTTTGAGGAGAGATCTGGCACTAGGGAGATTTCCAGAGATCTACAAAGATGACACCAACTGGCAATCTAAGCCAATAGTGGAGAGGCTACCGTAAATGTCTTTCCCCAATAATGAGATTCATGATTACCTTACATGCCATCCCAGAGCCTTCATCCAGTGGCTGATGGAAGCAAACCCACAGCTAAATACTGAACTGACCTCCTGGAATCCAGTTGCAGAGATGGAGGAGTGATGAGCACAGGGGTCAAGACTGCTGAAACTCACAAATACAGCTGACCTGAACAAGGGGGAGCTCATGGACCCCAGATTGATGGCTGGGAGGCCAGCATGGGACTTATCAAGTCCCCCTGAATGTGGGTGTCAGTGAGGAGGACTCAGCAATCTATGGAGCCTCTGATAGTATATCAGTATTTATCCCTGGTGTAAGAATGGACTTTGGGAGTCCATTCAACGTGGATGGATGCTCTCTCAGCCTGGACACATGGGAGAGGGCCTAGGCCCTGCCCTGGATGATATGACAGACTTTGGGGGTCCCCCATGGGGACCTCACCCTCCCTGGGGCGTGGAGGGGGAATTGGGTGGGAGGTTTGTGGGGGGCAGGGGAGGAGAGGAGAGAGAGAGAGCTGGGATTGACAAGTGAAGCAGGCTTGTTTCTAATTTAAATTTTAAAAAAGAAACTTAAAAAAAAGATAGAGTCATCAGAGAGGACCTCAGTTGAGGAAATGCCTCTTTGAGATCCAGATGTAAGGCATTTTCTCAATTAGCAATCAAAGGGAGAGGGTCCAGGCCATGGTGGGTGGTATGCTCCCTAGAATGCTGGTCCCAGGTTCTATAAGAAGGTGGGCTGAGCAAGCCAGGAAGCCAGTAAGTAGTACTCCTCCATGGCCTCTGCATCAGCTCCTGACTCCAGGATCCTTCCTTCCTGTTTGAGTTCCTGTCCTGAATTCCTTTGATGATGAACAACAGTGTTGAAGTATGAGCCAAATAAGCCCTCCCCCCCAAAAAAAGACAAGTAGGTACCATACTGAGGGTGGTAGCGTGAGACTCAACTTGTTGTCTGATCCAATGAATCCAGTTCCAGCAGGAACTTAATTGAAGCCCAAATGAATAAAGAGGATTCTGAGAACCAAGACTTTTAGAAGGAGGGAAGATCTTTTGGTAGATGAAGGATTCACTAAGGGAGGTAGGGAATATGCACAGCTAGTCTAGGTATGGACATCCCACAGTCTAAGCTGCTGGAGGAGAAAGTATGATACTGAAGACCAATCTGTGGTCTTGCCCACAGCAGTTGAAATGGAGGTGAAGATTACATCCAAGAACTACGATACTAGGGTTGTGATGTAGAGTCTCTAAGGCAGAACATTTGAACTTTGCATCATGAAAACCTTCAACTTTTTATAAAAGTTGACCCCTTTGCATAGTGGCAGCCCTAAATCCTAAATATGATAAGCACAAGCAAGTCTACACATTTAAAGAAGGGTTAGAAATTGGGAGTACAAATCAGTCAGTAGAGTGTTTTCCTTGCTAACCTGAGAACTTGAATTTGGGTCATCAGAACCCATTCCTTTAAAAAAAAAAGTAAAAGCAGGGCATGATGGTACATTCTTGTAATGCTAACACTGGACAGGTGCAGACAGGTAGATCCATATGGCTCATTGCCCAGTTTAGCTTGCTTGGTGAGCTATAGGCCAGTGAAAGACCCTATCTCAAAAACTAAAGTAGGAACAAGACCTGAAGTTGTCCTATGATCTACATGCACATGCGTGTATAAATCATGCACACAGAAGGAAAGAGAGACAGAGACAAACAGAGGAAGGAGGAGAAAGAGAGAGAGAAGGAAGGAAGGAAGGAAGGAGAGGAGGGAGGGAGGGAGGGAGGGAGGGAGGGAGGGAAGGAAGGAAGAAAGAAAAGAAGGATTTATCTCCCTTTCTGAGAGGGAAAAAACAGTCAGTTCTTCTGACATGACAAGTATGATGCTTGGTTTCTTACCAAAGACACTTTGGGTTTGATTTCAGTCTGCAAGTCTACTGAGCTAAGAGGACGGGTGCCACTAATCCATGTGGTTTACATTAATGCTATTCACGATGTTTATCCAAACTCTCCACAGGAAGCAGCGACACCAGATGGTCCCCATGTTCATGTGTTGCTAAAATACATTCAGAAGAAGAATTCATCAATCGTGGCGTAAATAAAACACATGTCTCCGCATTTGTTATTGAAAGCTCCATTTCAGAGTCAAGACACTGCAACAGGACACCCACAATGAAAGGTTCAAAGCAAGCATCTTCCCAAGCCATTTGGATTGACTGCTACCTGCAAAGCAAGACAGAGCCTTGGAAAAGAGAATTTCAAAGGAGTATGAATTTCAGTGGCTTCCAGGAGGAGAGCAAGTTATTCAGTGCAAAAAGGGTAAATTTCCTCAGCACCTTCCTGACTGTGAGGACATTGTGTGTATCTCAGGCGGGTACCAAGTGGTGCAGTAAAGCAGCAAATTAGAAGAATGTAAATTCTTTAGTGGGAATTGCACGCAGGGGGGAAATGCCTCCTAATGCTCATATTTGTTTTCATGTAAATAATGTACACTCTCCCTAAAATCAGACTGGCCCAGGGCTGAGTAAGATATCCAAACCTACAAGAGATAAATCCTAGACCCTAAGATGCTAGGGTCATAGTTATCTTCCTTCCTGGGTGCAATTCTTCTTGGCAAATGAAAACAACATGTCTGCACTGACATCTGAAATCTAGCAGCTTCTGTCCCTTGTTTCCTCTTATTCTTGGTGTGTGTGTGTGTGTGTGTGTGTGTGTGTGTGTGTGTGTGTGTGTGTGTGTGTTTAGTAACTTTCTGTCTTGGTGTATCTGTGTGTCTTTGTGTCTCTGTCTCTCTGGTTTCTTATTATACTCAATTGTATGCTAATTGGATGAGTGGTTCCAGATGATATAATTTCTATTTTAACTGGTGTAAGTGCTATTGCAATTCCTCCTGAATCCTTCTGTGAGTTGCCACACAGATGAGGGGCTACCCAGAGCGTTCTCTGAGATTAATCAGTACGTCACTTTTCCACAGTAGGCAAATCGAGTGGCCCGTTCTCTATTGTCCTCTTAGCTCTAGAGACACTGACTCACAGTCTTGTCTCTAAAATGTCTTTACATGCTCTCAGCATCACCCTCTTTTCTCTACCCCTAACCATTTATAGTACTCAGAGACTATATCTCAAAATTTCGCACATAATTGCATCATGACCTGTATTGCTCACTGGGGACATTATTCTCTGGCAAGTTAAGCTCACTTGACCTCTGGAAAAAGCTTCTCGGGATGCCATCATGGATCATGAGGCACTCTCAGCTGCCTCTGACTCTGTCCTGTGGATTAAGAAGTCCATCCCAGAGGCTCAGGCAGCCCACAGCCTAGTGGCCAAGACAAATGAGCTGGCAGGATTCACAGCTCATGACTCAGAAGGGAGCTAGTGTGAGTCTAAGACACCCTAGCAGGATGTGATGAAGTGCCCTTGTTGTTGTGAGGGAGCCCAGACAGCAGTGTGAAGTGACATCTGAAGGGTCAAAGGGATACATAGCAATCTGCAGGAAAGGACTGGATGGAGCAGACATCAGGCAAACGGGCGAGGGCAAAGTCTTTGAGAAAATGAGGTAAGGAAACTGGAGGCCAGAAACCTAAGAAAGCACAACAAACACATACTCATAGTCTCAGTCCCCATTCAGGGTTGTTTCTAGGACCCCACAGACACCCAAATCTACAGATGTACAAGTCTTACAGAAAATGACATCATAATTATATATATTTATATAATATATATTTATATAATATATATATTTAAATCATGACTCTTTACAATATCCAATATAGTATAAATGCTGTATACAGAGTTGTTGTGCTGTATTGTTTAGGAAATGATAGCAAGAACACAACAACTCTGCCTCTACACAGGGCACATTTGGCTTTTCAAGGAACTATTTTGCTTTGGTCAGTGGCTGTGTCTTCAAATGTGAATTTCACGGACCCTGGGAGCTGTGTGCTTGGGTTGAATCTTAGAAAATTACCAACATTTAACTAGGAATTTCATACCTAAAAAGACAGCCTCTTAAGCATCATGAAATTGGTATTGTCTTTGTTGTTGCCCACACATGGATCCTTCAGTTTACTTTACAGTGCTTCCTCAGACAGTGTGTCTGAGGCCGTTATAATCTGCCTAGAGAGGGGGATAGGGGTTGTTAGGTAGTGTTTTGGAAGGCACTAAGGAAAACTTCACCCTCCACATGAGGCTCTGCTAACATCCAACTATCTTCACAGCCTATCAACTCCAGATATTTTCTTTGTTAGTATCATTCACATGGTAAATGACTCTCCAGTGGTGAGATGAGTGATGATCACAATGTCTGTATTGACCAGACACTGCACAGACCTTCCCACTCGTACATGAGCAGGGTGTGTGAATCCAACTAGCCTCGTAGCCCACACATTACAGCAGTGCCCGAGGCTTGATTCAGAAATTGTCCCGAGTCCAGCTGCTGACTCAGAAAGTTCTCGTCGGAATTTGGCTGGGATGTTAGCTGAATCCTGCTGCTAAACTACTGCCTCTTCGGCACTAGTGAACCATTCATGCAAGGAGATGGTGGAGCTCTTGAAGTGACCTAGGGCTAGGTCTTCATCAAGCTTATAGGACAGGTTACATTCTCCTCTTGAGCTTCTTCGCTAAAAACTCGTTGGCAGAAATTGAGTTGAGTCTTGCTGTCATTAAAATCTGTGGCCCTTCACCTTCTCCAACTTTGAACAGTGACACCACCAATATCCTCCCCTCAAGAAAACAATGTAGAAATCAAATTGGCTTAGGACAGTTCACAACATCCTTCTAAGCATAAGATATGAAGTAGTTAAACAAAACTGTTAATGAAGTTAACATTTTGGCATAAACTGGAATTATAAGATTTCCGATGCAATGATTTATTTATGAGATGAACTTAGAGGCACTTGGGAAAGGCAGTTTCAAGGTATGTCACAAAGAAGACAACAGGTTCCTTCTCTTAGAAGTCTCTGGTGCAAAAATCAGAAAGAATCCCAGCCCTGGCTGTGTGCTACACCACAAAGCTACATCCTTGACTTCCATGTTTATGAATGATGCATACACTGGTCCAGTCTCAGACCCATACCATGAGAGGGAGACCACCCCTGACACTACCTGGAGCAGCAGGACCCAGAGGCTGGATGGTCCAGAGACTAGGATAGAAACAAACATGAATGGAAAAAAGTCCAACGATATTCTGCTATACTCATAGATTGATGTCTAGCCCAATGGTCGCCAGAGAGGCTTCATCCATCAACTGATGGGAACAGATGCATAAACCTACAGCCAAACATTAGGCTGAGCTTGGGGAATCATAGTAAATAGAGGGAGGATTGTAGGAGCCAGAGAGGTCAAGGGCATCATAAGAAACTCCACAGAATCAACTAACCTGGGCTCGTAGGGGCTCACAGAGACTGAACTGACAACCAGGGAGACTGCATGGGATTGACCTAGGCTCTCTGCATTCATGTTACAGATGTGTAGCTTGGTCTTCTTGTGGGATGCCTAACAGTGGTGGCAGGGGCTGTCTTTGACTGTTTTTCTGGCTTTTGGAACCCTACTCCTCATTCTGGGTCCTCTTGCCCAGCCTTAACACAAGGGGAGGCTCCTAGTCTAACTACAACTTGAAATGACATGTTTTGTTGAGATTCATGTGAGTCCTGCCCTTTTCTGAATAGAAATTAAGGAGCAGTAGATTGGTGGGGACAGATGGGAGGTGGGGGAAGGACTGGGATGAGAGAGGGGAGAGGAAACTGCAGTCAGGATGTAAAATAAATAAATTTAAATAATAATAATAAAGAATGGTGCGTTAATATGCCCCTGGGCACATAGTGGAAGTTCCCTTCCAACCTTTTAGTTGGAGACAGAATCAAAGGCCCATAGATCTTTAGTCATCAGTCCCAATCACAATAATGCTGTGAGATCGTCGTGTCACAATCCAGGTTTCCCTATGGAATGACTCTTCAACATGAACATACATCACGCCCCATAGATGGCTTATTGAAGCATAGACTGAGGGTCCCCACTTATGCTGGGTGATTCCATGGGTCTGATTCAGTATCCAGCAGGGGAAGAGGTTGAAATGTTATGCGTTGGGTAGCTTCCCAATACATAAAAACTTAGGCTTATGCTACTGGTCCAACAAATACACTGGGAACTGTGGTACAACTCTACACTGTTTCCTTCATCATCATCACTGCAGCCTCCTAGCCAGGGACACCAGTTCCTGTACCATCTGGGTCTGCTCTGCCTATAGGACCCAAGGCTGCAAACTGAACCAAATAACCACCCCCAAATACTGTTCCATCTACAGGACACTCAGTTCCAGGCCCATATGGAACACCAAGGTATGTTTTATTTCCTTTTCCTTGTTTTTCTTTTTCACAGGGTCCAGAGGATCTGGCCTACCACACCAAGAGCCACAAACTGCAGTTTTAGCATTGCAGTGCTCTACAAACAAGGGTGAGCATTCATTCTATAAAGCACAGTTTGATTTGTGGTTTTAGACAATGAGATCTTGTGTTCCCCAGGAGACAGTGCTCTACTCAGAAACCATGATAGGTCCAGAGAGACAAAGGATGGAATACTCCAGACCATCATTGTCAAGGGAAACAGAAGACCAGAGCAGTCACAAGCTACCTTAGCCATGACCTTAGCAATCCAAAGCAGGGCTACAGTAACATCATTCCTTCTTGAAAATTAGGAGACCAGGAATTTAAGGGAAAGTATTTTATAACAGGGAAGACTGGCAGGTTGATAGAAAAGAAGGTAGACAATAAATACAGAAGGAAATCTTCCTAGCTGGGGAGGGGAGAGTTAAACAGCACAATGAGCTAGAGGTTTGGGATTTGTTTTCATTACACATCACATGCTCTCTGCTTTCTCTCTCTGGTGAAAATTACTGGTGCAGAGGAAAAAAAAAAAAAACAAAGGCACAAAAGAGAGAAGCAACAATGTTAGGTATGTGTCAAAAGAGCGAGGTGGAGAAATCTACAGAATAAGTAGAGGGACTAGGCCTGAATGAAGGCAGTGTTTCAGCTTTCTCAGAGGCTAAGAAAGGGAAGGTGTTGCTTTGATGTCCCTTTCTGTTGAAGACCTGCAACTTCCCCCTTCCTTCCTCCAATCCTAGATGCAATCACTTCTGCTGCCTAAATGAAGAAATCACTTCATCTCACCATCAGAGTTTGCCTACTTATAAAATAGTGGTGGCATTCACCCCTACAAAACTCCACAGGCAGATCTTTAGCTTTGGTTCTTAGCCTTCTAAAATGGCTTTAAGCAACATGCTCCTGGGGCCATGCAGGTGGGATCATTGGTTAAGTGCTTATCTACTCTGCACAAAGCCCAGGGCACAAGCCCAGGGCATAAACTGCACCCAGTGGCACTCACCAGTGATGCCAGCACTCAGGAGACAGAAGCAGATGGATCATGAGTTGAAGGCCATCCTCAAGGACATAGTGAGTTTGAGGCTAACCTGGGCTACATAAGACTGTATCAAAATTAAAATAAAACAGCAAATTAAAAAAAAAAGAAAAATGGTTGTCAATTTTGCACACCTTTAAGGGCGCATCACAGATTTCTCCAGATTTAGACTATCATCTTTAGACAGGAATATATAAAACAGAATTTGATTAGACAAGCAGTCTAATGAGAGCTAAAAGACATGTATAAATCATGTATATTTATGTTTCCATTTTGCTTTTGGTATTAGTATAATGCAGATAATGTTGGTACTACATGTATATTTTAAGGTAAAGCTATGCATATTTGAGTCCTTCAAATACACTGATGGCTACTGCTTAAATTATTACCCACTCAAAAGTAATTTATACTTTAAGAGATAAAAACAACATAAAATAATTGAATTTCAGAGCGTCCAGAACACTGGGGAACAATGGCAGACAGGAAGGGTGTAGAACCTTCCTGGAGACTGGTACAGTATCCCTCTCTAGGCTGCTCCTGCTCATTTTCTGTCCACTCTACTCCTATAAGAAAAAGAAAAGTTGGTATCCTAGCCCACCAAAACAAAGAGGAAGGATGTATTGCTGTTCACCACTGAAGACCTCAAAGCCTGCTGTCCTCCACACCCTCTTTCAGTGCAGCTTGTCTCCATAGGATTATTGTCACTATGTGGGACAGCTTCTCTGATGGGTCAAAGCCAGTGCAGTACCCCTGGAGTGAAGGGAAGGAACTCTCCCAGGAGGCCTGACTCAGTTTCTGGACATTGTGGTCTCCCAGGGAGAACCTGAACCTGTAAAAGGCATTTTTCCATTGTACTGGAGTGGAAAGTTAACCCTAGAGAGTGCAGCCCTTCAAAGCAGGAGCTCCAAGGTGGGTATGATGCACTGCAGGTGACCAAAGAGAACCAGACAGTTCAGTGACTGTCACTGACAACAGCATCCTCAGCCTTGAAGGAATGTGAGCATTTCTTAAAGAACAGATGGTTTCCTGAACTTCAGCCCCAGACACTCAAAGGCACTATTCATAGGAAAGTCAATGAATTCACAGCCCTAATAAGTTCACAAATGGTATTTGTTCTGTTGGAGCAGCAATCACTGTTTGAGTCGAAAAGCTTTACAGAATGTAACCAAGCCGGTGTTTAATCAACAGTTTTCCCAGTGGACACACTTTCTCTCTGGGCACTGCATATTTCCACCTCTGTCACATGATAGGTGCTAAAAAGATCTTTCTAAACTTGAATGGTGCCATTGGTTTGCTCAATATGTTGGCTGTGGCCCTGGTTGAGTCTACAACAGAACCTAAGTGGCATAGCATAGCACGGTGCAATGGGCCCATAATCTAAAATAAATTTTATTGGTAAATTGTCATGTGCTGTGCCGGTTAAACTCACAGGGAGTTGACTCTAAAAGCAAAGCTTGTGCATCTGAGACCCAAGCATATATATCTCATATGTCCTCTGAGATCTTTGTGGCACAGGCTGGGCTCCTGCCTCTGTGGCAGGGAGAAAGGAGAACACCAAACAGCTGACAGCATTTAAAACATGGTGTCCTTGAGAACAGCTACATGTTAGCCATTTCCAACAGAGGTTACCATTATTTACCTGGTGGCCTAAAAATTCCTGCCTTTGGAGCATAAAACTAGAAGCTTATTGTTGTGTTTTGAAAGAAAATGACCCCCATAGAGAATGGCACTCTTAGGAGGTGTGGCATTGTTGGAGTAGGTGTGGCATTGTTGGAGGAAGTGTGTCACTGGGCTATGAGGTCTCCTATGTTCGGGCTGTGCCCAATGTAGAACACAGTTCATTTCCTGTTGCCTGCAGATCAACATTTAGAACTCTCAGCTCCTTCTCCAGCACCATGTCTGCCTGCACACTACCATGTCCCACCATGATGATAATGAACTAAATTTCTGAAAATATAAGCCACCCCAATTAAATGTTCTCCTTTATAAAAGTTGTTGTGTCTCTTCCCAGCAATAGTAGCCCTAACTAATATGCTTATCCATGTAGACAAATCCTTACTCTGCCTGAAAAATCTCTCAATTAAGAGCTCAGTGGGACTCCTCCCATCATTTCTGATAATATTGAAAGCTTTCAAGGTAAAGTTTTGTTCCAAGTTGCTGTTTATATTTACTTGCTATTTGTTCTTCTTTCTTGTTTGCTACATACTTAATAAACTCACTGATTTGAAACCAAAAGTCAGCTGTCTGCTATTGTCAAGCATTCTCAGTAAAGAACAAGGGCATGCCATACACTAGTTCATCTTCTTTTGTGTTGCAATCCTCAATGTTGACACGGTAGGTATGCCTGCATCTCTCCAGGCTGAACTTAGTCCTCTTGCTGTCACTAACCTGAAGATGTTCAGGGCCATGCTAAATAACCCAAGGTCAGTGAGGCAGCACACACCTTCTCTTTTGTCCTCTATTAAAAAAAAGATAATGTTTTAAAATTATTTTTTATTTATTTATTTTCTCATATATTGCATCCCAACAACAGTTTCCCCTCCTTCCTCTCATCCAAGTTCCCGTTCCACCTCTCCTCTTCCCCAGATTTACTCCTCCTCCATTTCCCTTTAGAAAAGAGCGGGACCCTCAGGTATATCAACCAAACATGGCATATCAAGTTAGAAGAGGCACATAGCCTCATATCAAGGCTAGATGAGGCAACCCAGTAAGAGCAAAAGACTCCCAAAAGCAGTCGAAAGAGTCAGAGACAGCCCCCACTCACACTGCTAGGAGTCCCATAAGAACATCAAGCTACACAATTGTAACATATATACAGAGGGCCTAGGTCAGTCCCATGCAGGCTCCCTGGTTATTGGTTCAGTCTCTGTGAGTCCCCTATGAGTTCTGGCTAGCTGATTCTGTAGGCTATGTTCTTCTGATATCTTCAACCCCTCTGGCTCCTACAATCCTTCCTCACCCTCTTCTGAGGAATTCCCTGAGCTCTGTCTATCTGTGGGTCTCTGCATCTGCTCCCATGAATTGCTGGATGAAGCCTCTCTGATGATGATTGTACTAGGCCCCAGTCTACAAATATAGCAGAGTATCATTAGGAATCATTTCAATGACTTTTTGCCCATTGTGTTTTATTCTATCCTAGGTCTCTGTGCTATCCAGCCTCTGGGTCCTGGCCCTCCAGGCAGTGTCAGGTATGGACTCACTCTTGTCACATGGAACTCAAATTGGGTCAGTCATTAGTTGGCCACATCTACAAGTTCTGTGCCATCTATAATCCAGCACATTCTGCAGATAGAACAAATCGTGAGTTAAAGGTTGTGTGGCTGGGGTTAGCGTCCTAGTCCCTCCACTGGAAGCCTTTGCCTGGCTATAGAAGATGGCTAGTTCAGGTTCTACATCGCTCATTACTAGGAGGCTTCACTATGGTAGCCCTCATAGGTTACTGGGAGATTCCCTTACCCCAGATCTTTACCTGACCCCCAAAACCCCACTTTCTAGTAGTCTCTTTTGGTACCCTTCCCCCTCCACCTGCCCCCAACCTGCTCCTATCCTGTTCCTATCCTGACCCACCCCAGTCCACTCACAAAATCTCTTCTATTTCCCCTTCCAAGGGAGATCTGGGCATACTCTCTTGAACCTTCCTTGTTACCTAGTTTCTCTGAGTATGTGGACTGTAGTGTAGTCATCCTTTATTTTACAGCTGATATCCACTCATGAGTGAGTACATACCATGTTTGTCTTTCTTGGTCTGGGTTATATCACTCAGGATGATTTTTTTCTAGTTGCATCCATTTACCTTCAAATTTCCTAGTGTCCTTGTTTTTTAACAGCTAAGTAATACTCCATTGTGTAAAAGTACCACATTTTCTTTATCCATTCTTTTGTTGAGGGACACCTAGGTTGCTTCCAGTTTCTGGCTATTATGAATAGTTGTTATGAACATAGTTGAGCAACTGTCCTTGTGATATGATGGAGCATCCTTTAGGTATATGCCCAGGAGTGGTATAGCTGGGTCTTGAGGTAGACTGATTCCTAATTTTCTAAAAAATCCACCATATTGATCTCCAAAGCATCTGTACAAGTTTGCATTCCCAGCTAGAGGAGGGTTCCCTTTGCTCCACATCCTCACCAGCATGAGCTATCACTTGTGATTTTGATCTTACCATTCTGACAGGTGTAAGATGGGATCTCAAAATAGTTTTAATTTGCATTTCCCTGATGGCTAGGGATATGGAACATTTCTTTAAGTGTTTCTTGGCCATTTGAGATTCTTCTGTTGACAATTTTCTGTTTATATATGTACCCCCATTTTTAAAATTGAATTATTTGGGTTGTTTCTTGAGTTCTTTGTATATTTTGGCTATTATCAGATGTGAAGTTGGTGAAAATTTTTTCCCATTCTATAAATTGCTGTTTTGTTCTATTGATGATGTTCTTTGCCTTACAGAAACTTTTCAGTTTCATGAGGTTCCATTTATTAATTGTTGATCTTAGTGTCTGGGCTATTGGTGTTCTGTTCAGAAAACTGTCTCCTGTCCTCTTTCATTAAGACACTGCCCCTTCATTAAGATGCCACCATCATCACAACCATCCATAATGCCATCTGGTGCCCTCTTCTGGTGTGCAGAGTGTTGTATACATAATAAAAAAAATAAAATCTTTAAAAAAAAAAGATGCCACCATCAGTCTCCACATAATTTGAATCTCCTAGCTCTGTAATTTTGTTCTTCTATTAATTTCAATAGAGTGAATAAATTCCCTTTCCCGCAGCAGATTAAAAACATGGAAGGAGAGAGAAACAATTGCTTCTCAAAAGTGTCTTTTCACCTAAGTCACCTTAAACAAAAGCCACTTGTTCCTAAGAACAGTCTGTCAGAGCATTGAGAAAACTGAGAACACTTGGTTTGGTCTCTATCATGACTACACCTTTACAGGTTGTCCTGTGTATTGTTGTTGTTGAGTAAGTAGGCATCAATAATGAAAACACTGTATTGATTATCTTGCTAATAGTCCTACTGTATTGATGTTGCTAGAGAGGTGTCTCATTATGGGAAGCTCCAACAAGCCACACACCTCAAAAAGAAAATGTTTAAAAACTAACAGTGAAATATGAAAAGAATTTTATCACAGAAGCTATACAAGAAAGACCAGGGTACTAGTGCCCTTAGCTATCTTCAGGGATTCTGACATGAATGTAATAGGAGACTTAAATAGAAAAATGAGGGGACAAGGGATACGTGTCATTATGCAGTCTTGATCAAGATGTTCTGGTTGATAAGTATCTTGGGTCCAGTCCTATGAAGTTCTAGAAAACACATTGCTGTTTATAAAGAATATTTGGTTGCCATCCTGAAATGATTCCTGCTTAAGAGGACAGCCTTAGTTCCCATCATGCAAAGCGAAAGGAAAGGACAGACTCATCATGGAATGATCTAACCACATGGTTCCCTATACTTGGTGAGTTGAGAGCAATGGACCCTCTAGGCACTACTCAAGGAGCCTGGAACAGAGTACTATAAAAGGTAAGAGATGACAATCTCTTGAATCTGATCTCCCTCCTAAGTCTTGCAAAACACCTATTTCTATTAACTTGGTGAGGTTAACCTTGAAGGTGAGCAAGTGGAGCTAGGTAAATCTGGGGCTAATAATCCTTGCATTACCAGTTTTTAAAGACATTCCTGAAGTGACTGACATGTCTACATGTAGACAAGGCAACAATCTAAACCAAAATTTAAGGTAATTCAGGGGCCATACAAAATGAAAGCAGGGATGTCAAGCTTTTAGCTTGATTTTAGATACCAACTCAACATCCTCGGGTGAGTGAAGAGTGGGGGCTTTAGTTACCAACTCAACATATATGGGCAATTAATGATGGAGGGCTTGAGTTACCAGCTCAATATCATGTTTGAATGAAGAAGAGCTAGGACTTTGAGCAAAGTAACCTTCAAACCCTTGTCCCACTGAGTAAGAGAAACTAAAGCCCATCTTCAAGTGTGGTGGACAAGCATGCTTTGGAGCAGTCCACAAACATCTATGCAAGGAATTTTATCCCTAAGATCTTTATTACCTTTTGTAACATTTACTTTTCAACCTGGTATACTAACATACCTGACAAAAGCAACTTATGGAGGGGTTTATTTTGACTCACAGTGTGTAAGTACACACAGTCATGGCTAGGAAGTCAAGACAGAAAAGTGTCAAGTTGTGTCTGCACTTAGAGAGCCAAGCTATGAAAGCTCATTCTCATTTCAGTTTCCCTTCTTTATTTAGTCTGGGAACCCAACTCATGGAATGGTGCCAGCCACATTTAGAGTGCTCCTTCCACCTCAACCCAATCTAGAAAGTCCCTCACAGACATGCCTAGGGGAGGTGTATCGCCTAGGTGATTCTAAATCCAGACAAGTTGATAATCAATATTAATTAGTGACTGCAACCTCTTAAGAACTGAGAGAGGAAAAGTTAACCTGTAACTAAGCAAACACAACTGGGACATTAGATTTTCTTGTAAAAAGCTTAGGTGATCTTTGCTGACTCTCAGTCCAATTTCTCAGACTCCATTCTGCCTCAGTTTCTGCTCCTGAATTTACAATTCCAGAGATCATCATGTGTAATGATAAATCTTTCTGCCAAGGCTGCCTGAGTTCTGCCCGCCACGTTAGGGCCCCAAATAATGCACAGAGTCTTATATTAGTTTACAAAGCTGCTTGGCCAATTGACTAGGATTTCTTATTAGCTAGCTCAGTCTTAATTGTCAACCATAACTATTAATCTAAAGACTTATCTTATGGAAATGCCAGCAGCAGGTGTCCTCTCTTGCTGGGATCACATGGTGGCTCCAGAGCAGAGAGGAAGAGGAAGAGAAAGAGAAAGAGAAACAGAACCTCTTCCTGCTTGTCCATGCTTAAATTCTGAATCTGCCTGTTATTTCCTGTCTGGATCACCAGACTTCTCTTTCCTACATTTCCCAGAATTCCCTTTGACTTCTAGTCCTGCCTAACTTGCTCCCCTATTGGCCAACAGTGCTTTATTAATCAACCAATAAGATAAACATACACAGAAGGACCTCCCCCATCAATCATGTTCAAGGATTTTAATTCATTTTTTATTATTATTTTTATTAGTGCAAATTAGAAACAAGCTTGCTTCACATGTCAATCCCTTCTCCCTCTCTCTCCCCTCCCCACAATTCCCCACCAGTCCCCCACATCATCCCCCTCTGCTCCCCAGGGAGGGTAAGGCCCTCCATGGGGGTTCCCCAAAGTCTGTCATAGCTTCCTGGGCAGGGTCTAGGCCCTCCCCCATGTGTCTAGGCTAAGAGAGCATCCCTCCATGTGGGATGGACTCTCAAAGTCCCTTTTTACAACAGGGATAAATACTGATCCACTACCAGGGGCCCCATAGAGTGCCGAGGCCTCCTCATTGACATCCATGTTCAGGGGTCTGGATCAGTCCCATGCTGGCCTTCCAGATATCAGTCTGGGGTCCACGCGCTCCCCCTCATTCAGGTCAGCTGTTTCTGTGAGTTTCACCAGCCTGGTCCTGACCTCTTTGCTCTTCATTCCCCCCTCTCTGCAACTGGGTTCCAGAGTTCAGTTCAGTGTATAGCTGTGGGTATCTGCCTCTGCTTCGATTAGCCACTGGATGAGGTGTCTAGGATGACATATAAAGCAGTCAAGGGATTTTAATTCTTAAGTCCTAGAAATTTTATGTTATACAAATATTGACAACAGGGTTTTTTTCTTAAAGAATAAATCAATCTGGGCAAATAACATGTAGTTTTCTTTGTAGGAATGGTGCTTATGAGAATAGAATCTAGATATGAGGTCAGGTGTACATATCTACATATGTACATACCTACATACATGCCTATATACACACCTATTCACATATATACTATATTTGATCTTAGCAAAAAGATTGAGAAGCAATATATCCACATATATGATGCCTCAGCAACTCTATGTATTTCCAGTCTCCCTGGTCCTTGCATCAGTCTCGGATGCATCCTTCTAGACTGGCAGCCTTTGAGTGCTCTGGTAGTGTGTCAAAATGGAGCCTTCGCTTTTGAGAAGGGATAGAGTATGAATCAGCCACTCAGTTAACTTGACTAATTAGCTTCTGCCTCTTACTAACAGCCTTAAAAAATAAAAACAAACAACAAAACAAAACGTCTGGAACTCTAAATGTTTCTTGGATTTCCAAACATGCCTCTTCAGTGCCCAGGACATTTGTCACCCTCCTGCCTTGCATTTCTGGTCTGGTTAATTCCCTGGAAGATGGTCTGTCACTTTCTTTGACAGAAAAGCCATCATTTCATTTGACCTCTAAACAGCCAGCCTTTGAAACAGAGCAACCTTTCCAAAGACACAATTCCAAATTAAAATCCTGTGTCAGGAGAAAAACATTAACTGAATTGCAAGTGTTCTTTTGAGCCTCATTTAACTCAGGTGTATAAAGTTGAGATGGCAAATTTACATAAGACTTGTTTTAAGTTTGGAAGGCATTTGGGGGGGGTGTGCAAAGCAAGATCTATATGTTTATTCATTACTATGAAAGGACTATAATAAAAATTTAGCAATGAAATTATGACATTTTAACAATTTGGCATTTGCTCTAGGGCAGTGAGGAAAGACAAAGCTAGCTAAATATTGGGAAAGTGCAATAGTGTCTGGATTGTGTACCCTGCACACTCCCAGGTGTCCTCTGTTCAGAGCAGAGACTTAACCAGAAATGAATGTCATTGAAAACCTATCAAAACAATCTTTTCATATCTCCTAATTCCTCATTTGTTTTTATGTACCTCAGCCATAAAAATAATGATAGGCGAAGCCACAGAGATGGCTCAGTAGTTAAAAGCTCTGACTACACTTCCAGATAACCTGCTTAGGTTCTTAGCACCTACAAGGTGACTCAGAACTATGTGTACCTACAGTTCCAGTGGATCTGATGCCATCTTCTGGCCTCTGTGGGCACCAGTCACTCATGGTAATAGATATACATGCAGTCAAAACTCTTGTATATATAAAATAAAAATTTGAAAGTGAGAAAAAAAGATAGCCCACAATATCTAAGGAAAACATGGAAATAGCTTATTGGTTCTATATTTTTTATTTGCAAGATCTTTATAAAAGAGGACAGAAAATAGGAAGTAAATTCCAGGGGTGGGAATTAAGACGGTTTGGAAGGGGCATGGAAAGTGAATATGATCAAAAGGCACTATACACACACACACACACACACACACACACACACACACACACACACACACACACGCATAAGATTCTTAAGGGATATATTAAACACTTTTTTAAAAGAACATTCAGCCTTCTGTGGTCACACCCTCACTTTCTACTCCCTCCACCCAGCCCACCACTAATCTGAACCTATTCTTACCAAGCTCTTCTAGTTTCTGAATTCATCAGATACTATGTAGTTCTCTTATATGGACATGTTCATGAGTTCAAAGCCATTCAGTGGTGCCTTCCCTCTGATTACACTCTCCTCCCTCAGTATTCCTGGCAGGGTTCTCTGGTTTTCTCTTTTCTTTCTGGATGCTCTATTTCAACATCATTTCCAGTTTCTTTCCTTTACCCCATCTTTCCATATTAGAGACCCTTGGATTCTGTTTTTACTGTCTCTCTTTCTACCCTACTGCTTACTCTCATCAACACCTAGAGTAATACAGAATAATTTTATTATTGCCTACTTTCATAGAGACACCCCAGCCCTCCTTTAAAAGTTTTTATATTGAATTCCTAAACCCCAGAGTCTCTGCTTGTGATTATATTTAGATAATAGAACCTTTAAAAGGGTAATTAAGTTAAAGTAGGGTCCTTAGGAATGGCCTTCATCCAATGAGACTGGTATCCTCATAAGAAAGGGTAATTAGAACACAGCAAACACAAATGCGCAACCATGTAATGGCATGGCCAGAAGGTGGCTGGCATTCAGTTCCATAAGCTCAACCCCTTTTATAATGCCTAAATCTGCATCTGCAGCCCAGATCTTATTTCTGGGCTTTAGACTCATGATCCAATTGCTTCAGAAATGTGAATAAATGTCTTTCCCCAAATTCTATGTCCTTTAAATTACTGTTATCGGTAAGATGCGTCAGCTATCCAAATCAAGCATCGGATATAACCCATCAGAAAAATGAGAGTTCCCACAATGGGATGTGTTGGTCTTATACATTTTTTCCTCTTTCTCTTTTTCTTTATTCTCTCACACAGTACACTCCACAGTAGCCCCCCCCCACTCCCCTCCTCTCAGTAGCCATTCACTTCCCCTCTCCTCCAGATTCAATGCTTCTCACTTTCCCTTTAGAAAAGAGAAGGCTCCACAGATTTCCAAGGCCTCCTCACTGACACCCATATTCAGGGAGTGTGGATCAGTCCCATGCTGGTTTCCCAGCAATCCGTCTGGAGTCCATGAGCTCCCCCTTGTTCAGGTCACCTGTTTCTGTGGGTTTCTCTAGCCTAGTCTTGACCCCTTTGCTCATCACTCCTCCCTCTCTGCAACTGGATTCCAGTTCAGTTCAATGTTTAGCTGTGGGTGCCTGCTTCTACTTCCACCAGTTGCTGGATGAAGGCTCTAGGATGGCATATAAGGTAGTCATCGATCTCATTATCAGGGAAGGGCATTTAAGGTAGCCTTTCCTCTGTTGTTTAGATTGTTAGCTGGTATCATCCTTGTAGAACTCTGGACATTTCCCTAGTGCCTGATTTCTCTTTAAACCTACAATGGCTCCCTCTACTGTGGTATCTCTTTTCTTGCTCTCCTCTATTCTTCCCCTGACTCAACCTTCCTGCTCCTTCATGTCCTCCTCTCCCCTCCTTTTCTCCCCTTCTCATTCTCCTAGCTCCCTCACACCCCCACCATGCTCCCAATTTTCTCAGGAGATCTTGTCCCTTTCCCCTTCTCTAGGGGACCATGTACGTTTCTCTTAGAGTGTTCCTTGTTTCCTAGCTTCTCTGGCAGTGTGAATTGTAGACTGGTAATCCTTTGCTCTATGCCTAAAATCCATACATGAGTGAGTACATACCATGTTTATCTTTTTGTGAGTGGGTTACCTCACTCAGGATGGTTTCTTCTAGTTCCATCCATTTGCCTGCAAATTTCAAGATTCCATTTTTTTCCCCACTGTGAATCTTGAAATTTGCAAGAAAATGGATCAAGATCCCCTGAGAAAATTGAGAACACAGGGAGAGGGGGAAGGAAGCTACAAGAATGAGAAGGGAAGAAGAGGAAGGATGCAGAGGTCATGAGGGAGCAGAAAGGTTGAGCCAGGGAAGAATAGAAGAAAGGATATGTGATAGGTAGGGTTTTAGTTGGAGATGGTGGTAGGGGAGGATGGGAGGAAGAAGGGAACTGGAAATGTCATGTAAAACAATCTTGTTTCTAATTCAAATAAAAAATGATTAAAAAAATAATGATGCTGCTATGAACATATGAACAGTTGCACAGATGTCCTTGCTGTATGAATGTGCTTCTTTTGGGTATATGCCTAATTGCTGGATCTTGTGGTAGACTGATTTCCATTTTCCTGAAAAACCGCCATACTGATTTCTAAAGTGGCTGTACAAGTTGGCACTCCCACCAGCAGTGGAGAAGTGTTCCCATATCTCCACATCCTCTCCAGCATAAGCTGTCATTGGTGTTTTGATTTTGACCATTCTGACAGGAGTAAAATGGTATCTCAGTGTTGTTTTGATTTGCATTTCCCTGATGGCTAAGGATGTTGAACACTTTCTTATGTGTCTTTCAGCCATTTTAGATTCCTCTATTGAGAATTGTCTATTTAGTTCTGTGCCCCACTTTTTAATTGGATTGTTTGGTGTTTTGGAGACTAGCTTCTTGACTTCTTTGTAAATTTTGGAGATCAGTCCTCTGTCAGATGTGGGGTTGCTGAATATCTTTTCCCAGTCTGTGGGCTGCCGTTTTGTCTTGTTGACTGTGTCCTTTGCCTTACAGAAGCTTCTCAGTTTCAGGAGGTTCCATTTATTAATTGTTGATTAAATCAGTACTTATACCTAGCATAGGAATGGACTTTCAGAGCCCATTCCACATAGACACATGGGGGAGGGCCTCGGCCCTATCTCAAAGGGTATGACAGACTCTGAAGCTCCCCCATGGAAGGCCTCACGCTCCCTGGGGAGCAGAAAGGATATGAGATAGGTAGGGTGTTAGTGGAGGGCAGGGGAGGGGGGGAAGAGGGAACAGGGATTGACATATAAAACAATCTTGTTTCTAATTTAAATTTTAAAAATGGAAGAAAGAAAGGAAAGGAAAGGAAAAGAAAAGAAGAGAAGAGAAGAGAAAAGAAAAGAAAAGAAAAGAAAAGAAAAGAAAAGAAAAGGCCTCCCAGAGATAGCAAGTGAACAAGGGATAACAAGGTGAAATGAGACTAGGCATAAATCTTCAGATAAAGGCTGGATGGGGCAACCCAGGAGGAGGGAAAAGGGTCCCATGAGCAGGCAGAAGGGTCAGAGATGCCACCACTTCATTTATTTGCATCACTCATAAAATGATATTATTAACAGTGCCCAACTGAAGTTGTGTGTGTTTGTGTGAAAACACAATGCAGAAGTCCTCCAAGACTGCCATTATGTTCAGCTGTTGGTTCAACAAGCTCCAAAACTCATAAAGGGGCTACAGAGAGCTTCTAGATGTCCTCTATCAGGAAAGTAGGGCAAAGAGCACTTACTTCTACAGCAGCAGGTGTGACAGCATGCTTGGAGGGCTCTGAAGTCTGACTGCCCAGAGCTTTGGGTCAAACTGATGTCCCTTTGATGTCTATAAACGAGACTGTTAGCACATACTTGTCTAGTCAGTGGTTAAAATAGAGACATCCCTACCAGGCCTAAGGATCATACCCTAGGAACTGGTCAAGGATCAAATCTTTTTTTTTTTTCTTCTGCAGATTTTTTTCATTTGAATTAGAAACAAGATTATTTTACATGATAATCCCAGTTCCCTCTCCCTCCCCTCCTCTCCTACCATCTCCCCCCCAACTAAAACCCTACCTATCACATTTCTGCTCCCCCTGGATGGTGAGGTCTTCCATAGGGTGTCATCAGAGTCTGTCATATTCTTTGGGATAGGGCCTAGGCCCATCCCCATGTGTCTTGGCTTAGGGAGTATTCCTCTATGTGGAATGGGTTCCCAAAGTCCACACCTATGCTAGGGATAAGTACTGAACAGGAGGTCCCGTAGATTTCCGAGGTTTACTCACAGAAACCCATGTTCCTGGAGTCTGGATCAGTCCCATGCTGGTATCCCAGCTATCAGTCTGGGGACCAAGAGCTCCCCCATGTTCAGGTCATCTGTTTCAGTGGGTTTCACCAGACTGGTCTGGACCCCTTTGCTCATCACCTGTCCTTCTCTGCAACTGGATTCCAGTTCAGTTCAGTGGTTAGTTGTGGGTGTCTGCTTCTACTTCCACCAGTTTCTGGATTAGGGCTATCGGGTGGCATATAAGTCAGTCATCAATCTCACCATCAGGGGAGGGACACTTAAGGTAGCCTCTCCTCTGTTGCTTAGATTGTTAGCTGGTATCATCTTTGTAGATCTCCAGACATTTCCCTAGTGCCTGATTTCTCTGTAAACCTAAAATGTCTCCCTCTATTATGGTATCTCCATTCTTGTTATCTTCTATTCTTCCCCTGACTCAACCTTTCTGCTCCCTCATGTCCTCCTCACCCCCCCTCTTCTCCCCTTCTCATTCTCCTAGCTCCCTCCCCCCCTCTTTCCGTGCTCCCAATTTGCTCAGGAGATCTTGTCCCTTTCCCCTTTGCCAGGAGACCATGTATGTCTCTCTTGGGGTCCTCCTTGTTTACTAGCTTCTCTGGCAGTTTGGATTGTAGGATGGTAATCCTTTACTCTGTGTCTAAAATCCACATATGAGTAAGTACATACCATATTTGTCTTTTTGTGATTGGGTTACCTTGCTCAGAATGGTTTCTTCTAGTTCCATCCATTTTCCTGCAAATTTCAAGATCCCATTGTGTTTTTTCTGCTGACTAGTACTTCATTGTGTAAATGTACCACATTTTCTCTATCCATACTTCGGTTGAGGGGCATCTAGGCTGCTTCCAGTTTCTGGCTATTACAAACAGTGCTTAGGGCCAAATCTTGATTGCACAAAGATCAATAGCATATGCCCAACACAATGTCTAGCACTAATACAAGATTCCATTGTGTGTTTGTTCTTTGTCAATTATGTCTATTCATGACCAAGTTCTGCCAATATCACTTCTTTTGTTTTTTTTTAACCTCGTTCCTTCCTTTTTAAATGATACTAATCTAATATACAGTAGTGGAACTACCAGAATAAAATAGGAAATTGTGTTTTTAAAAAGTACAAGTTAATTTGGAGATAAAAGAAATCCAACTTTTCTCAAACTAAGTGGTCTTTTAAATTAGTGGATGCCTTAAATATCAAAATGAACACAGAAAAATGGAGTGCAACCCCAGGGTCAAGCAAATAAACAAGCAGAGAGAATGGTGTGATTATTTGAGAAGAGCCAAGCAGCTCCATAGTGAGAATATCACACTATAGTAAGGCATGGGCATAGTCAAAATGTGGAGGAAAGGGAACCCTTCAAGAGAAAAGTGAAACAGAGTGGAGATAGAGGAGTTCATTGGTCTTGGAGAACAAAGGTGGGAGTGGGGTATGAACATTCTGAGGAGAGGATCTTTTCAACTTGTTGCAATCTTAAAAATATTCAAGATAAATTAAACTAAAGAGATCTATGCATATATATGAGCATGGAAAGCATGGGGTGCATATAGGATTAGAGAAATCTCATGTGGGTCTTTTACAAAGTTCCGGGAACTGTATTTATCTCAGACAAGCAGACGTCAGCCCTCTCTTTATTCCTTTTCCTGTCTAATTTTGGCTAGGTCTGACAAGAACGGTTTTATCTCGGAATCATCAACTTTCAAACAACTTTAATTATAGCCTACATTTTTGCACTTTTTCATAAGAAACAGGCAAATATTCCTTGAAACAGAGAAAGATTATACTCAGAGGGGAAATATGTAAGAATAGCATGTTTTTACAGTGAGATACTACTCAAAAGTTAAAAATAACAGAATTAGATTTACATATGTAACTTTACGCATATATAGTGAAACTATAGCATTGGAAACATGCAGCAAAATAAAGTTATCTGTAAGTTTCTAAATAAAGCAATCAGTAGTTTGTATATATTTACATACATTGAGCATGTGTGATCATGACTAGAATTGTACCTAGCAGCTGTAGATTGTTCCTAGAAAAGGAGGAATAGAAATGAGAAAGTGAAAATGGGACTCAAAGAGTCTCAACTTCATCAGTAAAGCTCTATGGAAAGAGAAAATAGAGCAAACACGGGCTACCTTTGGCTCTGCAAAAACCATGCTCTCTTTCTCTTTCCTCATCCTATGCCTTTGTGTATATTGGGTTCAACTAGAGAAGGACCAATAGGGGAGATATGTATACATATGTATACCATATGGCCTGGAGCATACACACACACACATACACACACACACACACACACACACACACACACACACACACACACAATTTTCAACTATAAAGTGAATGAAATTGTTATAATGCAACCACATAGATGAACACTGGAAATGTAGGCCAAGTAACAAGTAATACCCATAGGACAAATGCTTAATGGTTCTACTCATCTAAAATATTTACAGCAGTCATGGGGATAGAGAGCAGACTAGAAGTTACAACGGGGATGGGAAGGTGAGGAAATAAAAAAGTGTTGTTTAACATGGATAGCATTTCTTGTTCTGGCTGATGAAAATGATTAGGAAAAAGATAACGTTAATGTCCATACAACATTGTGAATATAATAAGAGTTGATGAATTATTTGCTTTTAAAATGGTGAAAAACACAGAAACCAGGGAGGTGATTAAGTCAGTAAATGTTTACTCCTCGAATTTGAGGACTTGAGTTTGTTTTCCCAGTACCCACACGAAAAGCCAAGCATCACAGGGGATGGAAACAGGAGATACCTGGCAATTGTCACCCAGTCTAGACAATCCTTGAGCTTCAGGCTCACTGAGAAACCCTGCCTTAAAAATAAAGTGGGGAATGTGGCTCTGTGGTGCAATGGAGAGCGCATTGGACTTCTGATGACAAAAAATAACGTGGGGAAGTTAATAGGGAAGACAATGACATCATACATGTGTGTACATTCACCTTAAAAATAAAGTGGGGGAGACAATGAAATCATGTATGTGTGTGCATACATCCTCAAACACTGCATATAAAGACACATAGACACACAAATGATCAAAACAGCAAATACTCTGTTCATACACACATGCACACCATACACATACCCCCCCCCACACACACACACAAATCATGCACTGAAATTAATAATGAAATATGACAAAACATCTATTCATACACTTTAAAGGGAAAAATTGGTATGTGAACCACTATTCTTAAGACTAATTTGTAGACAGATTTATTCCTAGGAATTGGCTTTTCCAACTACAGAATCAGGCTAGGCAAGCTGTGGTCAGCTGCCTGGAAGGACAGGCTTGAGCTCTGGGCACACTGGTGCTGGGATCTACAGAAGGAATTTCATCTTTCCTACCAAAGACTGTTAAGGCTTTTCAAATAACTGAGTGAGGCACACCCACATCACCCAGAAAGACTTTCCTTCCTGGAAGTAAACTGACTTTAGATTTTCATCATACCACAAAATACCCTTGAAGTAACACCTATATTTTTTGGGGGGGAGGGGATGGACCTTTTTTTAATGATGTTTACATCATTTAAAAACTACACTATGTGTTGTAGACTGGCCTGAAATTCAACTCATGTAAATTCTTTTGCTTCAGTCTCCCATGTATTGAAACCACAACTGGTTTAGCATCATTTTTGGCTGGATAACTAGAAAGTAAGGTAGCCAAACTGAAGATAAAGCTGAACATTGTGGTTTTTATAACAGATACTTACTGTTGTCTTCAACTCTTAGATGCATTCAAATTGAGCATTTTAAATTTGTATTAAAATTTCAACAAATTCCACAGAGACCAAAAAGACTACAGGAGCATTTTGAAATACATAAATTATTTATTTTACATGTGATATGAAAATCATGAGTGTAGTAATAACTGAGTGAGTCTTAATCTCTCCGGACAACTAATGGCAGCTAATGGATTTTAAAGTGTTCACCATCTGTTTTTTGAGAGTTCAGCCTGTGGACTAGAGCTATGGCTCAAAGGTGACAAGCACTTGCTGCACTGTCCTGGGGAGTGGAGCTTGGTTCCCAGAGGCCAGGCAACAAACCAGACACCCAGAAAATGCCTGAAACATCAGCTACTTGAACCCAATACGCTCTTCTAGCCTCCATGCCTATGAAGAAGGTACATGCACACACACACACACAGAAAGATATAACTAAAAATAAGAAAAATATTTTTAAAGTATAAAATATGCTAAATAAACCTATGTGCATATGCTAATCTTAGGATATGAAAATTAAAAAGAAACAAGGCCTAGTCTCAGGCAGTTTCCAATCCACTCCTGATTCCAACAGTAAAACACAATCCATCCCCTACCATAACATGGCGAACTCCACCAGCTACCTGGGTTTTCCTGGTCTGGATATCTCTGTTAACTCCACCAACTGAACTGAACTGGAAACCAATGCAAAAATGAACAGGGAAGGATGGTTATCCAACAAGCAGGTACTGATATTTCAAGCAGCTCAGAGAAAGGATTCTGTGTGTCTTCATGCTAAAGAGACAATAAATGTTTGACTTAAACAGCGCTCAATGTAGAAATATACCAAACCTCACACCAATAGATATTCCACTAATACGTAAAATTTTAATGCTTCTGTGTATCATCTAAAGCAAGTTTAGTTCAAAGTTACAAAAATAACGATGAGGCCAGAAGTTTTCCATAAAATGAAAGCAGTTGCCTTTCTTTCAAAAAAAAATTTTCAGCCACTTCATATTGATACATTCTTTTCCATGAAAAAAAAAAAAAGCTTGTAAGAGCATGAGGGAGACCTCTTATGAGTAGGAGGAAACAAGGGCCCCAGGATCCAAGGTTGCCTTCTGGTCTCCAAATTATTTGCTCTTAATTGTCCCCTCTATTCAGTTTGTTTTTTGTTTGTTTGTTTGTTTGTTTGTTTGTTTGTTTTTGGAGACAGTGTTTCTCTGTGTAGCTTTGTAGACCAGTGTGGCCTGGAACTCACAGAGATCTGCCTGCCTCTGCTCCCCCTCCCTCACCCCCACCAGTGCTGAGATTAACAGTGTGAGCCACCACTGCCTGGCTTGTCCCCTTTATTCTTGCTGTTGCTCTTGCTCTTCCACTCTTCTTACCTCCTTTCTAACATTTTGCCTTTCGGTTTTTGGTTGGTTGGTTTGGGAGTTTTTTGCCTTGACCCCTCATTGTTGCTTTGGTCACCACCGTTACCACTGCCATCACCCACTGGTAAAGAGAATGGTGTGGATACTGGCCTACTCACTCATCCTGTGTCAGCAGGATGCAAGCAATAGGATACAGCAAAGCAGAGTACAGATGGCCCAGTCGGTAAAGTATGAGCTGCACAAGAATGAAGACCTGAGTTTCAAGCTGCATAAAACTACCAGCGATGGTGATGTCTGCTACAGTTCCAGAGCTGCGGAGGCAGAGACTGGTGGATCCTTGGGGCTCACTGGACAGCCAGCTTAGCTCAGTTGGCAAGTTCAGGTCCCAGTGAGAGACCCTTTCTAAAAAATAAAAGGTGGATGGTACCTGAGGAATGACACAGAAGGTTGACCTCTGGCATACACGTGTATATGCACTCAAGAACACACACACAGAGTTTAAAATAAACGTTCAAGATGAAATATAATAAGGAATAAAAACTCCTACGTTCCATTTCCTTTAAGGTTGTTTAAAGTAACAATCTTCCAAGAAGGTTCTATGATTGTTTTGTGTCAATAATAATGCCTTGCCAATCATTTTGTGCTTTTAGGAAACATCACATCATAAGAAGACAAGGACTTCTATAAAGTTGTGATCTATTAGATTTTGACTGTCTGTTTTATGCTTAGGGAACTTTTCCCCCTTATTTCTGCTGCCTTCAATTCTTGAATGTCATTTGAAAAAGAAAATCCATAATTTTGCAAACAGAAATTACAACCTCCACCCTTATTGAGCATCAAGTAGTATGCACTCATGCGTGCAAACTTATTGTGGGAAAATAAATCAGACTCCTATGAAAATTAATTTAATTATGCTCTCAGAGTTTTCCTATCGACAGAATGTGCACATAACTCCTTTAGGACAATAACATAGTATTGGAATCTAGTGAGCAAAGGGTTTGTTGTTGTTGTTTAAATCATTTAATTGTTCATTCCTCTCAGGACCATATCATGCAAGTGAGTAGTTACCATTTAAAAAGAGAAACTGAGGTAAGCCCACTGATTCAACCAGAAGATCTACCAAACACCACTGCCCGTTCCTGTATCATTCTCTTCCTATGCATTTAAATAAATGTGCAAGCTTGTCTCTGGGAGGTGATGGAGAAATTTATGTGCAAGGTTGTCTCGGAGAGATGATAGAGAAATATATGTGCAAGGTTGTCTCTTGGAGGTGATGGAGAATCCTAGAATTGTATATTCATGACATTTCAGTTGAACAAATACCCAAAGGACCTTCCCAGGTGGATATAACTTGGCTTTAGGCAATTAGTGTTCAAAGCCACATTAATGTTGTCTTCCTGAAGCTGCAACTTGACAGTCTGATAAACAATAGCGCTGAGGGAGGTGTGAACTTCCACCATTTATCTCAATGGGCTGTTAACTTTGAAACCTAATTATGATCACTTAAATGCCAACGCTGTTAATCATTTCACTGCTGAGCACTGTACCAGAAACATCCAGCCACAGTGATGTGCTTCTTCCCAGGGTGGCCAGCTTCAATTGCTGTGTCCTGATGAGCTTCTGCAGACTGTCCTCTTGTTAGTGGCATCAACCTCGGGCACTGGAGCCATTGGCTAAGCAAGGCACCTGGGATTATGCTTAAAACAGAGAAAAGGAATGTGTGTCTGTTACGGGGTTGTTTCTCTGTTTAATGCAAGACATGGATTTGTTGCAAGACCCTCAGTTTAGTTGACAGCACCAAAAACAAACAATAAACAAATAGACTGATAAACACCTTTGCTTGTTTGAACTTAAAAGGAGGTTTACATAATGTGTGTTGATTTCATCCAGAGAGATCACCCCAAAATAGAAGATATTGCTTCACATTTGAAAGGAAGGAAAGGAGGAATGGAGGGAGCGGGGAGGGAGGGAGGGAGGGAGGGGGAGGGGAGGGAGGGGAGGGAGAAGAAAGAAAGAAAGAAAGAAAGAAAGAAAGAAAGAAAGAAAGAAAGAAAGAAAGAAAGAGGAGAGAGAGAAAGAAGAAATGGAGGGGTCTTCAGCTATATCTTGAGTTCAGTTATGTTATGACAGAATTTCAGTTTGACTTATATAAAATTGGAATGTGATGAAAAGTCAGTACTAAGTGGAAGAAGAGTTCCCTGAAACACTTCACATCTTCCACAAGGAAAATAATGGGAGCAGGGAAGCTAGATATCTCTCTTTCATTCTTTCCTTCTTTCTTTCCTTCTTTCTTCTTTTTTCCTAATTTGTGATACAGGAGACCATACCCAGGGTCTCCCCACAAAAGGCATTTTGTTTGTTTGTTTGGTTGGTTGGTTGGTTGGTTTTTTTATCACTGAATTATATCCTAGCTCAAATGTCCTCTTCCAACAAGCTCTCTAACTTAAGACAGTAGTTTTGTTTATAGGAAGGGTCTACAGCAGGGGCTCTCAAAGGGTGTTCCTTGAGAGGCAGTTTCCCAAGCTACCTCGGATCCTCTGGGAGGATAGGCTGTGAGGCTGAAACAAGTCCTCAGGATGCTATTGCTTACTGGTGTATAAGAACTACTGGTCCGTGAGAAACCTACAGTACTGAGGTCAGGACCTGCCTGTCATTATCTGGAACCAGACAATGACTTCTCTGCCTACATCACCATTAATTCTACTGCATAATTATAAAGAAGCAAAATTCCAGTACCCATATTTGAAATATGTACTTCAGTGCACCCCTAAACAAACACTGCTTGGAAGCTAACATACATGACTATGTTTTTTACCCATTGTCCAAAAAAAATTTCTGTGCCTGAACTGCTAAGCAGAGAAGTTAGGAAGAAATGAGAAATGCATATGAAATTTTCAATAGTTAGAATAACACCTCTGGCTTCAATCTTTCTAATGCATATCTCTTGCACACAACATAGGGAAACACTCCTAAAATCTTTTAAAACTGTTGGAAACTCAAAATACAAATGATTTGATCAAAGTAAAATTTGATAAAGTAAAAAAGAATTATTTGACCAAAGTAAAATTATACCTAGTATGGTGCCACATGTTTGTAATCCAAATGCTTACTTATCAAGCAGAGGCACGTGGATATCTGTGAGTTCAAAGCTAGCCCAGCTTAAATAGAGAGTTCCAGGTTAGCCATGGCTACATGGGGAGATGGCCTCTCAAAATAAAATTATTTTATGTGATGGTTAATACTTTCGACCTGACAGGTTCTATAATCACTGGTGTCTACGAAGGACTAGATTAGGGAAGACCCACTCAATGTGCACAGTGCTGCTGTGGGTTACCCTGCTTGGACACCCCTTACAGGAGCGGGTGAGAAGATGGAAGTACGAACAACTTGGGCACTGGGAGTCAGTGAGTAGCAGAGCGTGCAGCACACTTGTTTATGAAGGAAGTTAGACCCGCCTTTATACCCGCTCCCAAGGTCCTATTGGCTCAGGCGGCTGACTCTGCTGCGTTGTCCTTTCCTCATTGGTATCTCTGGGTCAGGTGTCTCAGCAGTCTCTGGGCGTTGAGGAAGGCTTGGCAGCTTGGCTCAGGGAGGAAGTGCCTGCTGTGCATGTGCATGCTTAAGCAGGCTGGCCTGGGCGCTGGAAACGGGCTGCAGCTTGGGTAGGCTGGCCGAAGTTTCTCCTACACAGTGCCATTCCATGGGCTGGGGTTCAGACTGAATAAAAAGTGAAAGCCAACTGAGTCCCAGCCTTTGTTTTACTCTGCATCTTCACTGTGGATGCAATGTGACCAGCTGTCTTAAGTCCTTGATGCCATGTATGGTGACTTGAAAGAAAATAGCCCCCATAGGCTCACAGAGAGTGGCACTTTTAAGAGGTGTGACCTTGTTGGAGAAAGTACATCACTAGAGGGCAGGCGTTGAGGTCTCAAATGCTCAAGCCAGATCTAGTGTGACATTCACTTCTTGCTCCCTGCCAATTCGGATGTAGATCTCCCAGCTCCTTCTCCAGCACCTTGTCTGCCTGCGTGCTGCCATGCTTCCCACTAAACCTCTGGAACTGTAAGCCAGCCCCAGTCAAATGTTTTTCTTTTAGAAGAGATGCGGTGGTCATGGTGTCTCCTCACAGCAATAGAAACCCTAAGACACCATACTTTCCCTGCTATGGTAGACTGTGTCCCTTTTAACTAAAAGCAAAAATAATAGCTCTGTTTCTTTAGTTGCATTGTTGCATTTATCAGGTGCTTTGCCACAGCATCAGGACAAGTGACTCTTACATTAGCCACTTTACATTCAATTGCTTTCTCTAAACCAAGGAAGGTATAGCTTTCGCCAGGAACTCCTAAGATTTTCTCAAACAAGCATTGCCTACTCAAGAATGTCCTTCTTCTGGAGCTGGAGAGTGGTTCAGCAGTTAAGAGCACTGGGTGATTCCCAGAATCCACATGATGGCTCGGAGCCATCTGAAACACCAGCTCCAGGGAACCTGATGCCCTCTTCTGGTATTTGCCAGCACTGGGCACACATATAGCATGTAGACACACATGCAGACAAAACACCAACACGCAGAAAGTATTTTTTTTAAATAAAAAAGAATCCTGCACTCCTGTTCCTGTTGGAAGTAAATAAATTCTGGTAGATGCTTATCAAGCTCCAAAGTGACAGAACCCTAGATTACTAGATTATTTTTGTTCATTTTATACATCCAAATGATTCCATATCCCCCAAGCAACTAATCAAAACAGCCTAGCAAGATCTACTTTATAAACTCACCTTGGAAGCTCAGCTTGAAGCTATTTCTAACCAGAATTATGGTCATCCATTCTTGCTGAAGTGTTTATTTGTTATCTAAGGGACCACAGATTTACTACCTGGTAACATTTCATAAAAGACAGTTGGCCCCTTGGAAGGTATCAAGCTCTTTCTCAGAATGGTACACTCTGTTGCTGGTACCATGACTGTCCAGACTCTCTATGCAGAGCCAGCCAAAGCCTAGGAAGAGTTTGCATTTTTATCTTCTTTGCATTCTAGCAGGTTAGCTCCACACAGTTCCATAAAGACATGACGTGATGGTTGGTGGTGGAGTACACCTTTAATCCCAGCACTCAGGAGGCAAAGGCAGGGGATCTCTGTGAGTTCGAGGCCAGCCTGGTCTACAAAGCTACACAGAGGAACCCTGTCTTGGAAAAAAAAAGATAAAAGCATGACTCTTAAATTATCACACATTGTGATGGTCATAACCAGAAGTTCAGTATTTACACCCAGGATCCACGTCCTAATCCCACAAAGTGACACAATGAGGGCCAGTTGATGTCTACACATGCATACACATACACACACACACACACACACACACACACACACACACACACCACACAAAACACGCACAACACATATACACACAAAGCACACACATACAACACATACAGAGACACCTACACAAACATACCACACAGAGACACAGACACACAGAGACACAGACACACATACACATTGTCATAGAGACACATTCACACACACACACACAGAGACACATACCACATATACAAAAACACCACATACACAAACACGTGCACACACACACACCACATACACAGACACGTACACGCACACACACACACACACACAGAGAGAGAGAGAGAGAGAGAAAGAGAGAGAGAGAGAGAGACTCACAGACACAGTTGAATTATAAGAGCGGATTCCTGAGCATGGAGAACTTAAATCTTTTATAATAAATAATATTTTTATTTTTTTAAGTAAAAAGGCTGTCCAACTTTTTCCCCAAAGAGAAAGACGCTATGCTTAGTATATTGTATGGTAAGTAAATCTACCTTTTGAATTGCAGGAAGACAATGTACCCTCTGAAATGCTTCACTATAAAAATTTGCTGAAGAGACCATTGAGAGAAAGATGATTCATGCCCTCTGTGTCTAAGACAAACAGAAATGCCAGTGACCTTGGGGGATCCCTGCCCCCAACAGTGACTATAGACACTGGAGGAGCCCATTCTCCTGAGTTCGTGTCAGAGCTCTGGGCACATTGCCTACCTACTTAGTCTAGCTCCTAGATTATCTAGCAGGGTAATAGTGGAAAATTTTCAAAGGTTAGTGTGCAAGACAAGTGAGATGTATGCATAGTATATTCAGAGCATTTTATGCCATAACTGATACAAGGAAGCATTTAAATAGTATATGTTTCCATCATCCTCATCATGACATATGACAGCAGTGTCCATCCTAAGATTTGCAGCTTCCCACTAGAATATGATCTCAAATTATATTCTCAAAATATAAATATTTTGAGATTTTCAAGCTCAAAAAATAAAATGTAATTGTAGAAAAACTAGAGAACATAATGTATAAATCATGCCCCCTTTACTAGTTACGAAACTGACATTTCTGTTTATTACATGTAAGCATCACAGAGAATATATTTCTTAACCAAAAAGAAAGTGTTGGTGAGTTTTAAAGAAAAATGTCTTTCTGCCAGATGTGGCGAAGCACACCTTTATCCCAGTACTTGGGAGGCAGAAGCAAGATGATCTCTGTGTGAGTTTAAGGCCAACTTGATCTACAAAGTGGGTTCATAGAGAAACCCTGTCTTGAAACAAGCAAGTATAAAAGGTCTTTCTGTGGAAAACCACAACCCTACCAGCTCAGATTATCCATGCTCACCTCCTTTGCTGTCAAGCTCAATACATCTTTGTGTTGGCATGGCTGTGTATTTGAACCTTAGCCACATATTTCACTGGACTTCTCTCTCAACAATATATAAATATGATAAAGAAATGTGGGTTGGGCAGGAGACACAGTTTAAAGGATTTATAGGTTGAACAACCCAATAAAAAGTTTAATTAGAGACAATGTGGTTTACTGGTGAATACATGGGATTAGATTCAAAATTAGCACTTACTAACTAGCTTGCTGCCCTCATTAAAGATTAAATGTAATAATGTGTACAGTGAGTTTTTCAAGTATTAAGTACAAGAGCATGGTAGATGTTTGATAAATGTTGTTTCCTTCCATTCCTCCCATCAATTACCAATCAATGTTTCAGACAATGGTGTCAATGGTGTAATTACATTCACAAATGGCACAAAACTGGGAGAAGTGGGCAACCTATTGCATGGTTGAACTAGTACTCAAAAAGTTTTGCATAGTCTGGCAACCTCTTAATGTAAGTTCAAAAGCTCATGATATTTTAATGTAGATTAAATACAAAGTTCTCTATTGGGTCCCCTGTTCCAAAGTTAAACTCCATAAATCTCAGTTTAAAGAAACTCAGATTTTTATTTTTAAAAATGAATATGACTCTGTAATTTGTAGAAAATAAACTGTGGGACTTTTTCAACCCCAGGCTATGGAGTGTCCATGGAAAAACATCTCTGTCTCCTCAAAGGGAATAAAAGATCATGTATTCTGGAACGTAAGTGACCCAGAAGACAGACCCAGATGGACACCACATACAATGTCCTAAGGGAACAACAGTCTTATGAAATTTCTATAGTAATAGACAAAGCCATCAGTCAAAGCACCTCAAAAATATGGGAACATGAGATAGCAGGGTTCTGCAGCATATTCCTAAAGGATTTACTTAAGAGTCACAAAATCTTAGGTCACACATGGAAGTAAACCGAAAACAAAACACAAACAAAAGAAAACAAAACAAAAAATGGCTATTTGGGGATCTGAAATAGCCCAAGACAATTTGGCTGTCAACCTGAAGCATTCTAGCTCTCCACAACCACTGAAGCTTTGTTTTGTTTTTTTTTTTGTTGTTGTTGTTGTTGGGTTTTTTTAAAGAAATTTAGCTCTCGGGTACTTTAAGAGTCAAATCTGTCTTCTAGATTCCAACTTTTCTTAAACCTAGAATGGTGTGGACAGAGAATCTATAGCTGATGCTTGTCGCCCATCCAAAAACACTTTAGTTTTCCTAAAAGGCATTTAGCATGCAGTTCCCTTGCCCTCAGCTGGGGAAACTTCAAATAGAAGACCTTTCAAAGGGGCCTCAGAGATACCAGCCAGAGTCACCTGGAGAAACCTAAAGCACTTTCCCTCCCTTCCAAAGCTGACTGCATCCCAGACTGCCACCCCCTACCCTGCTGTTCAAAAACTATTCTTATACTCTCAAATTATTAAACAATTTCATTGAAGAAATTAAATTACATTTAAATTATTGATACTTTAAAAGACTGAATGTTAATAATATCCAATAGAAGGAAGAGAAAAGGGACATACTTAAAACCCAATTATCTTGACAGATTCAATCTTGCAGTCTGCATGCAATTCATATGGAGACTCCAGCTGAGTCCCTTTTGGTTTTTGCTGCTAGGAGATTCGGTGAATGGTCCCCAGACCTACATACACTGTCTTTCCAGATTCCCCTTAGGACTCTTTAGAGAAAAGCTCCAATTTTTCCCTCTCTGAAACTTCAACACAGTTTCACATAACTTCAAAACACTGCAGTACCAGTGGCAAAAACCCAAAGGGCAATGGGCCCACATCTCCCCTCTGAGTTCAGGAAGTGCTGACTTCAGCTCTCAGATCCCAGAGGCCTAGGGAGCTAGCTCACATCCTTTCTCCTGCCAGGATGTCTTCACTGTGGTTAAGCACTTCCAGACCCCTGCTCCCCTCACCCTGTCAGTTCCATCCCTGGGTTCTGCCACTCTAAGATTGTGGTTCCTATAGGTCCTGTATGCTGTTGACAGTCTTAGCTTCATCTGGAGACTGAACAGCTTACACTGATGATGGAATGCTTCCACATCTGTGCATGCAGACTCCAGGCCTTCTAGCATCTTCCGGAAGAGCAGAAAGGTTTCAATCCTCAATTCCCATATCCTGGAGTTTCACTACCAAACCTTATTTAGTTACTTTGTTGACACCCCGGAGTAGAACAGAGAGTGATATCTGGAAAAACCTATAGGAAAGCAGCAAAATTAGCATACAAGGAAAAAACAGTTGTTAAAGAAGACAACAGCACACACACACACACACACACACACACACACACACACACACACACACACACACACACACGGGGGGGGGGGAATGAAACATGAAAGTCCTAATCTTCTGTACAGTGTTGTCGTTTGAGATGCACTTTACTTACTTTGCCCCCGCCCTGAAAGTGTGTTAATTCTTAATAAATCATAGCTGCAGTTGTGTCCTGTTCAGTTACTAATTCAGAGACACAAGATCCAGAAGCTTCTCCCAACGAGTGCCACTGAACCCCAACATCCACCAATATCACTGTCTGAGTCCTGTTCCTCAAAGGGTGCATATCTGTGTCCTTGGTTCCTCCTGAGTTAATTTTGTCTTCACTGAAGAGTTCAGTCCTCATCGGTATCCCAAGGTTCTATCCTGAAGGCCACAACAGTGATGGAGGATCCAAGAGGGCTCCAAAGTCAGCTTCCTCCCTCCTCCCACCACAACCTGCTGTAGCTGTTCTTTGCTCTTCCTCAACACAACAGGGCTAGTACATTCATTAGATAATCCTTGCTCTCATTCTGGACCAAGGCTTCTCAAAGTTTTACTACTTAAAAGCTCCCCTTTTGTAATTTGTGTGAATACACTATGTATGTGTATGGGTATGGTGTGTGTGTGTGTGTGTGTGTGTGTGTGTGCGCGCGCGCGCGCGCGCGCGCGCGCGCGCGCGCACGCGCACTGTGTCGATGCATGTTCATGTATGAGTATGGGTGCATACGTGTCACATCCGAGTATGTGGAAGTCAGAAGACACCTTGTTTGAGGCAGGCTCTTCTTCACCATTGTATATGCCAAGTTAGCTGGCCTGTGAACTTCTGCAATTGCCCTGTCTCTGTCCATAGGTGGACTGGGATTATAGATGTGCATGTCCATATCCGGCTTTCCTTGCACTCTAGGGATCCAAGCTCCTGTCCTTATGCATACAAGGCAATTGTTTCATGCACTAATATGTATCCCTTGCTGACAACCTCTTTTTTATATGATCACAAATATGTAGGTGTGTAAAATATGTATACAAACCAAACATTTATTGATAATAAATCATAAAGAAATTTATTTAGTACCTTTAGTACTAAACAATTCTTTAGTACCTTTATGAGCTTATCATTTGTTAAAGCTTAAAGCAAAGTGCATATGAATGAGGTAGTTATGCTTATTTACTAACAGAATGCAATGCAAAAATACACTAACTTAACACTTGCATGCTGAGGAATCACTACAGTAAAGTATTAGAAGTCTTTGTTTTCCATAGTTAAATAGGTATGTTTTTAATGAGAACAGAAAACATTGTATAAGCTGTAAAACCACTGTAGTTCACAATACACCAGAGTTTGGAATCTGAGTTGTTTCAGGCAGCACATGTTGACTTTCTGAAGTATGAGAAAATGCTCCAGTCAGAGAACCATCCTGTGTGTGCAGAACCAGTGTTGCAGTCAGATATCATGATGCAACCCAGACAGGCATTACCAGCAATTCTAGGACTCATCAATGCTTGATTTTGGGTTAGGTTTTAGTCACTTTGTGTTCAGGAACCTTCTGATGTCACCAGATGTTTCATGACCCACATACACGTTCAGATATGTGACCCCCATACCCACAATGTAAGAAGTTCTTTAGTTCTAACAGTATTGAGCACCTACAAGATCCTCTCCCCTAGAAAAGACAACTCAGGATATGCAACAGATGAATATAGGGAGGGAGTATATGGACAGAGATCTTGGAAGATTCCAATTTTTAACAGGTGCATAGGGCTGTGTTTATTAAATATATTAATCTGTCACACATCCTGTTGATGCCATCTACTGAGATCCTCTTCCCCATGATTATCCCTGCCACTGTGTAATCCTTCCCAATGCAACCAAGTCATCTCCTTGCCCTAAACTCAGGAAAGTTTATAGTCATCTCTAGTTTACTCAACCCATTGTGTTGTAAAGTGCCTAGAATCTGCCTCCATCATTAAGCTGTAATAAAGAAGCTATGTTTTGTTCATCATTTATTTATAACACATTCCATGAAGGTCCTTAACTCATGTTTAATGCGAGTAAAAATTCAATGAACATTGTGCACAGTGTTCCATCCAATTCACATGTGACCACTCCTTACTGTTTTCTTCACTGTGACAATATAATTAGCATAAGCATGATTTCAGGGGTTCTAGTCCAAAGTGAATTGACCCAATGCACTTAGATAGAAAACATGGCAGTGGGAGTGTATGACAAAGGAAGTTTTCACTTCCTGCCAGGAAGTAGAACAGGAACAAGATACCTCAAGGATCTATCTCTGGTGACCTACTTCCTCCTGTTAGGTCCATTCTCCTAGAGTTTCCCAAAACTCTCCAAACAGTGCCACCCAGCTGGGGACTTAGACTTACCTAAGAGCCTGTCAAGGCATGGTAACTCCTTTCTGAACTACAACAGCAGAGCCTAGAACTGACACCTGCTGTCTCTGCCTGTCATTATGCCTATTAAGTGACTTCATCCTCCTAGATTGACTTTCTACTGTCAGTCATTAGGTCTATATCCCTCCTCTGGTACCCAAACAGAAGGTCTTGCTCTGTTATGTGAGCTTTCTGGCCCATGGTGTTTTGAAATTCATCCCAACTGTAGGCTGAGTGACCCGCTGGTTGGAGAGACTGCCGAAGTCCAAAAGCTCCAGCACTTTCTTGGTGTCAGGATCTGTCGCAATGACCTCCTGGTCTCAAGCTGAGGCCTCAGGAACATAATTATCTCTCTTCCTCCTGCAACTTGATAGAGATGCCTCTCACAGGACCTCTCTGAATACTCTTCATGAGATGCATGGCATAGCTGGCTATTTTGTTGCCAAGAGTTTCTTGCTGGGATAATAGCAATCTCCACGCACACACACTTGTTGGTGTGGAAGTCTTTACCCGGGTGTGTGTAGTAATGACCCTGGCCACTTTCTTCACAAAATCTTGGTGTGAACACGGCCCTGACATCCAACACAGCTGGGCAGAAACTTGCCACAAGTTAACCATAGAGGTCTGGAGGTCTGTAGAGACAGACAGGAAGTGGCATAGCTGGGCAGAATCAAGATATAAGCAGGGATAAACAGGAAATCTCTCCCTTCTCTGTGGAGAGGCTTAGCAGTCACAATGTGAGCTGCCAAAGGAGTTAGAGGTCCAGACTCTTCTCTGGTAAAATAAGACAATGTGGAAATAGAAATGGGCTAATAACTAAGACATAGCTAGCCAACTAAGAGGCCAAACCACCAACCAACAATTTTATAATTAATATAAGTCTCTGTGTGTTCACTTGGGGCTGAAGGGTGGTGGGACCAGACAGGACAAAATACCTCTTGTTACATTGCTCCGATATTCTTAAGTGTATGTTTCAGTCTTTGTACTAGGAAGACTACAAAGGTGGGAATTCAAGAAGCTAGTTGCATCACACCGAGATAAGGTCACAGCCTCCTTATCCATTCATTGTCTCCAATACACAGGAAGGGAAATAACGTGAACAGTATATGTAATCACTACAATAACTATAAAGGAGACAGATATAACTATAAAAGGGAAATAACTACATCCTGCCTAGAACATATATACATTGTACTTCAAAAGTGTTCCAGAAGAACTTGAGAAGAAAAAGTTCCTATGGGAGCTTCCAGCTTTGTTTACATTGCTGTGCTAAAATGCCCAGACAAAAATCAGCACAGAGGAGAAAGGATGTGTTTTAGCTTTACAATTGCAGGTTATAGTTCATCACTACAGGGGAGTCACAGTGGCAGAAGTTTGAGACAGCTCATTTGATCACATTCACAGACAAGGAGCAGAGAGAATGAATGCATTGCATACCTGCTTGCTTATGCCCAGATAAATAAATTTCTGTACACTTATGCAGTTCAAAACCTTTACCTAGAAAACAGTGCAGTCCACAGTGGGCTGGGTCTTCCCAAATCAAGTAACACTCCAGACGGTCCCCAAAAGACCTGGCCACAGGCCAACTTGAGTTAGATAATTCCTGATTAAGAGTCTCCTCCACAGTGCTTTGAGGTTGTGTCAAGTTGACAGTTAACTGCCCAGCATACATCCTTAGCAAGGTCCTAGGACCAATCAGAGTTCAAGACAAAAATAACAACTGGATTTTTCCTGCCTTTCTAAGTCTTTGGTTTCTATTTAACTAGAAAGACAATTGCATACTCTTCATTAAAGCCAAATGTATTGCTTGCTGTATGTTTTCCCCATTCATACTCATTTTGTAGGTTTTTACTATAGTTTTACTTTCATATTTATATTTAATTATTTTAGTTATACAAATTTATGAAGTGCTCTGTGATCATTTCATACATGTATAAACTATATATTATGATCAAATGGGACAGTTAACATTTATATCTCCTTAAATGTTTAGCATGTAGTAATTACATGAATTTACAGGCTGGTGTGATATTCCAGTGTATGTTTATAACACACACTGATCAGTGCAGGGTAATTAACTTTCCTGTCTCCTTATCATTAGTTTGTGTTTAGCACCCACAAGCTCCCCTCTTCTAGTTATCCATAGAACACAAGAAGACTGGATCATTATAAACTGTAGTTCCCCCCACCATTACTTCTAGTTTTTAAAGGGGGTGGGGATTACTGAGATCTTCAGGCTCAGTGGCCAGTGCCTTTACCCACTGGGCCCTCTTGCCAGCTCTCCAGTATTACTTCTATTTAACTGTGTTTGGGTATCTACTCTCCACCTTCCACTGTCCTGCTGCCTCCCACCATCCTTCTAGACTCTCAATCACTAGTAGGAGTCCTGATCTACCTTCCACACGAAGTATCTCTCTGACCTCATTTCACTTGATATATTGTCCTCTACCTCAAGATATTTTGCTGCAAATGGTAGGGTTTCATTCTCTGAGGTGGATCAATCTTGGTTTCTTAACCATCTCCATGCAGCTCTCCACAGTTGCTTCCTTCCTGACGACAGACAGTACATGAGCGTTCCCTTCATCTATTCTTCTTGTTACATGTTTAATTTTATTCATCTTTATCTTATTTATTAACTGTATTTGTGGTCATTTAATAATAACTCTTTGGCTGGGGTGTGAGGCTAACTCCCTCGGGCTTCGACCCACATTTCCTTAATGGCTAATGGAGTTCATCACTTTTTATAAACTAGTTGGCAACTTTAACTCCTTCTTTCCTTTTGAAAAGGATCTGTTTGTATTCTTTGTCTATTTTTAATTGAAGTATTTGTAGGGTTTTGTTATGAACATTTTTAAATTTTCTAATGCATACTGAATATTAATCATTTGTCAGATTAATAGTTTGCAAAATTTTCTCCCACTCTGTACGTTGTCTCCTTTCCTGTTTGTTTCTTTTGCTGTATAGAAACTTCTTCATTTGATAACTAGCACATTTGTGTGTTTTTCATTTTATTTCCCTTATTTTGAAGAATCTTACTGAAAATTAAAATCATTGCCTGCACTGTCATAATTTTTCTCCTAATAGTTCCATCGTTTCAAGTCTTACATTTAGATTGTTGATCCATTTGGAGTTTATTGTTTACAGTGTGAGAGACAGATAACCCATTTCTGCTTCCTTAATTAGTTTCCTGCACTGTTGTTAAAGGTACTGTCCTTCCCCAATGTCACTTTCTGGTGACTTGGTCAAGCATCACTGGACTGTGAATGAACTGGGTTATTTCTCAGTGTTCCTTTTCATATTCATTGAATGATGTTTTGAAATATTTTATGTGTCTTTTGCCTTCATGCGTATTTCATAGCATGTGGATGCAGTGCCTATGGAGGCCAGAAGAGGGCATTGAATTCCCTAGGGCTGGAGAGACATATAACTATGGACCACCATGAAGGTGTCAGGCATTGAACCCTGATCCTCTGCAAGTGCAGTCAGTGCTATTAACCACTGAGCCTTCTCTCCATCCCCCAAAGCTGTTCTTGTTTTGTTTTAAACTACACCCACTTTGATACATTCCCTTACTCTACACAAAAACAAATTCAGATAAACCTATAGAGTTGTGTTAACCAATACATTTTGCATCCAGCTGGTAAGCTTTGGCATTTCTGGAAGCACATCTTAAACTGACTCTACATGATGTTGCCAGTGAAAGGTTCAGGCGTTATGCTGGCCTGCCCCTGTTACCTGGTGAAACAGGCAGTACCCTGGTCAGCCCAAGGTTCCATGGGAACTAAGTCTGCACACAAGTGCAGAGGACCCCTTTAAAAGACAGGTCCCTGCCCATTTACGCTCTCTGTTTCCCCGCTCTGTTTCCTCTCAGCTTCCTCTCTACTCTCTCTCTTACCTATGCGCTCTCTCTATGGTGACTGGCCATGGCGGCCAGCCATTTTCTGTTCCTCTTCTCTTAGTCTCCCTACTCTGCCGGGCCTTATAATAAACATGTCCTATGTCTCATGTCTCAGCATTTCCCTTTTCTTCTTTTTAAACAAAACAATAACAGCCAGTGCTTTCCTAATCACACAAACTATGAGTGGGATCAAGTTCCCACCCCAGGGAGTCCTGCCTCTTGGGGAATGCCCTGTGAGGTAACTGTGTCCAAGTCTCCATGGTAGGCCAGCAGGCATGAGGAAGGTTTGAGATCAGTTTATGATAAGAGAACAGACTTCACCAGTAAGGAAGAGCTCATCAGGATGCAAGTGAAACACAGACAGAAACCACCAAAAGCCAAAGGACCAGCACCACCAAGCACCTAACAATGTGGTGTGTCCAGTAGATTGTACAATGACAGAAAAATATTCAATTAGGAAGAAATAATCAGACATTTGGGGAGTAGGGAACGCTCTACAAGACAATCAACATAACTGTTAAGGGAAAAAGAGTGGTGTCATGGTAAATAAAGAAGCCAAAGATATTCTAGATACTGAGAAGAGTGACCCAGCTAAAGGCAATGTGGGACATTTAAGTGAATCCTAAATTTCTTGTTAAAGGCTGTAAAAGATATCCAGAGACATAGCCAGTGGGCTATATGATAGATTGCTGGGCCTGGAAGTCATACAAACACTGAGGATGAGGCCACCAAAGTTAGATGAGCAGAGGCAACTTTATTCCATCACCACAGGTTACCAGAACTTCTAACTAGTTAGAGACATGGGCAAGTCGGGTTCTGACACCATTACGCTGAACAGAGGGAGTAGGAATCTTTTCAAAGCAAAAGTTACAAGTGTGTGGGGGGGTCGGGGGTGATAAAAGAAAGAATTTTTACAATTTGAGGCTAAATCTTGGGTGGTGGTACATTTCTGGAATTTACAACTTGTAATAACATTTTACAACTAGTAGTACAATTTGTGATAACAAGGTATTTGGACAAGCTTAACAGAGGTTTGGTTTTTTTGTTTTCTTTTGGTTTGGTTTTTGATTTTTCGAGACAGGGTTTCTCTGTGTAGCTTTGGAGCCTATCCTGGCACTTGCTCTGTAGACCAGGCTGGCCTAGAACTCACAGAGATCTTCCTGCCTCTGCCTCCTGAGTGCTGGGACTAAAGGCGTGTGCCACCAACACCAAGCTTAACAGGTTTGCAAAAACTACTCTACACAAATCTGTGGTTATTGTAACATAGCTCTTGACACAGCTGGGGACTTGTCTTAATTTTTAATCAACTGTTCTTGTAATAGCAGAGACTATGGGACAAAGGTCATGTAGCAGAAGAAGCAGAGTAGGTGGCAAATGTTTTTGAATTATTGTGGACTCCACAAGATTACATACAATCCTCACCAAATTTTGTGATAACATCATGGTAATGAGGGATATCATCCTTATACTTGAAATGTACGCTCAAGTAATTTTAATTTTTTTTTAATTTTCATGAAATATATTTTGATCATAATATTTCTCTTCCCTCAGCTCTTTCTAGATACTCCCTCCATCCAAGTATTTTGAGAGAAGAGTTCATATCTTGTGCTTACTTTTCAAATACTGTGTAAAACATTAAGTCACAGAGGAACAGAGATCAAATGTGGCTACATATTAACAAGTTTGAGACCTGGGTGAAGAGTACACAGATACACACACAGCTATTAGTCCATTTCTTCAATTATTTTTAAAGCTCAGGGTGTTTTTCAAATTTATTTGGTTTGATGAGTACAGTGCCCTTCCTCACGGCTGGCTGGAGAGGAACAAGAGGCTGTCTCAGTCTCTGGTGGATATATTAAAAGTTCTATAGGCTAGAGAAACGGCTCTGTAGTCAAGAATGTACACTGCTCTTCCAGATGACCCAACTTCAGTCCCCAGGACCCATGTCAAATGGCTCACGACTACCTGTCACTCTAGCCCCAGAAGGCTCTGAGGCTACTGGCTCAGTGGGTACCTACACCCAACATGCATGCTCCAGGGCTCTGGAGACCAAGCTGGCCTGGAACTCACAGAGATCCGCCTGCCTCTGCCTCCCAATCCCTCTGGGATTAAAGGCATGCGCCACCAATGCCCAGCCTTAATACAAGACTTGAAAGCAAGAACAATTTCTAAATGTGGACAGAATTTAAAGGCAGCTCTTAAGCAGAATCTAAACTAAATAGCTGGGGGGCATCCAAGCCAAAAAGAGGTTTGGCAAGTTGGAGTTCAGAGCCAAAAGCCCTGCTAAGTGGGAACTGGATGAGCCTTCTAGAATTTAGGGAGGAGTTTGCTGCACGTGGAATTAAAAAAAAAAAAAAAAAAAAAAAAAAAACACGAAGCATATAAACTCTGCACCACAGCCAGCTGCCTACTCTAAGATATGAGTAGGAAACAGAGGGAGAAATCAGAGCCCAACATGATCCCATGAGTGTCTGTGAGCCAATTTCCCACTGGCCCAGAGTCAATAAAATCCCTGCAAAAGCAAATGGGAATGACACACCCAGAAGAACCCTATCCCCGGTCCAGAGCAAGGAGGCAGCCTGGGGCAGAAAAGAAGGAAGTTGTTACTATTTTGCTTGACTCTTCTGGAAACACAAAAATACAGCTCCTAATGGAGTGTTCTTGTAGCACGCCCCTTCTCTCCTTGTGGGAACTAATATTTTAGGGTAGCTTTGGTCTTTCCTCTCAAACCCAGCCTCTGAAAAATTATCCTAAATTGGACTAAGGAAGTGAGCTGGCCAGTAAAATGACTGCTACCCAAGCATAAGGGTCCAGGTTGTGTCCCCAGAATCTATGTAAAAAGCCAGGTACTGCACTGCAGTTGCCAAAACCCAGTGCTGGAGAGGTAGAGATGGACAGATCCCCTGGGCTTGCTGGACAGTCAATCAACCCAAAACAGGAAGCGCCAAGCCAGTGAGAGACCCTGTCTCAAGAGTAAGATGGAGAGTAGCAGAGGATGACAGAGATGTCAACCTCTGGCATCTACATGTATACAGTCATATAAGTACAAATGCACACATGCACGGGCGTGTGCACACACATATACACATAAGGAAAACATACTTTAAATCTAAGCAATTTATTCTGCAGGTCCCTAATTATATCTGATTATTATTATCATATTATTACTAACATCAATTACTATTGTATTATTACTGTTGTTGACAACTTGTTCTTTCTAGAAGTTACTTTGTTTTCTACTTGGAAGCAGACACATGGGAGCTTTCTGTTGTCTTAGCGCTCCAGATTGCTCAAACCTTCATAGAGAAGCAGCCTCTCTTTCTGTTCTGGTTATACAGTTTTCAAAGTGACTTCGTCCTGGAGAACTTCCTGCCTTTTATGTTCCATTTACTTACTGAGGAACCAACTCTTCCAGCTCAATGACTTTCCCTTCCCTTCCACCATTATACAACCAGCTAAGAGATACTAGTGGTTTCTGAGGTCTGACACCAGCAAGAGAGGACATTCGTGCACACTCTCTCATTTGGACGAGCACTGCTTTTTAGTTTTTATGGTGCTGGGTATTGGCTTGATTGGACTTCTGCTTTAGGTAGAAGAGACTGGAGACTGATTTCAGAAAATGATCAATAACTATAGTGACTGTAGGTGGCTTGTTTCTTTTCAGTGATCATTTACTCATCTCCTGGGCTGTGCCCGCCCATGATGTGTATCTTTTCTCAAGTCAATTCAAACCATATTCTGTCTGCAGAGCCATGCAAGGACACTCTCTTGCTACAAGGTTAGAACTGTAGGAAATGCTTCCTTTTTAAAGTCCCATAAAAACTGTAGCGCATATTTCCCATCGTGCAGTCCTAGCTCTGTCCTTAGGAGAGATAGTCAATCCTTCTGATTGGCAGATTCCCTGTTTGCAAATTGTCATGTGCCCTAAATAACAGCCAGTGCTCATGGCATATTGTTTGTTATTTGTGAACATACAGAGTATTACAGAAACAAAGTCACTCACCAGGCCCTGGGGAGACGGCTCAGTAGGTGAAGTGCAAAACATTAGGACCTGGGTTCCATTTCCAGAAGCCACAAATAAAATTCAGGTGTGGTGGCATGCACTTAAAATCCCAGCCCTGGGGAGGGAGAGACAGACAGATCCGTGGGACTCACTAGCCCACCAGTGATAGCCTAACAAGTGATAGGCCACTGAGAGCCCCTGTAACAACAACAACAACAACAAAAAGTGTGGCCAGCAATGGCATTCATGTGGCCCTCTGGCCTCCACATGCACATTGTCAGCTGGAGCTGAGCAAGGGGCATGTCCTTCTTCTACTAGTTCTACTACACATGCGCCCTTTCAAATGTCTTTGGGCATTTTGTGGTTTTTGCTGTGGTGTCACTGCTTAAATTGGACTCCAAGCATAGTGCAAAGTGTTTTCTCTAATGTTCCTGTGCACACAGAGGCTAAGCTGGTCCTCACGGAGGAAGCCAATGTGTTGGCTGAGCCTCTTGCAGAAATAAGAGGTAATGATGTTGACCATGAGTTTGGTGTTAATGAACTAACAACATTAAATAACAAAGCCCACATCAAATATATTGATTGGTTGGAGTGAAGGTTCTTGTTCACCTACCTGCAGGAGCAACGGTTTGAGATTCGCTTATTTGGGGTTGGTGGTAAATCTCTAAAAACAACTACTGTGACTAATGAGAATCTCTTGTGTTTCTTCCTTGTTTTCACATATAATTCACTGGTGATCTGCGACAATAAGAAATTACTGTACGTTTCACTGTTTTAGAGACAGGACAGAAGGGATATTCCCAGGGAGGAATATAGAAAGCATGGATAGAAATCACCTTTGAATTTTCCCAATTTCTTGTTTAATACAAGGGACCTCTCTTGGAACATGCTGAGAGTCTGAAGACCATCAGACTAAGAACATGTCAGTTGTAACCTTTGTAACAACTTCACTTACAGTGCACTTTATGATTTATGAAGGATTATCACAGGCTTTATCTCAATTACTTTGCATTCATACCTACACTGTGAGGAGGGAGAATGTGACCCATATTCCCACATGAGGCACTGTGGACCTCAGAGAGGAGACAACTTGAACAAAACTCATAGCTGCTCAGTGCCGTGACTAGAAATTGAACCCATACCCTCTTGTGAAGCTTGTTCTGGCAGTTTCCAGGACATCCCTGGCTGTCTGTTCCTGTTTCCCTCCCCACTATTAGTCACTTTTTAATTGCACCATTCAGTAATTTGCTGAACCAGTAGTTTCATTTTTGTGTTGTTGCTACTGAAATAAGGGAGCAAGTAGCTTAGGCTGGCCTTGACTTTGGCATGTAGCAGAGGCTAGTCTTGTAGCCTTAATCATGCCACCTCCACCTTGTGAGCTGGCATTACAGGCATGTGCCATCATGCCTGGATAAACTCTCATATATTTAAGAACCAAGTCATCAACAGAAAACACAGTTTTCACAGTTCATGTTGCAACTATGAGGCATGTCACTGTCAGTAATAGCCTTCTGAGGGCAGGACACGGGAATACCCTAGAGCAGTAGTTCTCAACCTTTCCAGTGCTGTGGCACTTTAATACAGTTCCTCACGTTGTGGTGACACCCAACCATAAAATTATTTTCATTGCTACTTCATAACTCTAATTTTACTACTATTATGAATTGTAATGTAAACATCTGTGTTTCCAATAGTCTCAGGCGACACCTGTGAAAGGGTCATTTGACCCCCAAAAGGGTGGAGATCACAAGTTGAGAAGCACTGCCCTGGGCATAGGAACAGGGTTGTAGAGGAAGTTTTGTCTTTATTTGGACATACATAAAACAGTAAATTAGGCTGTATAATCAAATCATCATGTCGTGGGACAAGTTGAATGTGCAACCTAGAAAGAATAACAATGGATTTGAAGCAAGGGAAGCTTTTTAGTCCCAAATATATCTGTACATATGACATGTAGTATATTCACATCCCTGTTTGTGCTGAAGAAACATTCTGAAAAACGGGGGTCTGCTGGAGAATCAGCAGAGGCAAAGAAGCTGCAACCACTGTTCTTATTGACCACATCCATAATCCCTATTCCATAGGGATATACTAGACTGTTTATGTCTCTGTGTCCCCTTTAGGATTGTCCTAAAAATGAGTCTACATATGCCTGGGAACCTAAGAACCTAAGTAAGCACATGCAAGACTTCATTAAGCTGGCAATGACTGCCTAAGGCCAGACTTGGGATTTGTTCCCTAAAGGAACACAACTGACAGAATGACTTTGTATGCATGTATGTATGTGTGAGTGTATATGTGCATACATAGATACATACATACACATATAGACAAGTTGACAACCAAGATTAGCATCATCCTCTCAGGCAGTGGTTCCCAACCTTCCTAACACTGCAACCCTTTAATACAGTTCCTCATGTCATGGTGACCCCTAGCCATGAAATTATTTTCATCGCTACTTTTATAACTGTCATTTTGCTACTGTTATGAATCAGAATGTAAATATTTTTGGAGATAGAGGTTTGCCAAAATGGTCATAATCCACAGGTTGAGGACCGATGCTCTACGATGATGTCACGTTTATGTGGCTTCTGAGAAACAACTGTTTAGTTAGAAACTGAGAAACTATGGTTTTAAAAAAGTAATCTGCTCTCTGCAAAAGGAGAACCCCATGGAATTGTTGAGCTGAGGGAGGTGAAGTGTGTCACCCCTACTCATGAGCTGCTCCAGTGGCTCTGAGTCCCATAAGGGGGCGACTCCAAGGAGACAAAGAGCCACTCCACTTAAGGACTTCAAAAGCCGAGCACAGCCTGCCGAGTGAGCTGGTGCCCAACCATGTCCCCTGTGTTCTTTTCTCCCGCTGTGATGGAACCCCTAAGAGGACAGCTTGAAGAAGGAAAGACTGATTTTGGCTCACAGTTGAAGAATGTTCAGTCCATAGTCCATTTCCCTTCATTCTGGGTCCGTGGGAAGGCAGAACATCATGACAGCGGAAGTGGCCCACTTCATAAACCAGGAAGACATGGAATAGCTTTCAGAGGCGTCCTCCAGTGACCTACATCCTGCTGACGCTCTAAGTTTCCACAGCCTCCCCCAAATAGTCCACCAAAGGAGGATCGAGTCCTCAACACACAACCCTTCTGGGACATTTCAGAATCAAACTACAACATCCTCTACAGTACGAACTCCTTGCCGACTCTGGTCACCCTGGAAAGGCGTTTTGATGGTTGTTTCCATAGAAGTGATAGGGAGAAAAGGTAGTCGATGAAATGGGGAGAGGGAGCTGTCACTGCAAGTGGAGCCTCAGGCAACCTGTAGTGGGAGTTTTCTTTAAAGTGGGGACTGGATGAATAGACAGAAAGCTGGCATGGAAAGCTATTGTCTCTATATTCCCTCTGCTTGCAAAGGGACTCCCAGCTCCAGAAGGTCACCAGTGCACCGGCACTGTTCCGACTGGACTGTAACGTCCCAGCCTGTAGAGCAAGGACTAGGAATCAAGCTTTCAAAAAGGATGTGTTCACAGAACTACTAAGGGTTAGTGAAGATGGAAAAGGTGGCGCAGGCAACAGGCATACTGACGGCGTTTCGTCGCTGATAAAATACAGATTCTCCTCAGAAGTAACACTGCCTTAAATCGAGCCAATGGAAAAGCTCTCCCAGCCTTGCCCCTGTGCTCACCTCACAGACAGGACAGAGAAGTTCAGCAGCTTTCTGCAGTGGCACCTGCTGTGTTACCATCCTGGCCGTCTACCCCCATCACACAGGAAAGATGTATAGACTTCCTCACCTCATCAAACCATTCCGGAATCGTTGGGACTAATTAACAGGAAAACACTGCTGTGTTCCCCATGCTTTCCTATCACCCCCCCACACATCCCCACCCTGAGACTCGGGTTTGCATTTTACATACGGAAGGAGGCTGGACTTGGGGGTGGCAGCGGGTGAGCAGCAGGTCACTCGTTTCTTGCCTTTCTGAGGAAATGTGGCATTTATCCTTAGCACTCTGCCAGATGCCTGAAATTCTTGTGTCTTTACAAAATATTTTTCTATTTAGTTGAATCAGGCGGCACAACTGCAATACGTCTTCTCCCTGTGACTGCCTTCCACAGCCTGTGCCTTCACGAGACTTAGATGAGGTTTGGGTGATTCATGGCGCTTAAACTTCTCCAGAGCACTTTTTTCCATTGGAAAATTCTCGGAAACTGAATGCATCATCAACACAGTTGTCCATGCATTAAAGAGCTACAAGCAAAACAATGAGCACCATTTTTTAAAACCTACGCTTAAGCCAAGAAAAACAGTTATATCACAAGATGTTAAAAGACCTTATATTTCAGTTTCCAGAGATCTTATGCGAAGAACATGGCCTGTCTTTGTCTTAGGGTCCCTTATTCTAGGCTTTCTAAATTACAAATGAAAGAAATAGCTTATGTTCAGTTCAGCTTGTTTTCAAGTTATTAGCGTGATATACAGAGGCTTAAGTAACACTACCTGCTATATTTATGTAAATACTGATCACCCTTTGACCTCATTAATTCTTTTCTTCATTCTTAGGGAAAACAGAATGTTTGGAAATTTAGTTGGCTTTCTCATTGATGGTTTTACATATTAAATAATGAGACAGTTATCTAGCATACTTTCATGGGAGATCTTTTAGAGTCTCTTATGAACATAAAAGTTGTAATAAGGAAACACAGACTCATCTGGAACTTCAAGTTAAAGGCACTAGACTTAAGTGTGAGAATGCATAGCTGTAATCCCAGTATTCAGGAGGCTGATTCAGGAGGACTGAGAATTGATGCCAGACTGGGCTGCATGTGGAGTTCCAGGACATTCTGAAACAAAGACTCAGACTCAAAGCAAACAAACAAACTAACATGTGTGTGGCTGTGTGTGTGTGTGTGTGTACACATGTGTGTGTACATGTATGTGTGTGTGCACATATGTGTATTATTTTTCCCATCATATGTATTCAGTGCACATGGTACTGTTACATAAGAATATTTTCATGTTGGTATATCTATTATATTTCTCCCACACCTCCTTACTCTCTCATTTTCCTCCTTCTTGTCCCATTAGTCCCCTCTGGTCCCCAGACAATTTTCATTCTACATTACATATGCATACATATGTCATATATACATGCATGATTTTCTGTCTGTATTTTTACCCATTTGTCTCTGTTATATAATGAAAAATTGTCCCAGTGGGAGTCCAGAGATGCAGGCTTGTGTTTATCTTAACACTCATTTGGTTTGTCCAAATGTCAAGTGGGTGTCATCTGTGTCCTCCCCTGTGTTACTTAGCAGAGAGAGACAGGAGCATCATGGCTTTGAGGCCAGCCTGGGCAAAGTGGTGAAATCTCATCTCGAGGAAAAGAAATGCCTCCCATTCCAATGTGTCATATGTTTATTCTCTTATTTAACAAATGTTTACTAAAAATAACTGTGAGTTAGAGAGAAATGCAGGGTACTGGTAGGGTGAGCCCACACCTATAAAATGGTACTACCCCCAGGGTGCGCCATAATTAAACCTATTAAGAGTCTGCTTGCACATAGTAAACACTCAACAAATATTAGGCACTATCAGTGCTATTTGTACTGATTGCTAGAGTAGAAAAAATGGAAAGATGGAAATGTAGAAGACTACACTGTAATCACAGGTGGATATACAAACAGATGAGACCAATAGCATAATTCCCACAACAGAAAAACTATGCAAGGATGAGCTGAAACTTTCATGTGCTTCATATAATTTTATAAACTACTTTGCTCATCCAAGTTGTATTTGAATCCATGAGGGTTAAACATATGTTATTCCAGGGTTAAAAATACACCATTGCACTGTGTCTTGTCCTTGTAAAACTGCACATTTTTCACACCAATAAAAATGTTAGGAAATTTTATAATAGGGCTTGAAATCAGAAGGCATGGATATGTAAGTTAGCACTCTTCTTATTACATGGAAAAGAAATTCAAATCAAATTCACTTAAGCAAAAAAAAGAGAATTCATTCATTACCTCGTGGAGCTAAGAAACAGTTCAACTGGCATATCAAGGTCAGTGTCTCCCTCATACTGTCTCTCCATCTCTCCAGATTCTATGTGTGTCCCACTCTCTGGAATAGTCCCCATGGCCATGAACTTCCAGGCTCATACCCTCCCTGCTGACTAAGCTTGGAAAAGACAGAATTCCTTTCTTCTTGGGCACTAGCAACCCCCTCCATGTGACTCTTACTAACCTGTTTGGGTGGCAAGTCCATTCTGGAACCAATGAGAAGAAGGCCCTTGTCGCATGCCCACTTTTGGACCAGACTTGGAGTCATTCCCATTGATACCACTTCTAACCAGAATGAGAAGTTGGCAGTTTCCACAAGGAAAGAGCATGGTGACCAGAGAAATGCAAACAAAAGTGACACTGAGGTTCCATCTCGCTCCAATTAGAATAATAGTCATCCATAAAGCAAGTGACAACAAATGCTGGCAAAAGTTCTAACAAAAATGAACCTTTGTTCACTGCTGGTGGGACTAGTTGAGCCGCTCTGGAACTCAGTGTGGAGGTTTGTCATCAACCTAAGAGGAGGCCTGCTGTATGACCTAGCCATACCACTCCTGGGTATTTATGCAAAGGATGCCAAGTCAGCATGATAAGAGATACTTGCACATCAGTATTTACTGCAGCACCAGGTGACCAGCAGCCAAGGGAAGGTAAGGAAAATGTGCTGTAGATCAGGTGTGGTGGTGCTTGCTTTTAATCCCAACACTGAGGAGCCTCAAGTAGTGGATCTCTATGAGTTCAAGGACAGCCTGGTCTACATAGTGGGTTCTAGGCCATCTAGGGCTACATAGTGAAACTGTGTCTCAAAAAAAGAAAATGGTTTTGTGTTCCACACAGTGGAACTTCTTCAGTCATAAAGAAGAATGAAGTTATGTCATATGCAGGAAAATGGATACATGCTGACAATTACATAAAGCAAATGAAGCTAGTCTCACAGAAACAAATACCACATTTTCTCTAATTTGTAAGTCCTATACATAATAAATGTATAAAATCATATGTGTATAGATGATATGAAAAAAGCACCAAGATGGAGGAATAAAGGTGAATAAATAGGAGGGGTGGAGGGATGAGGGGAGGGTAGTAGGTTATGATTGAAATATCCTCAAAGCATATTACATACTTGCAAGGAAATGGCATTCTACAATCCTGTGTAATTTTCTGTAAAAAGAGAGAGAGAGAGAGAGAGAGAGAGAGAGAGAGAGAGAGAGAGAGAGAGACTTATGGGGTCTTGACAGATGGCTCCTCAGTGGTGTAGGGCACTTGCTCCTCTTGCAGAGGACTTGGGTTCAGTTCCCAGCACCCACATGGCAACTCTCAATCATCTCTAACTCCAGTTCCAGGGACTCCAACCACATGGCAGCTCACAGTCATCTCTAATTCCAGTTCCAGGGACTCCAGTGCCCTTTTCTGTCCTCCGTAGGTACTGCATAGATACACACTGCACATGATTTCCTATAGGTATACACACATACACATAAAAATGATAAATGAGGTTTTTTAAGAACCTTTGAAAAAGCAAAACAAAGCAAAAAGACAGGGCAGGATGGCAAGGTCTATAATCGGAGAGGGAGCTGGTGATTCAGTTAAACATCAATGGCTGTGTGAGCCTCGGCACATGCTGGAACATTCTAAGGTGGACTGCCAACAAAGGATGGGCAGATGGCTTTGGTAGAAGGTACCTTGGCTTCTAGTCTCCTTTGAGAGACCTTTCTTTCTGTCACTTTCTAGGAAAGTGACAAGAACATAGGATGCTGGGAGACATTTGATTCTTAGAAATGAATGATGCTGTAAGAGGAAGTCAGCACCCATTTCCAAAAGCAGAGTTGTGCCACGGAAGAATAAAGACGAAACGGAGTCTCATCAGGACTCCAGGCGAAGCTTCCTCTTAGAAATGTCTGAGATGCAAGCAAAATACAACTCAGTCAGTGTTATGATTTCCTTCTAAGATCAGTTGAGTTCTACAGTAATTATTAGTCAGTTTTCACAGGTTCTTTCTGGAAAAGCAAATAGATATGACAGTTTACTAATTCACTTTATAAAGACAGAAATTAAAACAATTTAAGCTGGATGCTAAAGTGAAGTAAAATGTCCCGATAGCTAAGAGGTCAAGTTAATTCAAAAATCACCAACTGACAACATCCTCAACAAAAGTGACAGATAAAAATCACATTGTCAGGGTCTGGAGAGATGACTCAGAGGTTAAGAAAACTTCCTGCTTTTGAAGAGGATCTGGACTCAGCTCCCAGCACCCATGTGGCAGCTCACAACTGTCTGTCTACAACTCCAGTTCCAGGGGATCCAACTCCTCTTCTGGTCTCCAAGGGCACCACACACACACTTGAGGTATATAGACATACATACTAGAAAACACTCATATGCATCAAAAATGAAATTAAGTCTCAAATCACACTTACACAAAAGAGAGATCTCACACACTGTGTCAAACATTTCTGATGATCTCCAGAGCAAAGTGACATGGGGAGAGGTTTGACATTCTCAGTTACAATCCCCATGCTTTTCATCATCTTGGCCACATTCTGGTCTCAGACCTACCAGGTGAGGCCTTTAAGCAAAATGTAAGATAATTCCACCACAGAGGAGAACCCACTTTGATCATGAAGCATTTAAGCATTATCCTCCATTTTTTCATTGTTCATAGTGTAAATTTTACTTGATCTGTACCCCTGAATCTATAGTTTCTAGGTTGCTTTTCCAAATCACAGATAATCTTGATTCTGCCACCTGTGTATTTCATTGTTAAGGACCTTCCTGCTATCATTAACCACCCAACATCTATCAAACCAACTCTCCTTTCTTTGCCAGGTTACTTCCCTAAGAGCAGGGACTTCTGACTTGCTGTTTAAATATTGGATTGTCCACATGCAGATCTTAGCTCATGAGCTCAATGAAAGACCAGCACAGTCCCCCACTGATGCTGATTTGAAGGACCAGGAGATTCTTCATATTCCATGGCCATAAAAAGGACTGTATAAGGAACAATTTAACCCAAAATCACCAGAAAAATACTGAAATGATTCTGAATACAGTTAATTCTATGCAGTCTCCAAATATGCCAGCTTTCAAAGCCTTCCAGACTGTGACTCATTTAGTCATTCCCTAGTTCAGGCACAATGTGTCCTTCATGGACACACTGTAAATTAAAGGATAAAAGAAAGTCTTCCAGCCCAAAACATCATAGTAGGATGCCTGAAAATCTATTTCTTTTGAGGCATTCCTGTTTAGGATATATTTTCCTTTGAGTTAAGGATTAACCTCTCTCTCTCTCTCTCTCTCTCTCTCTCTCTCTCTCTCTCTCTCTCTCTCTCTCTCTGTGTGTGTGTGTGTGTGTGTGTGTGTGTGTGTACAAATATGCAGGAACATGCCATAGTGTATGTACATAGAGGTCAGGCAACAATTAACAGGAGTCAGTTTTCTTCTTCCACCACTTGGATTCCAGGGACTGAACTCTGTTCATCTGTCTTGGCAGCAAATGCTTTTACCCACTGAGCCATCTCATGAGTCCTACCTTTGACCTGTCTATGCAATCACCTTTAAATACTTCTAAAAGTAAGGCAGACATATCCAATGACACCCAGAATCAGCAAATAACCCTAGTACCATCTCTAGAAACTGATGTCCCAGAGTTAGCTAACAGGAAAAGAAGGGAAATTCTGAAGAAAATTTTAAATTAACTTTCTTAATGGAAATAAATATCATCAATATATTCATCTATGACACAGAATGTTTACTTCAACTGTAGTCAAATTTTTCTACTTTTATTAGATTTATGGAGTATCTAATAGAAGATTGACTACATTTTCCATTATTTTTTTTAGTTTCACTACTATTTAGATCAATTACTTTAGGAAGACAGGTAATTATTTTGTATTTCAACATAGTTCAGAGATCCGTGGCTTACAGATAAGGTAATATAACTTCTGGCCAAATACAGCCACTATTTTGTTTTACTGATCCTGAGATTATTGATCTGAACATGTCTTTATTTGCAAGTCTTTAGAGGTTCTGAATCTTCTTTTGCCTGATAAAATATGAAGACATTGAGCACATTCCCAACATCATCAAAGGTGCTATGTATAGAATAATCAAGAAAGAACTGACCCCTGACACCTCTAAGATACCATGGTGTAAAGTAACTTCCCATCACCCACCATCCTCCAGGTCCCTTCAATCCAGAATTCATAGAAGTCTGGGAACCATGGAGCCTTAGGGTTGGTTGGGAGCTCACTAAGCATTATAACCTAACAAAATAAGTTCTTTCTCCTACATGAACCACTTTGAAATTTTTAAACTGCATTTGTTTATTGTATATATGTGTATGCGCTCATGTATGTGAAGGTCAGATGACAACCTGTAGAAGTCAGTTTTTGCTTTCTTTTTTTTATTCACAATCTCTGTTTGTTTTTAATTATCTTCTTGTTAACTTATAAACTATCTCCTTTATTTTAATCTTTCCATCTAATAAGTTGGCAAAGAGTGCCACTACCAATCACACATATACAGAAGTTCCGGGTTTGTGTGTTTCTGAATGGGCTTTTAAGAAAAATTCTGAATTACAATTTAGTCTTAGATCACTAAGAATTAAAAAGTAAGGTCTAAGTTGCTGTTTTCTAAAAGTATTTTAACTTAATAGATCAACTATAAAGAACTGCTAAATAGTCTTTATTTGATATTACACATAGACCAGAGTAAGTGCCTTTCAGTGGTAAAAGGCAGCATCCTTTGACTTAGGGAATTCTAATTAAAATGACATCATCAAGTTATTTCCTAATGTTTAGCCATTGCATGTAACAGACCAGTGAATACAAACTGAAACACAGGTGAGTCTTCTCAATTCTGAGACAATAGCATTGTTTTCCCAGTTATATAAATTTAAGTATAAAACCATTCATTAGGTTTAGGTGACACCCCCATCTTTGTGAAAAGTAGAACTTTAATAATTATGTCCAATCCTATCTTGAGAAGGGGAGAGAAGTGATAGTATTTATGCAACTGGAATTATTGTTATTTTAAAAAGATCATATCCACTTTACTACAAGTCAAGTTTTACTTAAATCAGGACTGTCCAACAAAAACATTGTTAGCCATTCATGATCTGAATTTTGGTGTGTGAATTAAATTATAGTACACATTAAAAGTCATGAGACATTTGTTTTGTAATTAATAAGGCATCAGAATTATTCATTAGTAGCCTTTTTAAGATAAGCTATTAGGTCTGCCCTCTCTCCCTTCTTCTTAATTCCAGCGAAGATCATTTTTGTTCCAGGTATGTACTTTTTGGGATTATCCAAATACTCCATCAGGGTAGACTCTCCCCAGGTGATGCCTTTGTTCTTGTTGGCATCTGTGTATGAGAATCCAGCAGCCTGACCTGTCTTCCTCCCAAACAGACCATGGAGATTTGGTCCAGTCTTATGCTTGCCTCCCTTTTTCACAGTGTGGCACTGGGCACACTTCTGAACAGAAATCTTCTTGCCTTTCTCAGCATCGCCCATTTTTAATTCACTCCCAGGTGATCAGCCACGGCCACTGCGACCCGGAGACAGACATCCTGCTCTCTCAATTTTCGCTTTTTATATGTGAGTCCTGGGGCTTGAACTCTGGTCATCAGGCGTGGCAGAAAGAGCCTAAACACACTGAGATAATCCACCAGCCCTGAATTTTTTTTTTTTTTTTTGCATAAAGATGCTGTGACAGCCTGGCGTGGTGGTGCACACCTTTAATCCCAACACTTGAGAGGCAGAGGCAGGGGGATCTTTGTGAGTTCAAGGCCAGCCTAGTCTACAGCATGGCCAGGGCTACACAGAGAAATCCTGTCTCAAAAGACAAACAAACAAATGATGCTTCGACAAACACTTAAGCACAAGTTCACCTGAAAGTGTAGTGAATTAATGGCAAGGCAAACAAGAATGTTTTATAAACGGCTCCCTTTTCCTTCTGAGAGTTAGAAAGTTGTGACTAGATAATGTGGAATTATTGATGAAACAGGCAAGGGAATGATGGAAGCAGAGCTTCTGGAAGATTCACCTATCCGTAGTGACCAAAATATGTCGAATGTTGAGAGGTATTGCTTTGCTAAGTGACCAGAGTTTTAAACTGCCTTCTCAATATTAACATTTACACACACAGACTCATGCTGATCTCAGCCTTTGTTAAGGAAGTTTCTGTGTACAGTGGGTAGTGGCTAATGCAGAGACAAGTACTGAGAGTAACTGTTGAGTGCTCTGCCCTACATGAAACATCTATATCACACCATCAAGGTCAGGGCACATCTCAGAAAAGGGGATGGAAAAAAATTAAGAGCCTTAGGAGTGGTGAGCACTGAGAAATGCGGACAAGGCATAACAGTCGCTCCCAGGAACTCAAATTCGCCAAGGTTACCTGAAGGAAACCTGTACAAGATGAACCTGTTAAAATTCCACCACAGATTGGGGCAGAGCCTCATAAGCCCCACCCCTTCCTAAGGACCCACTGACAGATTCCTGGCAGAGAAAGTCTTTTTCTTTAGCGGTATAGCCACTTTTAAGTTGCCCATGTTCTCATAAATAAACTTCCATGCATATGTACATAACCCGAACTAAACTCACAGGGCCACACACCAAAAATGGCATGATTTGGGAGGGGCCTTCTAGGAAGAAGGGCTTAGTGGAAGAGGGATAAAAGAAAATAATGGAATGTGAAAAGGGCCAAAAATATATTATATACATGTAGGCAATTGTCAAAGAATAAAACAACAGCGACAGGGAATCCAGTTGCAGAGAGGGAGGAATGATGAGCAAAGGAGTCAAGACCAGGCTGGAGAAACCCACAGAAACAGCTGACCTGACCAAGGCCTTGTTCATGAAGCCCAGACTGATATCTGGGAAACCCCATAGGATTGTTCCAGACCCCCTGAAGGAAGAAGTCAGTTTGGAGGTCTGAACAATCTACAAGGCCACTGATAGTGGATCAGTATTAACCCCTAGTATACAAATGAACTTTGAGAGCCCTCTCCTCATAGAGGGATACTCTTGCAGCCTAGACACATTCGGGAGGGTCTAGGCCCTGCTCCAAATGATATGACAGACTTTGAAGATTCCCCCAAGGAAGGCCTCACCCTCCCTAGGGGGCAGAAAAGGGTGGGGATAGGGAGGGTCGGTGGGGGGCAGGGCAGGAGGGGAAGGAGAGGGAACTGAGACTGACATGTAAAAGAAGCTTGTTCCTAATTTAAACAAAAAAAGAAAGGAAGGAAGGAAGGAAGGAAGGAAGGAAGGAAGAAAGAAAGAAAGAAAGAAAGAAAGAAAGAAAGAAAGAAAGAAAGAAAGAAAGGACTTTGGGAGCCCATCCCATGGAGGTATGCTCTCTCAGCCTGGACACATGGGGGAGGGCCTAGGCCTGCCCAGGATGATATGACAGACTTTGGAGATCCACCATCAAGGGTCTTACCCTCCCTGGGGAGCAGAGGAGGAATGGGGTGGGACAGTTGGTGGGGGTGGGGGAGGAGGGGAGGGAGAGGGAGCAGGGATTGACATGTGAAGCAGACTTGTTTCTAATTTGAACTTATAAAAAAAACAATAATTTCTCAGAAAAACAACAACAACAACAACAGCCACAGGGTGGAGGCAGAAAACAAAGAAGCCAGTCCTCAAAGCCCTGAGCCTCTGTCCCCATAATGTTGCACATTGCCTGCCTGCAATAAGAATTTCTTGGCATTCCCTATTTCCTTCTGAAAGAGAGCAAAACCCAGCTCCAGTATCTTTTAAAACAACAAATCTCATTTAGGTTTTACTGAAAATAAAATCTGCTCCAGCATCCAAATAGAGGGACCTGAAGTTCCGGGGTCACAGCTTTGCTTTGTCCTTCCTAACAGATATTTTAGTCTGTCTGTTAGTCTTAACTTTCTAGAATTCTGCTGAGAGAGCAGACAACAGCTGGCTCTCACTACAGCACTTGCGGCCCCCTAGTGGGGCAAACGCAGTTCCAACCTGAACGGAGAATGAATGCAAATGAAATAATAAACCACAACCACAAAGGGAGAACATAAGAATACCCAGGGAGGTGTTGAAATCGTTTCTATAAAAAGCCCATCACGGAAAAACATGCAAACAACAGTAACGAAAAACGAAGCCCAGACCACAACACTGAGTCTAAGAGATGCTGAACTTGGAGTCAGCAGGAATAAGCTGTAAAATCAAGACTCTGAAGAGCAGCAGCAAAGTGTCTATAATCCAAATAATGGCTGAAAAACATGAATGTCCTAGTGGGGGGCTAAGATTCACATCTGACAGGCGAGCAGCACGCTCTGAGGTGCTGAAGATCACAGCTGCTGCTCAGCTGGACCCTGGCCTTGACGTGATTATTTTTCTTTGTGTCTCTCCACCAGGTATACTGCTTATGAAAACTGGGAACAGGAGGAAGGTGCCAAGATGAGAGGAAAGAGAGTGACTGTTCCGATAGCCCAAGACCTTCCACATCAGTATCATCCTCTGTGATTTTACTGTCTTTTCAACCACAATGGTAACAACGAGGTGGAAACTGGGATCCTTGACCCTTTGTGTTCTGCATGCTAACCAGCGTCCTCCTTTTTAGTCCCATTGAGTCAAAATGTAAAGCACATTAACAGGCTGGGCCATTGGTAAAATGCTTGCTTTGAAAGCAAGAGAATCCTAATTTGATCCCCAGAACCCACATTTAAAAGGGGACAGGTATCACATGAACCAGTCCTCCAGTTGCTACATTGTTCTGGATGGTTCCTTTGTTCTTTGTGGTAATTTGGAGAAGCTCACCCTGCATATGAAATCACTGTAGCCTGTGTTCTATCAGGACTTTGACTACTGTTTCTAGAACTATGAGAGGCTGTTGAGCTTGATGGGTATATCCCCTTGTTAAAATTCAGACAGATTTTTGTGAGATTTATAATTAAGCTATCTGTATTCCAAACAGTAGTGGTATGCTCCAACATCTTAGTATTGAGACAAGAGTGAGCTACTTTTTAAAATAAAACCATCTTATGTTGAAAAAAAAGGGGGGGACAGGTATGATGGTGCACACTCAACAATCACAGTGCTAGGGAGGTAGAGACACAGTGTTTGCTGGCTAGCAAGCCTAGCCTACTTAAGGAGTTCTAGACCAGTGAGAGAATGTCTTAAACCAGAGGGAAGATGGCATGCAAAGCTATGCAATGAACTCTACATGCACTCATGTACATACACACACATACAAAAATACAAACTACAGGAATAACTGGTCGCCAGACATGCTGGATACTACAGGCAGCATACACTTGGCAAAATCCAGAACTATAAATCAACAAATCTCACCTCAGGCCATGGGGCTACCTGAGAAAGGCCAGGAATGTTTCCATCACCTGTAGGCTCTCTCCCAACCCCCAGCCCCCATCCACACTGCAAATACAGTCTTCGGGGTAGTAGTGCTTTGTCTCGTGAGACGTGGTTATCGCTCCTGTTCTAATGTCCCATTTCCCCTTTTTAATTCATGCCCATAAATAATTCTCACTGTCTGGGGCATCTTCCCTATCTCTAACCAAATCTGGCGAGGCTTTGTTCAGTGTTTTAATTCTATTCTACCCACAGGGAAGATGCATGAACACCAGCCATTGTCTTTTGTGCAAGAGTTCCAGTGATGGAGAAATTAAATTTGTTCCTGGTCTTAGAGTCATCATATTTTACAGCTGGGAGTAATAATAAAAATCAACTCAAATCAGCACCCCCTGCTTTGTCCCATCATCCTATGGAGGAACAGACCCTAAGAACTTAGCTGACTCAGCCAAGGAAGCACAGTGAACTCAGCAAAGTTTACCCCCACACCACATATTTGCCCCATCCCTTAAATGTGCCTTTGTATGTTGTTCAACCACACATAAGCTCTAGGGTTCTCTTGTAGCAACAATTTCCACCTAGATGATTTACAAACCTAGCACATAGAGGATCCTGTATATGATGCAGATACTGTAATGAGAGTGGCTGTGAATGGCAGGTCTAGAGGTGACACTCCACAGAGTAGCAACTTCTCCCAATTGTTTCAATCAACACACTATGAATTAAGGAAGCTTAGCAGCTGGAAACTATGAATTAAGGTAGCTTAGCAGCTGTTCCTTTGGCCCTAGAAGAACAGACTGGCTGATCCTGACCTCAGATGTGCCTGCAGAAAATATAACTTGCTGCCAATATAAGAGATACTCTGTTTCTAAAATAACAGATTCATTTTTTTCTAGAGTATCAAAGGGCTTTAACTGTGTTTATGTTTCTTCATAGTGGCTAACTGGACCCTGAAGAACTTTTGCCTTCCATTTTCAGAAAGTGCCAAGGGCCAAGGTGCACTTATGAGTACTATTTTATGAGTCTGAATATGACAATGTTAAGTATGAACAGTATCACTTATGCTATGATTTTGTCACTGAGCTAATTTTACTGTTTAAGTAACCTAGCTTACACACTGTAGAGTGCTGTCTTTCAAGGACGACAACCATAATCTCCTTCAGAATGTCTGCCACTGGTTACATGAGACCCCAAGATCAGTTTTCTTGACTATTGATGTTCCCTCATAGAGAAAGAGGCTGAGAAGCATGGCTGGACCCTCACCTGAGCTTCTAGCCATTCCTGCACCTTGCTGACAACCACATGTAACTCTGCTCCAATTGCAGGTAGTGTAGTGGCCTCAAAAGGTGACAGAAAATATACTTTGTGGATGGTTAACTAAATCTGGGATTCTGCCTATGCAGATGTGGAGAAGTTATCATCCATGCTGGGGTAAGATTTCCATGATATGTTACTTCTTTGGGCTCATCCACCCACCTTTAAGTAACTTCTAGTTCATGCTCTGCAAGTGGGTAGGGGAAGCCTTGATTCCTCAAAAAGAAAAAAAAAAGTTTGACTTTGGTGCAATCGTACTTTGCCTTGTCATTGGTGCTGCCTAAGGAAGGGGTCAGCATTTGTTTTCATCTCCTCAGGCAGAGTTCTCACTCTGTTCCATACTCAATCTCTATTATGACACCACTACCCTTCCTTCCATATTCCATGCAACTCCTTTCTTCCCATTGATTTCCAAATGTGTGTGCGTGTCCCTGAGTGTATGTATGGGCACTACATATGTGCAAGTGCCTTCAGAGGTCAGAAAAAGGCATCAGATGCTCTGGAATAGGAATTTCAGGCTGCTCAATTGTGAGCTGCCAAATACGGATTCTGGGAAGCAAACCTGGATTCTCTGGAAGAACAGCAAGTGCCCTTAACCTTTGAGCATCTCTCTTGACTCGGACCTCATTGGCCTTTTTGCAGGGCCTTTCTCCCCCTTCCTAAGAGCACAACTCTACAATACACCTGTTTCCAATCTTTTCTCCTAATAAATAGGGTCACTGTATATTCTTATCTTACTCTCCAAGAAGCTGAGGACCTGATGAGTCTCAGTTGCTAAGCCTTAGGAAATCGCTATCATTAACGGACTTGTGGAGATCAAGTCTCTTTTAGTATATGGAACATATATTCTCTCAGGCTGGATCAAGAAGGTCAGAGGAACTTTCTGAGAGAATGGGAGAGAACCCATGCTTCCCAAGGCAGCACATAAAACAAAATACTATTTCCAACATAGTTTTTTCTCTTTATTAATCTTTGGGGAGTTAATAGATCCATCTTCTATATATGACAGCCCCTCCAAGTGCTATAATAATAGAAGCTTCTGGAGACCAGAGATGATATTGGTTGTTATAGATGTAGAAGATATACTCCAGTGTGAATATTGAGAGAGAGAGAGAGAGAGAGAGAGAGAGAGAGAGAGAGAGAGAGAGAGAGAGAGGTTGAGAAGTGGAATGTGAGACACAAGGTGAATCTCGATTTCTCTGGAAAGTCTTTCTCTCTAGCTCCTTTTATTTCTATTTTTCCCTCGCACATCTCCGCACACCTCACCATCCCTTAGCAATACTATTGCTTCAATGCTGTTCTCATTTTTCTCTCTTCTGGAAAGTTTCCTTTGTATAGATGGCCCAATATTTGCTCTCTCACCCTGATCCTACATGAACTTTAAAGCTCTGGGTTCAAAACTTGCCATCAGATCCCATTTCCCTTTTTCTTTCTTCTTTTTTCAATTGAAAAGAGGTTCTCCTCTCAGACAATATATCTTGGTTATAGGTCCCCCTCCCTCCATTCCTCCAAGTGTCTCCCCACCCTTCTCTCCTCCTGACCCCAATCTTTTTCTGTCTTTTGCTAGAAAAGAACAGGTTTTTAAGAGACAAGAACCAAATGAGACCAAATAAAATACAGTAAGATGAAGCAAAAGCTAGCATATTGAAGTAGGACAGAGCAATCAAACAGGAGGAAAGAATCCCAAGAGCAGACAAAAGACACTCAGAGACCCACTTGCTCTCACAGTCTGGAGTCTTATAAAAATACTAAGCTAATAGCTACAACATATACACAGAGGACCTGATGCAGATCCATGTAGGTCCTGTGCTTGATGCTTCAGTCTCTGAGAGCTCCTATGCACCTTTCTTAGTTGATTCAGAGGGTCTTGTTCTCCTGGTACCCTTCATTACCTCTGGCTCTTACAATCTTTCTGCTTCTTCTTCAGGATTCCTTGAACTCTGAGGGGAAGTATTTGATGGAGACTTCCAATTTAGAATCTCTCTGTGGAATGTCTGGCTGTGCATCTCTACATCTGTTCCCATCTGCAGATGGAGGAAGCCTCTCTGATGTTGACTGGATAAAGCACTGATCTATGGGTGTAGCAGAATATCATTAGGAGTCATTTTATCGGTACTCTTATTTTGAAGACCAGTCATGTTTGCTTTCACTCTAGGTCTCTAAGCCAAGTCTCTGGTTCTTGGTTACCCAAGCAGTGTCAGGTATGAGTTCTTTCTCATGGAGTGGGCCTTACATCAAATCAGACATTGATTGGCTACTCTGAGCCATCATTGCCCTAGCATATTTTTGCAGACAGAACAGATTGTAGGTCAAAGGTTCCGTGACTGGGCTGGTTTCCACTTTTCTCTTTTTGGTAGCCTGCAGAATGCCTTCCCACACCAAAGAGAGTAGAACATATGGATGAAAGCTCCTTATAGGCACCAGCTCAACTTCTCCATGTTAGTGAGTCGTGTGGATGTTGTCTTCAGCAATGGGGCCCCACCATCAGCTGACAGAGCAATACACTGTTTTAGCATCAGCCTGATCTCCTTGGCCAACAACTCAATTGAATGCAACCAGAAAGAAGCCTTGCCTAGATACACTAAATGGCCTGTTGAGACTCCATATCCCCCATACTAGGAGTCCTCATTAGGATCAACTTCATAGATTCCAGAAAGTTTCCACTGCACTAAGTGTCCACACCATGCCCCAATGAACTCCAACCTCAGCTGTCTCTCCCTCCATCCCATTTCTCTCCCACGCATGATCCCTCCAGCTTCTACCCCCACCTGCCTCCAGTCCACCTGTAAACGCTGTTCTATTTCCTCTTCCCAGGGAGATCCATGCACCCCACACTCTTCCTCTTACTTAAGTTCTCTTGGTCTGTGGATTATAGCATGGCTATCATTTACTTAATGACTAAAATTTGCTTACAAGTGAATATATACCATATTTGTCTTTCTGAGTCTAGATTACCTCTCTGAGAATGATATTTTCTAATTTCATCCATTTGCCTACAAATTTCATAAAGCTAACTTTTTAAATCTGATTAATACTCTGTTGTGTAAATGTACCACATTTTGTTTATCCATTTCTGTTGGGGGAAATCTAAGATGTTTCCAGTTTCTGGCTATTATGAATAGAGCAATAATGAACATGGTTAAGCAAGTGTCCTTACGGTAGGATGGAACATCCTTTGAGTATATGCCCAAGCGTATACCTAGGTCCTGAGATAGATCCATTTCCAACTTTCTGAGGAACCACCATATTGATTTTGGTAGTGGTTGTACAAGTTTGCACTCCCACCAGCAAAGGAGGAGTGTTTCCCCTGCTCCAGATCCTCACCACCATGAGCTGTCACGTTTGTTATCTATCTTTGCCATTCTGACATGTGTAAGATGGAACCTCAGAGTAGTTTTGTTTTGCATTTCCCTGATGGTTAAGGATACTAAACATTCCCGTAAGTGTTTCTCAGCTATTTGAGATTGTTCAGTTGAGAATTCTGTTTAAATCTGTAGCAGTTTTTAATTGGATTATTTGTTTTTTGCTATCTAGTTTCTTGAGTTCTTCATATATTTCAGATGTTAGTCCTCTACTGGATGTGGAGTTAGAAAAATTTTCCCATTCTATAGGCTGCTTCTTTGTCTGATTGACAATGTCATGTGTCTTACAGAAGCTTTTCAGTTTCATGAGATCCCATTTATTGATTGTTGATAATAGTGCCTGTGCTATCCGAATTCTGTTCAAGAAGTTGCCTCCTGTGCCAATATGTTCAAGCCTATTTCCCACTTTCACTTCTATCAGGTTCGGTGTACATGGTTTTATGTTGAGGTCTTTGATCCACTTGGATTTGAGTTTTGTGCAGGATGATAAATATGGATCTATTTGCATCCTTATATGTGCAGACATCCAGTTTGACCAGCACCATTTGTTGAAGATGCTGTCTTTTTTCTATTGTGTATTACTGGCTTTTTTAAAACAAAAATCAGGTGTCCATATGTGTTTGGATCTATGTCTGGATCTTCAATTTGATTCCATTAATCAATGTATCTGTTTTTATGCCCATAACATGCAGTTTTTATAACTATAGCTCTATAGTACAACTTAAAATTTGGAATGGCGAAGTATCCAGCTGTTCTTTTATTGCTCAGGTTTGTTTTAACTATCCTGAGTAGGCTTCATCCCAGTGATGCAGGGATGTTTCAATATACAAAAAAATAATAGATGTAAGCTGTTACATAAACAAACTGAAAGAAAAAACACATGATCATATCATTAGATGCCAAAAAAAGCCTTTGACAAAATCCAATACCCCTTCATGATAAAAGTATTAGAGAGATTAGGGACACAAGGGACATACTTAAACTTAATAAAGACAATTTACAACAAGCCTAGAGCCAGCATCAAATTAAGTGGAGAGAAACCCAAAGCAATTTCACTAAATTCAGGAACAAGACAAGGTTGCCCACTCTCTCCATATCTATTCAACATAGTACTTGAATTTTAGCTAGAACAATAAGACAACTGAAGGATATCAAGGAGACACAAATTGGAAAGGAAGAAATCAAAGTATCATTGATTTGCAGATGATACATTAGTTTACGTAAGTGACCCTAAAAATTGTACTAGGGTACTCATACAGCTGATAAATGCTTTCAGCAAAGTAGATAGATACAAGATTAACTCAAAAAAAGCAGTAGCCCTCCTATATACAAATGACAACAGATTGAGAAAGAAATTAGGGAAACAACACCTTTCACAATAGCCTCAAACAATATAAAATACCGTGGAGTAACTCTAGCCAAGCAAATGAAAGACTTATGTAATAAAAACTTCAAGTCTTTGAATAAAGAAATTGAAGAAGATATTAGAAAATGGAAAGATCTCCTATAGTAGTGGATCAGTAGAATTAACAGTAAAAATGTACATTTATCTACAGATTCAATGTAATCCCCATCAAAATTCCAACACAATTTACTTACAAACCTTGAAAGAACAATACTTAACTCCATATGAAAAAACAAAAAGATTTTTTAAAAAGAACAACATGTAATAATGGATTAAAAGAAAGGGTCAGGTGAGCAGACCAAAATATAAAAACCACAGGTGTTCAAATAAACTTATATTTGTTCTCAGAGGAACTAGAATGTTTGCACAACTTAGCAAAATTTCTCTAAGAATCCAAGAGAAAAAAAATAAAATTAAGATGAGTATAGTGGCACATGCCTTTAATCCTGACACTTGAAGACAGAGGCCAATAGATCTCTATGAGTTTGAGACCAGTATGGTCTACATATTGCGTTCCAAGTCAGCCATTTCTATATGATGAGACCTTGCCAAAGAAAAAAAGGAATGACGAAAGAAAGGAGGAGGAAAAGAAGAGAAGGGAGAGAGGGAGAGAGGCAAGGAAAAGGGGAGGGAGGGAGGAAAGAAGAAAGGAAGAAAGATTTTTAAGAGAGTATATACACACATTCTGTGGGTCCCAAGGACTCTGATGGGAACTATATTAAAACTAAACTAGGTCATAAGCCTGGGGTCCTTAGTCCTCATCAGAAGAGATACCAATTAGCTACCATTTGTTCTCTCTGTACCTCTGAGCGCCTACCTGGAGGAATTGCTATGTAAGAATAGAGCTGAAAGGTCACAAGTCAGGAAAAGAGTTCTTACCAGACACCAAAGAGACCAGAGTCTTGATCTTAATTTCCAACCTCCACAACTGCGAGGAGAAAAAAGTTCTTGCTGTTTAAGTCATACAGTTGGGGCATTTGTTACAGCAGCTCACACTGACTGGAACATTTGTAAATGCCTAGTGAAATGTGTTTCACATAGTGGTAAGGAATCCAAGTGTGAAGCTCTGTACTACCATGGAAGGACCCAGTGACCCTGCTAAAGCCAAAATCAGTGCAGTTCTCTTCATACACACACACACACACACACACACACACACACACACACCACACACACATCCCGATCTAGCCCTTTTCATACCAGGTCTAGTCCTCTTCCTCCTGAGTCTAATCCTCTTCAACCTGGGATTAGCTGCAACACTAGAGACAATGGATTTCCCCTTTCCCTAGTGATTTCCTCACTAAGCTTCTATGGCCAACAGTTTTCTAGTTTCTTCCTGGGATAACTTCTTTGCAATATCCCATTTGCTTTCCCCACCTATCCTATAGCCTCTGGATGGCAGAGAAAAACATCCACTGATAGGGCTCAATCTGGACTCTCATCCCTTCTTAGTCTATCTTCAACAGTCTATCTGGGTAAGTCCAGTAAACCCTGACATCTTAAATTCCAGGAGTTAGCTGATAGTCCCTAAATTTGCATCTCTAGGACAGATCTTCAAACTGTGCTCAGATGAGTTACGTGGACTGCTAGTGTGAGAGCTCCATTTGAATGTCCAAGGGATCTCTCAGATCAAACACTGACAGCTGAACTCAGTGTCTTCCCCAAGCCTGCTCCACAAACTCCTCATCTCCATCCTTACATGTGCTCTTGGAAAGGCCCATGAACACTACTAAAAGTGCATAGGCCCATAAAACATGAGCAACACATTTTTTCCTGATTATAATATAATACAATTAGAATTTAAACACAATCACTTGTTAATCTTCAAAGCAGATATAAATAAATCTTAGGTAAAAGGAGAAATCAAGATTGAATTGAGATTTATTCAGAAATTAACAAAATGGAAGCTCTGCAAATAAAAACTGTGGGACATGAATAAGAAGGAAATTGTGGAGTTTCAAATGATGTTTCTAGCAAACAGACAAAGTTAAAAATAAAGAAATTAAATATACAGCTAGGACACAAAATAATCCCAATCAAAGTCAGGAAGGAAATGCAGACATAGTGGCACACATCTGCAATCTATCACGGTAATAAAGGCAGGAGGATGGCAAGTTACAGAACCCTGCTTCCAGCCTCATGCTGTGTGTGTGTGTGTGTGTGTGTGTGTGTGTGTGTGTGTGTGAAACAAGTGAAGAAATTAGTAAAGGTGTGAATGAATGAAAAGCTAGTACAGAAAAAATTGTATAAATGTGATCAACCAAAAGCTGATGCATTGAGAATCAATTATATATGTCTTTTACAAAGCTAATCACCCTATTAAACAAAAATCAAAGAAAATACAAACTATAAAAAGCAAAAAGAGGGGGCTGGAGAGATGGCTCAAAGGTTAAGAGCACCAGCTGCTCTTCCAGGGGTCCTGAGTTCAATTCCCAGCAACCACATGGTGGCTCACAACCATCTGTTATGAGATCTGGTGCCCCCTTCTGGTGTGCAGATATACATGGAAGCAGAATGTTATATATATGTAATAAATAAATAAAATCTTTTTTTAAAAAAGCAATAAGAATGAAAAATTATAAATGCATACAAATATGATGAAATGCTTGCAATCTCAAAGATATGCATATCCATCTATATATATACTATATGTATATATATATATATATATATATATATATATATAGAGAGAGAGAGAGAGAGAGAGAAATAAAATGCTGAAAATTTAGCTAGAAGAGACCACCTCTAAAGAAAATAGAAAGCTCAATAGTTCAACAAAGAAGAAATGTAGAAGTTGGTTGAAGTTTTACTCCTGCAAAAATGCATAAGCCTTGGGTTGCTTTAAAGGTAATTTCGACCATCTTTGAAAAACCATATGGTGTGCTCTAAGCTGCATTCCCAACTTACTCCCCAAGGAGACCTTTGCTCTGGCACCAATTCCATCCTATGAGAATGCTGAAGAATCTTACTGATGAAAACCATACAAAAAAATCTAACTGGCATTTTAGCAAATTAAATTCTGCAGTGTACTAACCAGTACTACAATGGATTCAATTAGTTATTTGCCAAAGAATGAAAGGGTAATTTAATAAAATATTACAAATGAAATAAAACATGTTTGCTAGGTTACAAATGTACTTCAAATTAAGTTCTAATTCCTGATTGAAGTTTCAGTGTGAATAGGAACAACTTTCTAAAATTCACAAGGATATGAGATAGAACAATAAAACCAGTGTCAAACTTACAAAGTGAAGCAATAGAAATGGTTGCTTGAAAAGTATGAACTAAATAACAGTGCCTCTTTACATATGTGTTGGCCTACATTGCTTACTCACTCCCACGTTTCAATGCTTAATCATAAGGGACAGAAGTCTCATCATGCAAATGATATAATTATGTATCTATAAATATCAAAAGTTGGGCTGGAGATATGGATCACTCAATAAGACACTTGCTTCACAAGCGTGAGGAACCTGAGTTTGTATCCCCAAGATCCGTGTAAGAAGGCTGGGTGCAATGGCATGTGTCTGTGACTGCACTCTCAGCCCTGAGGACGCAAAGATAACAGAATCCCTAGGGCTTGGCAGGCTGGTCTTGTTTAATTGGTTATCTCCAGGTTTGGAGAGAGACCCTGACTCAAAAATCTAAGATGGTGAGCAATAGGTGAAAGACACTCACTGCTGGCCTCGGGCCTCCACAAACATGCATGTACATTGTGCACATCTTATGTACCCATATGCACACATGTAGGAACACACACACAATTATCAAAATCATCAACTGAATGAACTACTAGAATTAATAAATATAATTTAATATTGAACTAGCTTTAATATATAATCCATCTGAAGGCAATAATCAGAAATAACAGCAAAAAAATATCCATGCAAACCTTCAAACCAAGAGGCAACATGGCTAGAAAAAAATTCTTTTGAAATACACAAGGAATACTTATAGGAAATACTATTTTTCTGAGAGAATGTTTTAAGAGGCGCTAGGTAGGCAGCATAGGGCATTATCATGTTGAGTAAGAAATTCCAATAGTCCAGCTATTTTAGCCTCCCTAAGACATTCACAAAGTCAGTACAAACACAATAAAAGTCCTGTTGAGATGTATTTGTGGAATCTGACAAAAATCATATATTAGAAAATACCAAAGCCTTTTGGAGAAAGAATAATTAATTTAAAAAACTGAGCTACTGCTAGTAAAAGCATATAACATTTAAAAATGCTACAATTATCAGACCAGTATGATGTAGGAGCAGACATGGAAAAAGTTAAATGAACCAGAATAGATATTAAGAAATATATATAAATAAACCTAGTATATGCTAAAGATGGCATTTCAAGGACTTTGGGAATAGCTAGCAGCAGCATGCCTGATCAGCATGCATAAAGATCCACATCTGATCCCAGCCCCCCCTCTGTCTCTCTCTCTCTCTCTCTCTCTCTCTCTCTCTCTTCTCTCTCTCTCTCACACACACACACACACACACACACACACACACACACACACACACACATACCATTTCAAAACAAATGATAAAGACACATCTGAGTATCAGTTGCTGACTACAGGCTGTTCTAAGTAGACTGTGAGCCCTGGACTTACTGTGGATGTGAACCAGTCCAGCTGATGTGGACACCCCCTGTCTCTGCAACAGAATCTGCCAACCAGAAGCTCCTGATGGATTCCCCATTGCCTAAATTCCTTTTTTTTTTTTTTTTTGATTTGACTAGCATTTCAATCTTCTGAAGTCCCTAACTTCGTCCCAAAGTCAGCAGGAAGTAGCATGAGAAAGAATACGTCGCCCATTTTCCCTTGTTAAAATGCAAAGTCAGAAGGAACTCCCTTGCATGGGGATGCCAATATCTCTCACTCCCTGATGAAGACGAGGGAGAGACAGCAATTTCATGATTGGAATTTCCAAAAAAGAAAATGGGGGAATGAAGGGACCAGCTCCCCATTTCGGCAGCCATAACAGCGGGACACATGTTTGTATGACCTTGCCTTGGTCACTAGGAGGTCACAGGCCTGCCTCGTGGCAAGGAACCAATCAGAAGTTAGCTGGTGGTGGTATGCTTTATGGCTCTGGGTGTGCTTTACAAACAAGTGCACGGCAATGACGCTCAGAGCATAGCAACCACTCTGGAAGGGCCTGTGGGCCATAACAACCAGTTGACCAACACAGGGCAAGCCCTCCAAGCCTGGAGGCACACCAATCCTGAACCTGTGTGTACCCCTAGACACTCTCCTTACACTGCCCTATAAGATCTATATGCAGCCGCTTCGAACTGTCTTTTGTAGCCATCCGCCTTGGTGGATAATATGGGGTTAGCTCATTAAACAACAATAAAGCCTCATGCAGTTTGCATCAAAAAAAAAAAAAGCTACAACATCAATGAACAGTATTGAAATAAATGATTATTCTTTGGGGAAAATAATATTCCATAACATTAAACCTGCATATCAAAGAATAAACTGTCCAGAGTAAGCCTGGCTTTTGGTCCAGCTCTTAAAATATCATTTCTTATTTCTGACATAATTAGAATTTTTTTGTCATTTACAAGCAGACCACACCTGATAGTATGTGTAGCAAGTGTACTCATGATGCATGCCTAGCTTTGCAAAAATAAATCAAGAGCACAAGAAATGCTAGGTGTGACCCAAAAAGGTTGGGCTTTGAGCTGACTGCTATTAGTCCAGTTCTCCAAATGTGTATGAAAAGTGAACTGAAACACATAGGCAACAATTCAACTGTGTGTATAGGAATCCAATCAAGACTTTAAATACAAAGATTGAGTGAGAGCTTCCAGAGCTGGCACCATCCAGGGTCATCAGGAAGAAAATAGACCCTCCCAGCCATCACATAATAATCCCTGTACTGCCTCTAATTTGCATCTTTTTGTCAAAGTAATATTGTCATCATAAGTATGGTATATTAGGTTACTTCTGTGAATTTCTAGTGAATTATCAGACCTGAGAGTAGTCATGAGAACCCATAGACTTATGGCCAGCTGGTAAGAATTCAGGGTGGCCCTAGAGGCCCCCAAACTTACAAGTGGCATCTGAATTGAGAACAGTTTGTGAGAGACTATATCCCTAACTTTGAACTTCAGAAACTCATCACAATGTACAAAAAGGAAACAACAGGTAATATTTTAATAATCATAGCACTGGTAAAACTTTCCTAATCCAATTCAAAATACAGAAAGAATCTTGGTTACTGTTCTCTTGCTGTGATGAGATACAATGACCAAGATAAAAGAAAGCCTTTAAATGGTTGTGGTGGTTTGAATAGAAATGGTGCCCATAGGCTGATATGTTTGAATGCTTGGTCATTAGGCAATGGTGCTACTTGACAGGGATTAGGAAATGTGGCCTTGTTGGAGGAAGTGTGTCACTGGGGGTGGATTTGGGGATTTCAAATGCTCAAGCTGAGCTCAGTGTCTCTCTCTTCCTGTTGCCTGCTGATCCAGATGTGGAAATCTCAGCTGCCTCTCCAGCACCACGTGTGCCTGCATGCTGACCTGTTTCCCACCATAACAATAATGAACTAAACCTCTGAAACTCTAAGCCCCAATTAAATGCTTTCTTTTATAAGAGTTGCCATGTTCATGGTGTCTCTTCACAGCAATAGAACACTGACCAAGACACTGGTGGCTTGCTTACAGTTTCAGAAAGTTAGTCCATGACCACCCTGGGAGGCAGATAGTGGCAAGCAGGCATGGTGCTGGAGCAGTAGCTGAGAGCTTTACATCCTGCTCCACAGGAAGCAGGCAGAGAAAGAATAGGCTTGAAGTGGATTTGTAAAACCTCAAAGCCCACCTCGAGAGATATTTGAAACTAATAATAGATGAAGAAATGTTATTTGTAGTGTGGGGTATTTTTTAAAACAATAAGAAATAACTAATTTTTAAATGACAAAATTCAGTACATAACATCAAAAATATGAAAACTCACAGTAAGGTTCATCCTCATTATTACCTAAAAGTAAAAACTACTATTTTTTCACCCTTCAAAATGGACAAAGATTCATATGTGGCATCAACAAGACCGTGAGCTCAAAACTTCCTGAACTTTCCAAGGAAGACATTGGGTGCTAGTTTCCTCTTATAATTTGGCAGCCTGTGAAGCCATTTCAAATATGGATCTCTGTTGAATTCTAGAAATCTGTGCTATAAAATCGATCCCAAGTGTGCCAGGATGTATATGTAGACATGTTTCTGCAACAGAATTACTTCCAGCAAAACTGAAAACAACCCACATGTACATACCAGGCACTGTTAAAAAATGTTACATCCATACAGTCTCATGAAGAAAGTTAAGACATACTCCAAGGGAAGAAAAATGTCACAATACATTTTGTGTTATATTTAACTCATACCATATGTTTAAACATTTTTCTATATAAAAGTTATGTAGTATCCATACATTGTAGGAAAAGGTATAGACAGATACCTCCAAAAAGGTTAACCATGATACAGAGGTCACAGCATGGGGATTAAGCTGCTCTTCCAGCCTTCTTCTTAGGTGGATAGATTAAAAAGCCAGAAACTGTGGATTCTGGATATAGGTAAGCCTACTACACAAAAAGCGTTAACACAAGATGGAGCTGAGCAGAAATAACCTTCTGGCCTGTCTCAGTTGCTTACTTCAGCAAATGAGGTTACAGAAATAGCTTTTCTTCTCAATGTCCGGCTCCTGATGCTAACATTCCGCTGAGTTATGACGACAGTGGATTCTTGCTTCTGGCGTTCAGACCCCTGGCACACAAGTGTCCATTTTCAGCTTCCTGGGTGCTGAGACCAGTTCAGCAGTAAGCTAGCTAGCAGCAGCAACTTCTTGAACTTGGGTCATATTTACAATGATTCCTTGAACTCCTGTCTCTTTGTAATGGGTCAGTTCTAGATCATCCTGGACTCTCAGCCTAATCCTGCATCTCTTTCACTAATTCCAAAAGCTTGTAAGTCCCTGTCTGCACTGTGTCTGTGCGGAATTCTGGTTCTTACACTAAATCCTAATGGGTGAGAATGATGGACAGGCAGGTGCTGAGGTCTAGCCAGCACACTGGGGATTCTCATGAAGTATTTCAGTCAAATCCAGCTAGAGAAGCAATGAAGGGAACAAATGCTTACCTCGGGTAAACCAAACAGATGGATAATAAAACCCAGTTGTCTTTTCTAAGTACCTCATGATTTGGGATACCATCTATAACCTTGTCTGTAGTGATGTCTTTAATAAGACTTCCTAGGAGAGGCCTTACCCTCCCGAAGAGCAGACAGTAAGAGGGGGGTGTGGGGGAGCAGTAGAAGAGAAGGGAGGAGGAACTGGGATTGGAATGTAAAAAATAAATTAATAAAAAAAGTTAAAAAGAAAAATATGATGTCTTTAATAGGTAAATGGGCCTCAGAATGCCACTTCCAAGTCTACAGACTTGGAAGGAGTGTAGCCACAAGAATTGTTTGGTCTGCTTCATTGACAGAATCATAATAAACTGGTATTTAAAGAATATTTTTCCTGGTTTCAATATGATTAAATTCCTGATTTTGCTAGCATGTCAGTTATTTTTCCTTCCATTGTGACCAAATACCTAACAGAAAGAATTAAGGGGGGTTATATGTATTTGGGTTCATCATTCAGGGAATATCAGTCCATCATGGTGGGGAAGGCATAGTAACTGAAGAGAATCAGTCCATGACAATGTGGCTGGTGACATTACCATGGCAGAAAGGAAGCAGAGAACTTGGGACAGAGTAAATCAGGCTATAGCTCTTAAAGTTCTACCCACATATGGTGGCCCATCTCCAGCCATGCCTCCCTCCCCAAGGGTTCCACAAGCTAACAAGGCACCTGTGCTGTGGAGCAAGGGTTCTGATACATGTCTCATTCAATCTCTGTTCAAACCATAAACATAACTTGTGATTGCATAATTGACTAACAATAAAGTCTCTTTATTCACATATAAGTTAATATAAACTAGAATGTCTTTGAAAGAACTCCAAACAAACAAACAAACAAACAAACAAACAAAAATCCCCTGTTCTACTGCTGTATTCCTTGGTTTTGTATTCCTGGTAACCTATTACTGTGCAGAAAGCAACACTCCATAGTACACTTGATGTACCAAGTGGCCTAAAGTAGAGTTGTCCCAAGGCCTTCCTGGCCCTCCCCTGAATTGCCCCCAGTTTGCTTTAACATCAAGAAATAAGTCACAAGCAGTTTTTCTTTTTCTGGAATAATCAATGCCAGTTTGTGACGTTTATAGATTTTGGAGAACACAGAAAATGTATCTGAAAATAGAGAGCTCTCACCGTTTATTTTGTTTTGGTTTTCTTTTCTTCCTGACAAGTTACTAAAATTATTTCAAATGTCATAGAAAGGGAAAGAACTTAGGCACACAGTGGATATTGACTTGTGTTCTTCCCACCTGCATCTGCTGACCTGTCCGGTCAATACCTGTCCAAGTTTACTTAACAAGTCAATATAATTCACTTCAGTTTAGATGTAAATTTTTTAATGACCATGAGCTTTTTGAGAAATAAAGACCTACTGTCAGAGAATACTAACAGGTATGTTTAAAAAACTAGTTTCTTTAAAACTTATAAGTATCCCTATGATATTTTTCAAAATAATGGAAACAAATTTGAAATGACCCTTTGTCTTTCTCCCTTTCATCTTGCATGCCCTTATTTCTCTTTTAAAAAGCTATAATGTCTAGAAAGCTGTACAAACAATTAAGCTAAATCATTCTGTAAGCGGTTCTGTGAAATGCAAGACTGATTTTTTTCTTAAAGTCCAAATGTGTAACTCAGCCTACATGAGCATATAAGCATATTTTGCTTAAATTACATTTCCATCTGACAATATTAATTTCATCAAGGAAGCTTAGTATAAAATTAATTATAGCTATCATTTATGTTATTTCATCTTCTCCTTCCATTGAAGCTTCAATGAGAATTCATCAACTGAAGGGCATGATTCACATTTTAACAACAATAATAAAGAAAATAATCAAAACTACTTTCCCCACCCCTCCTCCTTCAGTTCCATGACTAAAGACTTATCACTTAATGTCATCTGAAATGTAATAATGTATTTAGAGGTTCAGGGGAAATGCCTCCAATGGCAATAATGAGGGCACGTCTAGTCATATTCTCCTGCTGACAGAGGACATTTCTGTTTCAGCGACGTTGGTGAATAACCTCCGATGATGGCTTAAGAAAAAAAAAAATCCCAAAGAAGGACCAGAATGAGGTTTCCAAGGCCAAGCTGTCAAATATGAAGATGAAAGTCCCTGCTTTGGTTCACTTGCCAAACCCAGGACAGTAACATCTCTAAAGAAAAGAACTCCATGCTCTAGACTGCTTCTTCACAGTTCACCTTCCCATGAGTTTTCTGAGAGCATGTGTCCAAGAAAAGGACCGGCTGCTGGAAGCAGCATCTGGGCAGACAGTAGAAATACAGACATTAGATAGCAGGCAAAGACAAGCTGGAATCATGAGCTGTTTCTGAGGTGCACAAAGCTATGGGTCATTGCAAGGGAATTGATTTCAACATCCTCTGCTTTCTTGGACACGATTTCCAGAGCTTGACCTCCTGAGACCCCAGAAATACACCCTGGTTCTCTTTTCCCTCTCCTCTGGAAACTGCCCTGTGCTCTGAGGTTCTTACTCCCAGAATCAAAGTCTTGCTTTTCACCCACTGTGAGTTGAGCAATATCAAAAGCTTGTAGGATGCCATTGTTTTCCAAGCACAGATATGGGTGAAGATACTTTGATGACCATGTTCATTACATGTCTTCAATGGGAAGGCAAAAGTGAAGACCAATCTCCTTGGTCCTCACCTCTCATGTCCTAATTAAAGCCACACTATGCAGCATTTCCATGCTAGGGCTGTGGGAGACCTGAGATAATAATATAGATAAAACCTAAGTGTCAATTTATTCTACCTAGATGGCAATAAATACATAGTAAGACTCCAAGGCCCTACTATATTTATATGCATCTTAGAAGAGTAATTAATTATAAGAAAAACCACCAATTTGATTAAAGGCCAATGGTGGTGGTTGTGTGGTAATGGTCATCATGGTGGTTGTGGTAGTGGTGTGTGTATGTATGTTCCTATACACACATGCCACAACACAAATATTTGCAGGAATCAATTCTCTCCTTCCACCATATAAGCTCCTAAGATCAAACCCAGGTCTTCAGGCTTGTCAGCCAGCAGCTTTACACTCTTCGCCATCTAACCAGTCTGACACTTTCTTGATGAGCATAGAAAGCTGGAAGATAGACTTAACACTCTAGAGGCCACCACTGTGACTGAAAAAAACCAAAGGCAGAAGAGAAATGTTCCTTTAACACATTCTGCAGGTCAGTAGTGGGGAACATATTTCTTGTGAGTCCTCAAGAGTCCCTGGGAGAGCCAGGCTCCAGTTGTCCAGAGCAGGGACTCAGTTTAGGACATGTACTTGGACTGGCTTTTCTTTTCTCCTCCTCGGGATTCTTATCCTCTACTCCCATTCCTTCTCAGTTATTTATCAGAATAGTTCACTCCCATGCAAGCCCTTGGCTCAGGTTCCGTTCTCAGGAAGGATGAAAGCCACACTGAGAGCACACTGAGAGCATACTGGCAAGCATGTCTGTCTGATAGTCTGATTTCAGAAGAGACAAACTTTCCGTGATTGTGGCTATAGCAGTGGTTCTCAACCTTCCTAGGCTGAGTATGACTCTACCCTTTCATATAATTCGTCATGTTGTGGGACCTCCAACCATAAAATTATTTTGTTGTTACTTAATAACTATGGTTCTGCTACCTTTATAAATTATAATGTAATTATCTGACATACAGGATATCTGATATGTGGCTCCCAAAGAGGTCACAACCCACAGGTGGAAAAGCACTGATCTATAGCATGGCAACATATCTTTGAGCTAAAGAAATACAGGGCAATAAATTCACATTAAAAATTTTCCTATATTATTCACACAAATAATAAAACACATTTTAGCTAAAATTTGCCAAGACACTATTAGATGTTGTTGTGTAACAGTTTCCTCCAAGATTAAAACATTCCATTCTTCAGGGAAGCTCCTTAAGCAGGAAGGCAAACAGCTCAAAATAGCTCCAGGAAGTCCCTGAAACCCACCAGATTCACTAGGCCCCTCCCCACCAGAGTAAGCAATAAAAGCTGCGAGTCCCACTGAGACTAGAAGAATAGAGCTATGAAGACTCTCAGGAGAAAAGCTACAAAGAAGACACTGTGCCCAGACCAGCTGCCTGGAAGAGGTTAGACCACTTGGAAAGGGCACCATTTGACCTGTTGAGCTGCAGGCTGTGCAGTGTGCCCCAGGTTCCCAGCTTTCTGAGTTGTGGCCCATGCTGGTGTGGACCTCGGTGCTGCAGCTTTCTCTTGATGTGTTTCTGCCCCTGTAAGTAATTCCTTACCCATACTTTTGTAAGTAAACCCAACTCATTGGTTCACCAAATTGTGTAACATGAAAAATAAAAACTCAGAGACAGATATTGGGATTCAAGCTTCAAGCTGAAGATCAGAAAAGCAAAGCAGCCAAGCCACTAGCTCTTACCTCTACCTCAGACTGAATGGGTTGATCCTATCTCCACGAGCTTTCCACCAAGCCTCAGACTGCTGCCTCTTCTCAATGTGGCTGCCTCTTCTCAATCTCCACGTGAAACCCTTTGCTTTTTATGCCTCTCTAGTGTTGGGATTAAAGGTGTGTGATCCCAAGGAATGAGATCGTCTTTATGGGAGCTGTTTCTCTTCACTCTTGTGTAGGCCAGGGTGACATTAAACTCAGAAAGATCCACCTGCCTCAGTCTCCTTAGTCCTGACATTAAAGATGTCGGCCACCACTGCCTGGCTAACTAGTATGGCTGCTGGGATTAAAGGTGTATATCACCACTGCCTGACCTCTATAGCTCGTGGCTGGCTTTGCTTTCAGACTCCTCAGACAAATTTTAATAAATCATAAATAATATGTCACCACAAAATTGGACTTTGGTAGTATCTGTACTTTGGTCTGTTGTGGAAACCCTTTCTGGGACGAGTTGTATGTGTTAAATCTCCCCGGGAAAAGTTTTGTCACCCAACATTACTGTAAGTATACTTTTCTGTTTCATTTGGATACAATTCCCCCACATGCCTGTGTTAATCAATTCACTCTATGATCATATATTCCATGAATTTGGGGGTTAGGATAAAAATAAAGGGCCAGATGGTGGTGGTACATGCCTATAATCCCAGCACTCAGGAGTCAGAGACAGGCAGATCTCTATGAGTTCAAGGCCAGAGTGAGTTCCAGGACAGCCAGAGCTGTTACACAGAGAAACTCTGTCTGGAAAAACCAAATAAATAAATTAATAAATAGTAAATAATAAAGAAGTTATATTATTATTCTACAATGAAGCATTAACTTAAACTCTAATTTAGTGTACTGTTTAATTTAATATGCCTTTTATAAGCCCTATATTAATAATGTCCATGCAGTTTTATATATCAGCTTCTACAAAAACAAAAGCTAAAATATCCTCTGCTTGTCAATGTCAAGATGCTTCTAGATGGTGTTCCAGGTCACATATCTTAAATACTAATTTAAATACAGAGTTTACTATGTAACAGATATTAATATATTAGCAAATGTGTCTTTTTCCATTTTTTATTTCATTTTACATTTTAACCACAGTTCTCCCTCCCACCCCTCTTCCTGACCCTCCTCACTACTTCATATCCCCCTACATCCTCTCCAGCACACCCCCAGTCCACTCCTCCTCACTGGTAAGGACTCCCATGAGGAGTCAACATAGTCTGGAACAATAGGTTGGAGCAGGGCCTGGCCCCTCTCCCATGCATTAAGACTGAATATGGCATCTCACCATGGAGAGTGAGATCCAATAAGCTAGTTTATGTACTGGGATTATATTGTAGTCCCTGAGCATGGCATATCACCCTAAGGAATGGGCTCCAACAAGGTAGCTCATGTACCAGGTTTGTATTGTGGTTCTACTGCCAGGGGCCCCTCTGATAGTACAAGCTTCACAACTGTCTCCCACCTATGGAGGGTCTAGTTCAATCCCCTGGAGTCTCCACGGTTGTAGGTCTAGAGTTCATGAGTTACCACTAGCTTGGTTCAGCTGTCTCTGTTGATTTCTCCATCATGATATTGACCTCCCTTGCTCATATATTCTCTTCTCCCTATCTTCGACTAGATTTCCAGGAGCTAGGCCTGGTGCTTGGTTGTGGATCTCTGAATCTGGTTCCATCTGGATGAGGACTCTATGATGATAGTTGGGGCATTCGTCAATCTGATTATAGGGGAAGGCCAGTTCAGGCATCCTCTCTACTATTGCTAGGAGTCTTAGCTGGGGTCCTCCCTGAGGATTCTTGGGAATTACCCTAGAACCAGGTTCTCTCTAAGCCCATAGTGGCTCTCTCTAGTAAGGTATCTCTTTCATTGCTCTTCCACTGCATCCCTTCCTGCCTCTGACATCTTATTCCTGCCTGTTCTCATCTCTCCTCCCCTCCCCCTACCATCACCCTCCCTGCCCACAGTTTACCCCGTATATCTCAACTAATTTCCCTTCCCAGGGTGATCATTGTGTCTCTCTTAGGGTCTTCCTTGTTACCTAGCTTCTCTGGAGCTGTGGACTGTAGTCTGGTTATCCTTAAGCAAATGTATTTTAACTATATATCTTACTGTAATTACATCCCAAATACCATATTTATTAAACTAGTATTGGTTCCTCTTTTGAAAATTCAATCTCATTATAATTCTATTAATTATGAAGACTGCTTTCTATCATAATATGAAATTATAATTTATCTATATCTCTATATGATTATTCTCAAGTGTCATGACCTGACACCTGAAAGTGTCAACTTTGAGAAGAATTTCTCCATAATTAATTTGGCATTAATACACTCCACAGTCCAGAAATGGTGAATAAATTATTGACCTATGAAACAGCCAGTTTTATGAGGATCTCTTTCACAGTTTTGTGTAATTTTAGAAAGCTAAAATCTAATGGGAAAAATAGCTGATAAGTTAGTTATAAGAAAGGCTTTTATCACACTTCCCAATTGTCCTTGTTAGGGTTACTTGTGCTCTGATGAAACACCATGACCAAAATCAAGTTGGGAAGAAAAGGATTTATTTGGCTTACACATTCACATTGCTACCCAACACTGAAGCAAGTGGGGCCAGGAACACAAACAGAGCTGAAACCTGGAGGCAGGAGTTAATGCAGAGGCTGTGGATGTGTACTGCTTATTGGCTTGCTTTCCATGGCTGACTCAGCCTTCTTTCTTTTCTTTTTTATTCTTATTTTTATTTTTTATTCTTACTTATTATTTATGTCTTTCATATCATGCATCTCCAGCCCATTCATTTCCCTGTCTCTTCATATCTGCTCTTGAAACCCCCCAAAAAATAAAATAAAATTTAAGAGGAAAACAACAGAGAAGGAAAAGATCAATCTTGTCTACACAATAAACCCTTTATCCATATATATTGACTTGTAAATGTTCATTGCAGGGAGTCATTGGTCTGGTTCAAGGGCTCTGGTTTCTGCTACACTATCGATGCTGGGCCCTCACTGGAACTCCCCTTGGTTATTCTGCTGTTGCCCTGTGTTGTGGAATCCTGCAGCTTTGGGTCTGAAGGATGGGTGATTTCAGATTACAACAGATCATAGACTGGATGGATGTTGGAATGGGACAACTCATACCCCTGGTTCTGAGCCTGGGCGGTTGCAGGGTTAGTCATCCCACCAGCTCTCCTTTGTCCATACCACCAGGGTGAGCTCTCCAGCATTGCCCTGGCTTGTCCTCTTCTTGCAGCAAAGAGCAAAGTGCGGGGCCAGTTCTCCTGCTTTCATATCCTCAGGCTCAGATCTCCCACACCTACACCATGGGAGTCAGCTCTACTGTGTTGTCCAGGCATGACACAGGGGCCACTCTTCTGAGTGCTGCAGCTGATGAGGGGCAGGGACAGCTCTTTCACTCTTATGACCTCAGGGCCAGCTCTCCATGTGCCTCAGGCATTGATGGGGGAGAGCATCTCTCCACTGCCCCTGCTTCAACATGACACACGAATAATGGGGACAGCTCTCCCATGCTCATAACTTTGGGGCTAGCTCACCCACACCTCTGCCAACAGGATTGACTCTATTGTGCTGCCCAGGTAATGTGCATAGCCTGATTTCTTATAGAACTCCAGACTACCAGCCCAGGAGTCACCCCACCTACAATGGGTTGGGCTGTCCCCGAAGTAATCACTAATTAAGAAAATGCCTTATAGGCTTGCCTACAGCTAAATCTTGTTGGGGAAATTATTATTATTTTTTTTGTTAGTTCAAGTTAGGGAACAAGCTTGTTTCACATGTAAGTCCCTTCTCCCTCTCCCTCCCCTCACCCCATCCCTCCTCCCCCCATGCCCAACCTACCCTCCACCCCATCCACCCACCACTCCCCAGGCAGGGTAGGGCCCTCAATGGGGTCTCTGCAGTGTCCACCAAATCTTCCTGTACTGGGCCTGGGTCCTTCTGGGGAAATTATTTTAAGGTGTGTGACTTTTGTTTGTGCTGCATTTGTTTAACTCTGTGAAGCTGTGTTACTGTGCCTATCTAAAGCACCTGGTGGTTCTAATAAAGAGTTGAACAGCCTAAATAGCAAGGCAGAAGCAAGGAGAGGCAGGGCTAGCAGGCAGAGGGTATAAATAGAAGAACCAAGAATGAGAAGGGCAGGAAGAGAACAAGGAGAGGAGGATGTTAGGGACCAGCCATCTGGCTATACAGCCACCATCCATCCATGAAGTAAGATTACGATTTACAGAAGTAAGAGAACAGGAAAAGCCCAGAGGCAAAAGGTAGATGGGATAATTTAAGTTAAGGAAACCTGGCAAGAAACAAGCCAAGCTAAGGCCAGGCATTCATAATTAAGAAGAAAGCTCTGAGTATGATTTATTTGGGAGCTGGGTGGTGGGCCCCTCAAAAAAAGACCAAAGAGCCAAAAGAGTAAAAGCAAAAACAACACTACAGTATCTTACGAAGGCATTTTCTCCATTGAGACTCCATTCTCTCAGGTGACTGTAGCTTGTGTCAATATGACATAAAACTAGTCAGCACACCAATAATTGAAAGTTAAATGGATTTGATGACTGCATAACAAATTCTCTGCCAATCAGATGGTTTCTAGTGCTGGTCATCTCCAAAATTATACGAGTTCATCAGCCACTCAGTAATTAATAATACTTTTAATGATGATGATTAGATTTGGGGGCATGCAACTTAGAGGGATTTCATATAACTGGGTTAGATATTCCTAGATGAAGTTCCTCCCCTTACCAGAACTTTGTCAGCTAGTTTCTTAGTATAGACCTGAGATTAAAAAAGAAAAGATGAAGGAAGGAAATGGGGTATGGTACATGAGGTGGTGGGAAAAGTAAAGAACAAAGTAGGAGGGAGAAAGAAAAAATGAGAGAGAAGTAGATAATACATATTGTTAATATATCCATGTGTAGATTTGCAAGATGACAAAAGATGAAACCTGCCTCATTCATCTCATTGGAGATAAATTAACCACAAAGTTTTGTATTTTGTATTTAGAAATTATCTAATTTCATCATATATCTATATGCTTTTGATCAACTTGTACAGATAATTTTAGACAATTCAACAATTAAAAAATATTAGCATTTGAAGACGTATCAAAGATGATGGATACCCCTTTGATTTCTAAGCCTATTTTATTGACATAACATAGTGCCTCTAGAAGTAACTGTAGCAATCCAGGCAAGAGGGGACGAGGCCTCAGATGGCTTCAGACAAAGGAAAGAAATAACAAAGTTAGGTCTCTAACAAAACACTGGAGGCACAGGGACTTGCAGGACCTCAGAGCTGAGGTCAGGTGAGGTATAAAAAATTATTGAAAACTAAGTGTGGGTACCTAGGAGAACAATGATGTCAATGAGCAGATTTCATTGTCCTGGTCGTCCACTTTACAAGGTTAAGGCTGTGAGAGAAGGGCAAGAAAGATAATTCACAAAGCCCTAAAAATTGGGGTGGGAAGATGTAGAGTTCAATCAGGGCATGGGAAAGCTTCCTGTCACCTGGCATCCCTACATGCTGTATGGAACATATAAGCTGTAAGCTGTCTTCATCAAGCTAGGCAAAAACCCCATCTTGGAGTCTTGGAATGGAATGGCCATGTCCATACTTGGGTTGTAACTTCTTCTGATGTCATTTCAATTCGAAAGGTCATGGTGACTTAAGCATCAGCTCTGCCCGCTTTTCCTCAGGAATCCTACAGCATCCCTGTTCTAAAGAGAAGGTGTCATTCTTGCTAAGTGTACCAGGCTATTCTGAGTAAAGCCCTTCTCAAACAGTTAAAACACTAAATCACAAGCCTGCCCCTTTGCACAAATGACTCATTCTTTAACTGTAGACCTTGGAGGGGTGCTGACATCTCTCTTCAAAGTACTTTCAAAATGTATTGTTTATAGACAGACAAATTCATTTCTGTACTTAGACACCACGTGCCTCTAGTTTCAGATTGTTTTCTTCTCTCTGGAGATGCTTATAATGAGTCCCTAAATGTCATATTGCTATTAAACATTCATTTTGAGTGGCACCATTCTTCATTTTACCTAAAATTTGTGAAAATTCAAAGAATAATATGGACTGGTAGGACTTAGACACTTCAGCAACATTGTAGTTGTTAAAACCACAGAAGGAGGCCAGGCATTGGTGGCACACACCTTTAATCCCAGCACTCAGGAGGCAGAGGCAGGCAGATCTCTGTGAGTTCAAGACCAGCCTAGTCTACAAGAGCTAGTTCCAGGATAGCCGCCAAAGCCACAGAGAAACCTTGTCTCAAAAAAACCAAAAAACCAAACAAAAATAAAAATAAAACCATAGAAGGAACTGGAGAGATGACTACATGGTTAAGAGCACTGGCTGCTCCACAAGAGGACCTGGGTTCAGTTCCCAGCACCCACATGGCTGTGCACACTTATCTATACCTCCAGTTCCAAGGGATCCAAAACCCTCTTCTGACCTTTACAGGCATTCACATGGTGCACATGCAGGCAAAGCACCCACACCATAAAAGAAACTTTTAAGAAGGAAATCTACAAGACACAAAACAGGGAATTGTCCATCTTCTCATCTGCCTTCAGTAGTCTGCTTTTCCATGCAGCATTCTGTTCCATACATCTGTCTACTTGACAGTGGGCTAAGGTGCCAGCCATGATTTATTAACTAGCTTCATTATATAAAACACTTAATATTGACCAATGCAATTCTGTTCATCTTGTCTCTATCACGCTCCAAATGTTACAAGTCTTCAAGCATATGGCAACGAGAAAGACCACTTTGCCTCTCTTTTATTTCAAATGCCTTCCAGACACTTAACATTGCATCTTGGGTTGCTACACCGCATGTTTTCCGGTTTCTGCTTTCATTCCATAGAGCCATGCTTTGTGTGAGTTACTCATCCATACGGTGCACCCTGTTGTTCTAGGGCCTAGTGTCGCACATCCCTCTCCCATGATCACATACACTTTCCTGTACCATTTATCTCCCTCCAGAAGGAGAAGGGAGGACAATAGAGATCACCCTCATTGCATACTGAGAGCCCTGCCTTCTCTCCGTCCTTGGGTCACTCAAAGGCCCAGTCAGCTATACATCCTTCAGATCAATTGTGCATTTTAGTCAAAGTCATGTACTGGAAACACCCATCATATAACCACTACTTTCTTTTTTGTTGTTACAGGAATGAATTAAGTCCTCATTTGACTAGTGCTAATAGAAAGTTGATACTAAAAATTATTGCACATACACTAACCAGGTTGTCCTTCTAGAGCTGTGGACCACACAAAGAAGGGAGTCTTGCATGGCCTTGTCAATGCTGCTACAGGATTTTAGGAGAAGAGAAGGAAGAGTCAAGCTATACTGTTTGAGACCCTACTGCTTATGTGCACAGTTGATTTAAATACTGCTTTTGAAAACTTTAAATTTTATGGCGATTATTAAAGTATTCATCCAAGTTGAGTTTTCACAAAGAAATCTTTAGCCTTGTGCTTCATGTCACATCCTTAATGTCATTAAAATTAATCAAACTTATGAAATTTTAAAGTTAGTTTCTGGCATATTATCTTGATATGTCATTTGATGCTGACAGTTTTAGAGAGCATTACATTTATTCTCAATTTTCATGACCGTTTTCCTTAACACTAGGTGATGCCATCTTAAATACTCTCACTAACTCATTTTATTTGTTTCTGTTTGGGGATCAAGTGAATTGGTTTGTCTAGGAGCCAGAGACATTCAGCAGAACTAAAGAGTTTTCAAGGATGCACACACAAAGACCAATCCATGTAAAACAATAAAACATTAAAAATTTATCTTGGACTGGGGATATGGCTCAAGGGTAGAACTTTTGCTTAAGTGGGACCTGGATTAGATCTCCAGCACTGAGAAGCAAACAAACAACAAAAACTGTCTGTCTTGAAGTACTTTATGCCTTCACCTCATCCAACTTTGAAATAGCCTTTCTTTTCTCTGCCAAGAGCCACTAACTTTAGACAGGTTCTGTTTTACAGCTGCTCATTGGAAGAGTGTTTGAGAGTAATGGCATCAGACTCTCACCTCTGTCTTCAAGATGGAAGTGTGAAAGCAAGAACTATTCCAGGTAAATTGAGAGTAAGACTTTAAACTAGAAGTGTTGAAACCCCTGAATAAGAAACTCAGAGTAAGCCTGGCTAGGTGGTGCATGCCTTTAATCCTAGCACCTGGGAAGCAGAAGCAGATGGATCTCTGTGGGTTCAAGGCCAGCCAGTGCTATATTGTAATATACCACCCCTACCCAACCCCCAAAAAGAAGTTGAGTATAACTGAAAAAAAAATACTGAGTGTGGAGGAGACTTGCATTTTCTTCCTTCTGAAGGCTCTCAAGTCAGACAGTACTCTCTCCCATTGGACAGTATGCAGCCTGGTATGGCTTCCTTGGAATCTGTTGCTTCTGTAATATAGTGTCCACCATACATTTTTGTCCTTCTGATAAAACATCTGGCATCTGCCATTACTTTGAAGATTTAAAATCATAAATAAACAAGTTATGAAATACTTTATTTCATTGTTTCAATTTTCATTGCTTTTCCATTGCTATGACAAAACTTGACCAAGGCAACTTATAAAAGAAAGATTTAACTGAGCTCACAACTTCAGAGGACCAGAGTCCACAGTGACCCAGCAAGGGCATGGCAACAGGAAAACTGAGAGCTCACATCTTGATCCCCAAACAGGGAGCAGAGAGAAAGCACTGGATATGGTAGGAGGCTTTTGAAGCACCAAAACCTGCCCCCATGACACACCTCCTCCAACAAGATCACACCTCCTAATCCTCCCCCAAACAGTCCCACAAACTAAGGACCAAGTATCCAAAGATACGAGCCTATGTGGGACATTTTCATTCAACCACATCTGTTTCCTTCAAAAAATAATCTACTCATCCCCTACTATGTGCTTGAAGAGATATTAAGTCCTCTGAATAAAACTGAATGAAAAGTAGTCTAAGCCAAAAGGCAATAAATCTAATATGGGGTGGGGGAAGGGCAGCTGAGATACAATTTCATAAGAAAAGGCTTTGTAGAAAGGACAGTAGCACCTTCCAAAAACAAAAGAGGAGCATGCTGTCCAATGGGGATGACCTGAGAAGTGTTGTCCCAGCTGGGCCTTGAAAGGCCAATTAGAGTTAGCGAAGCATAATGGAGGAAGGGGAATATACTGAGAGTGTGAGAGCAAAGTCTTGTGCTTCCCTAATAGACCCACTTTTGAGTCCCCAGTTTCTGCTGCTAGTTTGAAGGGCTGTGACCCTCTTGGAGGTGAGGACAGATTGGTACACGAAGGTCATTAGGCCTTTTGAATGCTATGCCTGCCCCAGTCCACCATGTAAACAAGTTATCTCCCCATTGCCTTCTACCAAGATGAGGCCACTTCCACAACCATGTAGACAGCCATCACCGGATCTGTTTCCACCCCATGTAAACAACCATCTCATCTCCTTCCACCACCATGTAGACAACAATCTGCTTCCACCACCATGCCTTCTCATCAGACCGGACTGAAATGGCTATAATACCATAATCAAAATAAACAGTTCCTCACTTTAGTTATTCCTGCCAGGTATTTTGGAGACAATATTGCAAACATAACCATAACAGGTCATTGAGGGGAATTCACTGGAGGCCAATTACTTCAGATTAAGCTTCTGTACTAGATAACCCAGCAGAACACAAAATGGAGTCAGTAGCAATATGTGCCACACAATAAACTCAAGCTTTAAGGAAGCAGGAAAATCTCCCAACAGATTGATTCTCTTTAAAAAATGATAGATTGTTGCCAACCAATGAGAGAAAACATAGTCAACACCAACCAAGAATGTAGGAACGTCTCTCCTGCTTTGCCTCTGCAGATAAAACTACCTTTTATAAATATTATTAGTTTCTTTCCCTGTTTTAGCTAACTCATAAAAGTCAACTGCTCTGCCCAGCCCAACAGGTGATCCTTCTTGGCAGACAAGCTGCTACTCTGGTCTTGGGTCACTAATACAATTGTGTTTGATCTTTTGAAGGGAGCAGCTCCCCATTTCGGCAGCCATAACAGCCAAACACGTGCTTGCCCTGACCTTGTCTTGGTCACTATGAGGTCAGACGCCTGCCTTGTGGCAAGGAGTCAATCAGAAGTTAGCTGGTGGTGCTATGCTTTACGGCTCTGTGTATGCTTTACAGACAAGTGCACAGCAATGACATGCAGAACATAGCAACCACCCTGGGAGGACCTATGGACCATAACAACCAGTTGACCAATCAACACAGGGCAAACCCTCCAAGCCGGAGGCACACCAATCCTGAGCCTGTGCATACCCCTAGAACCTTATGCTGCCCTATAATATCTCTATGCAGATGCTTTGCAGGGTCTTTCCTAGCCATCCACCATGGCGGGTGAATGGAAGGCCCGAGCTAACATGGGGTTAGCTCGTTAAACAACTACAATAAAGCCTCATGCAATTTGCATCAAGTTTCCGCCTCCGCATGGTGATTAGGGTGGCCGAGGTCCTGGGCTGAGATCCTGGGGGCCTGAGCCTCCAGGGGTCTTTCACTTTAAACTAAATGTATTAAAATGTTTGGCTTTTGCCAAGAATTAGTCAGAGTAGAAAAAGGGAGAAGAGACCTGAACAGGAAATCAATGCCCAGGTGTTAGAGTACTTTCTAATCACTTCAGGGAATTTAAACTTCACCTGGAGGCAACAGGAAACAGTATTGGGGTTTTCAACAGATGTCAAGGTCCACAGAGATGGCTTTGCTTCATCTTGGCTTCATGTCAAAGTTCAAAACTATCCTTACTCTTCCAAGGTTAAAGTCATAAGACCTCAAGGTCTAAGGTGTGGCTAGTGTAGGATGTTTGGTCTTAGACATGGATATCTTACCTAAATAACAAAAAATCTGGACTGAGGTGTAGTTACTAAATGTTTGGAGAATTCAGGAAGAAAGCCTGTTTGTTCCTTGTATCATGATAAAGAAGTCTTTTGCTATTTTCCCCTTTTTGGTTGGGGAATATAAGAATGTTGAAGAATAAACTTGGGGCATTCAAAACTCACTGGTTTGTCCTCCTGACTCTATTCTGTGTCTCTATCTTTTCCTTAGTATCTATACCTGCTGTTTCTCAATCCACACTCCTCTCAGGTACAAACCAGGCAAGTCAGCTGGATCTGACTGAAGCCCCACAAAGACGGGTTACTACAGATAAACGGTGTGACCAAATTTATATTTCCATCAAAGTTGTACAAGGCTTGGGAAGATCAGTGAGAACACTCCAGCAGCGCATGATGCCGAAGGTCTGAACTAAGATAGGAGCAGCTGGGACACGGTTCCAGAGACTGCCAAGGATGGGACAGGACAGACAGATTGGCCAGCGGGTACAGAATTGAAGCTGAGCAGGAGAAATAAGTGTCGTAGGATATTGGTACACTGTGAAGGTGTATTGTTGTGATTGGCGTAATAAAAAAGCCAAATGGCCAATAGCTGGGCAGAGAGAGGATTAAAGGAAGAAGAAAGGCAGAGTCACCAGACAGAGAAAGCAGGAGGAGCAGTATAGAGACATGAGGTAAATGCACCACTTGAAAGAACACAGATTAATATGAATGGGTTAATTTAAGTTATTAGAGCTGGTGGGACAAGCCTAAGCTAAGGCTGAACTTTCATAATTATATAGTAAGTCTCCATGTCGTTATTTGTGATCCAGTGGCTCAAAGGACAATCCATCTACAAGTAAGATCTGGTGTTAAACTTCATGGTAGGTGAGCAGGGCCAACACTGCTGCAGTTGTACACTTGAGAAACCAAAAGAAAGGGTTTTTGGTATGCTCACACTACAGAAATGGGGTTTGCATTGAGGAGCTTAATGCCATGATTTGATCACTATACTGTGTATATATGTATCAAACATCATAAAAATGGATAATTGGGACTAGAAAGAGGGCTCAATTGTTAAGAGCACTAGGTGTTCTTGCAGAGGACCTGAGTTCAGTTCCCAGCACCCTCATCACTGTTCAAAACTGCCTATGACTCCAGTTCTGGGGGATCCATCAACCTCTTCTGACACGACAGGCTTCTGCGTGCACATGGTGCACACACATACACTCAGGCGTGTGCGCGCGCACACACACACACACACACACACACACACACACACACACACACATCAAACAGATACACTTTTAAAGATATATAGTCATGTGTCCATATACATCCAAACCAATTTTTTTTTTAAACAACAAAGGTTGAGGTGGATATGAACCATGGTCACAAGCATTATTAGGCAGCAGAATGCAGAGGGTTTAATCACTGAGTCCATAACTCAGGAAAGGAGACAGCAGCGACAGTGGAACAAGAATGCATCACCTTGATGTAAGAACACGGGAGCAAAAACAGTTTTCCAGGGGGGCAGTAACAAGTTCAATTGGAATTATGTCACATTTGAGATCCCTGGAAGTTCCTTCAAAGTGTTGCATTCTGCTACATGGGCTGCCCAATCCCAGGTGACACCAGTCACACAGACTAAAATAACAGTGACCTCCCTGGGAAGGGCAATGACCAACCTGTGCAAATGTACATGAAGTCCCTGCCACAGCATAGGAGAAATATTCTGATACAGAAAACAGGGGGCGGGGCAGGAGGGGGGCACAGCATGTAGATAGCATGTGAATAAATTCCCTTACCCCTGGAGAGAGTATGTGAGATAAGAGGGCCAAGAACTCAAATAAATCATATTTACTGGGCATACAAAGAAGACACACAAGGAGATAAGCAAGAAAGAGGAACAGAAGACAACCCAGGGGACAAGTCACCACCAATACAAGAGCACCTTGAAGTTCAGGTAATCACCACCAGGTGGTGTGTGATCTCTGGGTTATAGTCTCTTCCAGCCTAAGTTCCCATAAATACATTAAATTGGCAGACGCAGGTGAGCATGTGTCTGTCACTTGGTCCACAACTCTTGGCAGAGTCAAAAATAGGATTTCCATGCATAATGCTGAGAAGTAAGGAATAAGGAGGGAGAAACAGCTTCCAGTCTCACTGTTGCAAGAAAACCTCCAGCAAGGCTCTTAGTCTCTTGTCTTCGGTGTGTTCATGTTAAACAACAAATAAGGGTAGACTAGCTTTTTCCATCCCTCTAACTGCAGTATGATAAACAACAGCAACAAAAACATCCACAGAAAATTCCTGGCTGGACACTGTTTCACAGCCTGGGGAAAATGAAAAGGAACAATGTAGGCTCTTGTCTTCCAAGGCCTAACATTCCTTCAGGTTTAGACATATTTGTAAACTAAGATTGCAACATTATATCAAGTGTGGCAGTGGATTCAGATATGCCCCTCCCATAGCCTTAGGCAGCCAAGAATATCTGTGAATATAATCTAAAATCATAAACTTGCTCAAAACATTATAAGATGGGGGACATGTTACTGCTGTTGTTTTGTTCTACTCTGGTATATGTGTGTGTGTGTGTGTGTGTGTGTGTGTGTGTGTGTGTGTGTGTGTGTGTGTGTGTGTACATACAATGTTTTCAGGCATGAATTTTATAGACAAAGATGTTGAGGCACAATGTCAGAAGTCTATATAGGGAAGCACAGAGAAGCCCTGCTCTAGAGTTCTCACATAGGGGGTAACCCTAGATGAACTTTCCATGTGAGTAGGAGTCTTCAAGAGATCGTGGTGAAAAGAATCCTATGCATACAGTGCCAAGGCCTGGAGGTATATTCCATGTACATAAAGGGAAATAGTTGCAAATGGAAAAGCAGGCATGGGCCAGAGAGCTCACTGCAAGACTTATGTATGCTGGGCTTAAGCTTATTTAGTTAACAAACAATTCTAGACACAGACATGCAGGAACTGTTACATGCTACTTACAGATATTTACTCATTTAATCCCAGCAAAACTGTAATGCAACAATACTACAGTCACACACACACCCCCCGCCCCATTTTACCGAGAGGAAGTGCTCACAGATATTTAGTAACACCTTGTATCCTCATCCTAGGATCAAGTGATGCAGTCTAGGGGTCTAGGGGAGGGCTTTGGGCTCATAAATCTCAGTTGTTGTCCATACTATTTTGGGATGAGCCCGTTGGATTTTCAAGTAAGAATAAGCATCTACTATGCATTTTAGACACGTCCCCTGGTAGAGGTGAAAAGGCTAGATTGCAGGGCTTGGGATGGATACTGTGGAGTCGGCAATGTAAGGGAGAAGCTAGGAATTATTAAAGTAGCAGGTGACTTAAAACCATGATTGGGTAGGGATGGTCATCAGGAGAGAGAGGGCTACTATTACCCTTAAAGTTAAACAAAAGGAATTAAAAACCAAAGATGAGACTTGGGGCAGGAAGAATTTCACCCACAAGCCTCTGGGGGTTTCTAGGCCTGGTGACCCTAGAGGACAAATACAATTCCACCCAAGTTCTCTACTTGAGGAGGGAAGAATTTCCCCCACAAGTTTGCCCAGGCAGTCACTATGGTTCTTGGAGGCAGGGTCCTACCCAGCACCATAACAGATGGAGAGGGACAGCGAGAACCATGCCCCTCACTGGTTCTAACACTAGGGAAAACTGGTTCTGCCCCTTACCTTACCTGTAGAACCACTCAGGAGAGAGGGTCCTACACCTCACCTGAGCAGCACAATAGAGCCACCCCTGTTTACAGGGACAAGAGTGGAGCTGGCTCAAGGCATGAGAATGTGAAAACGGGTCAGCAGTCCTTTGGTGAGGGAAAGATACCTCCCCTCAGCCTTCACCACCTGTAGCAGATGGGGAAACTGAAGTTACCCTTTACCAACTGCTGCACCCAGGAGAATAGGCCCTACACCTCATCTGGGAAGCACAGTACAGTTGACCCTATATACAGGGGAACAGTTGAGCCAGCCTTCAGAGTGTGAGAGGGGCATAGCTGGTATTGTTGGGCCCAAATTCTGAACCCCAAAATAGCCAAGAGACCCGATCCCATGCAAACGCAGAGTCTTTAATTAACTAACCAGTTAACTGTTTTAACTTGGGTCCTCCCTCACTCTACACAGTGGGTAGAGTGAGAAGGACCCAGAGGGACTGTGAGGCAGGGAATTTATTGGAGTAGAAGCAAGGGGAGTGTCTGGGGTCTGCAACAGTCTCAGGATTGATGCACTTCTGAGCTTGAACAACCTGTCCTGTGTTGATTGGCCAGCTGCAGCTGCAGGTAGGTTGCTATGGCCTATAGGCCAGCTGCAGGTAGGTTGCTATGGCCTATAGGCCCTCCTAGGGTGGTTGCTACGCTCTGTATGCCACTGTGACAGTAAAGCACATCCAGAGCCCGCCAGCTAACTTCTGATTGGTTCCTTACCACATGGAGGGTATCTGGCTTCCTAGTGACTAGAAGGTCCAGCAAGGTCAGGAGCTCAGCACGTTGCTAAGTCAGGGGCCTTTGTCTTGCTGGGTCTTTTGTACAGCCTGTCATGGCTGCATGAGGGTCTGGTCCCTTCCGTACCACCTCCCTCATCTGCAGTATAGTAGTGGGGGTGAGAGAAAAAAGTCCTCCCCTCTTGCCTCTACCACCTCCAGCCAGCAAGGGAGCTGACCCTCCCCTTTACCAGTGGCAATACTTGGGAAAGCAAACCCTGCACCTCACCTGGGTATACAGTAGAGTGACCATACTGACAGTGGTACAGGTGAGCTGTCTCTGAGAATGTGAGGGCAGGAAATCTGGCCCCACCCCTCATCTACCATATGGCAGTATGGGTGGGGGAGAAACACCCCACCCCATCCCTCACTGAATGCAGCAGGTGGGAGAGTTGTAAGAGTGGGAGAGCTGTCCCTGCCCCTCATCAGCTGCAGCACTTGGGAGAGTGGCCCCTACACCATGCCTAGACAACACAGTTGAGCTGGCCCCAATGGCATAGATGAGGGAGATCCCACCCAGAGGGCATGAAAGCACAGGTACTGGCCCCGTCCCTTGCTCTTTGCTGCAAGGGATGAACTAGCCAAGTCAATGATGGAGAGCTCACCCTGATGGTGTGGACAAAGGAAAGCTGATGGGTTGACCAACCCTGCAAGGACCCAGGTCCAGAGCCAGGGTTATATGTTGACCCATCCCAACATCCACCCCATCTGTGATCTGCTGGAGCATGTGAAGGGACCCGTCTTGCAGACTCAAAGCTGCAGGATCTCCATGTCACAGGGCAACAACAGGATAACCAAGAGGAGTTCCAATGAGGGTCCAGCATCAATTATGTGGCAGAAACCAGAGGCCTCGAGCCAGACCGGTGACTCTTTGCAATGAATATCTGCAAGCAAAGATATATGCATAAAGGGTTTACCGTGTAACTCACTGTGTCACACTACAGCTTGCATGATAAGATTAATTTTAGGGGAGAGGGGTTGAGACAGGGTTTCTCTGTGGCTTTGGGGGCTGTCCTGGAACTAGCTCTTGTAGACCAAGCTGGTCTTGAACTCACAGAGATCTGCCTGCCTCTGCCTCCCAAGTGCTGGGATTAAAAGTGTGTGCCACCACCACCCAGCTGATAAGATTGATTTTTCCTTTTTTTTCTCTCAAATTTTATTTTATTTTATTTTGGGGGGAGGAAGTTGCAAGGGCAGAAGGTGGATTTGAAGGGAATGGGGTCAACATGCATGATGAGAAAGACAAGAAGAATAAATAAAAGAAAGTTTTAAAATATCAAGCATGACATCTTTAAGGGAAGAGAAAGATCAAGTAAAAGGGGTGTCATTTTTTTCATTATTTGATATTTTCCTTTGTATCCAGGAGAGTAAAGTCTTGTTTCGGCAAAAACATTTTAGTATTACAGAGCCCTTTAAGTACTTTGTGGGCATGTGTCAATTCAATGATGCTTAGTGTAGTGACTCAGTCATCAGGCTTGACAGCAGGTGCCATTACCTCAGTAACCCCAACCCCGTATCTTAAATTCTTTCCAAATGAAGACTGGTAAGATGGCTCAAGAGGTAAAGATGTATGCCACCAGGTGAGACAAGCATGACAGCCTGACTTCGCTTCCCAGGGACTCACAAGGAAGAAGGAAAGAATCAACTCCCATAAACATGTCCTCCAGTCTCCGCATGTGTGTTATGGCGTGCCACAAACTCCTTCTCCCAATAAGTAAAGACATGCAATTTGAATGCTTTTTAAACTCTTCCCAAATGAACTTTTAAAACATGAGTGAAAGTTCCAGATCATAGCCCCCCCACACACAACGGGGAAAAAAAAAAACATAAACCAGCCTGTCCCTACCTTCCATCGTACAAAATTCAGGAGGTAAGAACCTCAGAGATCCTGGACCCTGGAGTGAAGCAGACTCCATGGAGTTCCCACAGACCTCATTCTCCAACTTTGGGAAAGTCATTTAATCTTGCTGTCCCTCCATTTTCTCATGTGTAAAATGGCAATGCCAATTACTTTGTGTGCTACCCTGAGTATCTGGGAGACTAAGACCCATGGTAGTGGAGTGGCAACTGTTGCTCAACAGGCCTAAGGCCCCTTCTCGGACCATATTGTGATTAAACCATGTTTCAATGAAAGCTCCTCAGAAGACACACTCTTCTTTTGGGCTTTGGACTCTCCACATCACTGAGGGCCACCACCAGTCAGTGGTGGTGCCCATGAAGGGGACTCAGAAGAGGAGTTTCTCACCCCACGATGATTAACTCCTTAGATAGTACTCTGAGTTCTGGTCCCAGAATGCCCATGTCTGAAGTATTAAAACTTTACAAACATGACCATCTCTATAGATGAAACACAAACCACCCCACATGCAAATATTATCAATACTAACATCATCTGAAAAAAAGACTTAATGAGAAAGAACTATTTAGGCACACATCATAGAACTTGCTGATTCCCTTAAACTGTTCTGAATTATTTCTTAACTTGGTCTAACCTCGGTTTTAATTTCCTCACATTAATTGTGATTTGTTCCTATAATGGCAGAAGGCTGTGCTTAACCTTAGAGCTTGGCAAACTTTGGGGAAAGCTGCCTGACCCTTGTCTGCTGGAGGATTAACCCGCCTCATTAGCAGGCTTAGGAGCCACTTCAGCCAACACAGCAGTCACAAGATCCCTCCCCTATATGCCATCTCAGAACCCAGTCACTCATATTTCCACCCAAGCTAAGATAGAAAATCCTACGTGGGATTCCTAAGGCCCAACACCACTGGCTTCTCATGGAAATCCCCTCCCCTAGAGTTCCCCAGGCTCCTGCAGGTGTGTCCTGCTGTTCCCCTGGTTTCTTTTGGGGAGGAGAAGGTCTGGGGAGTCAAACCTAGGGCCTGGTGTGTGGGTTTAGGCAAGTGTTCTACCACTGAGCCACACCCCTGGCCTTTCTGTTATCTCTTGCATGGTGACACAGTATCAGGTCTGGGTTCCTCTGGATCATGTGTTCTTAGAATTCTGCATCTGCCTAAGCTTTCTGCTGTGGACAATATTGAGTTCAAAAAGCAAAGGATACTTAAAAACAACAACAACAACAAACTTCACGTTACCATCATTTTGAAGGCTGCAAAACTTTTGTGTGACACTGTGAGGGTAGACACTTGCTATTCATTTGCCTAAAGCCACAGAATCCACAATCCTAAGAGTGGACCTTGATATTCACTGTAGACCCTGAGTAATGATGTGTTAGTGTAGGTTGGAGAACTGTACCAAATGGGCAGTCAAGGGGCTGAGAAGCATCAGGAGCTGCATGTGCTGGTCAGGCTTACAGAATTCTGCACTTACCTCTCCATTTTGCTGTGAGTCTAAAACTACTCCTAGAAGCACAATCTACTGAATGAAGGAAAGGGTATCATTTACACGGCCGTTTCTATGCTGTGATGCACGCACAAGGAAGCTGCTGGTCCTTACTAAGCATGTCCTCGGCTCTCTCTCTGGGCTGCTGACACAGCAGTGAGCGAGTTGAATTTGGTCCTCATCTTTAGAACTCCTGCAATTGAAATTAAAGGGAAAAAAGTGAACTAAGTCATCCAGCTAAGTACTTAATTCCAATATGAAAGCATGAAGAAGGCATGCTGGGTGGTTGCCAGGAAGCAACTATGAAGGGCTCTTCTGGGCTCCTGCCTCTCCCCCTCTTAACTTGTGCCGTATGCTGAGCAGTCAGTACACTGTATAATGTACTCTGCCCTCTTCCACTTCCAATCCTGTTAAAGGAAGGCTTGAACCTTTAATACCAGATAGCTTAAATATTTCTAAGAGAAGTGTGATGTAGCTGACGCCATGTGATCCCAGGCTGCAGCCCTTCAGATCAGCAAGAGTACCGTACAAAAAAACTGAGCAGGAAAGTCCAGCCTCCCCAAGCTGCCCTTCTGCTTTTCTATTCCCACCTTCAAGTCAGTGATGCAAAGCACAGAGGACCAGCAGAGCTGCATACATTCCCCTCCCAGTTTTCAATTCTCTTATTTCTGTTTGTTTGTTTGCTTTTAACCAGTCTCATATATAACCCAGGCTAGTCTCAAACTCTCTATGCAGCTAAGGGTGGTCTTGAACTTCTGATCCTCCTGTCTCCACCTCCCAAGTGCTAGAAATGCAAGCATACATCACCACACCCAGTTGATGCAGTGCTGGGGATTGGACCCAGGGAATGATAGGAGGCAAGCATTCTACCAAATGAGCTACATCTTCTATGCCCACCTAGGTCCCCTTTTCCCTAAATTGTCTCTTTAGCTCATTGCATCATGGAGGAAAGTAGATATACAGCAAGACACACATTTTCCCTTGAGAGTCTACGTGTCAGGCTCAGTAATCATCTTTTGAAAAGAAAGTATGGAGAATGGACACTTTCATCCCACCCACTGGGGGCTTTACAGAGATCAGTATGCTTCTGTCCAACAACACAAAAGTCGTCATAACCTCTGACTGGACCACCATGCTTCTGGAGGGCTTCTTTTTAGGAACACATAGGACAAAGACATCCAGAAGGTTGTCGATTGCTGTGCGATGTAATGTAATGTACTGTAGCCCCCTGGATGGAGAAAAGTGTGATGAAGGCAAGTCACTAGCTCCAGATCATTATCTCTAGGATGCTCTCATTATCTAGACAGGAAATGTTCAAGTATGTGCTTGCATATGCATTTTCAGAAGTCTAGACAGCTAGACAAGAGACTTGCAGAGCATTGTCCATAGGCGTTTAGGGAAAAGGATAATTCATTTATTGTATGAGACACTCTCAGTAATTTGGTCATTAGTTATAACGAGTGGCTATTGTGTGCATGTGCTCATGGAAAGTATAGGTGTGGACAAGAGTGTACGCAAGTATGGTACGCACACATGGAGGTTAGAGGTCAACATTGGCTCACTATTGAAAGGTACACCATTCACCTTGTGCTACGAGATAGGGTCTCTCATTTAATCTGGAGCTCACCAGTTTGGCTAGACTCTGCGGCAAGGCCCATGACGCCACCTGTCTCCATCTTTCTAGCACTGGAATTATAATCATGTCCCACCATGCCTGGCTTTTCCCATGGGTCAATGTTTTAGAAGTAAAGAGTGAAATAGGCTGGGCAGTTGTGGCTCACACCTTTAATCCCAGCACTTGCGAGGCAGAGGCAGGTGGATCTCCGTGAGCTTGAGGCCAGCCTGGTCTACAAGAGCTAGTTCCAAGACAGCTAGAGCTGTTATACAGATTAATTCTATCTCAAAAAAACCAAAAAAGAGAAAAGAAAAGAAAAGAAAAGAAAAGAAAAGAAAAGAAAAGAAAAGAAAAAAGAGAGAGAGGACACAAGAGATGGGGAAAGGAAATAAGGAAAGCAGCAAAGAAAAATTAAAATGGCTTTCGGGATGGGGAGATGCTGGGGAAAGGATGGAAGTTCTGGGTATGAGGACACATCAGTGCAGCTTTGCACGTGAATTAAAACTCACAGGGAAATATATATGTCAAAATGTAAATAAAACAGAAACAGAAAGTTGCCTAATTTGCATATGGAGAGGCCATGATGCTGTTAAATTATGCAGTCCGGTTTCAAGTCTATTTCTATCCATTTGTATTTTAAGTCTAACATGTTGTCTCTAACAATTCAACTTAAGAAAGCTAACATTATTGGTTAACTGTGATACAACAAATCACTTAAAGATATACATTATTTTAATCCTTAACCAAAAACTATTCTAACAGGAAGCTATCTCTATTTGATGGGAACACCCCCCACACACACACACACACACACTCCTGAAATGCTAAATATTTGCCTAACATCCTGTGGTTTTCAGGATATGGATCCGGGATTACTCCCAGTTCTTGGACTCAGGGATTTCTGCTTTCTCTGGCCCATCACAGATTCCTTCATGACAACTTCAAGATGGATACTATTATCCCTATTTGAGAGATGAGAAAGAAAAAAAAAGGTTAGGAAATTTAAATACCCTTATTTTATTACAGGATGAGGGAAAGGGGACCAAAGGCTGGGACTGTATGTCAGTGGCAGAGTGCCTACCCTATATGCTCAAGACCCTGATACTGAGTTCTACCTCCAACAAGGGGGTAGGGGTGGGGACAGACTCAGGTGGACACCTGTACTCTTACCTACACAGCAGGTCGTCTCCTTGGTAACACTTTACCAAACTCATTTCTGAGCAGGGAAGGTTACTGGGAAAGTAAAGGTGGCTTCCCACTAACCCTGATGACCCAAGTTCAATCCCCGAGCCCCATGGGTGAAGGGAAGAACCTACAAGCTGTCCCCTGACCTCCAAATGTGCACCATGACATACACACCCCTATCACACACAAAGAAGTAAATGTGATGTGTTGTTTTGTTTTGTTTTGTTTTTTCCAGAACCTGTTTCTAACAAAATAAAAGAAGACATTTTCTTAGGCGTACACAATCCAAAATGTAATTTTGAAAAAGAAAACGGGCTTAGCACACACAAAGCCCTGGTTTGATCCTCAGTACCCCATAATACTGGATGTGGTGACAAATACCTGTAGCCTAGGTGATTAGGAACTGAAGGCAGGAAGATAGGGAGTCATACGTAGTGAGTAGGTCAGTGTGGGCTGCATGGAAACCCTGCCTCAAAAATAAATAAATAAAGGATTAGAAAGGAAGAGGGGGAGAGGGAGGAATGAAGAAAGGGAGGAAGAAAGAGGGGAGGAGAAAGAGGCACCTACTACCTAAATTAAGATTGCTTTCTCTGGAATCCAGTGTGGAGAATGCCCCACCACATCATGTCACAAAAGTTCAATGTGTTCTTGGGACTGTCCCTCAGCATGTTGTCTTACTCCTCTCAACCATTGCTCTGGTGAAACTTGCAAGTTCAGGGGAAAAGGGGGTGGGCTCTGAGGTTGGATAAATAAGGACATTGTGCAATGGACCGTGTGGGTTGTGGGAAGGCAATTAGAGCACTTGCCCTCTGCATTTCAGGATGAGCTTACTCATCCATGATGTTCCAGGGCAGGGGAAAGCTCTCCCAGATGACAGATGGGCCATCCTTCACAGGTGAAGCCTGAGCCATTGACCCGTCATTGGAGGGCATGACATTGAATTGCCAGGCAGCAGGGGTGATGGATTTGCACTGGTCTCTGTGTTCTCTGCTCCTTTGTCCTGCCATGAGCGATGGCAAGTATTTGAGGGCATTGGAATTCAAGAGGTGGTATTGTCATGATATACGAGATTAGCAATTGCTTGTGCTACCTGAGAGCAAGGACAAAGAGCAGGATCCTGGGCAAACATTAACCCTGTGGATGTGTGACCCATTTTCTCTCTGGCTTTATACAAGAGATAAGAAACTATGTGGAGCTGCTTTCAATGTCAGCAACAGCTCATGTTTCCATAAATAGGACGAAACAGAGAGCTCAAGCAGAGTGCCCTGAGCTTTGTGGGAGACAGTTCTTTTTATGGTATGTGTTAGATTTATATGCCTCTGTCTCTGTGCTTTATAACAAGGCCATCCTGCAAGCATGCCCTTAGAATGGGAGAGATGCAATATTTCCTTCTGGTGGGAGACAGGGATACAGGGGGAGGAAGAGGCAGCCTTATTATGCAAAGGAGCTATAAGAAGGATGCTTCCTTCAGCCTCTGTGAGAGGCCCTTAGAGAGGATGAGTAGTGAAGGACAGCATGCAAAAGGCTCAATGCCTATTTATCTAATAAAAGCTGATTAAAAGCAACAGGTGAGCTAGCATATAAACTACCTTGAAGTCATCAGGAAACTCTAAGGAAAGCCGCATCAAATTGCAAATGATATGACTTCCCTCTAATGATAGATATCAATTATACAAGGAAGATTATAATAGAACCATAAATGGGTGGTTGCACCTTCATTATTCAGTATTTCATGCCATGATGACAAAGCCAGAATGACAGAATAGTAAACAAACTTTTTATTTATATATTTGCCTCACTAAAAGCTAGACTTTGAAAGTCAAATCCAAGTTTGGGGAAAGTTAGTAAAAGGCCCACAGAAATACTTGCAAGGGGTGAGCAGAGACCTCAAGGATGGGAAGAGAGGTCAGCCAATAGATGCTGGAAAGATGTGTGTTTCCTTACGACAAATACTCTTGAGACCGGATCAAAGTTAAGACAAAAATCTCCCCACTAGGTGATGGCAGCGCGTTGTTCAAATCGCCCAGATCCTATGAAAGGTTAGTTTCTTCCTGTGGCTTGGAGGAGAGCTCTTGTGTCATCCACAGGGCAGCACCTGTCACTTTTATCGTTGCTAAAAGCTCTGTGGGCTCCTGAGGCCCTGGGGAAGGGCGGAACCAGGCTGTGGGAGAAGAAGAGTGGGCGGAAAGGCTACCAGACTGAGATCACCTTCAAGCCAAGCCAAGAAGCAAGGGCAGGAAACAGTGGGTGGGAAGACAGGCAAGAACAGTGCCTGACCACACAACACAAACAAACCTGTGACCAGGAGGATGAAGATCTGTATCATAATTTACTAAATGGCTTATCAAAACTTAAGGCAAATTAGGAGAGGAGAAGGGAGGAGACAGGCAGCGATTTGACTTGCCTAGAATCCTGAATTTCCCTCTCAGAAGAAACTGTGCTAAGGGCTGTCATTGACAAATCACTCCCCCAGCCAGCCTGCCTCCTCTCTGCCTTGTTAGTATGTCTCCATGTTTCAAAATCCACTTAGTTTGATGTTTCCCAAGATTGAGTTTATAAGTCTTGATTGCTTGTGATTCTTTTTCCCATGTTTTTTTTTTTTCTCCTAATGGAGAAAACAAGTACCTTTTCTATTCAAAGAAAAGTGGCCTACTCTGCATTTTTCTTCTAATGCTCTCTCTGGAGACAGAGGCAAAGGAATGGGATTGTGCTTGTATTTTATCATTTAAGACTCTAGATTCGTTGGGTTTTCTTGTCTGTCAGTATGAGTATAAAAACCCAATCTGGAAAGAAAGGCGCTGGGCAAAGAAGGAAAACACACTATGTTCATCCCACTGGCCCTGAAATAGTGACAACCTTCTAGGGAGGGGTACCTTTTAAAAAATATATCAGCAGTAAAATTATTAATGTAAAAAGAGTTGAAGAGGGCTTTGGGGGACATCTTAGTGTAGAGCAATTTTGTGGATGTGTAAGGCACTAGGAGTTTCCATCCTTAGCAGCAAAGAAAGGGAAGGAAAGGGAGAGAGGGAGGGAAGAAGGGAGAGGGGGGCAAGGAAGGAGGGAGGGGGAGAGGAAAGGAGGAAGGAAGGAAGGAAGGAAGGAAGGAAGGAAGGAAGGAAGGAAGGAAGCTCACTGTTCAACTTACCAAATAACACCTCACCTTGCCAATTAAGTACTGGAAGTCTAAGTTTCAAATGGAAAAGTTTAACCCATTTTGTCATAACCATGAATTAAACCAGGTTTATCAGGTTAGATAGTTATTTGTTGACTTAAAAACCATACTCCTCATTTATGTAACATATATGTTGCTGTGTGCTGAGATTATACCTGCATTGTACTTGTAGTTCATTTGTTTCTGGAACTGTATCCCAAGGAAAAAAGTCTCTCTGTTTCCCTCCCCTTCAGGTGACAAGCCTGTGGACTGAAAGGCTCAATGCATCACACACTGAACATCTGTTTTAGTGTCATATGGAGCAGTTTCACAAGAACAGGTGTTGAGTTGACTCAGGGGACTGGTATCTCCTGAGGAGGAAGAACAATGACAGAAAGCACACTGGCTCTATCTTCACATTCAAACATCAAAACTCAAATCTTCCACAGCATTGAGAAACTGCTCAGTCTTCTCTATGGGAATTCCCTGGTCACCCAGTGGAGCATCTAGTTGCTAGATAGCTCATCCAAAAGTTACAAGTTTTTCTGAGTGAACCCAGACCTTAGCAGTTAAGAGGGGGGAAACTGAGGCTCTGTCTCTTCCCCCTCTCCCCGACATATTTGTTCCATGAAAACTCATTAAATATTAGAAAATAAATTATTCATGGGGCTTGGATATAGCTCAGTTGGTAGACTGTCTGCTTAGCGGGCAACCAAATCCTGGATTCGATCTGCCAACTGTATAAAATGGCTGCTGTGGTGCACACACCTTTAAGCTCGGCATTCTGGAGGTGGAGGCAGAGGACAAGGTCATCCTCAACTGCATAGCTGGTTTAAGGCCAGCTTGGATTTGTGAGCTCCTGTCTCAAAAAAATTACTACAATGTGTCTGTCTGTCTTGTGTATGGAAAAGAAAATTAGATGACGAGTAGGAAAATTGCTTCTATAGGCAAAGAGTTGAAAACAGGTTTAAGGGTACAGTGTTGAGGTAGCAATTACTTTCAATGTGAGATGAAAGTGAGTTTTCCAGGTAAGATGATGCACTTTAATAAAATCTTGAGGCAGTTTCCATGAGCCTTAACTTGGAGTGCTGATGTCATATGTTGCTCATATCCAAGGAGCCTGAGGTTTTGTGAATGAGATGAATAAGCAAATCAGCATGTGTCATGTACTATGATACATGTCCTGAGAGATGAAGACAGGGTAGCTTGATGAGGTAAGCAAAGCAGATGAGGCAAAAATGGCAGGAGTGGGAAGGGTGTGGTCACACAATTATATCCTAGGTGTGGTAGACAATAGCCATGTGACAATAGCCATGTGTAGACTGTGGAGAGGTGTTTATCAGAAACGGAAGGAACATGAACATTTCTCCACTGCCCTTGACACTAAGCACTGTTGGTTCAAGTCTGATTTAGTCCTTTACCACCATGTTCTTTCTGCTCCCTTCTAGCCTATTATGATACTTGGCCATTGTGGTGTTGGAATAAGAATGGCCCCTATAGACTCATCTATTTCATGCTTAGGGAGTGGCATTAAGAGGTGTGGATTTCTGGCACTGAAGCAATAAGAGCAAGATAACTGCCCTAGGCTGCCACCAGCTGCAACACTGGGGAGATCAGGCCCTGTACCTTATGTGGGCAGCACAAAAGAGCCAACCCCATTGGTAGAGGTGTGTGAGAACCAGCCCTAAAGTTGTGAACATAGGAGAGCTGTCACCATTACTCATGTGATGGCATGGGCAGGGGAGAGATCCCCCCCCACGCCTGTTGCCCATCAATGCCTAACCAGGTAGAGAGCTGGCCTGAGGTTATAAGAGTGAGAGAGCTGTCCGTGCCCTTTATCAGCTGTAGCACTCAGGATAGTGGCCCCTATGCCATGCCTGGGTGCACAGTAGAGCTGACCCTAAAGTGTAGGTATGGGAAATCAGACCCTGAGGACATGGAAGCAGGAGAACTGGTCACACCCATTGCGCTTTTCTGCAAGGGATGAACTCATCAAGGCAATGCTGGAAAGCTCATCCTGGTGCTGAGGACAAGGAAGAGCTGGCAGACTAACCAACCCTGCAAGTACCCAGGCCCAAAGCCAAGGTTATGTGTTGACCCATCTCAACATCCACCCCATCTGTGATCTGCTGGAGCACGTAAAGGGCGCCAGTCCTGCAGGATTTCCATAACACAGGCCAACAACAGGATAATCAGGAGGAGTTCCAGTGAGGGCCCAGCATCAATAATGTAGGAGAAACCAGAGGCCTCCAATCAGACCAATGACTCTCTGCAATGAACACTTGCAAGTAAAGATATATGGATAAAGGGTTTACTGTGGGACTCATTGTGTCACGCTACAGTTTTCATCATTAGATTAATTTTTCCTTCTTTATTTTTTCTTTTTCTTTTTTTTCTCTTAGATTTTATTTCTTTTGAGCAGGGAGAGTGGGTATGAAGGGTTAGGGAAATGAATGTGAAGGAGATGCATGATGTGAAAGACACAAAGAATAAATAAAAAGGAAGTTAAATAAATAAGTAAAAAAGAGGTGTGGCCTTGTTGGAGGAAGTGTGTCACTGGGGAAAGCTTCGAGGTTTCAGAAACTCAAGCCAGGCCCAGTGGCTGACTCTTCCTTCCTATGGCCTGTAGATCAAGATGGAGAACTCTCAGCTACTTCTCCAGCACCGTGTCTGCCTGCACACTGCCATGCTCCCCATCATGATGATAATGGACTACACCTCTGGACTGTAAGCCAGGCCCAATTAAATGTTTTCCTTTCTAATAGTTGCTGTGGTCATTATGTCTTTTCACAGAGATAGAAACCCTAACAAAGACAGGCATCTGTATGCTTAAAATTCCTCAATATTTCTCCATTCATAGGGTTCACAACGCCCTGGTGAACAGATCCTTTTGTAAGCCCTCCCGCAATCCTCTCTGGTGCTCTTCAATCCAACCAACAGATCTTTCCTCAGGCCCTTCTATCCCTCAGACTTTCTGCTGCCATAGACAATGTAAACTTGTAGTTCTCCAAGCAACCTCCACCCTGAGACCTCAAGTGACCTTGTACTAGAACATGCCTGAGTTCCCTGAGGTCATATCTCCCTTGAGAGGGGATATCTGGTAGTCCATTTCACAACTGGACTATCGGATCACGACATGCAATGTGCCATCTATAAATTAAAATTTAGTTTCTGCCAGGTCCAAAGACCTGGTCTGTTTTCATCTCACCTCCACCTCCTCTGAGGATAGTTGTGGTCCATATTAGCACCCAAAATGTATTTGCTTGACCAGTGACTCATTTCTATGGAATGTAAATGCTGGTGGTTGTATTTCTGACAAAAGCTCAGTAGCAAGGTACTCTGGAGAAATTCAGTGGGTTGGAAGTTATTAGGTGAACATGGATTTTTGTGATAAGATTGCTGTTGTGGTCTGAATTTGAAATGTCTCCCATTGGCTATGTGATTGAACACGATCCCCAGCTGAAGACACTATTTTAGAAGGTTGTAACTTTTAGGAGGTATACCGTTGCTGGAGAAAGTCGGTCAACTGGGTGGACCTTGAGCTTTGGTAGCCTGGCCCCATTCCTATCTACTCTCTACTTCCTGACTCTGAATATGCAACCAGCTGCCTCACACTGCTACATCATGCCTGTCCTACCATGGTGGGACTAGTACCTTCCAACTGTAAGCCAAACTAAACCCTTCTCCTCTTAAGAATCCAGCTTCTTGTGTGGTATTTGGTCTTAGCAATGAGAAAGTAGCTAATCAATCCCTAATGGCAGCTAAGCAGTTTCTGTAGCAATATCACCAAAGAGAATCCTTGAAGTGTAATTAAATAGAGGCAGGAATGTGGACAATCTGATTATCACTGGAGGAGAAATGACGATTAAAAGAGATGCTGAAATGATACATCAAAGTCAAGGAAAGGCTGCCTGAAGAGGAAGGATGAGATATGCATGATTTTAGGGGATCAAAATAGCAAGAACATGATACAAAACTGAAGTGGAAAGAGAAAGCTATGACATTTAATTGTTACAACAAAGAAACAGGAAAAGAAGATTAACACATAAGGAGAAATCACCCTTGGAAACCTGAAAGAACAGTACATCTTGCTTTAAAATGAATGAGAACAAGACAATGTGGTTCCAAATTTCTGGTAAGTGTTTTAGATGCAATATATATATATATATAATATATATATATATATATATATATATTCACACAATAATTCTACCATATCAACATAATTCCCTGGGTTTTCCACAAAGCAAACTAGGCATACGCTGCCACTGAATGGTGCCTCAGGCTCCCATGTTTATGGCCTTTCTTCTTCCAGACAATTGAATCCATTCTAACTGGATTTCACAGATAAATTATATTTGAGCAAAGCACTGATTCAAGCCTTAGTATATAACAAAAACAGACCCTTTCTAGCTGTTTCTCTACTTTAGAGACTAAAGGTGTTCATGTGTCACTAACAGCAGTGGGAATATTTTAGTTGAGAATGGTCTCTGGAGCAACCCTCAGTCGTCCCACTGGCTCTTGGAACTGACCCCATAGTCTCAGTCACCACAGGTATGACAGACAGAAATATAGTTGATGTCTTTATTATAACTAGCCACATGAAATGTTCCCATCTTGATGGATTTTAGTAGATTGTAAAGGCCTTCCTTTGGTCTAGCTCTCTGTATTACTACTTTCATTACTCCTCAAGCAATTGTTTGGATATTCTGAAGACCCATCCCCTTTTATTGCTTTGAAACAGGGTCTCAAATGCCCAAGGCTAGCCTCCAACTCACTGTGCAGCAAGAATGACCTTGGATTTCTAATCTGTCTGCATTGACCTGCTGAGTGCTGGGATAACAGGCAAGTGCCACCACCCTGGTACATATGCATGGGACCTAAAGTGCCATACATGTTAGTCAGAAGCTCTACTAACTGAAATACATTCCCATCACAGAAGCCATCCAGTCCTAAAACATAGTAGCAGACACCCTCAGAGGGGCTCACATCTTACTCTCTGGGACTGTGAGTATGCTATGGAGGATGTGACAGCTGTTTAATTAAGGACATGGAGACACTCGATCATCCTAAATTGGCTGCTAGAGACAGAGTAATCCCAAGGATACTTATTAATGAAGTAAGGAGGCCAGAGAGGCTTGGAGGTACAGAGCTGATGGCTTGACAACTGGAGTCAAGTCACACAAGCCAAATAAAATATAGATAGCTTTGACATCCTGCAGAAGAAACACAACTTCTTACCCCTTGATGAGCCCAGCAAGGGATGTTTCAGGATCTCCGACCTCCATAACTGTAAAATTACAAGTGTGTGTTGGAATAAACCAATATTTATGGTAATTTGCCCCAACCCAGCAGGAAACAAATACAAACACCTTTAAGTCATTCCTGTACTCCCATCTTATTGGGGGCACTGAATGCCACTCAAGATGGACCTTGTACCAGTGCCCCCACGTTCTTCACTACATTCTCAGCTAGTCAGGCATGATGGGGCTCACCTGCAATCCCAGTACTTGAGAGAAGAGGCAAGAGAATGAGGAATTCAAGGTCATCCTTGTCAACATAGCAAGTTCAAAATCAGCCTGGACTACATGAGATCCAGTCTCAAACAACTAAAAACTAAGGGCTGGGGAGATGGCCTAGTGGTTAAGAGCTTTTGATGCTCTTACAGAGGACCAAAGTTTGGTTTCCAGCATGCATGTGCCAAAGCTCACAACCACTTGGAACTCCAGCTCCAAGGGATACAGTGCTCTCCTCTGCATCTGACATATGTTCTCTCTCTCTCTCTCTCTCTCTCTCTCTCTCTCTCTCTCTCTGTGTGTGTGTGTGTGTGTGTGTGTGTGTGTGTGTGTGTGTGTGTGTGTGTGTGTGTGTGTGTGTGTGCTTGAGAATTTGCTACTCTGCCCTAGTTCTCAAATGTGGACACATCAGACTCACCTTCAGGGCTTGTTAAGACTCGGGGCATTTCATTTTTTACATTCTGACTGTACGTTTCAATAGTAGTGTCTTTTCATTTTCGAACCTCTTCTAAATGTTACAAGGTCAAAAGAAAGGAATTAAAAGGCTGATTCAACTTTACAGTTTATTCAGCACTCCAGACTGAATACTACTTATTTTCTAAAGTTAATAGAAGTAAACTATACAACATTTTCATACATCTTTGCAGAAGAAAGTCAATAAAATAAGACAATGTATAGATTAATTAATGTTTCAGAAAATGTTGTGCTAACTGAGCGTTTGGAAAGATGTGTCCCTTCTCTCTCAGTTACAAAAACAAACTTGCCATAGAAGGAACAACTATTAATGTTCTATACCATAGCTGGGGAACAATGGCTGGCAATATTTAAGAGGAAGTAGTAGAGAGGATTTTTGAACAATACCAACTCATAAAGATGATATGTTTTTAAGGTGATGTCATACCAATTTCCCTGCTGTCACCATTACATTGTATGTATTGAAATATTGCACCATGCCCCATAAATACATCCAATTATGTGTCTATCTAAATAAAGAACTGACTCACCTACTTGTCTATCTATATTTATGCCTATCACAAAACAGTTTTGTTCAGCAACACCATTCAATTCATGGCAATTCTTGGTTTCTCTGCTACATACATACAAGACTAGAGAGTGTGAAACCCGGCTACTACATTGGTGCAGTATAACCAATTACAAGATTTCTTTAAGCAATTGTTCTTAAAGTGAAAGCAATCCACTCATCCTTACCTCTAAAAGAAGTATCTGTATTTTTACCATCTGTTCTCTCTCAGCACTGCTTCTGAATCATGCTTTCCCAAATGTCAGTTTTCAGCTCTATGACTGCATGTTAGTTTTTGGCTCTGGGATGGATAGTTTTATCTGTCGACTCAATACAGTCTAGATTCAACAGGTAAGAGTCTCAGTAATGGGTCATCTGGATCAGGTTGCCTGGTGAGCATGTCTGTGGGGCTTGGTCTTCATGACCTTAGTTGAAGTGGAAAGACTCAGCTTAAAAACAGGCAGAGCCATTCCCTGTTGTGGGACCCTGAACTGTATGAGAGTGAAGAAAGCCAGCTAAGTGCTTAAGTATGCATGCAATTCCTCTAGGCTCTTGACTGTGGGTGTGGCCTGACTAGCAGTCTCCAGCTCATACCACTGTGACACTGCCCACAGCTGAAACAACCATTTTATCCTCTAACTCGTTTGTTTTCAGGGTATTTCATCACAGCAATAGGAATAGAACTAGGACAACCTTCACGGCTTGTTAAAAGCTATTTTAAACCCAATCCACTGAGGTTTTGTTCTTTGGGTTTTGTAGTTTGGGTTCTGATTTTAGATTTTTGTTTCATTTGTTTCTTTGTTTGTTTTGAGACAGTCTTGCTAAGTATCTCAGGCTAATCTGAAATTTTGCACCTTCAGCCTTCTAAATACTGGGATTACAAGCATGAATCATTGTGCAGAGTTCCTGGTACAGGTTTGAGATAGGGGAATTCTTTGTGTTTCTCATGGATTCCAAGATGACGTTGAGGCCACTGACATGAGGCTATCCTCTGAGAGGCTGTGTTCTAAGTCAAGTCTAGGAGACTAATTGAAACTGCTCTACTTGATCATTATAACAGCCAACACACCTAAGGTGAGCAATAGGGAACTGTCCCAGTTCCCTGTCTAGAAAACAGCCCAACCTGACTTTAATCTGCTGACTGATATGGCTTTAATCAGCTTTACTGCCATTCTCTGGACACAAAGTAGCCACCCTGGAAATATAGACCTTGAAAGTGGACGCATATGCAAATAAATGCCTAACAGACAGCAAAAACAGTAGTAGGCCCTGCAGAGCTTGCCAATGACCCAACAATTTTGGTTGGGGAGCCTCGATAGACTACTTGGTTCACCAAGCAAAAGAGAAATCATTGTTCAGACTTCCTGTTTCTTTAATAAAAATATGAAAACAAGAATTTAACTTTGCTTTCCACATTTTATGTTCACAACAAATAATTCTTAAAACCCACCTCCCCAAGCCACATTTTCAAAACCAAGGTTAAAAAAAAAATCACACAAAAAGGAAGCAAATTTGTTTTTAACTGATCATCTAATGAAATAGACCTCCTCCAGCAACTAATAAAGCATGTCTTTTAACATTAGTAAATTCGGGAGATGCCTCTTTAATACAATGGAGAAGTGTATATTGGTCCTCAGCTCATTAGTTTTACTATGCCCTATTAAAATATCTTACTTGCATTTTTGTATCTGCCAAGATGTCAGTTCTGACATGACTCTCTTCGGGCAAAATGTGGTTGGCCTTTCCTCGTTTTTCGCTGACACAGAAAATGAACAATTTCCTAACATCATTTAGGATAATGCTATCTGAATCATAGCAAGTTCAAGTATAAATGAGGTGCACATGCTAAGTCATCTGCAGAAAGGTACAATTTTACAACTGGCTGAATTAGTTCAGGGCATGAAATTTAGCAACCAGACTAACCAATTCCAAGAGTACATCTGACTTATAAAAAAACACCAGACTTAGTGTCCTCATTTCCATCTGCATATAACGTTTGACTTTAATCTAATGTATGTGCAAGTTGTTTCCTGCAGTGTTAAGCATTAACTATAACGCACCCTTATCTGAGTGCATTTGATGATTTGAGTTGGCCATTAAAATATTTAAATTGAGCACTTAAGTACAGTTTAGAAAATTATATTCTCTACATTTGAAATAACCGTAAATAAAACTCTCTTTAAATTATTATGGAAGAATAATGCTAAGTGAAAAAAGCAGAATACAAAATTGAATCTACACTGTAATTGCAACTATATAAAATTGGTTATGCATGCAAACAAGATTGGGGGAAACAGGAAAATGTAAGTGATTTAAGGAAGTAGATTGAAAACTTGCTTTTAAAAACCCCATTCTCTTTACAGTTTTTTTTTTTGTACAAAGTCCAACAATATTTAGAGCATTTTAGGGAAGAAGTTGTGTGTTCTCTTAAATTAGATGTTTTCCTATCATTGGTGATAATTTAAGTTATGTAAGCATAGGAAACATAGTTTGACCATTAGGTAGTACAGTTGCTGTCTCATTTCATTAAAAGAACTATATTTTAAAGTTCATGTGAGTACATACATTAATGCATGTTTCTATACATTATTATTACCATTCATCACTAACATTACAATCATAAAAAATACTAGTCTTCTACCAGAAGTAATCATAATAAAGACAAATGAACTAAATTACTGATGAAGTTGAAAGTTGCAGTATTTTGATGAAACAGCCAGCAGGAATTGTCAGACTAATTAACTCAGGGTCAAGCTGCTGCTGAACCAAATGCCAGAATGATCAAAATCCAATACAGGCTATGCCCCGTTACCCCACTAAGACTATGTGTTTGTACTTAAGAGTAATGATCTGATATGTTAGGAAAGTTCAACTCAGTAAAAATAACTGCTGGTGAGAACTATTTGTGCCAGGGCTGTTGTCAGCAAATCACTCGAGAGTTCTCATAGTCAAGTTCTGTCTTTTCAGCTCTGAAAGCCAGGGATTCCTAACATAGTCCTAGGTAACTCACACCTTAGGAGCATCTGTAGTTTAATAGTTCATAGTCTGAACCATATTATCATGTAATGAGAAGCAGGAATGAACTGAGGAATTTGTGGTAACAGAACACGCCTTTGAAAACTCAGGATTAAGGGACTGGTGTGATAAATAACTCCACTGGCAAAGTGCTTGCCTTACAAGCATGAGGGCCTGTGTTTGATCACACAGAACCAACAAAAAGAAAAGTCAGGTCCATTAGTGTGCATCTCTAGTCCCAGCACTACAGAGGTGGAGACAGAAACATCCCTGATTCTCACTGGCCAGCCAGCATAGTCTGCTTGGGCAGTCTCAGGCCAATGACAAGGTGGGGAAAGTGGATGGAGCCAGCAAAGTTTATCTTCTGACCTTCACAGATACATGTGCATGCATACTCAGGCTCACTTGGGAACACACACACACACACACACACACACACACACACACACACACACACACACCTTATCTCTCAGGTTAAGATGAGCTTAAGCCACTCTTCTCTATGTCTTCTTCTTTCCTGGCTTCCTTAATAGTTTCTATTGTCTACAGTAAATTGTAGTTCACTCATAAAAATATTTCAAGAGCTTTAAGTTAGGAGCTCAAGTTATAAGTCGCCAGTTTAACATCTTAAGTCCTCAAGTTCTGTGTTAACCATCTTCTCCTCCATCCCCCAAACACTCACAAACAACCAGTGTACATTTATGTGCTTTAACTTAAATAAAAGTTAAGATTGACTAAGAACCTCAAAAAAAATTGCCATGTTAAGTTGAATACAATGAAACAGGGCATGTATTCAGGTATTCACGAGCAGTTTCCAACTGCAGGCATGTCAATGTAGATACCACAAAGAAAGATGCTACTGGAGATGCTACTAAAATGCCAATGAGCTCACAAAACAACCACTTTAATATATATTAACATACCTTCCCCTAAATGGCAACAGTGCTAAAACTGAGAAGCCCATGGTATCCACATATTGACAGAAGCTTGCAATTATCATGTCTAGCTCTTCATTATCTTGACTCATGAAACAGCTTGTCATTCACGCACAATGACTATTTTCTTTTCATAGCCTGTCCAGTTTTAAAATCGCATATGGGAAAATTTTGTTGTGTAGAACTTGAATAGCTTTATAAAAAGGCCTCCATGGTCCCTGCTCTAATTGTTCTGTGACTTCCAGCCCCAAACTTCATAATGAAGACTTTCCTTGGTTCTCATACAAGGCAGGCCTCTAAGTGAGGAAATAAAGACCAGCACAGCATCATCACAACTTATTCTAAGACCTTTTGCTTCCTCCTTGAAACTGTGACTTTCTTAGGACTATGATCCATTCCTGGTTATTTCAAGCTTATACAGTAAGAGGGCACTAACAATGCTGTGGGGGTGATAGAATTTTGGCAAATGATAATAAAGAAAGAGTTGGGTCTGTACTACACTTGACAATGACAAGGTTTGTTGTTATTCTCATACTAAGGATATGTATGTATGTATGTATGCATGCATGCATGCATGCATGCATGCATGTATGTATGTATGTATAGTTTTAATCTCAGGCTGACAAAATGGCTCAAGTAAAGATACCTGCCTCCAAGCCTGATGACCTAACTTAAAAGGGTGGAAGGAGATAACCAACTCCCCCAAGTTGTCCTCTGGTGTGTGTGTGTGTGTGTGTGTGTGTGTGTGTGTGTGTGTGTGTAAATATGCACACATGTGTAAGCACACACACAATAAAGTGTAATTTAAGATATTTTAAAGAGTTTCAGAACTTACCTGGGGTTGTGACTGAATCTTGTCCCTCCTCCCCACAAAAGATATATTAAAGTTCTAACCTACGCACATTATTAGAAATGCCCCATAAGTATAATTAGTTAAAATGAGTGAATTAGGGTAGTCCTGTCACCCAGGACAGAATGAGGAAATTTGGGTACAGACACTGATATGGTGCCTTAGGGTTTTTATTGCTATGAAGAGACACCATGACCATGACAACTCTTACAAAGAAATATTTAATTGGGCCTTGCTTATAGTTTCAGAGGTTCCATCCATTATTATCATGACCAGGAACATAGCAGCATGCAGGCAGACAAGGTACTGGAGCTCAGACTGCTACAACTTGCAGGCAACAGGAAGTAAATTGAAAGTCTCACTGTGGGAAGCTTGAGCAAAAGAGACCTCAAAACCCACCCCACAGTGACACACTTCCTCCAACAAAGCCAAATCTAATAGTGACACTCCCTTTGAGGGCCATTTTCTTTCAAACCATCACATACAGACACCAGCATACAAAAAAGTCAAAGCAGAGACTGAGTTGAACTTCAAAAACCAAGGATGACAAAGATTGCCAGAAACTGTTGTAAGCTAAGGGAGCCATGGGATACATTCTATTCACAGGCCTCTTGAGGAACTGACCTGGCAGCCATCTTTATTATAGCCTCCAGCACTGGGAGTCGATGGGACAGTTAAGTTTCTCTGTTAAAATCACTCAACTTTTGGCATTTTTGTTACACCCACCTAGAAATTTAACTCAGCTAGGGCATGATATATTCTCCTTGGGCATGGATGTAAGCAAACAAGGGTTCACAGCTGCTTCCACTTGGTGTTCAAACACAGCAATGGAAACTTTTCGTGTTCCCACTTGGAGGTTCATTGCCTTCTGACACTTTTCAACACTCTCCAGGAGTTCCTCACAAATTCAGTGAGGGCTGTGGTGATTGCGACTTGACCTTCTTCTCACTCCAGCTCCCCCACCACAGGAAACCTGACTGAGTATAGTTTCTGCACTTTCTCAGCTCCAGTGATCTTCATTCCCCCTTCCTTTCAGGCACATGATCACAACCAGTCAGCAGCCCCAGTCACCACGCCCACGCATCAGCTTTCTCATCTCCTTTCCAGTCCCTAAAGGAACAAAGATCTGCATGGCCCTCCTAGGAGAAAGGAAGGACATTTTGCTTTGGTTCTTTCAAAAGCATCTGGAGCAAGAGAGTTGGGGGTGATAAGTAAGGGGCTGTTGCCCACACAGGGAATAACTAACCAGGTACCATGGTGATTTGGGCTGAACTATATTGAGGGAGGTTTATTCAAGTGTTCTTAGACATAGATTCAAAGTTTAAGCATATGGCTCCATCCTTTCACCTTAGATTCTTCCAAATTACCACATTTGGAGAGATGTGTCTCTCTGTTTCTTGCCCTCCTAGAACCATCCCAGAATTTTGGGGCCATAACCCAGAACAACAGAAAGCCATTGGTGGAAGAAGACATCCCAGGAGGGGAACATTCCAGAGAGGATACTCTACCACTCAGAAGTTACATCTTTGACCCTAACATTCATTTGGACTCCAGCTAAGGATGATTAGTGTATGCACCCAGGGGTCTGAGTTTGTCGCTCTCACTCTTCCCTGTCTTCACTGGATTTACTAACCAGCCTTAAAATCCACTACTTCAGTTGAGACCCCTCTCAAGGGAAGAGCAGAGTACAGCGTATGTAAATAGTTCTGTTCATTTCTTACCCTTTTCCCTATATTTCTACCCTGGACCATGAGTTGGATTTTCAGTCCCTCTAGTTTCCTCCATGGCCTTCCTCCTTCCACACACTACTCCTCCTCCATCCTCACTGACATTTCTCCTCATGCTTATCACTCCAGACCTTCACTCTTCACCACCATTCCCACCTATGATCTTCATCAATAGCAGGAATCCCTTTGTTACTCTAAGAGGTGTTCAAGCCACCTACCTAATCCCTTGAATCTGGGTTCGGCAACTCCAAAATTTGTTCTCAGAATATTTGCTTATATATACCACTGCCATCCTTACCATCATATTTATATTATATGTCTAAGGTAACTAAGTATCTTCCTCTGGTTTCTAAGGGATTTGGGGACATACCCATCCCTACTCTGTCCTAACATAAAGGATGTACACAGTAAATATTTAACTGAGTCAATGAAGACATAGTAAGGAAGATGTGTACAAATAGCTTCATCACTGGGTACACATAGAACAAGCATCAACCATGTGCTTGGTTTATAAAAAGCTATTGAATTATATTCTTTTATTCTCTGTAGAAGTACTTTTCTCATGTAAAAAAATTTGACCTTTGCAAATATTTAGCACAAGACTATTTTATTGCAGTTAAAATAAAACTTAAAATATTCCCCTACAATCAGCTGTGCATTAGCATGCACTAACCTAATTAAAAAGCAAGAACTGTAACAGAAGAAAGGAGATGGGCCATACATGGATTGCAAAGAAATAAAAAGAACTAAGTCTTAAAATGAAGAGACATTCTGTCCCATAAAGGTCAAATGAACATTGTCAAACTAGCTTTTCCACTTGGGCTTCTACTTATGAGATTGGCAATGTATCATTTTTAAAAACACATATAAATATATTTTCTCGTTAATAAAGAAAAATACTCTTGTAAGTAATGAAAAATTAAATTCGTTTGTCAGATTGTCACCTCCAAATAGTGGCAATCAAATGTGTCTTATCCACATGCATCCCTGGTTCGCAGTAGCTAGAAAGGGCTCCTCCACACACTTATTCTGACCATTTTTCTATCTATAAATTAAGTATCTCAGAATAAAAGGGAATCTGAACTTACCTTTTAATTACATTTTTTGAAAAGTTAATATCCAAGAACAAACACCTTCCTTTTAAAATATAAAACTAAAGAGCTGGGCATATAGCTCAGTTGGTAGTGTCTGCCTATCATGAAGCCCTGGCCTTGATTGCCAGCACCACATAAAACCAGGCATGGTACCACAGACCTGTGCTTGATACCAGGCCAGGATACATGATACCTTGTCTTGAAAAATAAAATGAGCGAAACAAAGAAAGTGAAAGGGAGAGAGGGAAGGGAAGAGGAAGAGAGAGCACAATAAAACAACAGAATTTATGAAGACTTGAGACCTCATTGGGGGATTCAAAATTAAACCAACATTAAATTTAATCTATTTGTGGCTATAAATATGGCTTTCATAATTATGTCCATAAACCTAATACAAAGACCAGTGCAAAATAAAAGGTAAGTTCACATGTATGTCACTTTAAAAACTGAATAACTTTTTCTTTCCAAGATATCATTTGCTACAATAGAAACCATGTCTGTATTAGAAGAATAGACTAAGGAAGATTTCAGAAGGCATCAGTGTTTCCATAGTCTATAAATGTTTTGTTGTGCTAATCTGAAAACTACAAAATATTTAGTCCACAATCTGTATGACTCCTTTCTGGTATATGAGTAACTGGCAGAGGAAATCTGGGTAGGAAAACGTTCATTATTCTTCTAGATGGGGATATTTTGGTAAGTAATAATTTGAGAAGTCCTCTCTCCATCCCCCTGAACACCTCCCCTGGCTCCTTTTCACGGGTGATCCATGTCTTGTTCATTTATGTCCTTAGTAGTCACTCATCTCTATTTTATCATCCACTTTCTTCCTCTTCTGCTGCTGTAGGCATCCTTGGTAGTTACAAAGAATTAAAAATATATAGTCAATCCCATTAAAGACCTTAAATACTTTATGAAGATTCACAGAAAAAGCAGAAATAGCATTAACAGTAAAAACCAGTAATATAAAACCGGTCTCAGATTCCCCTGTATACTCTTTTCTCTTTTTTAAGAACTTTAATCTTTATTTATTTTGAGGATTTATTTAGTTAGTTATTATGTATTACAGTATTCTACCTACATGTTTGCCTGCAGATCAGAATAGGGCACCAGATCTCATTACAGATGGTTGTGAACCACCATGTGGTTGCTGAGAATCAAACTCAGGACCTCTGGAAGTGCAGCCAGTGCTCTTAACCTCTGAGCCATCTCTCCAGCCCTGCCCTGTATCCTCTTAACATTGTGGTGGACCTCCAAGATGTTTTGTTTATGTAGATTGAATCTACTGAGATATATAGTGTAAGACCTGAAACAGTAAATTTTAACACACAAGCACACATTTCATCAGTCCTATCATCACATACCACGTGATCTCTGGAAAGACAGCAGTGGAAATGTCAATGAAGTCTTCAAACTGTTATGAAAATTATTTTGACTTTATAAGCTCATTGAGGGGATCATTGGGATGCTCATGGGTCCCCAGACCTACATTCTGAGAACTTTCAGTGAAAACATACAAATGTATTCCTCATCAAACACAGTTCTAAAAGAGCTTTGGAAGACAGGGGCATGAATTTCCCATACAGTGAAAGAAATCATGGGGAGCAGAGCCAGAAATCAGAAGCATACAGGGAGCTTGCTATTTAGAGTGATGCTTAGCAGGCTTAGTGATCTGTCAATCACTCTCCTGTTCGCACTGCTATGTAACCCAGCTTTTCTCCGTAGCTTATATTTGAAATAATAATATAAGGCTACTTGGAATGTGTCCCAGAGAAGTGAAATTTTATGTCTATACAAAAACCTGTACAGAAATGCTCATGGCAGCTTTGTTATTTATCAAACTGTCCTCTAAAGGAGTCAATAAACTGTGGAATATTACACAGAAATAGCAAAGGAAACCACGATTCCCTGCCTAGGGATGATGGTTCTACACACAGCAAACTAGGCACTCCTACAACTAGAAATCAAGAAAATGTCCCAAAGATGTGCCCATGGGCCAATCTGATCAAGGCAGTTCTTCAACTGAGGCTCCCTCCTCAGGATTATCAAACTGAAGACACAAAGCTACCAAGAACAGTATCTTCCAAATGGAATCCTTCTGTATCTCAATTGTGGGGGTGATCCATAAATAGATTCGTGTTAAGATGAAATGGGACTAGAAACACAGCTTATTTGTGTCATTGTCTTTATTTTGGTATTTCACTATGGTTATCTAAGATGTCACAGTCAGATGAAGCTGATTAAAGGTACATGTTCCAAGAGTTATAATTATTTTAATATTTTAAAATACATAATTACAGATTCATACATATTCCTTTGTTCTGTTCTCTGCTGAGAGTGCATAGAAGTGACGACATTCTATCATGAACAAGCATACTTGGCACCTAAATCCTTGGTTCTCTCTTTTTTGTTAAAGATTTTGTTTGCTATATATGTCTGAATGTTTTGCCCACATGTACGTACATACACCATGTTTGTGCCTGGTGCCTTAGAAGACCGGAAGAGGCATCAAACCAACTGGAACTGTTTCCTGTGGATGCTGTGAAGTGAACCTGGGTCCTCTGGAAGAGCAGCCAGTGCTCTTAAGGAAGTGCTCAGTGGTAGAGCCCTACCTAGTCTAGCACACGAAGTTTCCATACTGATGAAAATAATAGGAGAGTAAAGAACCATGGCTACATGAAATCATGGCTAAATCTAGAAAAATATACAAGAGTTCTTTGAAATTTCTTGTAGTACCTCAGAGCAAAGTGATGCTACACAAAACAAACAACCCACAATGACAAGAGTTGAGGACAGGATGGGCACAGGAGCCAACTAAAAGTGCCAGTGGCCAAAGCTGGAAAAATGTGAGCAACAAAATAATATAGAATTATCCCCAGGGAACAAAATACAAATCCCAGAGTTTAAACCAGCATAAACTATTGAATGAAGAAAAGTGAGAGAAAACAATTCCCTTTGCAGAATTCGAAGTCCACCCTGGAGGAGACAGAGTCCAGCTCCTCTTCTTCTTCTTCTTCTTCTTCTTCTTCTTCTTCTTCTTCTTCTTCTTCTTCTTCTTCTTCTTCTTCTTCTTCTTTTCCTTTTTTAAAATTTAAATTAGAAAAAAAGCTTGTTTTACATGTCAATCCCAATTCCCTCTCCCTCCCCTTCTCCCCTGCCCCCCACTAACCCCCTATCCCATCCCCTCCCTGCTCTCCAGGGAGGGTGAGGCCTTCCATGGGAATCTTCAAAGTCAGTCATATCTTTTGGAGGAGGGCCTAGGCCGTCGCCCTTGTGTCTAGGCTGAGAGAGTATCCCTCTATGTGGAGTGGGCTCCCAAAGTTCATTCATATACTAGGGATAAATACTGATCCACTACTAGAGGCCCCATAGATTGCCCAGGCTCCTAACTGACAGCCATGTTCAGGGGCCCTGGGTCGGTCGCATGCCAGCTCCTCTTCTTATGGCTAACTCTACATGCTAACTTCTGCCATCAAGTGTGGCTCTGTGGAATGAGTTCCTTTCACAGAAGTGAAAGGAATGCAGTGAGACAGATCTTTACAGTAGGGAGGCCAAAGAGGGTACTGAAGATCTGTGTTTCCCTGCCCAAGACCCAAGTTGCAAATCTAATCAGGAGAAACAAAATCCCATCTGAGGATTATCCAACAACATACCAAACAATATTCCTCAAAACTGTTCCTTTGTCAAAAGCAAAGGAACCTTCACAGTCAAGGAGAGACAGCAAACACAGGAGCTAATGAAACATGGAGTCCTGGATGGGATCCTGGAAGTGAAAAATAGGACAATTGGTTAAAACTAAATATAAACAATAATAGTCATGTATTGATCATAATTATCAGTCATAACCCATGTCACTGTAATGCAAGACTCCAGTAAGGTAAGCTGAGAGAGGGGCCTGGGAACATTGCACAATGCTTGTCATTTTTCTGTAGTTCAGAAACTGTTCTAAAATGAAAGTTTTTTTAAGTCTTTATATGTAGGGTTCTCTAATGTAGGTTTCTTGGAATCGCCTCATTGTGTGTGTACTTTCTAATGAGCCTCAAAGAGGATGGAGCGGTACTCAATGGAGACTTACTAATCTGGGTTGACTCTTTTTCTTAGGTGTTTGACTACAGAAAGATTCATAAATGTGAGTGCCCACTATGGACAGACCAACAACCAGGAAATCATAAGATAACTGCAGCCATTCATAAGCAGAAGGTGATCGGTAGAGAAGACGTCAGTTCTCATAACGAAGTGGAGACAAACAGACCAATTCTCGAACATAACCAATACCTGGAGCTACAGCAGCATCTCCAGGGCCACATTAACCTCTGACCTTACTGGCTCAGGGTGAGTGCTGAGACTCTTTTCCCTCTCTTCTCTTTTCCTTCCTTCCCCCTGTCCCCTCTCCTTCTCTTTCCCCTCCCTCCTCCTTCTCTTTCTTCCTCTTTCCCCTCCTCTGTTTTCCCCTCCTCTCTTCCCCTTTCTAATCTCACTCTTTCCCTTAATCTTTCCCTTTCCTTCTCCATCTCCCTTCATTTCTTTCTCCTTCTTCAGTCTCTTTGTCCTTTTCTTTTCTCTTTCTGTGTGCTTTTCTCCTTCTTTGTGTCCTTCTCTTTAAGTGGTGTCTGTTTTTATTTTTGTAGGAAATACAAACCAGTTTGTTCAAGTTTCAGAAAAGATGGTGGATTCCATTTAATAACATGCCATGATTACAAGCCTTCAATAGGATGTGAGTCAAACCAGAAAATACTTTCATGTTGCAAAGGAGAAAATTATGCATTAAAAGCACCTGTGTGTAAAGTGAATTCGTGTGAAAAAGATTAAAATTAGTAGAGCTAACTCACAGAATTTTGCAGTAGCACAGATGAAAGTTATTCAAACACTTAATACTCAGGAAGCAGAGAGTAATAAATGCTAGTCTTAGCTTGCTGTCTTCTTTTTAGTTAGTCCGACAGTTGATCCCACTGTATGGTGCCATCCACAGTTAAGGTGGCTCTGCTTACATCAATCAACCTATAGACTAACCTAATCTAGATAATTCCACACAAGACTAGGTTGCGAGTCTTGTCTTGTAGGTGATTCTGGATCCTGTCAAGTTGGCACCATTAACCATCCCAATACCTGTGAATGCGCATTTGTTAATATTCTTCATTGTCGTGGTTGTCATTAATATATTGCCATAGCATCAGAGCTTCTAAACTTCCTTCAATCTTCCGATGCAGTTAAGTGCTAAATCACTAGGATTTATGGGCCTCAGCAGTGAGTGAAGTAGTGTTACACAATAATACACATTTAAATTAAACTTTTAATAAGTAAAAGAAAGAGAGGGTTAATATTTTGCTTGGGGAGAGGGCAAGTATATGCTGGTGTATTGGTATTGCACAAGTGACTGTCACCATCTAGGAAAACCAAAAAGTTGCTTTCCTTAGTGTTCCTTATTGCATTCAGTTGTGAGTTCCTGATGATGAAAGCTGTATCTGACATTTACTCCTGTCCTTTTTAACAGCTCAGGGCCTGCTCTGGGGAGTGACTAGGTGCATTGATGTTGCTGAGGTTTCTCACTTGTTCGTCATTTTCACTGAAAAAAATTCAAAGGAGTGTAACCTTGTAAAAGCAGAAACTATGCAGTACATACCACAAGTCAAAATGCTGGGAGCAGTCAGTATGCCTCTGCCCTAAACAGTAGGATCTGAAATCACCAATTAGAGTAATTGCCAACATTTAAGGAAGACTTAGGGTGAACCAGCCACTGTGTTAAGTGCTTTACATTGTACAATATTATCTCACTTAATCCTTTTTACAATGTTATAGGCAACTATTATCACTACCCCCAGCCCCAGATAGGGAAATAGACTTCACCAAGTTAATCCAGAAATAATTATTTATATGTCATTAGCACATTATCTCTTGTAGTAATGAAGCATACAAGTTTAACTATAAACTTCCTTTTCTGATAACATGTCCTAAATTCTCTGTATCTGTTTTCTTAAATTACTATCACTCCTTCTTGAAAAAAACATTTAATATTTTATACTAAACTGTAACTAGGACTGGCAGATGGCTCAGTGGGCCATCTTACTGTAAAGGCACTTACTGCCCAGTCTGACAACTTGAGCTTGATCTAGAGTCTACATATGGAAGAAGAGAATTGACTTCTGAACCTTGTCCTCTGATCCCCACATGTTTGCTGTGGCACACATGCCCCACCATGAATAAATATGTTGATAAAGAAATAGACAAAATGACATTTAAAAGTAAATCACCAGTTTTCTTAGTAATTCCTGCTGTGGAATAATCCTCTTATACACTGTGAAAACATGTTGCTCTCATTGGTTTAATAAAGAACTAATTGGCTAATTGCTAGGCAGGAAGACCTTAGGTGAGAGGATGTCAGGAAAAAGGGAGGAGTCACCATCCAGATGCAGAGGAAGCAGGACTTGTAGAAGATGAGGTAACAAGCCATGAGCCACATGGCATTGTGTAAATTAATAAAGGTGGGTTAATTTAAGTTGTAAGAGCTAGTTAGTAACAAGCCTAAGCTATCAGCTGACCATGAAGGGACCAGCTCCCCATTTCAGCAGCCATAATAGCCAAACACGAACTTGCCTGACCTTGTCTTGGTCACTAAGGTCAGATGCCTGCCCCTTTCGGCAGCCATGACAGTAACATGTGCTTTTCTGACCTTGCCTTGGTCACTAGAGGTTAGGTGCCTGCCTCGTGGCAAGGAACCAATCAGAAGTTAGCTGGTGGCGCTATGCTTTGCGGCCCTGGGTGTGCTTTATGGACAAGTGCACAGCAATGATGCGCAGAGCATAGCAACCACCCTGGGAGGGCCTATGGACCATAACAACCAGGTGACCAATCAACACAGGGCAAACCCTCCAAACCTGGAGGCACACCAATCCTGAGCCTGTGCGTACCCCTAGATACTCCCCTTACACTGCCCTTCAAGATCTCTATGCAGCCCCTTCAAGCTGTCTTTGCTAGCCATCCGCCATGGCGGGTGGGTGAAAGACCAGAGCTAACATGGGGTTAGCTCGTTAAACAACAATAAAGCCTCATGCTGTTTGCATCAAGCTTTCGAATCTGCCTGGTGATTGGGGTGACTGAGGTCCTGGGATGAGACCCAGGAGGCCTCAGTTTTCCGGGGCTCTAACAACCGTTTATAATTAACAAGTCTCTGTGTCGTTTGTTGGGGAGCTGATGGTCCCTACAAGACACCCCACCTACAAATTCCATCACTTAACACTTTAGTATGCCAACAGATTTTTTAAAAATTTCTCTGTGTGCAGAGACACAATTAATTTGAGATAAATACTATATTTTCTGACAGGTTACAGAAGTAGTTGCATTACCATATCTTCAACCTATTTACCAACCAAATCTCCTTTACACCCTGCATACTGTATCATAGCACTCTGTATGTGGTTTGTATTTGCTCTGGCACTCTATGTCCAGATTCATTAGTTTGGAGACTCACTACTAACAGTCTATATTTCACTAGTGTGACCTTGAGATCTCTCCAGGAGATTAACTGTAATGATGGCAAACTCCCTGTGAATAGGGTTGTAAGTCATGGACACATCAAAATAGTGGAAGGTATAGGGATTTCCTGCAGGGATGGAGTCTCAGAGGCTCAGAAACCATGACCCAAGTAGAATAAGATATATGGGGGGATGGTATTAGGAGCTAGGATGGTATTAGGAGCTAAATGTTGAAAAGTCAGAAAATTAATAGAATCAATAACAACCATCAAGAAAACACTTTCCAAGGCTGGAGAGAGTGCTAAAGACCGGTCCTTGGATCTCTCATTTGAAAGTTATATTTTTTCAAGACAAAAGAGTTTTTCTGGGAACTTCTTTTTATTTAAGGTAGTCCATCCTCTGCCACACTTTCTCACCTTGCATGAGAAGAGCACATGTTAGCTTTCTGGTTTTGGTTCCTAGGTTCCTTGACCTCTGCAAGCTGTTTATTTTTAATCCCCAGACAGGTAAAGCTTCTTTTCCAGACTTTAATCTCTGCTTCTCTGGAAATGCACTTCCCTGCTTCATTACGCCTCCCTGTAATATCCAGAATTAAATGGCACACTTCATTTATTCTACTTGTGGGTTGCTTTTTTTGTTTTTTAATGCAACATTGGAAATGACTTTGAAAGGACTGACCTAAAGTTTTCACCACTTAATTTATTTTATTCTTTTTACTTCAAGATAATTGTGGAAGAGAAAAGTTACTTAACATTAAAAATTTTAAGATCACCCAGAGTTCTGGGGTAGGAAGCTTGGTGCAGGGCAAGCACAGCTTTTGTGAGGCAGGACAACAATGTTTTTATGTCTAGTATTCCAGGTAGAATGGGGACCAGACAGAAAAAAAAAGTAAACAAAACCTATTTTTACCAGGGCTGTTGTAGACACGATGAGTAATTCCCTCCTGAGAGATTTTCACTTTGGGGATTCCTAAAATGAACAAGATATTTTACATAATGAGCTTATGAATCTATATGCATATAACATCTGTGAGGTCTGGCTAAAGGCCAGTTAGAGCAAAACAGCAGTATTGTAAACTAAGGTTCTGGGAAGAAAAGCCATACCTGTGTTGGCTGATTAGACTCCATAATGATGGAGAGATGGACTAGCCCAGATTACAGTCAACATGATCATGAACTACTTCATGCCCTTTGAAAGTCATTAATTACTCACAGAGATCTGCCTGCCTCTGCCCCCCAAGTGCTGGAATTAAAGGTGTGCACCACCACCGCCTGGCTAAAATATGTAGCCCAGGCTGGCCTCCAACTTGTGATCCTCCTGCCTCTGCCTCCTTCAGCAAATCCTACTGGTGTGCGCCACCACAACCAGTCCTTCATATTTGATAAAATGAAATTATCATGATACAATCTTTCTAAACATACCTTTGCACTTTAAACTATTAGACACAAATGGCCTTTTCATTCATTTGTTCAATTCATATTTATTGACTGTCTACTTCAGGGTAACATTTATCAACTACTTGGGAATCAGTCACAGACCCACCCTGTGGATCTGTGCATTTTCAATGAAAATGTTCTGTACATGTGAACAACTAAGGAATGAGTTCTCTGCCCACCACCCATTTTTAATCTTTGCCCCTAAGGAATTTTTAAAATCTCAGAAGAGAATAAATTAATGCTTATAACTAACATAATGTTTTCATCTCATTTTATAAGTGAGGAAAGTAATGCAGATAAAGAGGAGGGGCAGCCTGAGACTCACCTCCAAGCTGGGTATGGCAGCATATAACTATAATAGAGACATGAGGGTCAGAAATTCTCAGTCATCTTTGATGATTTACCAAGTACAAATCAGACTTGGGCTATGTGAGACTGTGTTTCCAGGCATTGAACAAAATCATCAAGCAACCAACCAAAAGACCACACTGCCAGCAGAGTAGGGACTTGAACAGGTTATTCATCTTCATTGTCCTATTTATTTGCTTTTTAGTGTTTATGTTGAAACCAACGGCCTCAAGTTTGCTAACCCTTGTTCCACTGCTCAGCCACACCCTGAAGTCCCATCCTTGTCTTTGTTCTAGTCCATCAAACTGTTGTTGAAAGAAGATAGTTGTAACCTTAAGAAGAATAAGAAATAGTCTATTTGGAGCTAAATAAAAACAATCATGGCCCAAGAACACTGATTAAGGTTTCCCCAAGTATCACATTCCACCAGGGATTCCACATGAGCTTTTATTGGATACAGAACAATGAAAGTCATACCCCAAAGCATTTATCAAACACACCAGTGGGGCCACAGGTAGATGGGTTACAGCATGGCAGTGAAGACACCACTGTATGTCCCAGATGGCATGATGACATTATTGCATTCTGTGCCACTAGAAGCTAGTGCATTTTAAAGGTAGACTTTCTCATTATCTTCTTCTTGGCTACAGTATGACCAGGTGCTACAAGCTCCTGCTGCTTGACATCAGTGACTTGAGGAACTTTCCTCACAAACTCAGAGTCATGATAAATCCTTTCCTTAACTTGCACTAGTCTTGTATTTTGTCATAGCCCAGCAACAGGAAAAATCACTGAGACAAGCTTTTTGTCAAAACCAGGACATTCAAAAAGTCTTCAAACTAAGGAAACATGTCTAATTTCTCTTGGTTTGGTTTCTTTGAAAATAAACAATGGAGGTTAGATAGATGATTCCATGGTTTTGAGCATTTGCTCTTCTTATAGAGGAAATTATTTTGGTTCCCAGCACCCACATTAGGCAGCTCACACTGATTGTAACTCCAGTTCCAGGGGATCTAACATCATCTCTGGCCTCTGGGGGCTCTTGCTCTCTCTCTCTCTCTCTCTCTCTCTCTCTCTCTCTCTCTCTCTCTCTCTCTCTCTCTCCAAGAGAGAGAGAGAGAATAAAATTAAAACAAAATTAAATTAATTTTAAAATAAAATAAAATTAAAACAAAAATAAAATTAAAACAAAAAAGAAGCACTGGGAATGGCCTCTTGTTAAACATCCATGACAATCAGTCTTTTCAAAGACAGTGTGTACTTAAGGGACATAAACCATCTACACTTCCCACTACATCTTATAGGTGCACGACCTTCCATTTAAATGGTAACTAAATGGATTAATGAACAAAGTGAACCCCACACACACCAAAAAACAATTTGTCAACTATCAAATCATTGTGTAAATATTGGCACAGGTCTAAGCTGTGTGGTTTCAACTGTAACTCTATTATTGAATTCCATTCTAACTGGATTATTGCTGGTCTCTAACCCTTCCAATTCATTGGTGGATCCCACATCACCCCACCCTCATGGCAAAAGAAAACTAATTAATTTGACATATCAAAGCTCAAATGTATAAACTGCAGTTTCTCCTGCTGAAATAAAAAATCACATATAATACCACAAAATAAGTTTTTGTTTTTGTTTTTGGTTTTTTTTTGGTGTGTGGATGTGAGTCAAGACAGGAAGGATGTAACTTAAAAAACATCAAGAAGCAAGTACTTGGGTTAAACCCTGTGAGTTTTTGTCAACGTCTCACTATTCAGAAAAGATGTAATTGGTTTTCTTAAAAGAAGAGAGAGAGAAAAAGAAAGAAAGAAAGAAAGAAAGAAAGAAAGAAAGAAAGAAAGAAAGAAAGAAAGGAAAGAAGGAAGGAAGGAAGAAAGAAATGGGCCTTTTTAAAATACAATTTGAAACACAGATTTCATCTTTTGTTATAATTTTGGCTGAATATTGACAGATTCTACACTCTGTCAAGTGAGGATGGAGAATTATTTGGATATTTAATTGAGATAATATATGCAAGAAACTTTAAAAAGCTGGGGACCAGTAGGGTGGATCAGTGCTGGCGCCTCCTGCTGCAAGGCATTGTACAGGGGAACATGGTAACAGAGACTTCTCACATCAGCCCAGGAGCACAGAGCAGCTGGCAGAGAGAGGACTGGAGTGACAAGTGGAGAACTGCAGCTCCTTCACACATGATACAGTCTAGAGCATGAGCAGGTGTGACTCAGTCAGAGGCCTGGAGAGTATTTTAGGGAAGCATCACAACGAAGGTGAAAAGTCAGATGAGGTGGAGGGGTGAGACAAGGCATCTTCATGGAATTGTGTGGGATACAGAGTCAGAGACAAATAGAAGTCAGGTCATGCTTGGGCTGCTGTATCTTCTTGCAGTTGTCAGTTCCATTGTTGCTAACCCAACAACTTAAAGAAGAAAAGGTCTCTTGAGATTCACACTTTCAAAGACTTCAGTCCATGGCTTTGGGGAGAGTTATCACTATCATGGCCAGGAGGAAGCAGAGAGAAGACATCCAGGAAGGTGGCAGGCAATACACAACGCCCAACAGCATGCCCTGTGACCTACTTCTTCCCCAAATCCTACCTGATGGTTTGCCGTCTCCAACTAATGCAACCACAATGTAAGTCCATCAAGAGAAGAATCCATTTATTTGTTTAAGCCCTCATGACTTAACTCTGGAAAACCTTCAGGGTCAAACCCAGAGTTGTGCTTCACTAATCTCTTAGGTTTCTCTTAATCCAATCAAAGTGACAACGTAAAACACTTGTTCAGGCATTGCTAAAACTACCAGCACTAGCCTGAGCCCCCAGTGACCAGAAGAACCTGTTGCCAGTCAAGCCTATGTAAGTGCGTTGGAGGAAGATCATGTTGGAAAAACAGCTTCTGAATCTGTTTACTGCTTAAGATGCTGCTGAACCAGGACTGCTAATACAAATCACATGTGTTCCAGAGGACACTCTACCATTCCTAATTATTTTAGGGTAATGTATTTAGTTACACACTAAATTAACACTAATTGAAGTTGGGAGAGGTTCAGAAGGCAATTAAATATTACTTGGAATAGAGTGGTAGAGTAGGCTATGTCGTTTTTTCTCAGTACAGAAATCATATTGAATGATTGCACCAAGCTAAATTGACATCATCCCCACCCACTCCTGAATTCCAGAAAAAAATTCAATCTTCTTCAGTTTCCAAATAAAATGGAAAACGAGAGAAAAGATGCAAGCTTAGATTTACTCTTTTGAGAATTTAGGCTAAAAAGCTTTGCAGATCTTATGATAAAGACTATAAACTCTGGTCACATATTCTGTGTTTGTTTTGTAGCTTTGCTATTATTGTCCAGAAATAAGAGAAAAATATTCAGAGGCTTTTCTAATAGAACATTGTAACATAACTAAAGGAGCTTTTGTAGTCTGGAGAGACAAGTTAAGATGAGATGGCTGCTCTCCCATTGGATCTGGGTTCCATTCCCACCATCCACTTAAAGCAGCTCACAGCATCCTTAACTCCAATTCCAGGAGACCCACTCCCTCTTCTGGCCTCCATGGAGGTGCACGGACATACACAGGCAAAACACCCATATATACATAAAATAAAAATTAAAGGTAAAAAGATCTCTGTATGCTATACCTATCTTTGGGCCCATTTCCCCTAAAAAAATATTCTTAACTGCTAAGCCATCTCTCCAGCCCCATGCATGTTATATTTTATACCTTAATTTTTTATAAGTTAAACCAGATACACACACATAAAATGTAGGTATCAAATTTATATATAGTGGATGTCTACATTATTTGGCCCCAAGTCAATCACTATGTTCTATGAATACCTTCTTTCCAGAAAACTAGCTTAACTCATAGAAATATAAATGATATACAAAATTATGTTTAGCTTCATATGTTATAGATGTGAACAAAATTAACTTTTAATTAAATTACTGTAAATTAAAATAAGTTTGCAGCTTACAGTGCCACCCTGGTAATTACTTACTTGATATTTCCTTTGGGTCTGGCTGGAATCAGAGGAATAATTAAGTGACTTCAAGTCTCTAGTGTGTAATGACAATTTGGAGACTCAGAGGAAGATTTGTTCCCTCTCATGAGGGAGATTTCCTACAGGGAAAAAAAAGTAAGAATTAAAACTTAGGGGAAACAAATGCATCCAAAGGGAGGAGATCTTATTTCAACAGAGGGAGAATTGAAAAAGAGACCAGCTCTTCTGAGGCCCAAGAAAGAGGAGGACTATAGATATTTAAGGGGTCCAGAACATTTTATAAAATTAAAGTAGTTCACTCAATAGTTACATGACACTTATGCTTTAATAACAAAAAGAGATACTTCTGTTCTGAGTATGTATTGAGAATAGTTAAACATGCAATCTTAAGATGATGTGCTCAGTTTTTAAACAAAATTTGAATATAATCCCATGGGACAAAACCAAGTGAGTCTTGAAAGACAAAAAGTAGCACAGCAGAGGTAGACAAGATGGATCACTGCCAGTTGGGATGGTTAATTTCAATTGTCAATTTGATTGTATTTATAAGCATATTGGTCATTAATGAGACACTGTTGTGGGATACTCATACACTGTGAAGAGGTATTGCTGTGACTGTTGTAATAAAAAGTTGAATGGCCAATAGCTAGGCAGGAGAGATAGGTGGGACTTCTGGCAGAGAAAAGAGAAGATATTTGAGGCATGTAAAAGATACCAGGAGACACAGAAAGGAAACAGGGGGTGCAAGATGAAAGAGAGGTAATGCCACAGATAGAACATAGATTAATAGAAATGGTTAATTTCAGTTATAAGAACTAGTTAGGAACAAACCTAAGCTAAGGCCAAGCTTTCATAATTAATAAGTCTCCATGTTATTATTTGTGGGCTGGCAGTCCCCATAAAAAAAAAGTATGGTTCCAAGACACATCTTTGGGCATGTCCATAAGAACTTCAATAGAGAAGACTAACTGAATTTGAGTGGCACCAGACTGGAGGTCTGAACTGAACAGAAATGGAAGGGGAGCTGGCCATGTAGCAGCAGCATTCTCCTTTCTCTGCTTGCTGATCCACTAAGATTGGAGCAAGCTTGTCTTCTGACCAGCGTAAGGCCACCTGGCTCCATGTTTCCCTGTCATGATGGACTGTCCCCTCTTAAACTGTAAGCCAAATAAATCCTTTCTCACTTAAGTTGCTATGTCAGGTAGGCATAGCAAGGAGAACAGTTAAGTAAGGCACATTAAGCCAAGTGGGGAACCTGTTCTTCCAGGACCAGGAGACATTCTCATCCAGGGAACTGCATGTGATTGACTGTAGCTAGGAGGTAAACGGACATGCTACTGGGTAAGACACCATGCCATAGAATTTACGTGTGTGTGCGTGTGTGTGTGTGTGTGTGTGTGTGTGTGTGTGTGTGTGTGTGTGTGTGTGTGTGTGTGTAGGTGTTCATGTGGGGAGGGCCAGAGGAAAACCCTGGCCTTAGGAACCACCCAGGGTTTTGTTGTTATTGTTTTTATTGTATTGTTTTGTTTGTTTTTATTGTATTGTTTTTGTTTGTTGTTTTAAATCGTGGAACTTACCAATCAGGCTAACAAACACCAATCCCCCTGTCTCTGCCAATCCAGTGCTGAGGTTACCAAACTCACCTATTCTTGCCTTGATTTAAGAGTCCTCATACTTGAAAGACAGACATGTTCCCAACAGCTACCTGTTCATCCCTACCATTAAGAATTTTAAGAAAACAAGGGGTCCTCTACAATTTGCCTAGAAGAAATATACCCTGACTTAATGTGAAGGTTTTGTTTATTTGGGGAGAGTGGGCCAGGAAGCAGCTTGGAAGGTGATGCCTGATCTTCATAAAAAGTGTTAATGTGGACTGTTCACCACTCAACTTATTGCTCTTAAGTTTTCAGTCCTGAGGACAGTGGGCTCAAGTTAAAAGGAAGGCAGTGGGAGACTTTGCAAACTAGGTTTGCAATGGTAACCAAGACAATTGCTGAGGTTAATTAAAGGCAAGTTTGACAAAAGGAGTAATAACAAAGTCCTGGGAAGGATTCAAAACATGGAAGGACAAGCAGCACCCAGGGTCTATCGATGGTGTGGCTGTTACCACCCTGGGTCTGAAGGGCGAGAGCAGTTGCTGGAAACCCAAAGCGGAGCATTAGGAAGTGGATAAAAGACTTTCTGTGGAAGAGACGTACACCGTCCCCCAGTGAAGCAGAAAGGGACAAGAAACCATGAACAAATGGGGAGTATGGGGGAGGGAGAGGGATGTAGGAGAAAGAGGAGGGGAGAAGAGGAGGGTAGAGGAAAACATGAGGGATCAGGAAGATTGAGTAACGAGAGGAATAGAGGAGAGCAAGTAAAGAGACACATCAATAGAGGGAGCCACTGTAGGTTTAAAGAGAAATCTGGCACTGGGGAAATCAACCTAAGACCAAACCAGGCCCCCCTGAACGTGGGTGTCAGTTAGGAGCACTGAGCAGTCTATGGGACCTCTGGCAGTGGAACCAGGGTGTATCCCTAGTGCATGAATGGACTTCGAGAGTCCATTTCCCATGGAAGGATACTCTCTTAGCCTAGACAGGGAAGGGCCTAGACCCTGCCCCAAATGACTTGACAGATTTTAGTGATCCCTCATGGAAGGCCCCACCCTTCCTGGGGAGTGGATGGGGGATGAGATGGGTGGGTCATTGGGGGATATGGGAGGATGGGAGGGAGAGGGAACTGGGATTGATATGTAAAATAAGATTGTTTCTAATTTAAATCACTTTCTGGAGAATAGTGATGACCTTAGGCAATGGTCACAACCAACCCAATCCAAACCTGCAAGGGGAAAGCTGGAAAACACATCTTTCCCTCAACCTCCTTGTCACAGGTTCCTCATTGGCCAAGGCAAGAGGAAATTTCTGTATGATCCATACAGAACTGATTCCTAAGCAAAGGAGGGTAGAAATCATGGCAAGTGGACATGGTATCAAATGGAAGCTGTCTAGGTCAGAGCACTGTCTCTGACCCTCAGTGTGCTCTCTGCCCCATCAGGCATTTGAAAGCATGGATGTCCCTATTCAACTCCTAAATCCTAATAAGGTTCCATGCTAACCTCAAAATGGCCAAATCAATGGCGTTTTCAAAGAAGGTAGTAAAGAGAAACAGGAGAAACCACTCCACCAAAGAAGCCTAATTTCTCCCAGGGTATGTGTGACCAGGGCTAGAAATCCTCAGCTTCCTTCTACCACCCACACCATGCTCCTACTGCTCTCTGCCAGCACCTTAGTTACAAATGCTTTGGAAAGGGTGACCCCCAAACCTCCTCTCTCTAGTATGAGCCTTGGTTCTTAGGTGTTATTATTAAGTTGTCTCAGCTTTAACTTGGTAAAGACCAATGGAAAATGGCTGCTAAGCAAGCAGGAGCCTCTCCTGAATGTCCTCTGAATCCCACGCATAGTCCTCCTTGCTCCATGGCGTAGCAACAATCCAGTCTGCCTCAATTATCAATCAGTCAATTGTGCATGCAGTACAATGGCTGAGAAGTTGGTCTTCAAATCAAAATCCTGTGTGTGGTCTCCCAGGCTGCACAGCAATTAAAAAGAAGGGCTTTATCTTCCATGCCTCAGGAAGCGGGTAGGTAGTGGTGGAACATACCTTTCCCACTGGATTGAGTGGGCAGACAGCACACTGCTGTCTCTAGAGAAGGCTGTAATGAAAGGCCCAGGCCCGGAGAACCCATTTAGAATCCTCTCTATTGGAATAGGTCTTTGGGTGCTCAGGTGTTTCTGTGAAGAACTCTACTGGGGACTCTAAACCCTTGTCTGCAGTCATGGTATGTGAACTTTTGCATTCATACCCCATCTTGTCTTCTCTCTGTTAGCACTAGGAGCTAAAATACCAGGTGCCTTTTACCCAGAGTACACAACCTGAGACAGACCCTATTTTCATGGATACATATGATATAGTCTCTCTTTACACAGATATGTCTGTCTGACTTTTGCTATGTGCCATTCCATGGAGAGAAGGGTGTGTGTGACCCTGGGAGCAGCTAGCTTTACCTGTTTATCCTCTTGTTCATACTGTCAAAGTAAGTTAGTGAATAAAGATTCAAATGTTATCTTTAATTTGGCTTACTGTCTTAAGGAACCATTGTAATATATAGTGGTTCTCTCTCTCTCTCTCTCTCTCTCTCTCTCTCTCTCTCTCTCCCTATCTCTCTCTCCCTATCTATCTGTAGAGTGATATATAATATATATATATATGTATATATATAGATATATACATATCTATATATATACATATATATATATATATATCACTCTATCTCTCATCATGATAATAAGCTCCTCCCTTGTCTATCCAGAGACAGAACGAGAAAACAAAAATCATGAAGTAACCTCTGCTTCCAGTTTATACTCCAGCCTCTGCTAAAATAACAATCCTAAAACAATGCTACTTCCTAGAGAGATCAGGAAAAATTAGTTCTGCTGTCACACTTTGTTATTTAACCTTCCCAGACGTTGCAAAAACTGGCCAGACCAGATGATAGTGCACTATCAAGACATGACAAAGGACAAACTCTAGTCTCAGCCTCTAATGTTTAATGAACAGATTAGGACATCAATATCCACAAGAAAATGTAAACAGAAGCTGTTCAGCCTTAACTGGCATATCAAAGATTTTGTTCCTAGTCTTGTTCTACGGTTCTCCTATCCTTCATTGTGATATGGTTCAGATAAACCTAGAGTGTCTGAACATTCAGAGCACATCCTCCTGTGTTGTTTACATCATATATGTTTCATGGTAGGTGCTCCAAATTATGGGATATTAGTCCCACTGAAATTTATAGAATAGGGCCAGTGAGATGGCTCAGCAAATAAGGGTGTTTGCTGCTGAGCCTAATGACCTGAGTTCAATCCCTGGGACTCACATTGTGGAAAAGAGAATCAACTCCCCAAGTTGCTGCTTTTTTATTGTTGTGGTTGGTTGGTTGGTTGGTTGGTTGGTTGTGGGAAACAATATGCTTCACTTGGAAATATTGTTCCAAAGCATTCATCATGTGACCCAAAAGGTAATATGGAAAGAGACTGTAGTACAAGCACAAGCCAGGTTTCAGGATGAGAAATTTGGTTTCTGTGCCAACTGCAAGGCAGACCCTATGGAACTACAGGATATATTTAGTTATCATTTAATAGATAAGCCATAGGGCACATTTGAGAAGCTCTAAGATGAAGTTGAAGTTTAGAGTTCTACAGTTCTGGATTAAAAAACATTTTTCCTAGAATTTAGTTGAAGAGAGGGAGGAATGAAGAGCGAAGGGGTCTGTACCAGGTTGGAGAAACCCACAGAAACAGTTGGCCTGAACAAGGGAGAGCACATCGACACCAGATGCTGTCCGGGAGGCCAGTACAAGACTGATCCAGACCCCTGAACATGGACGTCAATAAGGAGGCCTCTGCACTCCAGGGAGCCTCTGGTAGTGGATTAGTATTTTTTTTCCTGGTGTAAGAAGGGATATTGAAAGCCCATCCCACGTGAAGGGATACACTCTGGCCCTGGACACATGGGGAAGGGCCCAGGCCCAGAACAGGAAGATTTGGTGGACTTTGCAGAGCCCCCGTTGAGGGCCCTACCCTGCCTGGGGAGTGGTGGGTGGATGGGGTGGGGGGTAAGTTGGGAGTTGGGGAGGAGGGATGGGGTGAGGGGAGGGAGGGGGAGAAGGGACTTTCATGTGAGACAAGCTTGTTCCCTAACTTGAACTAATAAAAAAAATTAAAAAAAAAAAACATTTTCATCAAGTGCAGGCAGATCTACAAGGTTGAAGTAAGCTAAACAAAGTGGGCTGCCTACAACCACATTTAACCCATAAATATTGCATCCAGAAATTTGACTTTTTTATGTGTAGCCTCATGGATGTTCTATGCCCATCCGATGAAGGAAAGAAAACCCAGGGTTGATTAATAGATGAGATTACTCAATAGTTTGGTATGAGGCAAAAACAGATTGTTATTATATTGTAGACTCATGAAGGAAGAAGATAAGCTACAACTATATAAAAAAATACCATGGTAGGCACACATTTTGAGAAAGAAACAGTCAAAATAAGAGCATATATGGGCTCAGTGGTAGTTCCAAATAGGTTGAGTTAGGTGGCCTGAATCCAGACAGAGCTAAATCAAAGAACTAGAGACAAAAAGTCTGGGCAAGTGTGGTAGGAGACCAAATCGCTAATGGATATATGGATGATGAAGACTGCTCATGAGATTTTAGATGAGAAGCAGGACTTAGGAATAGACTATGGCCATTCATGTCACACTCCAACAAAGTATCTGTCTGTACATTGTCCTTGTTCTGAGTATGAACATGAAAAGCTAAGTAATTTGGCAAAAGAAGCTTCAAGACAGTGTAGCATTTAGGTTATGACACGAGTGTTACTGGCTGCCTTTAGCTGGGCCCACAAGTCAGAATTAGAAACAAAAAGCAAGGCAGGATGGCCTGAAAAATGTGTGGTTGGGCCAGAAAATGAGCAAACTGAGGATAATGAGGATGTGGTTGTTAAAGAGATGCTAACCATTAAGATGAAACCAAGTGCTTTGCACTGTAACAACGGAAGGATGTGGACCAGTCCTTGTCTTTTAGACCACCAACCAGTTCCCAAATCACCACATGGAGACTTAATATTTGTTATGAAGGCTTGACCTTATCTTTTGCTCATTTCTGACTAGCTCTTTCAGTTTAAATTAATCTGTTTCTCTTTATCTACCTTTGGCCCTGGACCTTTCTACCTTTTCTTTCTGTGTGTCATATTTGTCCTTCTTCTTCTGTGTCTGGCTGGCTGATGGCTGCCTGGACCAGGGGCACCTCCCTCTGTGTCCCTCATTCTCTTGCCTCCTTTGCATAGACTTCTCCTCCTATTTGTTGTCTCTGCCTGCCAGCCCTGACTATCCCTTTCCTGCCTAGCTATTGGCCATTCACCTTTGACCAATCACATGCCTTTAGTCAGGCAAAGTGAAACAGCAACACATCTTTTCTTAATTAACAAATACATCAGACAAAACCAATTGCAACACACCTTTACATCACTAACAAAGGCAGCAGAAGCAAATGTAACATACCTTTACACAGTTAAAGTAATATTCTGTGATCATAAGCAAATATAGCACACATCCACATAGTTAAATATTCTCCAATGAAGATGTGTTGACAATCCTTTAGGAATTGGCCAGTCCTCATGCATCATCACAGCTCCCAGACAGTAAAGTTCTAAAGTCACTTGAAAGACTTCCCTGAGAGTGCAGGCATGGTGTCCATACTCAGGAAGTCAAGTCACTCAGTAATGACCACTCTAGCTGCATTCCCAACTTAAGCTAGTAGAGGCCATTTGCATTGTTCATGTGGTGCTGGTTTTGCAGGCATGGAGGATTCTAGAGTTATGGAGTTGTGGAAGCTTCCATCAAGACTTTGTAGGACTACGCAATGTGTAGCACCATCAGATTGCCTGCAGAAGTCCCTGAGAAGGCAATGCTCTTGTGAAGCCATGCAAGAAAAGGGTAAATATATTGTCGACTGTAGGGTGTGGAGTGTGTGCTGTGCAAAGTTGCAGGGAATAAATAGAGCAAGTCCAGGTAAGAAGCCATGTGCCCCAGGTCCCCAGACATGAAGCTGCAGGATTCCCTATAATGTTCCCTAAGATGAGTCATTGTTGCTTTGATCTGATCCTTGATTATCTATTCTTCTATTCTTCCATTTTTTGAATGGAAAGATTCATCCTGTACCATTTTAAAATGCATATTTTTTTATATTTACAGAGGCACATACCTACGATGTTTTCCTTGAATCTCAAAGGACACTTTGAACTTTAACTTTTGAACAATGTTGGAATTATTATGACTATGGAGAGTCTTGAAGCTAGACAGGATAATTTTTTGCACTATGAGGTGACCATGGTTAGGGTTTGGTACTCACAGTACAGTGTTTTATTTTGGCATCAAGTTGACAAGAGCTGGACAAATGGCAGTTAATTTTCATAGTCAATTTGATTTGACTAGATCGAGGAATACCTTTAGGTGTGTCCATGAGAATATGTTTAGAATATAACAGAGGGGATATGGCCCACCCTGAATGTGGGTAGTGTCATCCCATGGACAGGGAGTCCAAGCAAAATGGGAAAAAAAGATGTTTAAAAATATAAAGACCGCCTTTAGGTTTCAAGGAATGCAATCTAGATGGAGAATTAGATGTGGCCCATGGACTGAAGTTTCTTAGTCTCTGGTATAAATTAATCCAAATCCAAGGAGGTCCATGGAACAATATACTGCCAAAGAAGGGGTAGTGCTTAGACTGGCTGACTCCTACTAGTCTCCCTTATTCTTCTCTATAGTAAATAACTGAAGAGAGAAAGATAGGAGCTCGGAGAACACATGGAGCTGCCCGGAATATGACAAATGTAAGGCATGAGTGGCTATTACAGCCCAACCCACCTCCAGTGAACTCAACTTTGACTGGCTCACTTGACTGTACACTCTATATGGCAGAAGAAATGACCAAAGAAATAGATCTATAGATTGTTCTTTTTTTGTCACTATGTCCAAAATGCCTGACAGAAGCAACTAAAAGAAGGAAAGCTATGTTTTGACCATGGTTGAGAGGATTCTGGCCATCATAGCAAGAGGGTGTGGCAGGGCAGAATGGGTGTGTCATGACAAGCAAGGAATGCAAGAAAAGGGAATGCTGGGTCTCCCTTTTAAATGATCATGAAACACACACACACACACACACACACACACACACACACACACACACACACACAAAGCATAGTAGAAGACCAGGAGATAACTCAATCAGTAAATTACTTGCCACACAAGCATAAAGACCAAGTCTGATTCCCCAGCCCCCATGCTAAAAACAGAGTGGTGATGTGTACTTGTAGTACCAGTGGGAAGGGAGAAACAAGTGGATCCCTGGAACTCATTGGCTAGCCAGTGTAGCCTAGTCAGTGAGCTTCAGGTCTCAGTGAGAGACCCTGTCTCAAATACCAAAGTGGATGGTTCTGAGAATTGAAATCTCAGGTTGATTTCTGACCTCCCCAGGCACACGCATGTATATACAAAGGTACAAACATGCACACTCATGCTCTCAAGTGCATGCACACACACACACACACACACACACACACACACACACACACACACACATACACACACAGAGACAGAGAGAGAGAGGGGGGGGGAGAGAGAGAGAGACCACACATATAATTTCATGCACACAGGAACAATATTTCAGACTAGATTATCTGAGATTCAAATAAAGTTTTATTGAAACACTGCCCTATTCTCTTTACACATTTTACAGACTTTTCTGTTCTATAGCCATAGACCTGAATAGTTGCAACAGAATCCATATGGCCCATAATACCTAAACTACTTACTTGCTGGCCCTTGAGGGATAAAATTTTCTGACCCCTTATATATACTACTCCATTTTATAATGGAATGCACTGTGCACATCTAATTTTATAGTTCAGTGGGTTGGAAAACACAAGTTTGGCAATTGGATATCCCATGGTCAAGAATTCAATCTGTCCCAAGACCAGGAGCCAGTCAGGGTCTCCCTTTCTAATGACTAGTGGTTGTCAGAGTGTGATGTAGTCTCATTCTCAAACCCCAGGGCCTGTGTTGTGCTGTTTCTGCTGTAGTTTGCAAGGATTCTGTATAGCCTTTTTATCTGCCACTGACAGGGGGGCCATTGGAGTAACAGGGTCTATGTCATAAGACTAAGTTAGCTTGGCCTATAGCTATTTTAAGCTTCAGGTCCCACTAAATAGGTAACCTTATGAAGTTACCTATTCAATGAACTGTTAGAGCCTGCTTATGGCATATGTTTCCCCAACAGCCCAAAGAAGGCTGTAAAGCACTTCAAGAAAGACAAGAGACAGCACCTTGTTCTCTCCCATGTCAGGAGGGATGTCCTAGTACTATAAACTTGTAAGTTCTCAGTTTCTTCCTCACTCACTGGGAGCATACACTGCACCATGTCTACATTCTTCTCCAAGACTGCTTCCTTGAAAACTCAGTTTGTGATTCCCTGGAGATTGAATCTAATGGCATATCCTTGACCCTGATATGTAAATACAATCTTTTTTTCACGTGTGAAAAATTTAAAAGTATTTGAACCCTAAAATACTATCTATTTGCACCAGTACAGATGCCACACCTAGAGCTGAAACTGAGCTCAGTGTCATTCTGTATTAGACAGAAATCTCAAAAAAATATGAATGTGTGTGTGTGTGTGTGTGTGTGTGTGTGTGTGTGTGTGTGTGTGTGTAATCCATCCAACCACCCACCTATCTAAGTCACAATGAATGTGATTTCCAAGTAGTCAGGATACATTAAATCCAAAATCTTGTGTGAATGAACTCATGTCTCTTGCTCTAGCACTTCTTTGTAGTGTATGTTCTCTGGGCTTCTGCTTGTTAGAAAACTCATTCAATCCATTGAGCATTTCCTCCTTGAAGATGCATTTTTCCTTGTACATGTTCTGTTGGATGTGACTCTCATTCTAGGCTTAGGAGTGAGTGTGGAGAATTAGCATTTGTGGACTTCAGAAAGAGCTGAAAGATCAACTTCACAAACTCAGTTACAGTTTGAACACATATTTTTCTTCTGTTGGGTGTTCTATTCTAATTCACTAATGGCCTTATATCCATTGTACCCAAGATTGGTTTCACAACCATTTCATCTGGATGACAATAGGATAGAGGTTGTTTTAACCCATACCACAATGGATCCAGCTCCCCATAAATATGCATAATTGAGTTTTCAAAACTTCTAAGCTCTGTTTTCCCCTCATGAAGCATTTGTAAGGCCAGGAGAAGCCAAGTGACTCACTACTGTTGCCATAGCAACTGTATACCTCAGCCAGTTCTTTCCTACAGCCCTGTAACTTTCACTGTTCTCCATCCTCGGGTACCACCTATGAAAATTTGAATGTCATAATGGAACCACATGAGATGGCTTACTCATATCCTGTATTTTTCTGAAAATGCATTTATTCCTGCATCCTTAAAATATGAGACACAGATGCCAGAATCTTACTTCAAAGGTATCTTTTCTTGTGACAATTATGGAGCCAATCACAGAATCAAAGTCCAAGCCAGAAACTATTGGCACAAAAAAATTCAGAGTAATTCTAAGAGGATTTGATGGAGGAACTATTTTTAAAAACAAGGATATGATGAGTAAAGACTACAAGAATAATCACCACAGAACCTCTGTGACCTCTAGGCCCAAGGAGAAAGGAGTATGTATGACCTGACACCATCAAAGAGTCATGTAGAGATGTAGTGTCCAGTATTAACTTGACAGGCCCAGAGGATGATGCCATAAGGAATATAGGGAGGTAATTCCTCTCTTCCTGAGGATGGCCATTGGTCAACTCAAGTACAGCCAGTAGGAAAAGAGCTCGTTAATGTAGAAATAACATCCTCCAATGAGTACAGATGGCCTCCAAAAGTAAAGAGCAGGATAAAAAAAAAAAAGATGAAAAGTACATTAGAGAAGAGACAAATGTAAACTATGTACTGCCTCACATACACCAAATATACAAATCTGCAGATTGAATGATAATATTTTATCTCAGGACATAGTAACATGCTCCAGAGCTCTAAAAATCTCCTAGCAAAGAAGTAAGCTTGTTGCCCAGTTACCCTAAAGTGAACATGTAGAAAAGCTTTGTTTACAAAGACGAGTCATTTCCTAGTGCCTCAGTTGTTAACAGGAAACTACAATAATGAAAGCCTTCAAGGTCAGGGATGGACCAAACAATCATTCAATAAATTTAAAACAAACAAAAAGAATAAAGGACAAAAGAAAAATAGCCATGGTGAAAATAATAATTCAAAATAAAAAAGAGACACTGGGGGGGGGCAGATTAGCATTGTTGCCCAAATCTCATCAGAGAAGTTTCTTCTTGCAGCACATGGAAACTAGCACAAATACCAACATATGGACAATATGCAGAGAACAAAAGACTCTGACATGCTCGGTCCAGGGAACTATGTAGAAAAGGCAGAGGAAAGATTGTGAGAGCCAGAAGTTATGGATGATGCCAAGGAAATAGTGTCTTGCCGGCACAACAAGATTGACACACATTTGAACTCTCAGACACTATGGCAGCATGCACAGGACCTGCACAAACTCAAGCCAGACAAAATCCCAGCATCGAGAAGAGGAAATGAATGCCTGGTCCCACTCCTAAGCAAGAAGCTATTAGCAATTGATACTTGCTGGAGAAGAGAAGATCAGCTTTCTACAGTTGACTGTCACTGGATATATCAGCCACACTCCAGGCTCATGGCCAACACAAAAAAGAATCCATGTATTTTTGTGTACTTTGTTTTATCATTTGGAGGGTTTTGTCTTTTGGTTTTTGTTTTGTTCTGTTACCTTGAGTTTTTGTTCCGTTTTGTTTCTGTTTTGTGTTTTTGTTTTTTTGAGGAGGGGAAAGAATATGAAATTGGATGAGTAGGGTGGTGGAGATGATTTGGGGAGGGGAAAGAATTTGATGAAAATGTATGAAATTTTAAAAAAATAATAAAAAGTATGGTAATTTTTAAAAAGAATGTTGGACTGGCAAGACAGCTGAACGGGCAAAGGTGCTGGTTACACAAGCCTGGTGACCTTGAGTCCTAGCCTCCAAGGCCACATAAAGGTGGATGGAGAAGATAGACTCCATAGGGCTGTTCTCTGACCCCCCACATGCTCCATGGTGTATACATGTATTATACATGTACATCACAATGAGTTTTTAAACTTTCAAGAAAATGTAGAGGATTTAGAGACAAATGAGGAGCCTCAAGAAAACAACCTCTAAAAACTATCAATATCCTGAAGCAGAATAAAAGTCATAACCATTTAACAATAAATAGCTATTAAAGCAAAAAATAATGGCATTCAAAATAGTCTAGGTGTAATACTGTAAGATAATAGCAAAGAAATGTCCAGAGGATAGAACAGAAGAAAATACAGGACAAAAGAGAAGATGAGAAAAAATTTAAAGAATCTAAAGTACAATATGTTGGTTTCTGTAGAAAAAAAAAATATTAGAGGAAATTTAAAGAAAGGAGAAAATTTAACAAGGAGTGAAAATCTCAGCTCTCTAGAGCTTTGGAACCTCATTTTCAGGGTGATTATTATAGGGGATAGGGGAATCAGAGCCAAAGAACATTTTCACAAAATCTCAAAATATTAGTTATTCTGTGCAGAGTCTTTCACAGCATAAAACCAAAGCTTCTGAAGCCACAATGGGACTGAACTGCTCAAATGCAATATTGGAAGTTAGAAGACACTGGTCTTCAAAAGCAGGCATTTTCAGACATTAAAGAATCCAATTCATGGCCAAGCAGTGGTGGCACATACCTTTAATCCCAGCACGTGGGGCAGAGGCAGATGGATCTCTGTGAGTTCGAGGCCAGCCTGGTCTACAGAGCAAGTTACAGAACAGGCTCCAAAACTCCACAGAGAAACCCTGTCTCAAAAGAACCAAAAAAAAAAATCCAATTCATTTCACCTGCATCCTCTTTGAAAAATGGATGAACAGAAGATGCATACTTAAAATTGGAAAAGAGACTAGGCCAAACAATAAACCATGGTTCAGGAGACAATGGTGTGCATCCTTGGGAAGTAGCAGAGGCCAGTCCCAGGGCAACATCTGTACAGCAGATTCACATGTGGCCAGTAGGATCAGAACTGGAGCCTGATGCTCTCAATGAGGAAGAGATGCAGGATAGAGAAGTGGCACAAACAGATAGTCTTCTGATCTTTGAACAAAAATATATTATATAGAGAGCTGTCTTGTAAATATGCTGGATAAGGGCTTTGCAGACACCTCTATCCTGTTGCTACTTGCTGCAGCCATGCTCAACCCCACTGTATTCTTCGACATTGCAAGCCCTTGGGCTACATCTCCTTCAAGCTGTTGTTTGCAGACAAAAGTTTCAAACACCAAAGTCTCACGCATTGAGCACTGGAGAGAAAGGATATGGATATAAGGGTTCCTCTTTTCATAGAATTATCCCAGGATACATCTGACAGGGTGGCAACTTCACATGCCATAATGGCACTGGCAGCAGGTCCATCTACGGGGAGAAATTTAAAGATGAGAACTTCATCCTGAAGCATACAGGTCCTGGCATCCTGCTCATGGCAAATGCTGGACAAAACACAAATGGTCCCCAGTTTTTCATGGGCACTGCCAAGACTTAGTGGCTGAATGGGAAACATGTGGTCTTTGGGAAATTGAAAGAAGGCATGAGCATAGTGGAAGTCCTGAAGCGTTTTGGGTTCAAGAACAGCAAAACTAACAAGACGATCATCATTGCAAACTGCATTCAATTCTAATGCTTCTGACTTCTCTGTTCTCAAGGACCTTCTTCAGGTTCCATATGTTCCTTATTCCCCTCCAAGATTAGCTGGATTGCAGAGTTAAGTTTATGATTATGAATAAAATTAAGAAAATATATACTGAATATATATGCATGTGTGTGTGTGTGTGATAAAATGAATCAATCATTTGTGAAAAAACTAAAAGATTGTTTGTTCATGGAAGGAAATGTCATCATGGCATGACATGTGGTTCTACTATGAACAGTATTTGCATGGTAAAATAGTGACTATCAGTAGATTTTAAAAGCCAGAAAGCCAGGCAGTGATGATGCATGCCTTTAATGCCAGTACTCGGGTGGCAGAGGCAGGTGGTTCCCTGTGAGTTCGAAGCCAGCCTGGTCTACAGAGCTAGTTCCAGGACAGCTAGGGCTGTTACACAGGGAAACACTGTCTCTAAAAAACAAACAAAACAAAACAAAACAAAACAAAACAAAAAAAGAATGTATGGGGAACTGGGCAGTGGTAATGCATGCCTTTAATCCCAGTACTCAGGAAGCAGAGGCAGGCAGATCTCTGTGAATTTGAGGCCAGCCTGGTCTACAGAGTGAGTTCCAAGACAGCCAGAGTGGTTACACTGAGATGTCACCACATTACACAAAGAAACCCTGCTTCAAGGAGGAGGAGGAGGAGGAGGAAGAGAAGGAGGAGGAGGAGGAGGAGGAGGAGGAGGAGGAGGAGAAGGAGGAGGAGAGCATAGGGTGGGAGCGATGACAGCATAAGATAAATACACGCTTCACTAACATCCTAGGGAGTTCACTGGCAATATTTAAAATGACACAGCAAGAAACAACTGTACAAGTCTATTGTTTATACCTCCTGAGACGGTTGCCTGTCAGCTCAAACTAGCTCTAAGCTTGATTGCTTTCTTTTATCTGGGGAGTAGTAGGTGGGAATTTCGACAGGTTCACATAGTCCATGCTAGCCTCAAATTTGTAACCCCTCTGTATCCACTTCCTGAGCATTGGTACTACAGGCATGTGTCACCATCCTAGAAACCAGGCTTATGTCTCACTCTGTTCTAGTGCTGGCCCAGCACAAGGCAGTGCAATAAGATATCAGAAGGGGGATCATAGAGCCATGTGGACAGTTAACAACTAGCTCTCTCACAGGAAAAGAAAAAGAGCCCTGGTTCGTAGCATTTGCCTGTTTCCATGGCGTAAATACCACGCCTAATTTCAAACCACTAATTCTGTGCCACTGCACACAGAACCAGGCAGAGCTGTACACAGTGAACCCTCATGAGATTCCATGACGCAGATCCAGCACTCTACTGCATGGAGTACAATTCATCCTTTCTCACCAGACACCTATCTTTCTTCCAGATTCAGGAGCAGCTTCAAAAGGGTCTCCATCTAGTCTCTCTGTCTTTATCTTCAAATCCTACTTGAAAATAAAAACATATAAAGAAGCAATTACCCTGCTATGGCAGTTGCCATTTCACTACAAAATCTTCAATTATCTTAAGATATGTTTAAATAGATGCTCCTGGAAGAAGTTCCCATGCAAGAGGTAGCTTTCTCTCACAGTTTGAATGAAATTGGAGCAAGGCCTGAATTGACACAAGCCAAGAGAGAAAGCCAAACAGTATCAGAAACCTTGACTGACAATCAGACGGCCATTACTCTGTGTGTGTGTGTGTGTGTGTGTGTGTGTGTGTGTGTGTGAGAGAGAGAGAGAGAGAGAGAGAGAGAGAGAGAGAGAGAGACAGACAGACAGACAGACAGACAGACAGACAGACGGACAGACAGACAGAGACACAGACACAGAAAGAATATGCAAGTACCATTTAGAAGTATTATGAAAATGTCTCTATTCAAATTAAACATCACAGAAAGTTGTTAAGTAAACCATGGCAGGATACAGAATGGTGTGGGTGTACTGGTGATATAAGTTTTGCAAAATCTATAAGCGTGTAAGTATCCAGGAAGCAGCCAAGCATCAAGACTCGGCACTGCACATGAGACAGTGGCATTGTCTTTATGGTGGGTATGTAGCACCATTGTGACTGACAATTACATGAGTAGTAGCAGAGACCCTTCAAAATGCAAAGGAAAGAGCCCAGGTGAAGGGACACTAGCCCACCCAACCTAGTGGCTCTTCCAGGCCTTGCCCTTCTCCCCCATTCCCTCTGCCTTGCTAAAAACCATTAGATCGCATTCCTAAATCTAGCCCCAAGGTCTATTCCCTCATTTGGACACTTCCTCCTCCCGAGGCTAACTACAATATTCAGCTATCAAACTGTTGAAGTCCAGCAACCAAAAGCCCGCTTTGGCTCACCTAATTAACATTCCCAATTGAAATTAAACACCTCATCCTAACATGGGGTTTCCCCTTGTATCTTTATAACCACCATTTTCCTTTGGGCCTTGTCAGTCTCCTGTCTACCCAGAGGCAGTCTTTGTCCCTCCCAGACAAATATCCCTGCCCTATTTTCATTGTTCTCTTCCCCTTCTCACTCTTCCTCTATCTCCTGTCTTTGTCCCTTATCCCTGCCCTCTGTCCCTCTGTGGCAAATAAATCTCCTTTGTGCAGAGAACTTGGTCTTGTGCATCCTGACCGGATGGATACTTTTCCTTTCACTAAGCGTAAAAAAAGAAACAAAAATGTAGCTGTTACATGTCCATTGTCCACAGAGAATGACTTATGAAAATAATTTCACTTTTATCCTAAAATATTGCAAACACATATGAAGATTGGAAAGAATAGTGTACTGACCCCCCACATATCCATGACTCAACTTCAAAACTTATCACCTTGTGGTCAATCAGCCTTATTTCATTTAAATCTGAATCTAAAATCTTACTCTAACTTTGATTATTTAAAACCAAGCCACGGAGCTAGAGGTAAGGCTTAATGATTGGAAACACTTACTGCTCTTACCAAGGACCCAGGTTCAATTCCCAGCCCCCATATAGTAGCTCACAACCATCTGTAACAACAGTCACAGGGAATTGAAACCCTCTGTCTTCAGTGGACACCAGACACGAGGTGCAAACAACATGCACATCATCATATAATCAAGAAAAATCAATACACATAATTTTTTTAAAGAATTAAAAACAAACCACAGGCATTTTATATTATTTGTGTGTGTGTGTGTGTGTGTGTGTGTGTGTGTGTGTGTGTGTGTGTGTGTGTGTGTGTGTGTGTTTCATGACCATTATTTGTAAGGCCTTCATTCTGTGCCTCCACGAACTAAGAGTTCTCTTTGAAAGTATCTGCAGCACTAAGAATTGAATGTTAATGGCAATCTTGCCCAAAGCAATCTACATATTCAATGCAATCCCCATCAAAATCCCAACACAATTCTTCACAGACCTTGAAAGAACAATGCTCAACTTTATATGGAGAAACAAAAGACCCAGGATAGCCAAATCATCCCTATACAATAAAGGAACTTCTGGAGGCATCACCATCCCTGACTTCAAGCTCTATTACAGAGCTATAGACCTGAAAACAGCTTGGTATTGGCACAAAAATAAGACTGGTAGACCAATAGAATAGAATTGAAAACCCTGATATTAACCCACATACCTATGAACACCTGATTTTTGACAAACAATCCAAATTTATACGATGGAACAAAGAGAACATCTTCAACAAATGGTGCTGGCATAACTGGTTGCAGACATGTAGAAGACTGCAGTTAGACCCAAGCCTATCGCCTTGCACAAAACTTAAGTCAAAATGGATCAAAGATCTCAACATAAATCCAGCTACACTGAACCTATCAGAAGACAAAATGGGAAATACCCTTGAATTAATAGGTACAGGAGACTGCTTCCTGAACATTACACCAGTAGCACAGACACTGAGGTCAACAATTGATAAATGGGACCTCCTGAAACTGAGAAGTTTCTGTAAGGCAAAGAAGACAGTCAGCAAGACAAAATGACAGCCCACAGACTGAGAAAAGATATTCACCAATCCCGCACCTGACAGAGGGCTGATCTCCAAAATATACAAAGAACTCAAGAAGCTATTCTCCAAAACACCAAACCACCCGATTAAAAAGTGGGGTAAAGAACTAAACAGACAATTCTCAATAGACACTGAGGTCAAAAATTGATAAATGGACATGCTGATCTGGGAGGTCAGGGCTGCCACCTGGAACCATGAGACATCCAGGTGCTGTCTGCTTCCTAGAAGACTGGAGTCTTGAGTGGTGTCTTGGCTCCTGTTGCCACCAAGGGCTGTAGGAGTGCCTGAGGTCTGGTCAGCCACCTGGGACCATGTTGATGCCCAAGGACCATGCTGCAGCCAGGGCAGTGCTGATCTGAGGGACCTGTGCTGCCACTGAGGCTTTGGTGGAATCCGGGCCTGAGCTGCTGCCAAGGGCCATGTCTGGCTCTGTCCTGTTGTAGCTGGGGGCTTTGGTGATTGTCCATGGCCTGTATTAGCACTGGGGTCATTGAAACCATGCTGTGCTGAACTCCCCCTTACCCCTAACTTCACTGGCTCTGGTATAGATGGTTCTACCCCTCTCTGGATATTGCAGCAGGTGAGCTGTCCTACCCCTCAGGGGAGAGCTTGCCTGTCCTCTACCACTCCGGAAAGATTGCCCCACCCCTCATCATAAGCATGCTTCTCAGGTGGGAAGCATTCTAGAGCTGACCCTGTGGTCAGGGACACAGGTGAGAATAGGAGAGCAAGAGAGCTGACCCCACCCCTTACCTCCTTCTTATGCCCCCTACAGCAATCAGGAGAGAGGGCCCTGCACCTTGCCTGGGCAAACAGTAGAGCTGGCCCTGGACTATGAGTGAGGGAGCCCAGATCTGAGGGCCCAAGAGCAGAACTGTCCCCAGCTCCTTGCTGTAGGCTGCATTAGGTGAGCTAACTGGGGCAGTGCTGGAGAGCTCATCAGAGTAGTGACAATGAGGGAAAGCTAGGCAGCTGACTAACCCAACTACCACCCAGGCCCAGAACCAGGGCCCACCCCAACATGAACTGTTGGAGCATATGAAGGGGATGAACTTGAAGATACAAAACAGCAGGATGTCCATGACACAGGACAACAGGAACCCCAGGGAGAGCCCATTATCAGTGAGGTAGCAGAAGCCAGAGGCCTGGAGCCAGACCAATGACTTGTGGCAATGAACACTCCCAAGTAAAGACATATGGACTAAAGGGTAAACTGTGTGTCTCAAAGGGCCACACTACAGCTTCCACGGGATCCTTTTTCTTTCCTTTTTTTGTTTTCTTTTTCTTTTTTATCATTTTTTATTAGAAAGAAAATTATTTTACATGTTAATCCCAGGTCCTTCTCCCTCCCCACCTCCCCTGCCCATCCCCAACTAATGCCCTACTCATCTCATACCCTTTCTGCTCCCCAGGAAAGGTGAGGCCTTCCATGGGGGGGGGTCTTCAAAGTCTGTCATATTCTTTGGGATAGAGCCTAGGTCGACCCCCTTGTGTCTAGGCTCAGGGAGTATCCCTCCATGAGGGATGGGCTCCTAAAGTCCATTCCTATGGTAGCGATAAGTACTGATCCACTACAAGAGGCCCCATAGATTTCCAAGGTCTCCTCACTGACACCCACATTCAGGGGGTCTGGATCAGTCCCATGCTGGTTTGTTTTTCTTTTTTGTTGTTGTTGTTGTTTTGTTTTTGTTGTTTTGTTTTGTTTGTTTGGTTGGTTTTGGGTTTTCTCATAAATTTGGTTTTGTTTTGGAGGGTAACAAGGGCAGAGGACAGAAGCAAGGGGACAGGGAGACAAGTGGGATTGGAATGCATGATGTGAAAATGTCAAAGAATCAATAACAATTTTTAGAAAAGAATATTCTGGGTTAATTTGCCAGAATTCTTGCCCCAGGTGTATAATCAGCCATTTCTTTAGGAGGTGTGCTTCCTTCTCAGGGTCAGTAGTATTCTGAGGTAATGTGGGAGTCCTAAGGATCTTGTCAGTATTGCAGCCATGGTAGTTTCTCAGTGGTTTCCTAGGATGGAATTAGAAAAAATACATTTAGAAAGTCTTATTGATATTTCTCATCAAAACCAAGACCGTGACGTTTTCATTTAAACTCTTTCATCTTAATTCTGTATATTCCCTTTCCCCATGCCACAAATCCAAATAACATAAGCATCGTATTTATTTGATTTATCCCACGATACACACTAACAAACAAAATAAGAATTAGGGTATCAATATCTCATAGGTACATTTAAGGAACACCTTGGGGACTGCCAGGAATGATTTTTGAAAAGCTAAATATCCCATGAGAACAAGAAAGGGAAAAGAACAGAAAGCAGAAGTGACAAGTTGGATGTAGCATGATTTGTACCCAAAATGTGGTAAGCTCTAGGTTTAGACCATTACATGTTGTGGCCCAAGGTGCTAGCTGTGTGCTGTTTCTATGGGAACAGCAATTTTTAATATTAGAGAGCAGAATTAATTTATCAAATGAATACATAATTTTTCTTCTAATGGATAACATCAAAAATTCAGACACAACACCTTTACTTCAAGAAATATTAACATAGGTTTGACATTTTTCAGCCCCTTAATTTCATAATTCTATGCTCTAAAGTTAAGCTAGAGCAATGAAGCTCTTGTGGGGGTGAGGGGTGGAGGTCAGTTGACCGTAGTCTAAGGAGAGGAGTCATGTGCCTCTTTAGAACACAGCCATCAAGGACAACTATGCTGACAGCATGGATGCTCCTCAGTAGAAAAAACCAAGAATACCCTTCAGAAAATTAATGGACTTACCAGAAAACAAAACAAAACAAAAACGAGGCTTAGATTATGGAAGAGAATTTCCATCTACACTGAGTTTAGAATTAACTCTTGTTTTTATCCCAGAATTCAGAAGGCACTTTTCTCACCTCTTACAAACTTAGACCTCACAACACATAACTTGCTCTCCCCCACCTTCCTATCATCTAAACAATGAGTTCATTTCATCTCTTTCAGCCCTTTCCCTACAGATCTGGAGGTTCAGAAGTGATTGGTGGAGGAAAAAGTTCATGGCCATGTGATGTGAAGGCTAGTTACCCTGAAAACATTTGTCTTCACTAGTCTTCCTGAAAGGCCTGCATGATGCTCTTGCCTCCACTTGAGCCTATATTAGGAGCTACATTACTGCCTGCTGACTTCCAGAGAAACTGCTAAGTACCAAGAAAGCAAGCACTTAGATGCTTTTAGTCATGACCAATGGTTTGCTAATAAGAGACTAAAAGGATCAGAAGGGGCAGGGGAAGGATGCAGAAAGTCTCTAATAGGTCACCATGGGACTTCCGCACCGGCTTATAGAAAGAAGGCCACCTTCAGATTTCATTACAGGCCCAGTTTAGTTTAGAGAATCGTGACTGGCAGGTAACCATCATGATGGATGGGGCAGTGATTATGGATTGGGCAGGCTGTGTATATTTAAGGTAGTGTGTGAAAAACTTACATCCCATCCCACTCTAATATGCCTATAAACTGCCACACAAGAACAGAAGAGATGACATTCGAGTTCCCTTTAATCTCTGTCTCAAGCATTACATCCACAGAGGGGATTCTTCCACCCATTTGTCTCTGTGTTGGTATTAGAGTGGCCTGGAGACCAACAGGTGGTATCAGCTAGAGACATTTAACACACAGAGACAAATACAATTTGCTTATTGTTTGTAGAAAAATGCTTTTCTAGGGTAATAATAGCAATCATGGCTTCCACGTACAGGATGAACCTTGTTCTAGTTAACTTGCACAGGTGATATTTTTATCTGTGTTTTATATCTGAAGGAGCTGTGAGAAGTCAAGCAGCCTACCCAATGCACAGTGCTTGTGAGTAGAGGACAAGTTTAAGTGCATACACACAGGACTGCAAAGCTCCTCAGCAGGAAGATTATTCTCTATCTACAGTAGCATCAACTGTATCAATGTTCACTGTGGACCTTGGATTTGTCTTGTTGGTTCATAAGCACCTCAACAGTGGATCCATACCCCATCTGTGACATCATGTTCCAAAACTGGACACGGTGGTACACACCTGAAGTCCCAGCCATGGGAAGTAGAGGCAGAAGGTTTGATACCAGCCTGGTCTACATAGTGAGATCATGTTGTCCTGCCCGTTTGCCCCCCACACCAGAAATAAAGAAGAGAGAAGGGAAAAAATAAGGAAGGGAGGGAGGAGACACTCCAATGATCACTTAGTAGAAACAAGTATAAACTCTGTTTTCTAAGTATTTGGATCCTAGGAAGAATATTGCTCCCAGAGCTGGGCATGTACAAGCATCTGTACATTTTGAAGGAAATGGAGTCTACAACTGTACCAGTAACAATCAGGTAAGTCCTATTTTCTGTGTGATATGTCTCAGAAGTTGGTAATATAGTCAGAACATGTGTAGCCTTGCTTGTCAGCTCTGTTCTGTCCCAGGAATTAGAGTAGTGTGGTCAGGTGAGAGGAGCATATGGGTTTATTTGAATGTCCTTACTTCCTCAAAGTTTGGCCCAGGAGGATTAGCTTAACTTCACTACCACTGGTGTTTTTATATACTAAGCAGGATAGATGATACATCCTTCAAGGAATAATTATGATGACCCCAAGGAAGACCTTCTTTAAACTTCCTTGCAAAGCTTCTAAAACATGGTAGATATTCCATGAGAATTAACTAGCTTTCCAAACATCCAGTTTAAGAAAGATTTGTTAGTGAGTATCCTTTCTTAAGTTGACTTCAGATTATCTCCAAGATGTATTTAGTGAACAAAATGAGTATGAGAAAGTCAAATGGGATTTGTGATTTTTACCTGTATATGGAAGGGTAATGGAGGGGAAAATGAGAGGTAAATGAAACTTCAGCCATTGACTTTCTATGTTTTTGTATTGTTTGAGTTTTACAACATATGCATGTACTTTAATATTCTTCTTCTTTTGTTTTAAATTTCTTGTTGATGTTGTTGTTTTCAAGACAGTGTTCATCTGTAACTTTGGATTCTGTCCTGGAACTTGCTATGTAGACCAGGATAGCCTCGAACTCACAGAAATCTGCCTGTCTCTGCCTCCAGAGTGCTGGGATTCTTATAAAACAACAGTAAACAGCAATAAAAAAGAAAGACTTGCTGAAATTTCACAAGTGCAAAATAGATTTTAAAGGTATTAAGGAAATGATTTACTGTGGCATCAGCTACTCCTCAACTCCTGTCTACTCACAGATGAGAGCTGCTCTGGAACTGCTTTTCGTGCTGTGAACAGTAGCTGATGCAGAAAACCACAAGTTGTCACAGTGCAGAGAAAAAGTGTCATCAGAGTGCTCAGTTCAAATGACACATCTGTATCACTGCTCCCTTCCCACAAGGCTCCCACAAACATCGTGAAAAGGGGGCAAAGGACTGCAAGAACCAGAAGTCAGGAGGATCAGAGCAAAACAGTGACTTCTGGGCGTAACAAGATTGCTGCACTCAAAACTCATAGCAGTTGTGGTTGCCTTCACTAGGCCTGCACAGGGTCAAGCCAGTCAATATGCCAGCATATAGTAGAGAGGTACTCATGAGCCCCCACTCCTAGCTGAGAAGTTATTAACAGGTGATAGGTTCTGGAGAAGGGAAGTCAGTTTTCCTAAGGGGTGTGGCCCCTGGTAGGTTGGCTACACTCCAGTGGATAACCTTACACCCAGGAGCATACAGAAAACACGAATTAAACTCAATGGATTATTAAAAAGGAAAAAAGAGGACATGAAGTTGCAAAGGGGTAGGGAGTGGGGATGGATCTGAGAAGAGTTAGCGGGAGAAGCTGGGGTGAATATGATCAAAATGCACTGCATGGAATTCTCAAGAATTGATAAAATATTAATAAAAATAAATATCCCACCTTAAGCTAGTAGGGGATAGATGTGCCAAGAGGCACATGCAACATGATGTAAAATGTGTGTATTTGTGCATACACATTCATATGTACATATATATTGTGCAACAATTATAAATAAAAGAGGCTATCAATTTGAAAGTGAGGGGCATTGGAGGGATTCAAGGGAGATTATCTGGGAGGAGCTAAAGGGAGATAAATAATTTTATGAATAAGACAACACATACAAAAACACACTTTTTAAAAGTGCTACTTGATGGGATTGACAAAGTGGAAACACTAAGAAAGACTTACTCCTTCAGGGTGTCAGAATCTAGCAAAAGTAGTAGAGTTACAACCTGTACTTGGCTACAAGAACAGAACCTGTGTAAATTTGGAAAGTGTTCAGTAAAGACAAGGTTGTGGAGGAGAGATCTACATGACATTTATGATACTTATTCTTGATTGTCAATATGATAAGACTGAGAATCACCATGGAAACAAACTTCTGGGAATTTCGGTGAGGAATGATCTAGGTTATGGTGATTGATGTAGAAAGAATCACCCTAATTATAGACAGTACCATCTCGGGAGCTGGAGTCCTGGATTAAATGAAAGGAGAGAGCAAGCTGAGGGCCAACGTCCATCACTCCTGCTTCCTGACTGCAGATGCAATGTGACTAGCCAACTCCATGAGGTCCTGCAGCTATGCCCTCCCCTCTATGACAGACTGCATTCCCCTGAAATGTAGCCAAATCAACTCCTTCTTATCTTAATCAGTTTCTTGCCAGGCATTCCATTGAGGAAAATAACTAATGTGTCATCCATCATTATTTATTCAAACATGGAAGAACCTACTGTGTGCCAGGTACTGTTGTTACCGCCCCCCTAGGGAGTGGTTCTCAACCTTCCTAACGCTGCAACCCTTTAATACAGTTCCTCATGTTGTGATGACCCCCAACCATAAAATTATTTTCATTGCTAGTTCATAACTGGAATTTTGTACTGTTATGAATCATAATGTAAATATCTGTGTTTTCTGATGGTCTTAGGTGACCACTGTGAAAGGGTCATTCAGCACCTCCCAAAGGGGTCATGACCAACAGATTGAGAACCACTGTTCTAGAGAGACAATATGATACATCCCTCAGTGCAGTCATTTGCAAGGGCATACTTATTTTTCAGTGTAAAATTACTTTTCATTTATCATTTTAAAGTTGTTAATAGTGTAATTGGCCTCATTTATAAAAATACTCATTAAGGACAACCTCAGATCTGAAGTGATGTAATAGGAAACCTTGGCATCACTGCCATCCTTCAGAAGTGTTCAATCTTAAAGAAAAGTGTCACTTTGCAAATGCACTTTTTCTTGCATATAATTTAAGGCTTTGGGTCAGGCCACTCTGAAGTGCACTATATAAGCATAAGCAATACACACCCACCTTCAAAGTGATGGTATCTATCTGCATAGATCACGGTAAAATGCCTTCCCAAGAGTTTTCATCCATGAAAACCTAAGGGGAGAAATAATGGAAAGCAAAGTAGAATTTATTAAATTGTTCTTTTATTGTACCTGCACAATCATTTCTGTCCTGATTTCCACAGGCGCACAAGAAAACCAAATTAAGTCTTGGATTTATTGCCTGCTTTGGGCATCTTGACATCTACTGCGTAAACCTAAGTCTGTTTCCTTGCAACCGTTGTCAGAGGCATCTTGTATTTCTCACTGAGAAATTATATAACAAAGAGACAAAGGAGATTAAGGCAGTAGACAAATAGGGTGGCATCAGTAGCCCTAACGCTCCCCAGCCATAGATAGCTCTCCTGTTTCTCAGATCAGATTGTATTTCTTTCAGCTCTAGCAATACATATTAAGAGACAGTGTTATAACATAATGGCACAGAAATATAAAAAGAAAAATAATGGAACAGATGCATTAGACAAACAGTAGCAAAAAAGAACATAAATATATAAGGCAAATAAGTAAAGAGACAGGTGACATAAAAAGAACAAGCCATCAAGGAGGTGTGACAATCATAAGCCTAACAATAAAACATCTAAACAGAAATAATAAGTCAGTTGCAAGAACAAATGAAGGAGTCCAAATCATGGGCAGCAATTTTAACATACCTACACAAGAAGCAGACACTTAAAGAAACCAACAAAACATGAGTAGGAAGAGAATGTTTCCACTGTAAATGTAATGAATACACATTACTCCTTAAGTTGAATAAATAAAAAGTACCTATCAGGCACTACATTTTCAAGTACCCATGACTCAGTCACATAAATTGATTACAAACAGGTGACAAAGGAATTCAGTAAATTGTGAAGAATTAATACATTCCCTCACCACAAAACACCAAAGTTGGAAATTAATAATCGGGGCAAAAATCCAGACACTCAGATGGCTTCAAGTATATGCCCAATAACTCATCAATTAAAGATGTTCTCATGACAGAATATAGGTAGTACTTTAGGACCAAAGGATAGATAGTCTACATCAAAATATTTTTGTGTTATCAAAAGATACAGTGAATCCATGTTGATATCAGAACCTGGAGATGCACTCACTAAAAGGAAAAGTCAGATATTGTGGGACTCGTGATCCCAGCTCTCCTACCACTCAGGAGGACAAGGAAAGAGGAGTGTGGTAAGTTTGAGGCCACTCTGGATAACAGGAAGGAGGAAGGAGAGGAGGAGGAGGAAAGGAGAGGGGAGAAGAGGAGGAATATGTGATATTTGGAGGCTGGGGAGATAGCTCAGCTATTGAGAGCAATGGCTGCTCTCCCAGAGGATCCAGGCGTGATTCTCAGAACCCACATGGCAGCCCATAGACTTCTGTAACTCCAATCAAGGCATCAAATACCCTTTATGCCCTGTTATGGCCTCCATAGGCAGCAGGAATACAAGTGGCACACACACATGCATACAAGCAAAACACCCATACAAGGAAAATTCTTTAAGAAAGAGTTTATTGTGGTGACATATTATTTATGATTTATTAAAGCTTGCCTGAGGATTCAGAAAGCAAAGTCGGCCACAACCCAGGCACACACCTTTAATTCTAGAAGCCAGAAGTTAGGAGGTGGTGGTACACACCTTTAATCCTAGGACTCAGGACTAAGAGATAGACAGATCTCTGGGAGTTCAAGGCCACCCAGGAATACATGAGATTGAATCAGTCTAAAAGAGTAACAGATCACACACCTTTAATCTCAGCACTAGAGGGGTATAAAAGATAGAAGCAGGGTTGTCAGTGTTCAGTATCAAGTATTCGTTCTCCTGCCACACTGAGGATAGAGGCATTGATTCTCCAGTCATACTGTAGATAGGAAGGCTCAGTATCAAGGGGAATAGGAAGGCATTGAAGTCTCAGGCACGCTGAGGAGAGGCAGCAGTTTGAGGCTTGGTGAAGAGCTCGTGCATGGATCAGCCCTTTCAGCCTAAGGTAGTGGTAAGAGCTAGTGACCAGCTACTTTGCTTTTCTGACCTTCAGCTTGGAGTTTAAACCCCAATATCTATCTCTGGGTCTTTTACTTTTCCTATTATAGTTTTTTAAAAGCAACACAGAGACTTTGATGGATTAAATTTGCATATATATGCATATAAAGCATTAATTGCTATGGACACCTATCATAGATAATTGAAAGAAGATTGGCTACTAGTCTCAAAAACAAGTAATGCACTGGGCAGTGTGGGCACATGCCTTTAATTTCAGCACTTGGGAGGCAAAGGTGGGTGGATCTCTGAGTGTGAAGCAAGCATGGTCTACCGAGAAAGTCGCAAGACAGCCAGGGCTATACACAGAGAAACCCTGTCTTAAAAAGCAAAACAAACATAAAAATAATGAATGCTCCTCAGTACACAGGAAATCTTATATTTCCAACACTTTCATTTCAGGAAAACAAAGTCAATTTTATTGTCAAATTTTGAAGGCCCACCCCCAACCTCTTTCATACTTCCTCCAGCCCCCTAGGGAAGCCCTGTTCTCTTTCACTGTCCCTGTTACCTACACCTGGCACAGCTCAGTCTGGTCCCACAGGCTTTTCCCACTGCTCCTTCCTTGTCTCCTCTATTCCTTCATGGCCTTCCCCATCCTCTTTCCCACTTATAGTTTTCAGTCTTAGCTCCTCCCCTGCCTTTTTCTTGCTGGTTCACTTTAATGGGAAATGTAATAGAGAAGGCATTATCATCTTCCTGAGATGAATTCACCTCCCCCCCCCCCAGATCATTACTGTTTCCTTTCCCAGTGTTTCATTTATACCCTGATCATAGAAGTTTAGAAAACAATGCTAAACCCACTGGGACAACTGTACTTTTCTGTGTTTCTTTAATCCAGAAAAGAACAGAGTAATGGCTTACAGGGGGCCTTCCCCCCAAAATCAAAGGCACTAAATCTCGCCTTCACATCAGTGAGATCCAAGAGCTCTTATTTCAGATAAAAGTAAATTAAGTGTGCCAATGTATATCTTGGCATCAAAAAGATTCACCAATAAAGAGAACTGTATTGACTCTTCATGGGTATTATTTTTACTAATATACAAAAGTCACATGTTTCATTAAGCCCTGTCATCTTTCCTCCAGATGTGCTATTTGGTTTTTGACATTACACAAACCCAGGGTCAACAAACAGCACTTAACAAAATTCTGACTGTTTTGGGAGGATTTCATATTTGCATTTTAACTAAAGCCTAAGTAAGTGTTCCTGTCATTTTCCTTCCTCCCAGTTGCTCACTTGATGTTCCTGACTGACACTTTTAGGGGAGGTATAACAGGCTAACATTGATAGGCACAATCTGACTTCCTTAGTCGAAGCTTTATATAATCATGTTAAATACAAAGTGTCAGATAGTTGTCTATAAAATAAAACTTCAGTTTATCAACCTGAAAGAGTTTTGAAACTAGTAATTCCTCTCACTGTTAGAAATACAAAATATTATAGTATCAAATTGATAATGATTTATTCATTATATCAAGAATTGAATACATTCATAAGTACATTTCTGAGTTTAACTTGTTCGCTAAGCTTCTTTTCTATACTTAGAATAATTTACCTGGGGCAGTTTCTTCAATATTCACTGGCCCGGTGGGGATGCCCAGAAAACTTCCCTGTCTTCTCCATTGAGTATCACTGTACTAAGACAGCAACCTTAAGATGAAAACAAAAAGCAACTGAACATTCTGTTCTTTTCATACACATGTGACTCACATAACTAAATGACATGGAAGAGACCCCAGGAAGATGCCTGCCACCAATATTTCAATTGTCTAGGGGTCGTGATAATTTATTCTGCAGAAGAGAAGTTGGTAATGATGTCTTTCCATGGTCTATGAAGTGATTTATCACACTATGGTAGAACGCCTCAACTTCAAGTAGGAATCTTAAAATTGTATGCTATTATAAATACATTTCTGGGTTTGACATATTTGTGCATAAAACTTCTTTTCTGCAGATAGAATAACTTGCTTAGGGTGTTCTTTTCAGTAGTAAACTGCTAGGTAGGCATTTAGAGCATCCCTGACAATAGCCCATTGCAGACACAAAGGTTATACCTATTTACAGTTTGAGAAATCCCATTTCATCATGCCCTTGACATCAAGACTACTCTTTTGTTTGTTTGTATTTTTGTTTGTTTGTTTGTTTGAGATTGGGTTTCTTTGTGGAACTAGCTCTGTAGACCAGGCTGGCCTGGAACTCAGAGATCTGCGTGCCTCTGTCTCCCAAGTGCTGGGATTAAAGGCATGCGCCACCATTGCAAGACTACTCTTAATGTTAATTTTAAAAAACTCTGCTTAGGAAAAAAAATGGAATCTTGAAATTTGCAGGAAAATGGATGGAACTCAAAGAAACCATTCTGAGCGAGGAAACTCAATCACAAAAAGACAAACATGATATGTACTCACTCATATGTGGATTTTAGACATAGAGTAAAGGATTACCAGCCTACAATCCACACTGCCAGAGAAACTAGTAAACAAGGAGGACCCTAAAAGAGATAAACATTGTCCCCTGGAGAAGGGAAAAGGGTCAGGATCCCCTGAGCAAATTTGAGCATGGGAAGAGCAGGGAGGGAGCTACAAGAACGAGAAGGGAAGAGGAAGGAAGCAGAGGTCATGAGGGAGCAGAAAGGTTGAGCCAGGGGAAGAATAGAAGAAAGGATATGTGATAGGTAGGGTTTTAGTTGCGGAGGGGGGGAAGGGGAGGTAGGGAGGGAGAAGGGAACTGGGATTGTCATGTAAATCAATCTTATTTCTAATCAAACAAAAAATGTTATAAAAAAAAAAAAAAACTCTGCTTAGATGTGACCTGCAAGTCACTATCAGTTAGCAGGAGCTTGTGCATTCATCTTCCTTCCTCCACATGCTTTCAGGGGTGACTTCACCTTGCACCATTGAGATCTATGGAAACATCCACATGATCAAGTTTACTTAAATTTTGTGGACAAATTGCAGTGTTCTGGGCTCCATTAAAAATCAGAATGGGTTAATACATATTTTTGTTCTTCTTACTAGCTATGAGCGAAGTCTTTTTCTATGCAGCATAAGACAAAATTCAAAATAGATGTCTCTTTTTGAATAATTCTGCAAAAGATCCTCCAAATGATATTGATGTTACTTCAAATAATTACTCAGTGACTATTAATAACTTCCGGATGACAATCACTGACCTGAGAGATTCAAAGCATACGTAAAAACAAAGAGGGCAGGTTGGCAGTATTAAGAGCATAAAGGTGCTTGCTGCCAAGCCTGACAATCCAAGTTCAGTCCCTGGGGTTCACATGGTAGAAGGAGAGAATCAACTCCCACAAGTTGTTCTCTGACCTCCACTTGAAAGCATGCCATAAGTGTGTCCATACAGAGAGAGAGTGGAAGGAGAAAAAGAGAGGAGGAGAAAGAAGGGAGAGGAGAGAGAGGGAGAGAGAGGAAGAGAGAGAGAGAATAAACGGTTTTAAAAGCAGACAGGACATTAAGTATGCCTAATGGTTGACAGTCTCCACAAATCCCTAGCATCTGTTTGTCTTGTTAGCAGAAACATCAGCAGTCCTGGACCATCTTTATCAGACTGTAAACAGAAAGTTGAGACATTGGATTGATGGTCGGAAGAAATGATGGCAGCATGAAGCTTTGCTACCTGTAATGACAAAAGGAGCCCGCCATTGTCTCTGGTCCAGGTGTGTCTTGCCCTTTGACAACCTCCTTACAAGTGTAGTAGGCTGAGTAGTGAGCTAACAAGTGGATAAATTCTCTGTTTTTTTAATAGTGCTTGATAGTACTACTGCATAAGGAGGTTTAAAAGTACCCAAAATACTATAAAGAGGATCTAAATTATTTCTGGCTAAGAAATAATTTCATATATATAAGCAGTTTAAGATGAACCCTGTAGAATTTTCAAGTTAGAGGAGAGAATTTTTATGGAAGAGGAAGGCATGAAGGTGTCACAAATTGATTCCTATTTCTCTGAGAATTCTTTTTCATTATCACAGATGTGTCTATGAGGGAGTTCTGAGACTGGACTAACTGAGGTTGGAAAATTGTCCTATGGACTGAGATCCTGGTTGCAATAAAAGGAAAAAGGGATACAAAGCATCAGCATTCCCACTCCCTCCTCCTTCTCCACAGATGCAATGCGACCAGCTGTCCACACTGCTGCCACCCTGCCTTGCCCATCCTGATGGGTTGTACATTCACACTGAGAAACAAACTTTTCCTTCCTTAAGTTGGTTTTGTTGGGTATTTTGTCATAGCAATAAGAAAAGGAGTAATTAATACAGACAGACAAGGGACAGCCATCTCTTCCCATGGCAGCAGGCAGGTGTTAGACACTGCTAACAAATTTTGAAATCATTATTAGTGCTGATGGTAAGTTCTTAATGAAAGGAATCCTTCTGATGTTTAATTTCCTGCAAGTAAGCAAAGATGTTGTGTGATGGGTGATTTGACGCCATGATTGGCATCTAGCAGACTCTCCCTTACTGTTCTTGCTGCCCTGAGCAACAAGGGCTGTCATTCAAATAGGCAGATGACCCTCCCTTATACCTGACCTGACCGTTTTGCACTCTCCTCAGACAGCTCGATAAAGCTACATGATTATCAGAGCCACTTCTTGGATTATTTACTCACTTAGGACTGTTTCAAGTTTAGGTCTAACTTTCTAGGCAACCATTTTCATACAGACCAGAGGGGGCACACTTTTCCTGAGAGCCCTGCAGAGGGACTCTGTGACTGGTGCAAAGGGAACAATGGCATGATTGGGAGCCTTCATTTGCATGGAAGTTTGTTTGTCACTAAGCAATTTAGATCCCTAAGCAGGCTGCTGGTTCACCTGCTGAGCCGAATAGGAGACAAGCTCCTGTGTTGCAATGTCAGGTTCATAAAAAGCTCTCCAGTGTCCTCTGCTTAGCAGAGCAGGCTAGGTTGGTGACACTAAGAAAGTGGAAGCAGAGGCAACTGAGCAAATGGTTAGCAGCCTGAGCTGTAGAAGCAGCAAAATCCTGGCTTGGCAGCTGAATAAAAGGAGGCTCCATGGAGAGCACTGGGCCTGCAGAAGTGGGGGCGTGAGAAGGAACAAAGGCCACCTTGACTGTGGTGACAGTTGGGGGGACCTAGGGACCACAGAGCTTATGCAAGCCTTGACAACCAAAGAGTTGGAGCTAGGGAACTGTCTCAGAAGGTGACAACAGAGTGGCAGGGGTAACCATTAAAGGAAAGGCTATGACATCAACTATGACAGCATCAGAAGCAGCAGCAATGGCTGTAAAGAACAGGAGTCTTGGATGCCACAGGATTAGAAGCTGTAATATAAGATAATCCTAGGAACTGAGCAATCGCAGAGCCTAGGTCTGCAGGTCACAATGACAGCTTCCACCAATATCTGAGGAGCACTGACTCCCTCCCTGTGTCTACACAGAGCTGGAACATCTGTAGAACTAAGATGTCCCAAGGATTGCAGTCCTGTGAGAGCTGTAATACACTAGACGGTACCACCTACTGCGGCTCCCACCTGCTTGCAGCTGCTAAGGAACACAAAGACCAACACTAGGAGAGTTTCTCTCACCTATTCATGATTTCTAACTAGGTAGAGCAAAAAGATCCTAGACTGCCGACTGGTAACACTCCAGTGACTTTGGCTATCAAATATGCACTTCTGTCCTGCATTTTTACTCCCAATTCTAACCTGTTCTTTCCAGCTGTCTGTCTGATGTATTTCACAGGTGACTCAAATTTAAAGTGCCCATATTCAATCCATTCTCTCTCTTCTCCATCACATATTCATTAGACCCTTCTTTCCTCCCAGCTGTTAATGGGATCATCACTACCAGGGCTCCAAACAAGAAATCCATAAAGGATCCTCATTGCTAGTCAGGCATGTCAACAGAACAAAGTCAATTTAATAGTAGCAGGCTGAGATAAATGATGTTGCCTAGTAGATAAGACTACTGGTGATGAGACTGTCAATAAAACCCCCCACTTGCCTGGAAGTTGATCTGTCCCTTCAAAGTCACTTTGCTTCACCCTTAGTCTGATTTATCATAGACTGACATAAAAATTCGATGTTAATTGTTTTTCAGTCTTTATATATGCCCCTATGTACTAATTACATGCCTACACTCATTGGGTGTCTTCCAGTTGGATCTGTCTTTTGTTCCTATAAAGTCATGATCATTTTGTAGAGTTGCTTCACCCATGATGGGAATGAATTAATTAAGTTCTGAGGATCTCAGCTCCTTAATAAGCACCTTAGATATGTTCCCTTATTTCCACTTCTGGGAATATAGTGTCCTGGTTAAACCCTTTGTGATCAGTCTCCAGATTTTTCTCATGCCCCTGACTTGTCCTCCATCTTTTCAGACTCAGCTTCTTCAAATCTATTTTGTGCATTCTCTTCAGAATTCAGACCTGATCTTGATACTCCCCTGGCATGGTATTCCAGTATCCCTCCTTTATACTGTAAATTATCTATTACAGGTCTTCTATGATAAAGCTTATATCCCTTCACAGGATGTCCCTTTGTGCTCTGAATCCTGTCTAATTCTCTCTTTCATCTCAGCCTCTCCCTATCTCACATCTCAAGACTCATCAAAACCAACCTAACTTCAATAGTTCTCCCATGCAATGGTCTGCTCTAGCCTCGGTGGTATTCCACACACTGGCCCCTTCCTAGTCCTCTTCCCATGACTTGTCATGGTCTGGAGCCTTGTACTGTAGCAGGATTCTCTAGCAGGCCATCTTTTCCAAAGAAGTTGGATTTCTTTCCTAATTCTCAGCAGGCTAGAGACTCCCCAATACCACACTTCTTATCCCTACCCTTGCCTAGATAATTGTTATTACAGTGTTTCTGACCCTCCCATGAACACATCTTTCTGTCCCCACTGGCTTGGTGGGTGGCTCACTTATATTGAATAAGTGGGTAGATTGATAGCTGGATGGATGAAGAGTGGGTAAAGTGCAATTTAATCCAAGTGTACTTAAAGAGTTAGTCAAAGGATAGAGGGACACATTGTTGTCTGTTTCCCTTTTGGAAGGGCATTAACTATTGTGATAAATAAACCAACCATAGAACTTATCTGTTTGTTGTTTCAACAATTTTGATACTTTCATTTTTCTCTTATTAAGCTCTGACAAATTAGAAATGTAACTCATGCCTGTCTGTGGTGACACACACCTGTAATTCCAGCACTTGGAAGGCAGAAACAGGCAAATCCCTGAGTTCAAGGCCAGCCTGTTCTACAGAGCAAGTCCTAGGTGGCCAGGGGACTACACAGAGAAACCTTGTCTCAAAAAAATGTAATTGATTAAATTGGGACATAATAAATATTTTCAACTCAGTATATTTACATTTGTTAAGTGATAGGTATAACACAGTTGTGGTATTAGAAAGTAATGTAAAAGAGTGGATTTTCTGTTAATATTTAATCAATTTGTATTGTTTTTAGAGAGTTCATTCTCATCATATTGACTTTTTAAAAAATTCGGCAAATGACTTGAGTCCTTGGAAAAGAATGAACAGTGTTAAGTATAAGTGTGAATCTAAACTATTCAGCAACATAATGAGAAAATATTTAGAAAGAATAGATGGAATTTTATATTTCCACTACCATTAAAGTAGTAAAAAAAGGAAAAGATATTTTAAGCATCTAGTGCTAGATAAAAGTATCTTAAAATAGAATTTGGATGTGAGTTTATAGGAGGCAAGCAAAGATGGTATTTTATGTGAGAGTCAGACCCTTCAACGGGACCCAAGGAGAGTTTGCATAATCACGTTAATGGCACATCTTCCAGTACATTAGCAGAACAGTTAGAGCAAAGTGAAACTCAATGGTCTCTTCCCCCCATGACTCCCCAATGCCCATTTAAATGCCAGGAGACCGTGAGCACCGATCAACTTAAGCTAGATACCTCCTCATAGGTTTTATCTTCCCTTAACATTTAATGGTAAAGATGCAGGGGAATTAAAGACATGCATCTTACTGATAAAGTCAAAAGGGGGAAAGTGTCAAAAGTCTGGATTATTTTGTGGAGGAAACACAAACATAGGTCTGGACAGAGGTGTTAAAAGTAAGTCACAGAATCCTCACAGCTCTACAAAGTAAGTGTTCCCTACTCACTCTTGACATCTGATGGTTCGTACTATGCCCCAGTATGTTACATTTTTATCTTATTTTCTGCTTATATATGTTCTTTTCAAATGTAGGAAGAGGGCGGGAGAGATGGTTTGGTTGTTAAAGGCTAGACTCACAACCAAAAATACAAAATGTGGGAAGAACTTATCCAGACTTGTGGATCTCATTAATTATTCCCTTTATTTAAAGGCACAGTAGTTTTTATTATATTGATTTATTTGGTCCCTCCCTCCCTCCGTGTATGTGTGTGCATGTATCACAGCCCATGTATGGAACTCAGATGACAACTTATAGAAGCCAGTTCTTTCTTTCTACTGTATGAGTCTGGGGTGATTTGAGTAATAATGTCCCCCATAGTCGTAGGCATTTGAATACTTGGTCCCCATTTGGTAGTGCTGCTTGGGTAGATTTAGGAGATGTGGCTTTGCTGTGGTAAGTGCATCGCTCGAAGGAGGATTTGATATTTTAAAGATCCCAGACATTTCTAGTTCACTCTCTTTGCTTTGGACTTGCAGTTCAGGATGTGCGCTCCCAATGGCTGCTCCAACCGCATGCCTGCCTCATGGCTGCTTCCATCCCACCATTACAGACTCTAACCCTCCGGAACCACAAGCCTAAAGAAACCTTCCTTCTATAAGTTGCCTTGGTTGTGGCGTTTTGCTGTTATTGTTTGGTTTTTAACTTTTATTGATTTTTTTGTGACTTCACATCCCCTTGCATCTGCCCTCTGCCCATGCAACCCACCCCCTTCCCCACCAATAAAACAAAATTTAAAAGAAAACCTAAACACCAAACCAACCAACCAACCAAACAAACAAACAAAAAAAGAAGAATCTCATAGTGGAAGCTGTAGTGTGGCCTGTTGAGTCACACAGTTTACTTTTTTTAGTCCACCCATCTTTGCTTGTTCATTGCTATGAGTAACTGGTCTGGTTTGGAGCCTCTGGATTCTGCTACACTATCAAGAATGGTCTCTCTCTGGGGCTCCTCTTGGATATCCTGTTGCCCTGTGTTGTGGAGATCCTGCAGCTTTGGGTCTGTAGTTTCGTCCCCTTCACATGCTCCAACAGTTCATAGATGTAGTGGCTGTTGGGGTGGGCTAACTCATAGCCCTGGTTCTGGGCCTGGGTGGTCACTAGGTTGGTCAGCCCACCGGCCTTCCTCCATGGTCACCACCTGGATGAGTTCTCTAGCACTGCCTAGGTCTGTCCACCCAATGCAGCCTGCAGCAAGGGGTGGAGCCAGATCTCTTGTTCTCAGGTCCGCAGATCTGGGTCACCCATACTCACACCACCAAGGCCAGCCATACTGATTTTGTCCAGGCAAGGTGCAGGGCCCTCTCTCCTGATTGCTGTAGGGGGCATACAAAGGGGTGCAGGGGCAGGGGCAGCTCTCCTGCTCTCACTCACCTGCTGCCCTACAACAGGGTCAGTTCTAGTGTGATGTCTAGGCTGGGTGAAGGCTCTCCAGCGCATTGCAGTTGGTGAGAGGCAGGGCTAGTTCTCCCTCTCTAGTGACTTCTGGTCCTCTGGGCCAACTCTTTAGCCTGCCACAGGTAGCAAGGGGTAGAGTGTGGAGGGCCTCTTTCCCTCAACCATGCCACCACATGGCAAATGGTAGGGGGCAGGTCAGTTCTGCTGCTCTCATGCCCTCAGGGTTGGCTCTCTGCATCCCCTACAACAGGATCAGCTCTAGTGACTGGCCAGATGGGGTGCAGAGTCAGCTGTCTTGTGTGCTGCAGCAGGTGAGGGGCAGGGCTAGTTCTCCCACTCAATCATGGCATTTTTATTAGTAATGGGAACGTAACTAATACAGGGTCTCAGGGACTGAACTCAAGTTGTCAAGTTCCTTCACCCACAGAGCCATGTTGTAAATCTTCGTAAGTATTCTTGCCCTTTGTAGAACCACACATCAGTAACTATACCCAGGTTTTACTGCTGGTTACTAGATAGTCACTGCAGCAGGAAGAGAGTTCTGGCACAAGAACACTGGTTTTGAGCATGCTCAGTACATACTCACTGTGTCCCCAAGCACTAAGTATAAGCTCACTGTATCACTGACCACTGATATGCACTCACCATGTCACTGAGCTATATCCCAGCCCTTACTTATTCAAATATTTTGATAAATGTCCTCTTTTATTTGGCAAACAATGAAAAAAAAATAATGTCAACCCAGTTTCAAGTACCATCAGTAAAGCTTTATAAAATAATGTTATAAAAAGTTTTTTAAAATATTTATATATTCTAATAAAGAAATTAACCACTTAAGAATTTCTAGTAAGGGGGCAAAGTCCTGGCTATACCCAAAGATTTGTCTACAGGGTGGTCATAAAGGGATTACTAATAACAGAACCATAATAAATCATTAAAATGTCAAATCAGACAGCTGAGTAAGTTATGATATGATGAACTACTACACAGTCATTTTAATGGCACATTTAGAAATATATAATAACATAGAAACTGTCATCATACATTGTTAAATGAGAAAGGTGAGCTTCAAATTTTATTATGGTTTGACCCAAATTAAACAGAGAAACACATTCATACAGACATACATAAATAGGTACATACATTCATAATAGGTCCATACATACATAAATAGGTCCATACACACACACACACACACACACACACACACACACACACACACACACACACACACACACACAAGTGGTATGTATGCCAAGTACAAACAGTGGAAGATAGTTAATTAGGGTGATGGAATTGTAGCACACATATATATTTAAATATTTTATGATATAGACTATAAAAAAACCATATTGGTCCATTATACTACAAAAATTAAACTAAATTAAAAATGCTCTGAGGCAGGGCAGTGGTGGAGCATGCCTTTGATCCCAGCACTTGGGAGGCAGAGACAGGTGAGATCTCTGTGAGTTCAAGGCTAACCTGGTCTACAGAGTTAGTTCTAGGACAGCCACACTACACAAAAAAGCCAAAACCAAACAAAAAAAGCTCTGATGGGGAAAGTTGTCATTGCTTCCTAGGTAAGAATAAAGCATGATTATTTTTTAAGACATAGCTTTGGGAATGAGTAGAAAATCCACTAGAAAAGTTAAGTGTGATATTAGATTATCGAAAGCAAACTAACGTGACACCCTGTGGTGTCACCCCACACTGAGAAGGGTTAAGGAGGAAAATGTCTGGTTTTCAGGAGCATGAGCATGTATCTGACAAAGGGGTCCACCATCACTCAGCCTTCTTGAAGTGCTCACTACAGACAGAAGAAAATGTGTAACTTAGAAATGCTGCTGGGATAGACGTCCTGGGGAAGCTGTTTCAGCAGAGCTAAAAATCACATTATCTTTCTAGGGAGAGACTTACTGGAAGCCATCTATAACTCCCTCAGACAGAAAAAACGCCTCTGAGACTTGGAGTCAGCAGAACCACAGACTCACACAGTCTAACATTTTTGGCACTAATAGCTTAATAATGGAATCATTTTATTTTGGTACTAATTAAAGCAAAATGAAATGTCTTGTACCTTTACTTTGTAACATTAGATGAATTCATTGAGAAAAAAAATCTAAATTATGTCACGAACTACTGTAGTCAGTGTTTTCTTTTGTGAATGCCAGCTCACAAATAACGACACAGAGACTTATTATTCATTATAAAAAGCTCAGCCCTAGCTTGGGTTTGTCCCTAACTAGCTCTTACAACTTAAATTAGCCCATGTTTTTTAATCTGTGTTCTTCCATGAAGCTCATTACTTCATTTCCATACTACCCATCTTGTTTCCTCCATGTCTGGCTGGTGACTCCCTTTTCTCTTCCCAGAATTCTATCCCCAGGACTCACATGGTGAAAGGAAAGAATCAACTCCTACAAAATTTCCTTTGGCTTCCACATACATGCACAACAGCTGTAATGCTTTTTTTTTTTTTTCATGATCCTCCAATGGCACTATAACATCTATGTTATTCAATGGCCTACTTAGGAAAGCCATAGCCTGTATCACAAGTGAAGAAGAGGGAGATTACAAAAGTAAATTTCTTGGTGTCCATTTGGGAGATATACACTCCCTTTAGACACACACAGATATCAACAGATATCATCCATCTGTAGTGCCTCCTATGTGCTAAGAGTTAGGAAGGGCAACAAAGGCCATCCCTTAGAAAGACAGTCAGAGCAAGGAAGATCACAAGTAAGTTAGCAATAAACATGCTAACCGTGACAATAATTATCACAATTCTAGTCAGTAACATAATCTTGACTCTGCAATGTGTGAAGATCTCAATGGCCGTGGCTCAAATTTTCAGATGAATGGCAGGGAACGATGTCCATATGAGTTTGGATCTTGAAAATCTTGGTAACATCTAGACATGATGTATTGTTTATGATAAAGATATTAGTGACCTTTGAAATAACACAGAATATGCTGACCCAGGCTATTGATTGGTCAAATCAACAAAAATCACTTCCCTGCACCAAGGAGTTGGAGAAATAGAAAAGAATTGAATACATCTGTGCACACAGCTACTTGGCTTCTAGTAGGGAAAGCGAACATGAAAACAGACAACAATTAGTGGGACAACAAAGTAGAAGAGGGTGCATTGCTGGGTTCTCTTTCGAAGAGGTGATAACATTTTGCAGAATACAAGAAGCTAGGCTAGAAGAGATGTTCCGCAGGAAGAGAAAAGAAGAAAGTCTAGTCTGAGAGGGTGCCTACATAGGCATGCACAACAAAGTGGACACTGCATCATATGATGTCAGAAGGCAGCCAACAGAAGTGAGGCTGTGGGAGGCAGAGCAACCACACATGGGAATATGTGGTTGCACAAAGGGCTTTGTACTTTATTCCTTGGACAAGGAGGGGGGCACAGACACTGTATAAGAATTTAGCTAGGGAGTGACTTCTAGGTTACCTCTGGACTTCTAGGTTATCCCTGATAACCTAGAATTTAACGAAAAGGAAATTTAACGAAAAGGAAAAGAAGCCTGAGGTTCCAGAGAATCACTAAGGCCATGAACTTTGTTATTACACTTGACCGCTAGCTTGTTATGTGCTCCAGGACACTGTGATATGGGGAAGCGCAACATGTAATGTTTTTATCTTGCAATGCTGATAGTTTGGAGAATGGACAAGCTGTGTGTTTGTGAACAATGGGCACAGTTAGGAGGCTAGATGAGTCAGTTACAAAGTCTTTAGGTATTTCCTGTCCAGTTCACCCTTGGTCTCATCAAGGCCAGTTCTGCCAGGCTCACTGTGGCTCTTTCATTCCATAGACTCTAGAGTCAGAGAGGGAAGCCCTATTATATCAGGTCTCCTTTTGAGGACTATTCCTCTACTGTGTGCTGTTTTTCCTAATTCTAAGCCCTCCTTTCAGTCTGAATTTGTCTCTTCATCTGTCCTCTAAAACAGAGCCTCCCAATAGCACTTTTAATAACACAGGCTGAACAGCCACACTAGTTGGCCATAGAAGCTGGGCAGTGACGGTACACACCTTAATCCCAGGACTCAGGATACAGAGGCAGATGGATCTCTGTGAGTTCAAGGACACCCAGGGCTACATGAGAATGAATCAGTCTAAAAGAGTTCATGCCTTTAATCCCAGCATTAGGGAGAAGGAAGAAGCCAAGAATCTCATGTGAGATTCAGTTTCCACTCACAGGGAAGACAGGATCTCCATTTCAGCCTTGGTAGAGGTAAGAGATACTGGCTGGCTGCTTTGCTTCTCTGATCTTCAGCTTGAATCCCAATATCTGTCTCTGGGTTTTCATTATTTGTGCTACAGACAGGATAAATAAAAATTTCCATGATCACCTCAAAGGACAGTCATGGGCACACAGAAAACATGTAAAATTACCTTCTCAGAACTCAAGGGTAGCACACATGCTTAGCACATGCCAAGCCCTAGATTCGAGCCCTGGCACCCACAATAAAATAAAAACCATGTCCACTATGTTATTTAGGTATGTATGAAATATAAATGGTATACATAAGATACATAAGATAGTATATACCTAAGGTATGTATAAAAATGAAAGGATTTCATGCTTAAACCAGGATCTCATTCCTCAAGACATCTTATTAGATGTATGCAAATATCCAAAAACAAAAGTAAATCTGAAACACTTCTTGTCTCAGGCATTTCAGATAAGGAATACTCGAACTGTAATAGCAAATTACTCTCTATGTATCAGATATTTATGCTAATTTCTCAGTATGTATTAAACGATTAGGTTCTCATACAAGCCTTCTGAGATGAATACTATTATCAACTTATATTTTTCAGAAGAGGAAGCCATAGCTTCCCAAGATCCTATACAGGAGCAACACCGCTGACTAAACTCAAGGGTTTCATATATATGGAGGTCAAAAGACAACTGGAGGTCAAAAAAGGAATCAGTTCTCTCCTTCTACAATGTGAATCCTGGAGAATGAACTCAGATTATCAAGCTTGACAGGAAATGCCTTTATCCATTGAGTCATCTCACTAGCCTTGAAGCTAATATTTTTAATCATCCAAATATGCTATGAGACTGGAGAGTTGGTTCAATGGTTGAGAGTACTTGCTATGCTTCTAGAAGACCTGGGTTTGGTCCTGAGCACCCATATCAGGAATCTCACAACTACTTACATGTCTGGCCTCTGTGGGTACCCGCACACATGTGGCATATTTTCTCTCTTCCTGCTCATTAAATAAACAAAGAATGTTCATAAAGAATCTGCTGTACATTTCACCAGCTGTACTAATAGGCTTTCTTTATTATAACAAGTACTTTAGATGAATCAGCTTATAGTTGGCTCACTGTTTTAAAGTTTCTGGTGGGGTCTATAACGGGTTGGGCTCTTTGCTTTGGGGCCTCTATGAGATGGATTGGAGTTTTCAACTCATCACCTCTAGGTACTTTTTTGTTTGTTTGGTTTCTGAGACAGGGTTTCTCTGTGTAGCCTTGGCTCTCCTGGAACTCATTCTGTAGACCAGGCTGTCCTTGAACTCACTCTGCCTGCCTCTTCCTCCAGAGTGCTCAGATTAAAGGTGTTCACCACCATCAACCAGCTCACCTCATCACATCTAGGAAGCAAAAGGAAGAAGCCAGTTTATCCTCCTCAGGAGCATCCCACACCATAACCTAGAGATCTCTCTTCAGTCTCCATGTTTTACAGGTGGCCCTGCCTCTGAGCAGCCCCATCATCATCTCATCCACGGACTTCAGGAAAATATATAAGATCCAAACAACAGCACCCCCGCACCTGCTTTTGTGCTTTTACATACACCGTACCAGTTTAATAATCCTCAAAACATGTTTGGGATATTGGCAGTTCAGTGGATATTCTCTTACAGTCTTGCCAGAGAGCCACCACATCCTTAATACTCTTCTTAAGGACTTCTTCCACATGTAAAACCACCAGGAACTGGCTCACTGAAACTTCTTCCCTTAATACTTAGGATTGAAATAAAATCTTTTCTACCAGGTCAGCAACAACAGCAAATTGAATGTAGGACCTTTCTTGATTTAAAAGCAAATCTGATTACATTAATCATTTTATTTTTTGTCTTGTCTTTAGGTCATAGGTCACCAGTCCTTTTTGTGAGGGAGAACTACTTTTCACTTTCCCCAAAGCTTTTAAGGAGAATAGAATAGAAACACAAAGTGATGTGTTTTAAAAAGTCAGTTCACCACATAAAGATTTAGGATCCACTTACTGGTCAGATGAAGGACCCCTGGCCTTACCCAAATGTAGATATTTTCTGTTATCTTTCTTCTTTTTGAGTCTAAGGTTTATTTTCAGAAATGACTTAAGCTATTTAGAAAAAATGGTACTCAGCACTATATGGTTTTGAAACATGTGAGTTATGGACCTTTGATGTATTTTTTCCTTCACACCTGAAAAAAATTGTCATGAATGACACAGAACGCAAAACTTTAGCCGAAGCGTTTAGTAGATACTATAACTAATATTCTGAAGTGAGAGGCCCAGGAAGGAAGTGTGAAATAATCTCGTGTTTTTCCTCAAAACTAAACGCACTGGCTTCTTTATGGGAACAGATTTTTCTTAAACCAGCCCTCTAAGAAGCAGTGGGATTGTTTCATGGCCCCTGGGTGCTTGCTCTGCCTCTTATAGACTGAACACCTAATACTGAAAGCGTGTTGATGGAACAGGTTCACCTCAGGAGCTGCTCATCTCTCTAGCTGAACTTCATGAAAAAAAAAAAAAAAAAAAAAAAAGCAACACACAAGTCCGGGCTTTGCCTGGAAACTAGGGACCTCGTAATCCCTTCTATTATCTGAGCTCTGGCCACAACAAGCAAACCCTATTTCAAGACTGTGGGCAACATTATTATGGAAAGCAACCTGTGGGTTAAATGCTAGCACCGCTTCCCAAGAGTTGTGCCATTTTGTGACATCCCCGAAAGTTCTGGTAGCATGTTTAGGAAAGGGGATTTATCTATCAGAAGAGAACCTCTCTGCGCGTTGGAGGAGGATGACCTCCTGGACGTTGACACTCCACAGCTTTCTGCGTCTGGGAATCTTTTGCATCCTGCCTTGCAGCCACACTTGAACTGATCACAGAAACTTTCATCTCCGTCTATGGAGTCATGGAGTCAGGAAGCACCACCGATGGCTAACTCCACGGGCTGGCTCTTTCCCGCCCCGGTCCCTATAGCCAGGAAAACCTGCTGTAGCTGCCAGAGGCAACATCAGAGTTCGCCACTGCCGACCATGAAGAGCGCTGGCTGCACCGCGGGCACCGGGAAGGACGCGCCGGGCGAGGCTGCAGGGCGCGCGAGCGGTCGGACGGGGGAGCGAGAGCCAAAGCTTGCGGAGCGCAGCCGAGCGGGTACCACAGTCCCGGGAGCCGCCTCGGAGGGAGGCAGAGCTCCTAGCTAGAGAAATGTGCGGGAGGCGGGGCCTGTAGGAGGCGGAGCTAGGGAGGCGGGGCCTATGGGTACTGTGGTTGAGGAGGCGGGGCTAGGTTAAGGAAGGCGGCGCCAGAGGAAGGCGGGGTTATGTGTGGGCGGGAACTGTGAAAGGCTGAGCCTACTCGGAGGTAGGCGGAGCTAGTGGTGGAGCCCGCGTTCCAGGGAGGTGAAGCCTCGGCTCCAGAGAGGTGGAGCTAGTGGCGTGGAGGCGGGATCCGAGGAAAAGAGGCGAGGTCCGAGTCGGAGAGGCGGAGCCTGTGCCCCAGGGAGGCGGAGTCCCCGGTGGGAGGCGGGCACGGAGGCGGTGCCAGGGCGGGCTGCGCAGGCGTCCCATGCCCCTTGTTGATTAGTCAGTGCCGGGAGCGCTGCTATGGCGTTCCTCCGACCCGCGGCTCCTCCTCACACTGTGCTCGAGGCGGAGGCTAGGAGGGGCCCGAGGAGGAGGCGGGCGGCCGGCCGCCGCAGCTGCAGAGCCGGGCCAGGGGAGGCGGAGGAGGAGAGGAGCCGCCGCAGCCAGCCGGGCCGCCTGCAGCGCTCCCCTGGCTTGAGGGCGCGGGGCGCCAGCCATGCCTCGGTGTGGCCGCTGAAGGCGGGTGCCGGCGTCCCCGCCGCTGTGCCTCGCTGCCCGGCTGCCCGCGGCGGGAGAGCGAAGCCGCCCGCCAGCCAGCGGTGGAGCGGGCGCGGGAGCGCGGGGCCGGAGGAGGTGGGGAAGATGGACCCGGTGCCCTCGTTGGGCTGCAGCCTCAAGGATGTGAAGTGGAGCCCAGTGGCTGTGCCGCTCGACCTGCTGGTCAGCACTTACCGGCTGCCCCAGATCGCGCGGCTGGACAGCGGTGAGTACCGGCGGGGCGCGCGGGTGCCAGGAAGGGTGGGACCCGGGGGGGGGCGGGGGCAGTGCTCGCCCCTGGCTGTCTAGTTGGCCTGCGAGGGCTGCCGCAGCCCTGGCGCGGCACTCCACTCCCCCCCAGCAGCAGCAGCCGCCGTCGCCAGAGAGGTGCAAATCAGAACCCTTGCAGTGCAGTTAATAAGGGCACCTTAAAAAAAAAAATCAACATCGTGGAAACCTGCAGATAGTAACCTTGGATGCAAGAATTACTCAATCTGGGAACCCTGAAGTTGTCTTAGGCAACTTCCTGACGAAAATAATTGGGCTCTGGGTGGTATCTTGTTTGGGGTGCTCTCTCCAACCGGTCTTCCCTATGTCTGCCAAGAAACTGCAGATTTCAGAGGAAAAGCTCCCGGGTGACCCAATGAAAACGATCACGTTTCTTGGAGATCTTTTATTACAGCTCGTCTACTCTGTTTAACACAACAACGAGTGATTTAGGGTTGTGTGCAGAAAATGTCTTTAGCAGAAGTGATGGTATGCTTACGGTTAATTATTAGCATAGCGCGCTTCCAGCTTAGAAAAAATATTTTAAGCCGCTAAAGCATATTGATTTGCAATCTGAGCTCTGAACCAAGAAATGCCTGTATTTCCTGAAACTGACCACAAGAAAACAACCAAGAACACCGCCCCCCACCACACACACTGATTATTCTGCACTGTGACATATGCAAACAAATATGTAGATGTGCTACTGTCAGTCAAGTGGACACCTTTAGTTTTGAGATGTTGGAGGGGACAGTTTAAGTTGTGTCTGTTTTTTTTGCACTTGTAACTTCACCCAGTTAAGCTTCTTGGGACTTCAGATTGTAGGAAGAAGTCTGCTCTGCTGTAGGGCAGCCGGGCGGGCTGGCACCAGGCAGGCACATAGATAGAGCTGTGGTCACACACAAGCCAGATCAAAACTGGTCTGAACAGAAGGATGCCGTTTCTTCAAGTCACAGGCACTTGCCTTATGTCTTGCTTTCTAGAGTAAAGTGTGTTTCATATGAGATGTGTAAGTGCCCCCAAAGAGGTCTTATTCTATTGCTTGTCTGTAAGGCTAGACTAGACACTGAAACACTGACAAGAGAATTAATAAATGAGAAAGTTTTGAAAGCTGGAAAACAACATTGGCATGCTTGCTGTCTTTGGCTGGTGGTGGTGGTTGTGGTGGTTACTGGGAATAAACTAGAAGTTTTAAAACTAAGAAGGAAGTATGTGATGGTAATAACTGTTGAATCCAGGGGAGGACATTGAGGCATATTGAGGCATTTCTACTTAGCGTGGGGGTGGCAAAGTGTGTTGTGCTTTAATAAGTAACTGTGTGTGTGTGTGTGTGTGTGTGTGTGTGTGTGTGTGTGTGTGTGTGCAGTTTCATTTCCTCCAATGTGCAAAATTGTATGTTTTGGCAGGTTGTGAGTCTTTACCTTTCCATTTCCAGACCTTCCCTCATCTCTGCAAACTCTGCCAAAACTTCTCAGCGAGGCAATAGAGCATTGGTGCACGTGGTGTGCAAATTGCTCAGACTTCCTCCAACTCAAAGTGCAGAGAGACTGTGCATCAGCCTTAGACATAACTCTCAGTCTTACTAACTACTTTCCTATCCCTGTCATTCATTAAAAGGGTCTCAATCAGCACTGAGCTCACCCCACACTTCTTTTCAAATTGGGATGTGGGCTGCAAGTCTTAACACTGTGTCCTTTCAAGCCTTGGGATGGATTTTGATCATCATGTGTAATTCTAGTTCTTTATCATAAATTCCTCTTGTGATTAACCACTTGAGAATCCAAGTCATACTTGTAGCCAATATTACTGTATACCTGATTCCTTCATTAACCAGTCCCATCTCTTTTTTGTTAGCATAGATTCTAATAGCTGCATGATATTCTGTGGGAATGCCTATAGCATATATCTATCTGGCCCCTTATAGGTGGACATTAAATTGTATTTATATCTACTCCCTCATTAGTGGACATGAAGTCGCCACTTACCCTACTTCATCTGTAAGTTCCGAGATAATGAGCATTCCTATACGTAGGCTTGTTTTGGGGATGAGAATGTGTTCCTCCCTTGCTGAGAGCACATGTGAATCTTTTTAAACTTGTGACACAATTGTCATTGCCCTAGAGACCAAAGGTTAGACTCATGCAAACATGGGCATTGTGGGAACAGCACTGGGCCCACATCCTTACTATATTGTAGGGCTCCTTGCTTGCTTTTGAAGTTTTTGCTAATCTGATGGGAAGAGGGACAAGTTATTTTAACAATTTAATTTGGGTAGACTTTAAAAGAGCCAAATCATAGATTCTTTCCATTAACATGCCACAGTGCACATGTGAATGTTAGGGGACAACTTGGGGGAGTCACTTCCCTCCTTCTATCGTGTGTGGATGGAATTCAAGTCATCACGCTTGGCAGCAAGTGCCTTTACCCACTGAACCATCTTGCCAGCTCTCCAGTGAAGAAATTGATCTTTGAGTAGTAAATACAGTTGATGAGACTTCCTAGGTTTTGCCCCCCAATCCTTCTGGGGAACCCAAAGGAAAAGCCTGGATAGTAGTTCCCTGGGAGAGTTGATAGAATGGCTGCAGAGGCCAACCCTAGTTATTGATTCTCTGACTGTCAGGTATTTTAAATAGTGTAGGCTTATAAATTGTTTGTAGGATCAGATTCCACAAATTCATTCAGAACCAGGGAGAGAACAGAGAATAGTAACTCCTGCTTCACTCCAGCAGTCCACACTCACAGCAGGGTCTGAGGGAGCTGCCCATTTTCTACTTCATCTTGCAAAAGTCCTAAAACCCTAGTGTGGTGCCACCCACATTCAAAGTAAGTCTTTTGCCTGTGGCTGATTCTTTCCAGAAAAAAAGCTAACATATACATCCAAGTGTGTCTCAGTAATAACTTGGGGTCAAGTCTCTTAATCCAATCAAGCTGTCAATTGAAATTAACTATTGTATTAGCTATAGGGGAAGTCCATTCTGATTCTATGCCTGGGGTGTTGAGCTGTGGGAACTTGGGTTTTGCCTTATGTTGAGGTGTTCTGTGGCCTTATCGGTTGTGCACCTGGAGACTGTAGATGCAGAAATATGAACAATTAGACCCCCAAGGGGCTCCATATGGCTGCTTGCAAATGTTAGAGATCCTTCTAAATCCATGTTTTGTCTTTGAAATTCATCTAAGTTCTGAAAATGTGCTCTGTGATTGATGTGTGTGTGAGTGTGTGTGTGTGAGTGCACTCACACACATGTGCGTTTTGTTAGACTAACAACATATGTATTGCCCCAGAAGATATTTATGCTTCTATTATGGCTTCATTTTTTTCCCTGTCAGTCTGTATTTATAACACAAAGGGTGCATTTATAAGATAGGGAAGATAAAAATGATGCTAAATGATGTTGACTTTGGAGTCAAGAACTCTACTGTACAGTTTTGATCAGCTCTCTTCATTTCTTTCATTTGTAGTTTTTTTCATGGAGGAAAAATAGACATACTCGCCTCTGATATGTCTTATAAATGGTCCTATAATATTGGCTAATATTCATTGGGCCCATAGATACTGTTATAGATAGTAGAAATTATAGTAGTGAGAAAAACTTTAGAGCCAGCAGTCTTGTGTTTCTGCTTATTTAGGGCATTAATGTAATAGCATGTATGGATAACATGTATATTGCATAATAGTGTATATACATATTTAAGCTTGGTATAAAGATGCTTGTATACTTTCAAGGGGAGGCTTCTGTATGTGTCATTGAGAGTGCGGGAGTCAGAATGATAGATTTTAGTACATTTCTAGAGGCAGACAAACAAATGCTCCAGGTGGCTTCTGTCAAGTATAGATGCCATAAACATGTGCAGGTTATAAAAAGGAGTGAAGTCTTTATCAGCGAGAAAGTGTTACGAACTAACTCAAGGTTGGGCCGAGAGAGGCTAGAGCAGGAAAATCAGGAAGGGATTTTTAACTGAATCCAGAGTCACGTGGTACCAAAGTAATGAGCTGAGACATTTAAACATCTGAGTGTATATTTACATGGTTTTGGCTACTAGTGATCTTTTCAGTGCCTGTAGTTACTTTTGTGTGTAAGGTAAATGGTTAGACAGTCAGTCTAATGTTCTCTCTACACTGTATACTTCCAGGTTCTCCTAGTTCTCACTTACTCTGATTATTGGCCACGTCTGAAAGTGATGAAGTCAGGATGGGAGAGGATGTTGTTTTAGGCTGTGGCCGGTAATAAACATTTAGACCCATGAGGCGAGGGTGGACATGGCTACTTTAGTGTCTTTGCATTTAAGTATCATGGTTGTTTTGAAAGTCTTACATGAAATGCATTTCCACACTGGCATTGAGAATCTGAGAAAATGCTTTGGTTGTTGTGACCCTCTGCATCATCAATTAAAGAGGGAGTATTTTGGGTCTCTTTCTCTCACTGGCTGCCTTACTAAAATAGCCAGTTCTTGCAGACCAGCTTGTAAACTCATTTATTTTTGTTGGCTATTGCTAAGGGACCTGTCTTTTCACTTACTAAACCACAGCTTGTGGAAGACTCATAAACTCCCGTCTGGTCTTAGTAGGATCCCCATCTTTAGTACACCAGCTATTGTGTACAAAATGAAAAGTAACTCCCATTCATGGTTGGCATATTTTGTCATTCCTGAAGATGCAAAATAGCAAAATATCTGCTAAAGCATTTTACATTTCTGGAGATTAATTCTCTCACAGAGTATCCCCACATGAAAAGCCTCCCCCACTTCCCTACCCACTTCTACTCCAACTTCAGGTAAAAGTTACCTAGAAGTATTTTTATTATTTCTCAGCTCCTCTAACAGATCCCATCATATGGGAGACTCCAAGTAAGCATTTAATAAATGAATGAGCAAATCTCAGTGTTAATAACTGTGTGGCCTCAGACACCTGCAGGCCTGTAATAGGAGTTCACCTTGTCCCATATGAGGCAGACATTATATTATTAAGTTTATAAATCAGAACCAACCTTCCAGGCAAGCAATAAGAAAAATAAGAAACTCATAGACCATCATGATTTATAAGACAGTGGTTTATGTGGCTGTTATAATGTTTTAAATACATTCATTCTAGAAATTGCAATTTATTTTCAGGCTTAATAAAAATTTGCTGGATGGATAAACCAACTGTCATGCTAAAGGTGACTACTGTACATGTTGCATTGGGACATATGCCTTTGAATTTTAAAACTTTGATGTCATTATACTGCTCATGTGATTCCCCCTGTTTACACTAAAATGTTGAGACTAGTCATCTCTTATCTCAAGAAAGGCCCAGTGAGGTAGCCATCTGTTTAGCTGCCCAGGATCTCATCGTGGATACTGGCAATTTTATTTCTTAGTAAAGCAAACCACTTGGTTCAAATATTCTACAAGACTATAATTGCCAATTTGATGCAGTTGTCTCTTCCTAGAATAGCCACAAGACTGACTGTAGTGTCTTAATCCCAGACAATGAGTTTCCTTTAATGCCCTTGAAGGAATATTCTGTTGTAGGAAAGGAAGGAAAAACAACATTTCCAAGCCCCTTTGCAGTACTGTTGATGAATTGCCTTACAATTACAGGGCAAGTCATTTTAATTGATTCTACTAATTGTTAACCCAGATTGAAGTATTTAAACACCACTTGGGCTTTGATGGCTTAATGGTTATTTAATAAATACCATGGTATTGAATTTAAAATGCAATATAAATTCTGTAGCACTATGGAGATACTTGTTATTCTGGGTAATACTGAGCACTCACTCAGAGTTATTGGGAATGGGCCTAGTTATAGCATAGAGCAGAATGTAGTTGTTTCTGAGCAGTGCTTATGTATGTATCCCTGGAAAGATTTAAGAGAAGTTGTGCCTGCTGGTTAATTTTCCTAACTCAATAGAGAACAATTTCTTCAGCTAGAAACCTTTTTTTTTTCTTTATTAAGGTGACAGTTTCTTTAATACCATATTTAAAAAATGTTGGAAATGAAGCTTTGCTCTTTTTTCTATCAGGGGACTAGACTTACATATCTCAAAATAACAGACAAGAGTCACGCCATTTTTGTGGCATTGCTGTTTTCAGTCATGTCTACTGCCATGTAGGCAGTTACAAACACTGGTTGTTGAAGAGGCTGCCATCCATTCATAAGAGGGTTAAAGAATTCCCTGAGAAAACCTTTCGTAACACATGAACATTATCTCTGCAGATGCTATTTTTTCTGTGAGTAATGTTTACTTTAGATTACCATTCTCTTGTAGTCACAGTGGGCCAGTGAAAATGGTCAGAAACACAGAACTAGCATGTATCCTCTCCACTGTCATTTCTGGTCCTTAGTCTCATACTCTCAGGTCTTTCACTTCAGACTGTTTCAGGGTGTTCACACTCAGAATTTTTTAGCATTCATTTTTTCCTGGGGACCATCATCCCTCAGAACCAGCCAAGCTCTTGGCCCAAGTTAAAAAGCAACTTAATTAGTTGAAAGAGAGGCACATGTGCATATGTGAGAGCAAAGTGCTCTGGAAGGTTCAAATTACCTACTTAAAAATAACAAGTAACAGAAAGCTTTATTAAGAGGCTGTCCTTATTATTTTTTTTTTCTGTTTATTTTGGTCCCGTGTTTTGGCCAGTTAAGATGGAGCCAGAGTAGATAGGTTTGGCAGTAATTTCAGAGGCTCATTTATCATGGTTATGTATATCAGTCAAGGTTAATTTCAGTCATGCATCACAAATTGAAATACACACACACACACACACACACACACACACACACACACACACACACACAGAGTGACTTACACAACATGGAGAAGCCTGTTGGTGTGTTGTCCAGGACTTACATGCCACCAGGTCCAGAGTTGAAGATTAACATTGTTCTGTCTTTCTGTTTTTGCCCCTTTGAAGCTGTTGTCACTGTCAATGTGACCTCATGGTTCTGAGTAGCCACTGGAGCCTTAGCTATTTTGTCTGCATCTCACATTGCATGAGGGGCCAAGGGGGTGTGTTCTAGTTCCTTACCACATCTCACTCACATATCATTGGTCAGGACTTTGGCACCTTGGCATGGAAGCACCAGAAGGCAGGGTTGAAGTCTGATCTGTGACTGAGGGCTCCTGTGGCAGGAGATGGGGGCATTAGGTATTAGGGACCACCTATTACCCAGAAGGGTTTTTAAAGCAGCAGTAGCTCCCTAACATCTCCCTTGTGTTTAAGAATGCTGTCTAGAGCCGGGCGTTGGTGGTGCACACCTTTATTCCCAGCACTCGGGAGGCAGAGGCAGGCGGATCTCTGTGAATTCGAGGTCAACCTGGTCTCCAGAGCAAATGCCAGGATAGGCTCCAAAGCTACACAGAGAAACCCTGTCTCGAAAAACCAAAAAAATAAATAAATAAATAAATAAATAAATAAATAAATAAATAAATAATAAAGAATGTTGTCTGTTGGGGATGATTGTTAGGGCCTATACATGTGGATGATTGTTAGGGCCTATACATGTTAGGCAAGTAATCTGCCACGAGCTATATGTCCAGCCAAGAAACCCGTTATTAGAGCTGAAAGTTCTGTATCAAAAGTAGGCCGCATAGAGTTATGTTCTTGTAGGGAATGGTGGCTGAACAGCACGCCTCACCTTATTTTTGCTATTCAGTTTGTATACTTTCCACATTTTCTCTGACTTGATACATTCATGGCAATAGCTGTACAATCTTTGAGAGAAGCTTTTCCCCCATTCTAATCCATTGGCCAGAAATATGAGATAGTTGCAATTAAAACAGTATTTTCTATTTTTATCATTACAGGGAATTTAGAAAATATAGAAAAAGAAGGTGGAGTGAATATCGGCTTTAAGCTCAGAGAGTTTATTGTTATATAACAATTGGTTTAGGCAGATATGGAATGCAAAGAAAATACATATAAAAGTGGGACCAAACTGTACATAACTCAGCTGTGCACACTGCTGCACTACTTCATTATTGCTGGAAGGTAGAATTATTAGGATTAATGGACGTCTGCCTTACCAGTAAATCATTATTTTTTTTTTAGCCATTTTCCTGTTGTACGACACCCTTTTGAGTATGCTGTTTTTGAAAACATCTTTTTACTTAAATTAGTCAATTTTTTATATCATCATTTGAGGCTCCTAGAAGCAAAAGTCTTGCTTTTCGATTGTTCACAGGTGCAATTGGGAACGTTTAGACCAGTCGATCTCAACCTTCCTAGTCCTTCAACCATTTAATACAGTTCCTCATGCTATGATCCTCTAACCAAACACCATTGTTTTGCTACTTCGTAACTGTAATTTTGCCACTATTATGAATTATAATATACATATCTGATATGCAGGTTATCTGGTGTGACTCCCACCAAAGGGGGTCATGACCCACAGGTTGAGAACCACTGGTTTAGATCATGATGAGTAAGCCTGTCACTTTGTATTTCATTGACTGTCATAGTAATTTCTTAGTCTTTGCTAATTTAGATAATTTTAAAAAATCATACTTTTTCTCATTTGTATTAGTGTTTCTTTGTTTACCGGTAAATTAGCTTCAATAATGTACTTTTATCTGAATTTCCTGAGATTTTTGTTCAGTTAAAATTTTTTGTGCAAAAACCTTGTAATCACAATAACAAAAATCTTAATGTACTTTATATTGATTTCTATGGGATGTTCATGGGTAATGTCAAGTTTATTAGGAGTTAATTACTTTCTAAATTTTCTGTTTTTTTTTCTGTTATTAAATAGTCATTACCTCTGTTTTTGTAATTGAATAGTAATGATTAATTTAAAAATACTGCATGCCTTCTTTTTTGCATGTAATTCATAACATACCCCAAAGTGATGTTTGGGCCACTTGGGTGAGTCAGAACATAGCTCTGAGTGTTACAGCTGTGAGTCCTAAGCACTGCAACTTGAGGATGAATGGTAGAAATTCACAGGGCACTTCAAGACATGGGAGGAGCAAATGCATGAGCTTGAATGTCATTGTCTTCTGGTGAACATTGGTACAAATGTCTTCCCCATGCTGTCTGTGGAGAAGGGAGTCAGAAGAGCCTGGCTCAGTTCGCTCAGCCAGTGATTGACAGGAAATAAAATATTGTCTCAGTTTGCCCACTTTGCACTGAAGGACTATGAGCAGGTGTATCTATCAGCATGTAGAGGTGACAGTTGCTGAAGGGAAATCTTTTATTGCCAGAAGAAAAGCCTCAAGTTCACCTCATTGTGGATGAGGAAGCGTATCCCAGCCTTGCTGTGTCTCTCCTTTTGTTTTTCCTTCCATCCTTACCCTCTTTTTTTCTTAGACCCAACTGGAAGATAGCAATCTGAATGGCTTATCTGCTTTAATACTCGGATATCAAAAGAGTTTTCAGGCTAAGTGGAGCCTAGAGAGGAGTGAGGAAGGACATGCATACACTAAGTACTGACTGATGTCATGAATAGTTCACCTAGCTTAATTCATCCTTTATATCAAGCCTTCCCACCCTTGAAATCTTTCTGTATGTGTTAGTCATTGTCCTATTTCTGTGAAGAGACACCATGAACAAGACAGCTCTTATAAAAGAAAACATTTAACTGAGGACTTGCTTACAGTTTCAGAGAGTTAGTCTGTTATGATCATGGTGTGGAGCATAGCAGCAGCAGGTGGTATTGGAGAAGTAGCTGAGAACTACTTCCTGATCTACAAGCAGAGAGACTCTGGGCTTGGCATGGGCTTTTGAAAGCCTACCCCCTAGTGACACACTCCAACAAGGCCACACCTCCTAGTTCTTCCAGTCCTTTCAAATAGTGCCACTCCTTGGTGACTAAGCATTCAAATATATCTATGGGGCCATTCTTACTCAAACCACCACACTGCAATATACTTAAAATAATCCAATGTGTGTTCTTCATACTTGCTCTGTATTTACCCATGTCATAATTTACCCAAACATGTATGGAATTCTGTCACTGTTTAATAAGAATTGAGTACTAAGATTAAAAGTGTTCACCACCACACCAGGCTTCATTCTGTTTTTGATTGGCAATTCTGGTAATTAGCACACCAAACTTCCCTATATATAAAATCATTGATTTCACTATTTTCCCAGGATTGCCTTGTTTGTGTCTCCTCCTCTCAATTATGTCACAGTTAAACAGCAAACTTTGGAGTAGGGGGAGGAAAGAATGGGTCTTATGTCAGATTCAAAGTCCAGTTGATAGAGTGGGTTTATTTTAATGAGGACAGATAAGATGGAATCCAAAAAGTCCATCACAATTCTTATTTCTGTCACATTCACATATGGGGATGCCATTTCCCCAAGTCTGTGTCAACCTTAGTTTGTGATGTTCTTGCCAGCTTAATGGATGTGAATGAAACAAGGTCTTACTGATACATAAATTTGCATTTTTCTTCTATGAATCAACCTGTGTGCATGTGTATGTGTATACAAGTCCATATATACTATGGTGTGAACATGTGCAGGGCAGAGGACCACTTGTAGTAATCTGTTCTCTCTTTTTACAGTGAGGGTCCTGAGGTTTGAACTCAGATCATCAAGCTTGGCAGCAAGCACTGTCAAACACTAAGTCATCTCACCGCTCCTCTAGATAGTATTTGTATTCTTTGGGAACATTTTATTTACATTTATTGTGTCTACTGACTTTGTATTATTCCATTTAACAGATTTGAACTTTTATACAGATAGACAAGTCTCCTTTTCATGTCTTTAATCCTGATGAACAAAACCCACCCGGAAACATAGATTGTGTGTGTAGTCTTTTAGATGGTTTAGAAAGATTTGAAAATTTCAAATTTGTCTTCAGTCCATCTGGAATTAATTTTTGCTTATGATGTAAGATTTCTATTTTCTTACAGGCTGCTGTTATGTGAGCCCAGTTATTTAAAAAAGTCTGTTTACCACTGATGTGAACTATCTTCGTTGAATATTTTGCTTTTTAACAGTAGGAAAACACACTTGAGCCACACCTGTCTTTCAGAGATTACCATGGGCTGTGATCCAAGAGCATAAAAGGTTAATGAAATCTGAAAACAATCTCTTTATTCCCTAAAGAAAAGTCACAGAAGACCTGTCTCTCTGGTATTGATGTATTCTTCTTATCCAGTGGCCATGGGAAACCCAGTATTTGTTTGTGCAAAGAAAAATTAAATTCCTTTTGAAGCAGGGCTGCCCTGGTGAGGTCTGGAAGTGATAGGAACTTGTTAAATGCCGTCTGGAAGCAGAATCCAGATGCTTTGGCAGTAGGCTTTCTCTGGGGAAGAGTTTCTTTTACATTGATTCTCTACTAAGCTGCTGCTGCTGCTGCTGCTGCTGCTGCTGCTGCTTGCTGCTGCTGCTGTGTGTGTGTGTGTGTGTGTGTGTGTGTGTGTGTGTGTGTGTGTAAGAGAAAAGGACAGGCAAGAAATCATAATTTAAGAGGGGGTTTAAGGGGGTTTGCAAGTTGTTCTCACTTTTAGATTCTATAATTAGGTATGCAGTTCTGTTATTTTTGGTACAAACAAGGGGCACACTTTTGTACACAATTCTTAATGTGCGTTTACTTTCCTCAGACTCCATAGTGACCTACCCTTGTCTAGTTTGAAAACTTTAAATTTCTCTTACATTTTGTTTATCTCCCTCCAAATCATTTTCTTCCAAATTCTTGCAGAGGCCAGAATTAATCCTTTTCAGAAAAGATGTAGAAAAATGTGGGCCTCATACCTCAGGTTCAAAATTCAGAGTGGCTGCATAAATAATGAAAGGGAACTTAGAGTATTCTCTGAAACTTTGTCTATTGAATGTGTCTTGTATAAAATTTCAGCAGAATTCAACCCTGGATTCGCTGAAGAAATTATAGAGCTGGAATAGTATGTACTTAAATGTTTTATTTCACTCTATATTTGTACTTCTAGGCTGAAGGCAGAGATTCAAACTTCTCATTCTGGCATAGGTGACACAGAGACTGCTATTGATGTCCCACTTGATAGATCCAAATCCAGGTGAATGACTCTACTCCAGGTTTTTTGGGATTTTATAATGTGTACCCATGTACACACACTTAATTCTTCACCTTACAATCTTCTACCAGGTTCTGGGAAAGGAAAACATCTCGACTCTAGAACCTCCTCTTTCCTGCTAGAGCACAAAGGATTTAGAGACTTTTAAAAACTTTCCTTGTATATCTATTCCTTTTATGTATTTTTTTTACATAAGTCATGTTCATACAAACAAATTTCTAGAGTCTTTCTAAGGCCTTGATTTTTCACACTCAATTCTAAAAGGCACCTAGTATCTGAGATTATTTATATGTATTGGCCTAATGGAAAGAAATTGGATAGATGAAGCCAACATAATGTTGAAATTTTGCTGGTAGATCATTGAGATTTTTCTAAACTCTTTCATTGAAAGCTGTTTTCACTTTTCTGTGTTGTGGGAATAGATTACAAAATGGATATCAACATATTCGTTGATTCTAAAGTGCATGTTTTAATTAGAATGTGTTTTATAATTAATGGTGTGGCATAGTTTAATCAGTAGTGTTTATTCTGTCTTGGTTGTTGCAAAATGATGATTATCTTACATCTTGGATATTAACATCTCAGATGGCATGAATTATGGTCGTTCAATGGAATGTCTTTCACACAAGTCATTCAGTATTCAGAGCAAACACGTGAAACAAGGTGTGAATGCCCCAGCAGAACAGGATATAATCCAAGCTGAAGTCAAGGAGTAGTCTCCCAGAGGCTCTCTTAAAGACTTAGAAAGTACTTCTGGTCACTGTTCTGTGCCTTTGAGAGGGATATAGGGACCCAGTTTCCTTTCCCTTTTTTCCTGGCTACAAAGTGAATGATTTCATTCATTGTGTTCCATGATATGCTGCTGCCTTGCCATGGGCCCCAGAGCAACAGGGGAATGGATAGATTAAACCCTCCAAAACTGTAAACAAAGTTTTTCTTTTTTCTTTTTTTTTTTTTTTTTTTTTTTTTTTTTTTTTTTGAGGCAGGGTTTCCCATTGAAGCTCTGTCTGACCTGGAACTCACTCTGTAGTCCAGGCTGGCTTCAAACTTAGAAATTCGATTACTTCTGCCTCCTGAGGGCTGGAATTAAAGGCGTGTGTACCACCACCACTGCCTGGCATAAATTGATTATTTCAAGTAAGTATTTTTATAGTAACAGAAAACAGACTAAGAGGAAAACTATTATATCACTCGTGTGTGTGTGTGTGTGTGTGTGTGTGTGTGTGTATGTATGTGTGTCAGAGGACATCTCTTGGGAGCTGATTCTCTTGTTCTAACTTGTGGGATACAGGTATCAAACTCAAGTGCTCAGGCTTGTGCACAAATGCCCCTCCCCTCAGAACCATCTCACCAGCCCAAGGACTCCTTCTGTGGTATAATATATAACACACACAAACATACTAACAATGTAGTGTGCTAGGTGATGCTCACCCCATCCAAGTGACATATCTATGTCTAAATCCCTATTTGTGTTTCCTTACTTAGATAGTCTTTGCAAATGTATTTGGCAATCCTGAGATGAAGGCACCACCTGATCGGGCTGTAAAACCATCAGAAGCATCCTTCTCAGAGGAGGGAGAGGGAGAGCTTCGAGAGATTTAGAATGGAGTAGGCAGTGTGACCATGAAGGCAGAAGTTGGAGAGATGGCTATGTAAGTCAAGATTTCCTTGGTGCCATTAGAAATGAGCTGAAAACAGAAGTAGAGTGTTCCCCTGCTCAGTATTTAACTTGGATTTGGCCCCTAGAATGGGGAAGGAATAAATTTCTGTTATTTTAGACTACCCAGTTCATGCTAGTTTACTATAGCATTCACAGAAAACTTCTGTGTCTACATGTACACACAAGCACATGGACACACACACACACACACACACACACACACACAGAGAGAGTTTTGCTGGCCTATAGTTAAGTAAAATGCTAGGTTTTTAAAATTAGAAGTTATAAATATAGAAGCACATAGAATTTACCCTAACATCCATCAATAGGATGTGTGAGTAGGAGTATGGTATGTGGTTTACACAATGCTGTTCACTTACAAACTATGGATCATGAGCCTGCTATCTGATACACACAGTACCAAGAGCCAGGAACACAAAGATAAATAAATGTCGACCCGATCTTCAAGAGGCTCCCAGGCCCTCTGGGTAGGTAGAATCTTAGACAGCTAAATGTTAACTTTTGATACACAGAAAGGGAACCTCTTCTTGGAGGTCAGTTAATTTTGCCAAGGACTCTTGAGCAGCTTTTTCAGAAAGCATCATTTGACCAGTAAGCTAGTCATTGAAGTATGAACAGAATTCTGCCCTGTTTAGAACAGGCATAATTGTGTTCCTGACAGAGGTTCTGAGCAGCATCTGAGATTGGAAATACAAAATGAGGCCCCAAAGACAAGTTGGAAAGAGATTTTGAAGAGCTATTACATCCTGAAGTTTGCACTTCACCTGTAGCTGCATCAGTAGCCCTTATTCATGGACTCCTTTCCAAAACACTTGTGACCACTGATGAATTGGAGTCCCTAACTGTGATGAGCTTTCCATGTCAAAACTGCAAATACAGTGATCTGTATTATAAAAACTAGGCAAGCCACACAGGTTGGAAACAAGTATCCAAATGTAGTTGAAAAACATTAAAGGGCTACAAGTGTAGGCGATATCTAGATTAATTTATTATAAGGATTGTTTTCATCATTGTGGAAGATCACTTAGAACAATAAAAGACGAGGGGTGAGAAAGAAGCCATTAGCCCAAACCAGGTGTGGGGAAATGTGTAGAACGTGAATGGCACCGACTTGCTGGTGAGTCTTGCAGCATAAATGGTTGCCTGTGTGAGAGGGGAAGTGGGAGCTTTAGCTAGATTGAAGGCTACTGGCTTTGGTGCCAATACTGTAGCCAAGGTGACCACTCACAGAAAAGCAGGCTGCTGGTGAGTGTTGGTGACAGACAACTCCAAAATGGCGGTTTCCAAACACAAAAGGTTAGTCTGTGGACACGAGTGAAAGTAAAGCATGTGGTAGCTTGTGCCACTCTGAGTTCAGTCCCCAGCGCTTCAAATACCTGAATGAAAAATTAAAGGAAAAATAGCACAAGCTTATGTATGCCTCACAAATTGATTACCCCATAGCCTCCTCCTTCCCTCTTCTTACTGTAGGTATCAGATTTGGAGTCCGCAGAACTCTGTGTCCACATTGTTGAATCCTGAGAATAAATAGGCATGTCTCACTTGGGTTCCTTAAAGCTTCTGCCCAGAAGTGATGTACCGCAGGTCCCAGTAACATGTCCTTGTTAGTGACCTGGCCACACTTAACTTTTAAGAGTAATGCCATCTTTGCATGTGTCAAGGATGCCTCCAGTATCTGTTATGGTGGAAGATATGGGAAGACAGCATGATATCTGCAGACATGCTCAAGTATTTTAGGGAAGTTGTGTTGCAAAGTTGGAGAGTTTGCAACTTGAGAGTCCAGGACAAGAGAAATGGTAATAGGAGATTGAATGTAGTAGCTATAAATCAAGTAAACATAGTAATAAATAACATTGACCAGGTTGGATTAGAGCCAGCTCAGAGGTGGGAAAAGATCAAGGTTAATAAGCTTGTGGATACAAATGTTGTTAACACCTAAACCCTCTATGTTTTGTAGCAGCTGGTTATAACTTTTACATTTTATCTAATGGTTGCCATAGGGTTGCATGAATCACTTCAACAGAATGTGGCTTTTGTAGACTCCAGAATTGCTGACTGGAGAATTTAGTGATTGAAAAGGTGCCTTTAGATTTTGCAGTAAGACTTCTGCCAGTTTTTAAACCAGCAGGGAAGATGATGCCTTGTAAAGGGTGGCTACTGTCAGTTGGAACAGAAGAAGCTCGGTTATATGTTGATTGCTACCAAGATCACTGAGCACTCAGAAAATTAGAATGCTTTCATTTTTTTTCCTGTCTGCCTCAGACAGCAAGATAGGCTTATCCTTGCTGTAATGATGTTCTTTTTATAGCTTCAATTACTGGCAGAGGGAGGTAGTTAATAGCAGTTTTCCCCATTGGCCTGGGATCAGACATAAGACTTGCATTTCTCCTATTTTCCATTCTCTCAAAGAGTTCTTACACATTTGCCTGCCTGATCTCCATAGGGGGTCTACACTAGAGTATTCACTTTTAAAACTTTTTGGGTGCACATATGTAATTAATTACTCTCACCAAATTAACTCTCCTTTCTTCAAAATTGTGTATTTATCAGAAAAATGAAGAAATAAGCCTGGCCTGTTGCATGCCTCCATTCTTTTTTTCTGAGACAACTTCTCATGTATCATGTAGCCCAAGCTAGCCTGAAACTCACTCAGTGTGTAATCAAGGATGACCTCAATCTCCTGATCCTGTTTAACTCAGGGCTTCCTACATGTTAGACAAGCACTCTAACAACTGAGCTACACCCTGAGCCCACCATTATCTTTTTACTGGAAAGTTAGAAGTACTGTGATAGCAGTAATGGTAAAATGACAATCCCAGCCTTCAGAGTCAGTGTTTCATTAACTTTCTACTTTTCATAGCACTATGAGTGACTGAAAGAAGGTTAAGTAGGAAGCTAGCTTTTTCCTTTTGTGCATATATATATATATATATATATATATATGCACAGTATCATTTATATGCATAGTATATATGTGTATCATATATATGTATATCACATGTATGCATCATATATATCATATATGTGCATCACATATATCCCATCTCATATATATATATATATATATATATATATATATATATATATATGCTGGAATAACTATGGAAAGAGACATTCACTACAGGATTCACATGAACACAAAATAGGAAAATCAGTGTTAAATTCTACACACTGAACTTTTATAGTTACCACACTGATCTATCAAGAAGACAAACTGGAAGGAGAATATATACTATAGGAAGTACAAAAGTAGCCTTTAGAATAGAAAAGTAGTCTTTAGAACAGATCAGCATACCTTGCCAGTGAGGAAGGGATAATAAGAACTGCTTCATTAACCATTTATCTCTATTACATGTAATTAAAACTTAATCTCAATGTTAATATTTTTCTGCAGCTTAATTGTGTTTCCTTGTGAATGGGATATACACAAACAATTCTCCTTTGATACTTGATGGCAAGTGTATCAGCTTGCTCCAGCTTACAAAGGGAAGAAGAGAATAGGGCCATTTTCCTAACGTTGCCCTGCCAACATACAACCTCATGTGCTTACTGATAGAGCCCTTGATAAATTCTCCCTGGATATCAAGGCACTAATTTCTGTTCTGGGAGGGGTGTTGACCCATAATGGCCCTTAGAAATCCTGATACTGACACTGAGATGTTAACTGAGTGCTAATTAATGTGTTTACATTATTAAAAGGCTGCCACTAGCTTAAGAACACAAGCTTTTACCTTCTTGACATGAGAAAACTGTGAAACACAACAGTTGCATGTTCTCCAAGTCAGCTAAGGCATTGGTTTTTATACCTGTGTAATAATTACAGTTCACATTTATTAAGGACTAATTATGGTGCTGGCAATTGTTTAGTTTATATCCATGATCTCAGTAACTTAGAATAACCCTGACATAAGGAGTAATTTGCAGAAGGTCATGTAGCTGAAAAGTGAAGTCAGTGGCTGGAGGCACTTTGAAAACCCAAACACAGTTCAAGCCTGCCTCTCCCAGTTCTCATGCTGACCAGCATCCCTCCCTATTTGTGTTGTACTTTGCAAAATGAGACAGTTTGTTGTGGGTTGTCTTTGTGAAAATTGAACCTTTCTAGGCAAAAGTACCAAAAGTAGGACTGCCTCAGTAACCACTGGAAAGAACTGCAAGGATTCCATAGAACTCTCTTCAGAGGACAGGAACTGAGGCGAACATTGAGGATCCCAATGTTTGAAGTATCTGTGTCCATCCTTCCCAACAGCAGGACTGAAAGTAGCAGCATGTAAGGACAAAATAATGAAGAAGTGGGAGGCAGCACATAACAATATTGATAGTTTTCATTTTTCATTCTTGGCTTTTAAAATGCACATTCCCAAATTGTCCTCAATGGTCTGTGTATTTGTGTATATTTGTAATGTCTACACATAAACCCATAGGTACGGTGATATCCTTCACTTACCATGAGATGGGACTTGAAGAAATGCAAGCCTTCTTCCTAGTGAACCTTCCCTCTAGTTTCATGTGTTATAGCTCAAACCTGTTGTCAGATTTCTTCTCTCACTGAGGGACAACAGGCTTTACATTACAGAAAGAAATAGCAAACATTGTGGAAACCAAGCAGAAATAGACTGGTACCAGCAGGGGTGACAAGAACTGGCATGGCAAGGTGACAAGAACAATGATATGTCGTGAACAGGCATGTGATCACACTTAGCTTCTAGTTTCAATAATCAATAGATTCCTCCTTTCCTAAACACATCAGGACCAGCCATTTCTATGCCATTATAACATTAGTGGGTTTTCTTGCCAGGCTCTCCCCCCGCACCCCCACAGGGTTTCGAGGCTGTTCTGGAACTAGCTCTTGTAGACCAGGCTGGTCTTGAACTTACAGAGATCCGCCTGCCTCTGCCTCCCAAGTGCTGGGATTAAATCTTGCCAGGCTTTTTAAAGTTGTAAGATAGCAGGTGACTTTAGAATTCTTCCCATAATGTTAAATTGTTCATAGATAGACATATTCCTGTCTGAAGCCAGGGACTCAGACCCTAGGCTAGAGTGTTCTGAGCGATGTGAACACCACCTCATGATGGGATAAATCACCATGCAGTAGATGGTACTACGATTGGAAAGGCTTACCTCATTCATTTTCACTTTATCAGTTTACATTGAAGTCTTTAGTTCATTAGATAGCATTCACTGATAGTGACTTTATTGTTATATGTGTGTTGGGCCATGGTATTAGCAGTGCCCTGTGACAGGGCTGCTATAAAAAGCTTCTCAGAAGTGGGACTATTTGGAGCCAATTCACATCCGTCTCACCTCACTTTGCTTAAATACTCCCCTACCAAGTAGCAGTGGGTTTGTCATAAGCCTGAGGTTAGCACCTAGGTGCCCCGGCACACTCTTTCCTGCCGATGTCAAAGTAAAAGGCGTTTTACTAGAAGAAAGCACACTCGTGCACATATTTTCTAAGTTGCTTTTGCACTACTGTAGCAGATTTGAATAGAAATTACACAGCCCAATGAGAGAGTCCACCAAGCCTAAAATCTTTACCATCTGCTCACTTGAGAGAACAAATTGACCAACCCTCATCTTAAGCTACTTGTTCTTAGCTACTTAACTTCAGTGTTCATTTATATGGATAGTGGTTACATGTCTGCAGATATTGCAAGACTGACAGGCTTATATATGAGTCTCATTCATGCTCGTTTAGTAGATGATAGGTATGTAACAAAAGAGATCCTAAAATAAGCCCATTTAGGAGTACAGTATTACAATCCCTTATTATCCATGTCACTCTTATCTATTTGTAAAATGGCATAATTTCACAGACCAGGCTTTCACATACCTTCTCATGAGATACCTAGATGAGACAAACCAAATTATTTAATGTAATACCACAGAGCATAGAACCAGAGAGCCAGAGTCACCCTATTTAACACAGCAAATCATGAAATTCCTCAGGTTATCTAAGTTTTCATTAATGTGACTGAAAACTGGAAATACATTGAGAGCATGCTTGCAGTGGAGAAGGCAGGTGGGAGGAGCTAAGAAATACAAGGCCCCCACCTTCAGGAAATGTTGGAATTTAATACTGTACATCTGCTATTGAGTTACATCATATTTTACAACTGTTGTAGGTTTAGAAGACTGAAGGAAATCTGAATCTGTAGCTGTCTCAAAAGGTATTTTTCTTTGCCATAAAACATATAGGTCAAAGTTTATAGATGTCATCAGTCCATTGGTGTAAAAAAAATTGTGTTGCTATGCTACAGCTCCTGCATTGGGGATTTCGTAGCTCAGGGGTAGACACTCCATTTAGAATCATGCATAAGACCATCAGGAGTGGGGGGAGGAGAGAGGGAGGGGGAAGGAGTGAGGGAGGGAGAAGGGGAGGATATTTCATAATTCAAAAGGCTTACTTTTCAATAAAGCCAAGGAAATTTGTATACAATCAGAGGTGAAGGTTTGTATACCATAGGGCTGCAGATCACACATACAATGTGTGGCTTTGATTAATAGGCTTTTAAATATACAAAAGGAAAATTCAAAACCCAAGAATTTAGTTGAATTTGGTATAGAAAAGTGATATTTATTAATGTTATCTGTATTAAATTCCAACCTGAAAGAAATTCTGAAATTTGGTAACAGATATATATTCTCATTCTGAGTCCTCAGGGAAAACCACTTCCTACTGAGTGTAAATCGGTGGTGGTGGTTGCATTGTGAATGTTTGTCTAGGAACAGCATATACAAGTAAAAGCAGCAAAACTGCCTATAATTGGTGTTCTTTGGGTGGACATTGTAGCCAGGGTTATTGACAGCTGTGACAGTTGAGTCCTGAAAAGATGAGTACAGTAAACATCCTTTAGCAAGACAGGACTGCCCACTCCAGACCACGCTTGGGAACACTCACCAGGGCTAGACTGCTGTGTCTGTGCTATACACACAGTTTCATCATCTCAGTGGCTTGGGCATTTAATCCCTATTTTTATACCTAGAATCATCAGAGGAATTGCATGAGGTTGGGGCATAGTGTCAATGGGTGTAGTGATCATCATTAGGAAGCCTCATCCACGCCATGTTGCTGGGCCCACAATGACAGCAATCAGGGCAACAGGAAGACTGGTGCTATTGTGCATCAGTTTTCCCATTTTTGTTTGTTTGTGGGAGTTGTGTTTTGGACCACTCAGGTATGGATTTCAATCCTCATTCTCTCTGGTCACCGTGTGTGAACCTGGAAAGTCAAGAAACGTTTCTAAACTTACCTCCTTTCCTAGAACATTTCAGCATCCCATTTTGTCCAAGATCATCCCAGTTTGTATCTCTGGTGCAGGTGCAATTATTTATAGTTCCCTTTCACTCTCAGTAGTGCCCTGCTGGGGCTGGAGATGGCTCAGCAGATAAAACATCAGAGTCTGAATCTCTAGAACCCATGTGAAAACCAGAAAAGTGTTCCAGCACATGGAAGTCCAGTACTCAGGAAGCATAGACAGGATTCCTGGGCCAAGATGGCTACCCAACTATCCAGAATTGTGAGCTTCAGGCACCAAGAGTCCCTGCCTCAGTACGGTAGAGGGTGACTGAGGAAGACACCTGGCATCAAAGTCAGGTGTACACAACACACACAGGCACATACATGCATGTCCATCTGCACAAACACACATGAACATGCATATTAAATATACACATGCAAAGACTAGTGTCCTGAATTAGGCAATACATAGGAATTCTATTGACAGTGGAGATAATACCTCTAGCCTCATCATGTTTTAGTGATGAAATTAAATAATATAAAAATGAACAATGTGTTTATATTTTCTGGTATACATGGCTCTGCTACTGAAATAATGTGAAAGTAATTTTATTCTATTATTAATTCAGTGAACAATTTTGATAGATGAATTTGTTAATACCATATGGCTTGGTTCTGGGCTTATTATATATACTAATTAAATGTTTGTGATTTGCTAGGTATTTCCAACTTTTTAGACTGTGTACATAATATATCACTAACAGTAAGATGATTCCATTTAGAATCCTATGAAACAAGTGAAAAATTACATACACAATTTTGGCTATTTAATCTGGAAGTCTAGCCTTCAGCCATTCAGCTTGGTTTCATCATCTTTTATTAGGTATATCTGGCCTATATTCAAAGGCAAGAAGTTACTAATTCATCGATAGATATTACCATATGCCGTAATTGTGACAAGACTTTACAATACGCTTTCTTCTCTTGGGCTGTGTCTTTTCTGCTGACTCAGTAAATTGCTCTAGAGGAATACACACCTCTGTTTGTGCAGCTGGTGGCTGCTGCATGTGTCCAGTGCACTGTTGTACTCATAGATCACTAGTTTACTACTTAATTAACAGAAGAATGTCTCTTCTGTTCACGAAGGAGACTCGAGAGGCCTAATGGTCTGTTGGCCTCTATGTGTGTGTGATCCTGAATGAAAGCTATATACCTTTGATTCATTCTGCAGTTCACCCATTAACTGCGGATTAACTGCATCCAGTCACCTTTTACAATGAGCTGCCCTTCTCCCCAATGAAGAATCTCAGAGCTCTGGGGTGGGCTAAAGAGAGATGAAGGATATAGTGGGAAGAAGTGAGCTTGACTTGTTGGTGGCAATCCAGATGGAATGACTAAAGGTGGCTGTTTTTTCTTTCATCCACCTCTACCCTTCCATAAGCCCCATCTCTGACTAGCAGCAGATCTAGACAGATCCAATTACAGAATGGGAGGCAGGACATACCCCCTGAGCAGGAAGTGTATGGTTGTATTGACCTTGAAAAACATACAGGATTTAGCCAGCTGAAGAGAGTCTCTCTCTCTCTCTCTCTCTCTCTCTCTCTCTCTCTCTCTCTCTCTCTCTCTCTCTCTCTCCCTCCCTCCCTCCCTCCCTCCCCCCACTCTCTCTCTCTGTCTCTCTCTCTCTGTCTCTCTCTCTCTCCTCTTTGCCATGTGTAACCCTCTCTCAATCTTTGAAAGCCAAACCCATCAGTGTTAGTTCCCCAGGAGCATATGCATTCAATTTTTGGAAACAGCTGGCCTAGGCAGAGGGAAGTGAGTCTTCCTCTCCAGTGCTGGGTATGTGTCTGGGCCAATTGGAAAGGTCATGATGGGACTGGGTACTGCTGGAGATGGTGTGGTTCAGTGGGCATCACTGTGCCCACTTCTGCTGTAACTTGATTTCTTGATGATTGTCCTCACAGAGTGACTACCCAACCCAGAAGGGAACGTTAAATTTCTGTCAGTCCCCAAAAGTGCAGTGGGATTGTTGCCAGGTTTCGCCATATGGCGGCGTGACTGCAGAAAGACCTCTAGAATCAGAAAAGACCTTGTATGCCCGAACTCCAGCCAATAGGTGACACATAGAAACCTAGGCTGGAGTTCCACTGGCTGAATCGAACACATTGATGGACATTGAGTTGTTTCTGGTTGGGGCTATCATCCACACTGCTGATTCAAGTATTTGTATGCAAGTTATTGTGTGAACATCTGTTTTCATTTCTCTTGGATACACATTTAGGAATTGCTGAGTCATATGGCACTTCTGTGATGAGTCATTTGAAGAACTGGCAGAATGTTTCCCACAATGTCTGCACCCTTTTACATTCCTGCCAGTGATGTATGGCAATTCCAATTTCTATATTATTTGTACTTGTCTCTTGTCTCCCGACAGGTGTGCTGTGTCTCACAGTGGCTTTGATGTATATTTCTCCAGTTAACCAAGGGTGTTAGACTACCTTTTGTACCCATTGATGTTTGTTTATCTTCTTTGGAGAAATGTTTCCTTGAATTGTGTGTTTACTTTCAAATTGGACTCTTATTTATGGAAAATTGTTAAGGATTCTGGGTATAATGTCAGCTAAATGTTGTGCAAGTGTTTTTCCCACTGTTTGGGCTATCTTTTCACTTTTCTTGATGATATCTTTAGAAGCACAAATGTCACTAAGTCTTAAATATTGCTTTTGTATTGCTTATACTTTGGGTGTCAAATATGAGAAAACATTGGTACATCCAAGGTCACTGAGTTTGCTCATGGACTTTCCCTTTAGAGTTTAGAGTTGTAGGTCTTACATTTGGAACTTTATCCAATGAGTTAATTTTCATATAAATTATTATTTAATACTGAATTGTCTGCATTGTCCAACTGTTTTCCCTCTAAATTATCTCTGGTGTTTCAGTTCCCTGACATTAGATGAAAAGTCTTAGCAAAGTCTTTCACATGTCTGTCCTGTGTTTGCTTATTTGAGGGCAGAGGACCCCTTTAACGACATAGCTATTAATTTCAGTTTTTAAGCTCAGTGCTATTATGTATGAAGAATACACATTTTCTCTTCTACAGTAGCAAGTGCACTGTGCTTCTGAATGCTCTTGCTCCGTTAACCTGAACAGTTGGCCTCTGTTCTAGAACAATCTCTTCATTTTCTGCGAACATTTGTTTGGGACATTTCATTGAAAGCATCTCTCTTCCCATCAGTTTCCTGTCTAACAATGAACAGAGCCGCTGGGCAAAGGGCAGAAGCTGAGGACATGCAGGTGACTTGGAAACCCTCTTACTGTCTCTTCTGTAAAGGCTGGGAATTAACATCCATTATCAAGTTAGCTTCTGTAACTTCCCAGCCTAGTCTCCTCCAGATTTCCAAGCAGACTTTTAAGAAAGTCACCTATTGGCTTTTTCTTATTCTTTTCTATGCTTAGTTCAGCATTCGCCATGCCACTCTGTATACACAGCACCTCTTAGGTTTTTGGATGTCAGGATCTGTATCTCAGAATAGTTCCTTCCTGGCTGAACCACTGCACGGTGAAGCCAAGGTGGAAGTCTTCCATTGAAGTCACATGCATGGGTTCCTGTTGGTGCATTATATTCTTTGGATATGCCTAGTGTTTCAGGTGTTTGATATTTATTTCAGCCTAAACAATGGACTTGTATACTTTATAGCACTAAATACAGAAATTGGGGATTATTTGCTACATACATTATCATTATGCTATAAAGAGCAATAGACATTAGAGTCTGTAAATTTATATAGTTTACTTAGCAGGGTTAAAAAGAATAACATTTTCAATGTAATCTTTATTTTTACAATTTCAATAATAGTTTTTGCGAAGCAGTTCAGTACTTTGGTCTTGGAAAAGCTGCTCTCAACACTTCGGAGAGTCTTCTGCAAAAAGAAAAGACAATTTGCACCTTGAATGTGATAGAAGCAGCTTTCACAGCAGGGCTTACATTCGGGAGGCTAGTTGTGAACTGCTCCCAGTACTTGTTGGTGACCTTCCCAGGGACTCCATCAGCTGCACCAGGGACAGGAAGTTTGCTATATTTTGGAATGCAAGCAAAAATATCAGCACATTGTTTCTGCAGATGACTTTACCAGCACTTTTCTTTCTGTGAAGGATGGAGAGCGTGGGCTGGGGTGGGGGGGATTGCTGAGTGGGTTGGCTTGTGTCCGAAGAAGGGGCCCTTTTATACTGGGCACTGAGGACCCAAGCAAAGCAGGGGAATAAAACCAGAGCAGGCCAGCTTTTGTTTCTGGACACAAGGGAAGGCTTCTGTGTGTTTGAAAGCTGTTGTGTCTGGGTGAGCAGACATTTAGCAGAGAGCACAGCCAGGGAGGAAGCTCCAGCGTGAGCTGGAGGGACATGAGCAGCTTCACTGGGCTGCTGCATTCATCTTTGCCAAACTCTGTCTTCTCCGCTGTCAGCCACTAGCACTGGCTCATATTTATTGAGTGTCATTCACCAAGCAAGGTGCTTTCTTGAGTAACCCTTGTGATTATCTTTTACAGAGAGGGCCAGAGATGGTTGTTGGATTTAACTGACAATCTACACAACCCAGATTCTTTAGTGAATGGCAGAAAAACAATTCTAAGCCAAACTAGATGCTGTTTCCACATCTTAACATGCATATTGTCCAAGCACCTCTCTTCAGTATGCCTCAGAAGTTTGCATTAGTTACTATAATGAACCTAATGGAGGAAGGGTGTCACAGAGCACAGCATGACAATTAGAATATAAACACTATTTAGTTCATGGGAGATGAGCCATCATGGCAGGGAAGGTATGGTGGCTGGAATAGACCAATCTGTAGTGCCAAACAGGAAAAAAGGACAGAGCCAGAACTAGTACTATGCTATGGCCCTTAGGGTTTATTGCTAATGGCTTGCAACTACCTGCTAGGCCCTGTGTTCTGAGGTTCTGTTCCACGGGTTTCCTAAACAGTGCCTCCAGCTAGGCACCAAGTGCTCAGAGACCTGGGGACAGTTCACACTGAAACCATTTTTATCTTTGAGAGAAAACACATGGACTGTGTAGTCCTGCTGTCTCCTATGTTTTAGAGATACACAGTGCTGGTTTTCAGGTGAAATCCTGAAATCTATTATTTTATTTTTATTTTTTATTAATTTTATTAAATCCTATTACAAAAACTCTAATGGTAAAAGATTTTGTATACATCAAAGAACATGTTGCCAAATTTACCCTAACAGTGTGCCTCTCACTAAAATTCTACTTTATGCTTGTTAAATAGTCTCTGAGTTATTTCAGACAAACTTTTACTCTTGGACCCACGAAAATAAGAATGTGCATTAAAACAAAGTATTGCTTTTCTGCTCAGCCGTAGAGGCCCATGTTCCACAGCACAGGGTCCTGTCTGCCATCAAGAGCATTGTTGATAAAGCATTTCTTAGAGATGCTGATGTGGCCTCTAGGACTTTCTTCCCAGTTATTGATAGCCCCTACAGTGGGCATCAAATACAACAAAGACACATGCAGCTGCCATTTGGCCAGCAATGACTGTAACATACGTACCAATTTGAGAGATTCACTCCAGAATCCAAACTTCATAATGTAATATTGTGAGAAGAAATGAAATCCAAAGCCCAGGTTTCTTAACTTCACCTTTAGTTGGTCTCACTGATACGGTCCCGGAGCGTGCTTGTGCTCATTATTAGTAATCACAACAGTATACGGTGTGGCCATTACAGTGTTAAACATAGCTTCTTGGTTAATTCTCTCTTGAGAATTTGAACTAGAAACATCAATAGCTGTGGGATCAGAAGCCAAGATACCATGATGGAGAGAGGTGCCCAAAGCTCTTAGAGCCAGGCACAAGCCATGTGAGCAAAAGTAGCGTACTTAACTTCTCAGTACTTAAGAAAGTAAGCACGGTAGTTCCCACCTCAGGGATTCTTAAATTTCATAGTTGATAACTGTAGAGCCTTAAACTGTTGCTTAATATGGTGGTAAGTACTCAATCAATTAGTAAACTGATAATGACTGGTAGCATCAGGAAGTAGAGAGCAAAGTATAAGCGGAGGAGGCCAGCCAGCAGAGAGGAGAGCTGGACAGAAGCTGTGGAAGGGGCCCTCTGCCCCAGGGACCACACTCAGACTAGGAATGCTCTACACTGGAGTCACCTTGCCTCCTGGAGGAGCCTAACCATGGGAGTCCATGGGCCACATCCAGCATGCCTGGGTCCTGGTAGGGAGTCTTCATAGGAGAGCTGACTCAGGTTGCTGTCATCCTGGAAACTGCAGTTGCTTTTGTAGTTTTTGTACATTGACAACGTTTCTCAAAGTAACCAGAGGAAGGCATTGCCACTTCCAAGCCTGTCATACTCGCTTCGCTATTCCCGTGGGTCTGAGGCATTATGTTCTTGACATGGCTGTGCCCAGGACAATAATACCCATTCTCTGAGGACATAACCCACTTTTTTCATGTTCATTTAGGGCTCCCTCTGTTCTCCTCTTTTTACACATTCATTAAGGGCTTCCTCTGCTCCCCACAGGGAATGTTCTAAACTAGTCTCCTTCCCTACTAGAGGAGATCAACCTTGAAATCCCACGGGGAAATGAAGAGTAGAAAGTGGAATGCAGAACTTATACTTTGTTTATCTAGAACTTTCCCCATATACATGGTTGGTGTATATGCTATTGGAATCTGCTGATTGGTAGAGACCACAGGAAGGTAGTTGCTCAGGCTCCACCACTCAGCATTTCCCTTCCTTAGCTGCATCAGCCACCAACCTCAAATGTTCTTACTCAAAAGAACCCCCTTTTAAAGGTAGATTTATCTCTTGGCTGCTCTGTTCTTTTTGCAGCTAAAGCATTTTACCTGCTTCCTCAATATCTTTTGTTTAAGAAAGGACTCGGAGTAAGGGCAGTCTTCAGGTTGTAAACCCACTGGCCTCCCAGTTGGAGCGGTTTTATAGGACTAGAGAAACTTCCAGAAGCAGTTACCTTATCAGAAGTCAGTTAACCCCAGTAATAATGAGAAGTTTCTCCCTGTACAGCTGCCTGCTTGGGGCTCTTATCTGAGAGCCAGTTGCATGTTTACCTGATGTGAGCCTTGCTTAAAACCACTGTTCTGATTCTCATGCAATTCTGGGTTTTTATGGGTGGTTTGTTTGGTTTTGGTTTTTCTCCTTTGTATCCCTCTGAGCAAGAGCTTTCTTCTCTAGTTCTTCTTATTAAAAGTGAGCTTTAGAATTCCAGGGCTTGGCAAGCTCTCACATTCTCACTTTGGTGGCTGTCATGTAGATGAGGAACTAGAGTAAGGATCTTCTGCCATCATGCTTTACTTGTGGACATGGGGTAGAGGCAGAAGCTAAGGCCCAGCTGCTTCTCTTTCCACCCTCACATGCCCAGCCAAGCCTTGCAGCTTTGGCTGGAGAAAATGGCTTCTCCAGATCTACTGCCTTGAGAGGCTGAGCCTTTATTCCAGACTAGTCCCTTTAAGTGTGGATTGGTGACCACTGCTGTCCTGAAAGCAATTGTTGAAGGAAGCTGAACCACTGTCCTACTGACTCTTTCCTTCTGCTAGCTTCAACCCCAGGGGCTGTGGAGAATATTTACTGGGTCAGAGGCAGTGATGTTCTGGGATATTAGCATATGAACAACATTCTTGGTAATTGTGTCATGAAATTTCACGTGTCATTTTCTTGATAAGTTCGAGGGACAAGCCTTTAAAAAAATTCACATGACAGTGATTGTATTTCAGAATTCAAATGAAAACAGCAGAAGCCAGATTGTTGCTCTGTCATAGCCTTTGGTTTTGTGTTATTGGATTGTCTAAGACAAATATGATACCCATTCTTCTTTGTCTCCATTAACTAAGTTTGATGTTTGATGTGCCAAGAGTGCTCAAGCATTTGCCTCTCTTTGGGTGTTTTTGCCTGCTCTCTTATAGGCACAGTGTGGGCCAGGAGCAGTTAGAGTAAGAGAATGACATTCTTCTGTACCGGGAAGGAATGAGCTGGAAAGAAGGGTCATTCATTTAGAATGAAGTTCACCTCAGTTGGATCACTGCTTTTCACTGAGAAGTCAAGTGTCCTTGATCATTGTAGATTAAAATACTATCAAAGACCTAAGCCGGAAACATAGCCTATGAACTGGAACTGTCTGGTTTTCCTCACTTCCTATCCTCACAGCATGAATTCACTTTTAGAAGCCAAAGTACCATGCTGTGGGGTTCAAAAATGTCATGGTAGCACCAGAATTCAGAATGGCTTGCATCTGTCTTTGAAGTAAAAGTGGCTGCAGCGGGGGAAAAAGGACTTGTTTTGTTGCAAAGGGGTAGTCTAGGCTTTGTTATTAATGACATTCTGAGAAATGGGCATCAGTGGCCAGAGTGCTGAAGTTATTTTATGAACTGTTTGCTTTGGTCTTCGTGATACATATTCCCAATGGGCATCAGTGGCTAGAGTGCTGAAGTTATTTTATGAACTGTTTACATTGGTCTTCATGATGCATAATCCCAACAGGTAGATCACTGGCTCCAAAATGATGAAAATTAGTTAGATTATCACTGGGAAATAAGGAGTAAATTTCCAGTAGCTGGTATAAAATGATGTGTTCTCTTACTAAGTCACTTATAACTAATATGAAAGAAGTCTGACAGTGCAACAGGGCTTAAATGGCATTCCTCTTATATGTGGATGGACAGAGTAAGAGTGAGCCTGGACTACAGACTGGAGACTTTTTTTTTTTTTTTAATTAGAAACAAGATGGTTTTACATGACAATCCCAGTTCCCTCTCCCTCCCCTCCTCCCCTACCACCCCCCCCAACTAAAACCCTACCTATCACATATCCTTTCTGCTCCCCCTGGATGGTGAGGCCTTCCATAGGGTGTCATCAGAGTCTTTTGTATCCTTTGGAATAGGGCCTAGGCCCACCCCCATGTCAGACTGGAGACTCTTAAGTTGGCTAGCTTTTCTTCCTCCCTATCCCTATCACAAAGAACAGGCAAGTATCATTGCCGTCTTTGCCTGAAAGTTGTTTTCACTTCATTCTTTCATTTGTGTGCATGCTTTAGGAGGCATGTATCCCCTGGTGCTCTTGTGGCTATCAGGACAACTATGGGAGGTAGTTGTCTCCTATCATGTAGGTCCTGGAAATAGAACCTTTACCCACTGAGTCATCATCCCAGCCTCTCATCTTCAATCCAAAGAGTCATTTCTTGATAGGAAGAGGCAGTATGCAGAGAAGCATAAGACATATTGTATTAAATGCTTTTTAAGACCCATACTTTTGCTAGTACTTGGCAAATTGTACAAAGAAAACTTGAGTTGCTTCATGAAAAAGGGAAAATACAGGGCCACCCAGGAATTCAAGGGCAAGGGGTGGCAAAGGCAAGTCTGGCCTTTGACATTGCAGCAGGATGTTGTCATCTCTAAAATGTACATTTGAGAATGAGCAATGGTGTTGCCAGAGAGAGAGAGAGAGAGAGAGAGAGAGAGAGAGGGAAAGATCTCAAGATCTCAATTGTTAGTTTGCAATTCCATGTTGGCCTGAATTCCTGTTTCTTTGGCTTCATGTATCTAGCAATCAGACACATCTGCAAGGGATTGAGAAGACTGAGGGTGGTCAGAGTTCTCATCTAGGGTCACATGTCCATCCCCGTGCCATCGGCCATATCTGGGAAGATGAGGCACCCTTGCTCCAGGTTGTGGCCCAAGTTCCTCCCCTGGCATGAGAAGAGATAGAAAAATGAGAGGACCAAACAAGACAGAGCTCTCCAAGAGCGTTGATCCCGTCTTCAAGTTCACCATCTTATTAGAATTAAAGCCTTTCCTGACCTGCAGCCTCCACCAGACTTGCAAGTTCAGCTTTTCAACCATTTTTACTCAAAAGCAGCCAAACTGTGTTAATGGTTTCACCCAGGTGTTTGCTCTGTGTCTCAGAGATTACTGCATTTCCAGTAGTTTTGTATGTGTTTTTAAAGAAACGACTTCATTTCCCACTATATAATCCATCATCATTATAGAACTGTATAGTACACACTTCCATATGCAGTCATGATCTTGCACAGTGCTACTTAAATTGCACCAGACCTTGCCTTTCCTTATTCCTTCTGTTGTGTTGGAACTTTGTAGACCTAAAAGACGTTAACTTACAATTTTAGAAAGTATAGCTTTTATATAGCTATAAATGATGTGGCATTTTTTGTAAGGTCGAATTTTTTATGGTTGGAAGGAAAATTGGAAATATTTATGAGTCATTTGAATTGTCTAAGTGAATTTAAGGCCAGCTTTTCTCTCCAAGTTTAGATGCTTAAATTTAAATGCAGAGTATCACTTATCTGCATATGTCTGATTTTAATTTGGAGGATGTGACAGGATATAATAATGCAATCCCTTGTGCACAGACTACAGCCACATTTCCACATTTCAGAATTGAACTCTGGTTGTCCACATCGAGTCAAATGAAGCAGGTGCTCTGGCTTTCTATCCAGCTCAGTCACTCATTAGCAGGGTGGTTTTGGGCTGGTTCTTTTGCCTCTTGGAACTTGAGTTTCACTCACATATCAACTTGGAAAAAGTTTATATAGCTATAGACCTTTGAAAACAAGTTAGCCTTATTCTTGGAAAATAATTGCTACACAGTGCATAGTTGCAGCTGTCATCATTTAGTTAACATGCTTGTGTTTCTTGCATAGCATAACTTCACCAGTGAGAAGCCCCACACTGCTTAATCTGCAGTGTCCTCTGAGGCTTCCAATGCAACTTTATTTGAATTCCTTTCTCGGTGTTCTCAGAAGCTACAAGGGAACATCAGGTCAATGAGAATAATAACGAAATTAGGAGTCCACAGATGAAACTGGTGGCAGGTTTACTAACAACTCCAGTGATAAACTGGTTGAGTGGATGAAACTTATGAACACCTAAAGTAGAATTATAAGGGTAATTGCTATAGAATAAAAATGGTAGTGATATATTTGGAGACATGAAATAGAGAATGGAAATTGAGAGAATAAAACTACATATAGTAAAGTGAAGCACAGTTTGAACCCAGAATTGCTATCTTGCTGGATGTAACTCAGTGGTAGAACATTTTCCTGTGGTGATATAGTGTTTACGATATAATAAAGGTTGCCTGAAGGATTATATTCTAAGCTAGCCACAGTCATAGAAGCTGGGCAGTGGTGGTACACACCTTTAATCCCAGGACTCAGGAGATAGAGGCAGATGGATCTCTGTGAGCTCAAGGCCACCCTGGGCTACAAGAGAGTGAATCAGTCTAAAAGGTCAACAGAGTGCACACCTTTAATCCCAGCACTAGAGAGGCATATGAGATAAGAGCAGGACATTCAGTATTTAGTCTTGGGCAATTAGTCTCCAGCCACGTTGAGGACAGTATCCCTCCTCCAGCTTCAGTAGAGGTAAGTGCTCACTGGTGGCTTGCTGCCTTGCTTCTCTGATCTTCAGTTTGAACCCCAATATTATTGCCTCTGGGTTTTATTATTCATGTTACAGCCTCTAGTGTTGTATGTATAGGTTCCTTGGTTCAATCCTCAGTACCACCAGAATACAAAAACAAGAATTAACTATCATGTGCTCCTTTGTCTTAGATCCTAGATTCATATTTTAATGATAGTAAAAAATAAAATATTTAAGTAATCTTGCTTTGTCTGTTGTTGGCCTGGTCTTTAGTTGGGGAAAATAGTAATGATCCATAAAAGACAATAGAAGTAATCGGAAAATGCTAATTACTAAAGTCACAAGAAGCTGTGAATCTTTGTTTCAAAGAGAAATTCGAGACTTCCCATGAAAAAGAATGCTGAGAAGTACCTCTTGTGAAGAGAGGGGTGTAGACTGGACTGACATCTGTGTTTTTAGTAGGTGGACTGTGCCTTCACCAAATGTTTGCTAACTTACACTTGACCACAAAATTAGCACTGATTTTTATCTTTTATTTCTTTTACTTTTGTTTCTTTTTTTTTTTATATAACATGGGTCTTCCTAGATAGCTCTGGATGGCTCTCCTGGAACTTACAGCATAGTAGGCTGTCCTCAAGCTCACATTCCCATTTCGCGCTTGAGAGTAGAGATTACAGTTGTATGTGATTATATTATGGTTCTTTCATGAATGTTAATTCTTCTTTTCTCAAGTTCCCTACTTCCTGCTCCAAATTGTAGGGTAGTAAAGAGTAGAAAATGAATTCTGTGACCATCAAATGAGACATTCTCTGACCTAATAGCTTAGCAGACAATGGAGGCAGAGTTTCCCCTCTGTTTATGGATGTATTTAGAATCACTGCTTACCTGAAATAATGGCAAATTACATTAAAAAACAAACACCTTCCTTAGGAACTATGCACAGTTGTTAATGGGTAAGTCTACAAATGAATGTGGTAATTGTATTTCCTATCACCTACCATATATGGGAGAATGTTCGTTTCTTAAACAAGAGCTGTTTAGTTAACAAGAGTTTAAAAGCTAACTTTATAGGGAATACACTCAGCACAATGAGTGAAGATACAATCAAGCCGTAACTAATTAATGTATGCCAACCCACTGGGGTAAAAATAGTGGCACAAGGAGCCAAGCACTCATGGAGATGACCCTTCACTCAATCGCAAACACTAAATTGGGAATGGTACAGAATTTTAAGTGCCCTTTTCTTGGGCCTTGCTGTTGTGATCTTTCTTTAGAACTGTTCTGATATACCCTTCGGAAGGCTGGCCTCTGTGGATGTTGTCTGTGCCAAATCACAGCACAGAACAAGGGCCTGTTCTGTTCAGTTACTGAGAATAGTGCCTAGTCAGTACTGTTTGACAACATGCTGAACTAAGAGAATGTTAGAGGATGTTTGACAAAGGAAAGTGGGCAAACCGTCTGATGTTTACAAGTTCTGTTTAGATGTAAGTTGATAGCGTCAGGAAGCTGTGCTTAAGCTCCCCTTTAAAGATTTTACTGAACACATATGGATTTGTGGAGAGCGAATGATTTCATCTGGTTCCAAATATATGCAATCTCTCAGAGTTACTTCTATTTTAGAATCCGATCTTTTTCCTTTCTGGTTTGAAATGTATCAGACCCTGGTAAGTTGCTTTATTTTACCGGAGCTCAGACAGTACTGATTACACCCAGGGACACACCTCTGATTGTTTCCTTTCTCAGGTCTTTGACTTGTATGTTAGTATCTTACCTGAAGTCTAAGAATAATTAACTCTGCTGCTAGAGATGTAGCCCACGAGAAAATTAAATTGTGTTCTTATATTTTTGTGTCAGTGCATATCTGGTCCTACAAAGATCAGTGACATTTAATGTTGGAAGGGGAAATAACTGTGAAATACTTCTGTACTCTATTTTAGTGTCACAAGGAAAGCATTTATCTTGCCTTTACTTAATCATCGCTCTTTAGCATATGAAAAGCCTCCTGTGGGGTGTTGAAAGTTGCTTCCATTTTTTAATGGATAATTTACAGTCTATAGTCAGATACCTCATAGGAAACAATATAGGATGAAGTAAAAAGTACTATAACTTTGGAGCTAGGGGGAGTTCCTTGAATTAGGCTTTTGCTTTACATCTCCTTTGGCTAAAAGATAAGATTTAGATCCTTATACTTCTTTTAACTGAAAAGGCTCAGTGCTTTACCAACACACAGTAAGCTTATCTGAGTCACATTTACCTCTAAGTTTAAAAGTAGGAGTCATATCACACAGCAGTAGTAACTTGTGACTGCGTACACTGGCATTAGAGACTAGGAAATGTGAATTAACACATATTCAGTACCACATTACCCCTACACACACACACACACACACACACACACACACACACACACACACACTGATGTAATTGTGTGGAGCACGATAAATGCTGAAGTCAGAAAAAGAGGAAGTCAGGACAGTCATCAACTAATGGTTTAATGTACTGCTGAAGGCAAGTAGAGTAAACTAGTGTCTCTTATGTTTCATTTCATCACCAGCCAGCACCTGTGTGGCGTTCATGATTTAATTGAACACAATTGCCATCCTTCATCCCTAATCCTCAGGGCAGATTAGGAAAGAGTACTCTCACATTTCTGATTAGGAGACCTCCTTCCTGGATCTCCCGGCTAACTAGGAGTACACATTTCAAGGTTGGGCTAGGATTCGTACTCAGCACGAAGACCAGCCCTCATACTCACTAGGCTCTACATGTGGCAACTATGATACCACATTGAGATATACAATTTATGCGAACCATCTAGGTGCATGTGTGAGAACCGAACACCTCATTGGTTTTTGGAGCAGGCAGTTTGGTTGCCAGGGGCTTCAGGTTTGCACCTAAGAAGCAGAAAGCTGAATTCTGTTCTTGTTGGTGTCACAAATGAGGAGTTTTTACATTTCCTCAATTAGCAAACAAAAACACTTCAGCTCTAAAATTCTCTGACTCCAAATTTAATTGCTCCTGTTCCTCTCAAAATTGTTGCTTAAAGAAAAATAAAAAAGTCAGCGCTGTATGGTCAGCCTAGATGTTTATGTTCCTTCTAAAGTTAGAAGAAGAAGAAGAAGAAACATTTTGATGTGTAGCAACCAAACCCCTTTATAATGTCCCCAGGCAAGCCTTTCTCCCCACCAAATTCTATGCTATATTATAACAGGAAGCTCTCATCCTGTATTTTTAAATATGGAAAATGAAGCAGAGTGAGTTACTTGGGAGTTTATTCCATAGGCATATAGTGAACATTGGTACAAGGTACTTAGGCAGCTGAGCCTTAAGTTATAAGGACTCTGGGGAAAGATATTTGTCAAGAGAAGAAAATGGTACCATCTGTAGGATGGTGGGACCTATACCTTCAAGGGCTTCACCAGGAATGGGCTTTAGTGACTGGCAAATGGCTAACACATCATCTTAGGCAGAAGGAAATAGCTTGTATCTCATTGGTGTGCCCCAGGGGGCTTGGAAGGAGATGAGGAAGAGCAGATCCCTGTGGAACTGACAGATGAGATTCTGGAATTGCTTGCTTGGGCAGATAGAAAGGGAATGAGTTCTCAGGCACCTGGATGAGCGTGAGAAACACCCTTCCTCCTGAGTTAGCAAGACACAGAGTGAGGGTGGGGACTCTACCAGTCTTTTCCAGTAGCTCTACTCTGACTCTAGCTAGCTTTGTACTTTACATGGCTGTAGGTGGGTCATGGGGGGTTTCATATTACACCTCACAGAGTTAGGCTAATTTTTTCTGAGCAGAGAAGAGTCATCAAGGCTTTCCACGCCAGGTAATAATAACATGAAACAATCTGAAGAATCCAGAAGAATCCAGGAGCTGTGAAATGATTAGAGGGTAGGCAGATGTCAAGAGCAGAAGCATGGACGAGGGAATGGGAGATGAGAGGTACTAAAAATAAAGATAAGTCATAAGTTTGACTCCAAACTTGCTGTGCCTTTCTGTATATAAATCCATTTCATCCTCATCGCAGCCTACTCAGTAGGCCTTTTTATTACAGGCATCTGCATTCTATAGAAGAGTAAACTGAAGTGCAGACTGTGATGTTTTATTACTGAAGTGAAAAGGTTTGACAGTGTGCGTAGCTTTAAATACACTTGCTGACAACAGCTAATAGTGTCATAAACATAGTCCCAGGAGATCTTTTGTGAGTGATGCCTCCTGATGTGTGTGCTCTTTGTATAGTTCCTGGGTGTGTGCTCTTTGTATAGTTCCTTAGAAGTATTTGTAAGAATTTCTCTTAAATGGGTAGATAGAGGGTTGTGGTATGGCTCAGAATGTTTGCCTATCATGTCTAAGATTCTGGGTTCAGTTCCCAGCTCTGCAGAAATTACATATATACAGCAAAATGTATAGGGAACTGCAGCCTTTGTCTATGGAAATGGGAGCAGTTTAAGCCCCAAGGTTGTAAGACTGCCATGGAGACAGCTGCACAATACAAAGTATTCATGTCTATGAAACCAATTAAGTATTGTATAGCTCTCCTGTGTCCAGCTTTAGAGTCTACCCTTTGCCAGGTAAAAGGAAATGGGGAGGATATGTATACAATTGGCTTCCCTGTGTGTGGGTGCATGTGGATTTTTTGCATGTTGTTTCTGTGTGTTGAGGTGTACATATATGTATGTGTAAGCCATTGGCTGACAGGAGTCTTTCTCAGTCATTCTCTGTCTTACTCACTGAGGCAAGGTCTCTTAACAGAACCCAGAACTCATCAACACAGCAAGTCTGGCTAGCCAGGTTGCTCCAGGGATACCCTGTCTCTGTATTGTATGTGCTGGAAATACTGACGAGCCTCCATGCCTTTTACATGGGTTCTGAGCATTGGCACTAGGGTGAGCTATGTCTCCAGGCCCTACTTGGTTTTTAGAAGGATATCTCATTTGCATGGGGCTTGCCCAGTCAGCTGGTCTAGATGGCCAGCAGTGTCCCAGGGTTCGGCCTGTCCCTGTCTCTCCAGTGCTGGAATCACAAGCACATTCAACTTTTTACAGCTAAAAAGTGGGTTCCTGGGATTGACCTCAACCACTCATGCTGGCTGAGTCAAGCAGTTTACTGAGCCGTCTTTCCAACTGCTGAAAATGATCCTCATGCTCTTTCCTCACCCAAAAGCTGTATGGTTTGGTGATAGATGAATGCCACAAGGAGAAATCTGAGCCCCTCCCCTGGTTAGGTTTAATCCTAGCTGGGACGGCAGTTAAGAATCTAGACTGTAGATTCCAACAAATAGTTAGTTCCTCCAGGTAGGTTAAACTCTGGATACAACCCAGAAGACAAGTGTGTTAGAGGGAATAATGTTCATTTCCACCAATGTCAGTTCCTGGTACTTTCAGGATTTAAAAGTCTCTGAGTATAGCACACCCTGACCCCTGATCCCCAGATACTGTTCCTCTGTCTTCCTTCTTCCTGACTAGGGTTGAAAACTAGTCAAAAGAGCAAAGCAAGGAAGCCTTACAACTTAAGCATGACATGTACAGTAATAATTCTAAAACTATTTGAAATGTTGATAATTATGCACAATTAGCTTTAAAAAAGCCAAGTGAAATTGTTGAAAATCACTTCAGATTTCATTCTTATACATAAACTAATTGGTTTTGGCCTCATTCATCTCTCAATTAAATTTATCTGATGTCAAGATTGTGCTTGTCTCTGGAGTCGGAGTGAGGAGCATCCTCTTGGCCTGGTTGCAATGCTAATGAAGCTGTCACCCTCATTCTCAGCTCCTCTCTCACCTCAGGCAAAGAAGCAATGTTTGCATAGCATCATGTCTCAAAGTATTAATTGATTTTGATGGATTTGTATGCATGGAGTCACTTCAAAAATTATCTTGTAAACATAAAGTTGTATCCATAATACTCATTAAATTCTGTATCTGCCTCGTTTGAACAACTGGATTTCCTCATGAATTAACATCCATGATAGGCAGAATTCTGAGATGGTCCCTTGCTCTTAGTCCCCAAGTGTTATATATACATATATACCAAATGAGATTGTATAGATGTAATTGGGACCATTAATTAATTTACTTTGAAACAAGTAGAGTCTCCTAGCCTTTAAGTTAAGGGATGTCTTCATTTGGACTGAACAACAAAATGCCATGGACTAGGTGGCTTATGTTAATGGGAATTTACATCTCATTGCTCTGGAGGATGGGAATCTGAAATCAGGTGGCCAGCATGACTGGGTTGGGACAGGGAGGTCTTCTCACTGCAGCATGCTGGCCTCTCCTTGTGCCCTCCAGTGGTAGGAAAAGAACGAGAGCTTTTGGGCTCCTTTCATAAAGACTCTCTTATTATTTTGGAAGGCTCTATCTTCAGCATGTGACGGTCTCTTCAAACCTATAAACCTAGGACCTAGGATCTCCAGGAGAACACAGACAGCCAGTGCACTGGGGGAAGACTGGCCCAGCCTACTCAGCGTGCCCTTTCAAAGTCAAGCTGCACTCTAGCAGTTCACAGAGAGGAAGTCAGGGGGATTGGAGGATGGGAGGGCTCTGCTGTGAGACAGTTGCTGTGCTGCTGGGATGGGGTGAGAGTCACAGACTAGGCTCTGAGACCCACCTTTGGCTAGGGAGCAGACTCTGATCAGTAGTTAGAAAACACCATTGTCAGCCATCAGCTGCAACTGAGACCCCAGATCAGATGAGAGTGTGGCCAGCCAACAGGGATTTCAGCCTGATAGGTTTAGCTGTACTTAACTCTCTGGCTAACTGTCCCTTCTTGCTTGATCCCTAAGTCAGCTGGTCTCTTAATCAGCTTTTTGTCACTTTTGCAGAATCCCTTTAACCAACAGCTTAAAGGAAGAAAGGCTTAGTTTTTGGTTCTTGGTTTCAGAGGTTTCAATCAGGTGACAGTAGGGGCATGTGTGGCCAGGAAGCAGAGAGAGAACTCAGGAAGAGGCAAAGGACACAATAGCACCTTCAGACTAGTTTCCACCTCCAGTTAGCCCATTCAGCTATGGGCTCATTAATATAATTAACCTAGCACGAAGTTAGCACACTCATGATCCAGTCACCTCTCGCTAGCACCAGGGACCAGGCCTTCACCCCACAATGTAATTTTAGAGTAATTATTGTAATCATGTAACATCTAAATCATAACTGTTAGGAATAAAGTGTAATGGGATGGAACCACATGTGTGGCAGGCCCATGGTCCTGTGGTCCAGGTGATGGACAGCGGGTGGATGGGGAAACAGACCTGTAGATATGGCTCGTATTGGAAGTTTTATTGAGAGGGAGGTAAGAAAGTAAGGGAAGGAAAGAGAAAAGAGGTAAAGAGACACAGAGAAGGGACCAAAGGGATGGGGGTGGGGGGATAGGAAAGATCCTGTCTGTTCTTCAGAGGAAGGAGGGGGAGGACAGAAGTGGGTGGAGCCTTTCTTTTAAAGAGCCAGGGTACATATACCTGCCATGCTCAGGTGGGTGAGAGGCAGGGCCAGGTTTGCCTGGATTACAATAAACTATCTGGGTTTTGGGCAAGTTAAAACACTCTCGATCAAGAAAATATAGGAACTCAGTGAGTTTTTTTTTTGGGGGGGGGGCACCAGCACATTTATTGAGCCCACAGCCACCTGTCCATATTTGCCCATGTCTGAGAAATCTTTTAAAATTTTATTTAAATTTGGCATATTTAAACTTTTCAAGTAGCAACCTATATCCACAATTGCTGACAGACTTTCAGTCATTCAGACAGACCTTTTTAGAAAGGTCTATGTGCACCAGGGTAAGTACCCGCACAATGTATTTTGCTTCACCTCAAGCCAGATAGTCCGTGTCTCAGACCAGAAATTCAGAATTACTTTTCTCTTGGTACCTTTAACCAAAGAAAATTGTATTGATAATTTATAAGCAATTAAACTGGTTAGGAAATATAACTAACTATTGTACCAATTTAACTGACACTGTTCAGTTAATATTTGTAAACTCTTAAAAATTTTTTTATTATTTTTGTATTGTATATGTTGTTTGGGGCGTGCATGCCACAGCATGTAAAAGGACAACTCTGTGGAGCCTAGCCTTACACCTTTACAGACTCGCACAGCACATACCTTTCATAACATTCCACTGATGTCTCTCCAGCTTCCTTTTTGGTGTCCTTGTTGCCTTGTTTTAGTTTTGCATATTTAGAAAGAGATGCCGTTGCTCCTGTTTCACTTTCTTGTTATGCTTTGAGAAGTGGCACCTTACCTGGGACATTGTGTCCTTCCGGTCTACCTTTATTCCCTTGTGACCTTTATCTGTCTGTAAAGTTTGATTTGATTTTTAAAGTGTTTGCCTACTTCCATCATATTGATAGACAGTTTGATAGATAGATAATAGCCCTTCCCATTTGGGTTTGTCAGTTGTGTGTATTTGGAAGCCAGGGGTGTAGAGTGCTGTAAAGCTGCTGCCTGCAAGAATAGTTCGCCTAGAAAAGGAAAACCTTCCACAGCTCCTTGGCGCCTACACTGTAATAAAAAGCTATATGTATTCAGTGGATTTGTACAAGGATACAGGAGTTATTATTTTCAACATTGACCTATGTTTCTTTAAATATGTGTGAGGCTTTGTTTATATTTTGTTTGGATTTGTTTTTTAAGGCTGGTTTGTAGTTTTCGGAAAGCTGCTTAATATGAGCAACATTTTAAAGTTATCAAATATGGAATTTAGATATTTTCATAAGACTGTTTCTCTGATGTAAGTTTTATGTGGTGAACTTTAAGATTTCATTCATTCATATTTCATGTTATTTGTCATATAATGGAGGTCAAGAGACACTTAAGCCTAAGTTGAAACAAGATAACGTTTGACATCTCTCAAATTTAATCTGTGACTCAATTTATCCATTTGAAATAAAATTGTTGGGGGAGCTAGGGAGATGGCTCAGTTTGTAAAATGCCTGCCTTCCCCAGCACAAAGGTAAAAACAGCACAGGAGTGATCTGTAACCTAGGGTGTGTGGGGGGGGAGTCAGGGGGTCGGGGGCTGGGTCCCTAGGGCTTGCTGGCCAACTAACTAATTTAGCCATTAATAAACTCCAGGTTCAGTAAGTGGAGATGAGTCAAGGAAGACACCCAGTGCCAACATTTGTCCCCCCTACACAAAAAGAGTCTCACACAGACACACACACATAGTCACAAACAAACACACACACACACACACACACACACACACACACACACACACACACACATTAAAATTTTTGGATTTTACACTGGAAGCAAATCACCTCTGTTAAAATGAAAAGAAAAATGTGGTCATTGAACTTTAGCAATGATTTTCCTCAGCAGACAAGGAATCCACAGGATGTACTGTGCCAGTGATAGGGGAGAGAACTGGCTGAACAAGAAAACAAACCAGACCTGGAGAGTCTCTTGCCCCTGTGACTAGAGTCTCACTCATTCGGCCTCCATAGCAAGAAGACAGTGCCACAGTCACATGAATAATGAAGCTACCCTCTAGGGTTAGAGAGATGTCTCAGCAAGGAAAGCAGCCACATGTGAAGACCAGAGCTTGGATCCCCAGAACTCACCTCCATACTGGTCAAGTGTGGTGACCCACCTGTGATTCCACCCCAGAAAGGCAGACAGGGAACCCTTGAAGCAAACTGGCTGTCTTACTAGGAATTTTGTTGAGCTCTGGGTTCTGTTGAGAGACTTTGCCTCAGTGAATAAGGTGGAGGGCAATGGAGGAAGACTCCCAGCATCGGCCTCAGACTCCCACATGCTCATGTTTGTATGCATGTACACTTGCACTCACGTGAGTTCCCCAAACATGCACATATGCATATGGATACATGCCACACTCATAGACACATATACAGTAAATAACTGCCATTTAAGGTCAAGCTGCCTGTGAAGTCCCTGGCTATTTCTGAGATGCCTCACCATTTCCCATGTACCATGTAGAGTCATCATATTTTCATAGAACCCTAGAGTTTTGGAATGTGCCTGGTGGAGCCATGGGGTGACACCAGCCAGTACTTGTGGGTCTCAGTTTCTGTGTACCATTTGTGGTGTGAGCATCTTCTCACACTCTCAGATACACAGCACTCAAACTAAAAGAGTGATCATACTGATGGTCAGTATCCAGCACTAGGTGGGAGGGGCAACAAATTAGATATATCAGGCTTCCTGAAGCAGACCTGACTGCTGTAGCTCAGTGGATTTTCAGTGAATATATTTCTCCTGTGAATCTGAGCTGCTCCTTGGTGTATTCCACACCACCCGCTGGGCTCTATGCTGGTTTATGGTTTTGAATGTCTGAAGAAATGTAAAAACCCCAACTGCTCACCTGCTGTTTTCTAAAAATTCCCTTCTGTAGAATTCTTATCTTTAAAATGTTAGCTACAGCTTGCCATTTCAAAGTATAGAGTTTGGAGTTTGACTTCGGCATACTACTATTTCATACAGAAGGAATTAGGTACCATAGCTGCTAAATCTACCATTAACAAAGGATTCCTTTCTCTGAGGGTTTATTTAAAAAGAGTAACAGTATATCTCTAATCCTTTTTTTTCCTTTGTTTCATGCATTCCTTTTTGCTTGGATTTCACTAGGAGGATGGTTCTCTGAGCACAATACTAGTTAATGTTTTGACTAAATTCATCTCTTTTTCCTTCTTTTTCTTTAAAATAAAGAATAAAATGTGAAAAATGCAGTGCTTTTACTTGCTTAAAATTCAAGTTTATCATCTTTGGGCCTTTGAATAAAGTATTCATCTGAAAGTAGGCCCCTGGGTGATGAGGGTTTCTTGGTGTTTATGAAGGTAGCAGAGATCAATAGAAGATGCTTGAACAAGTCCTTAGGTTTCCTTGAGAGGCTTAAGGGCTGAGTAAGAGGAGAGTGCTTAATTTCACTGTAGACGTGTTTTATGGAACTAATGATGACTTTATACACAAGATTCTTTTCATTGAAATGCATTCGAATTCTTGTATACCCATTATGTTGTCTAGAAATCTTGTGGAATGCAACAGAACAGCAGCACCTTATGTTGGGCCTAGAGATGTCATTGATAATGGGCTAGCTGGGGACCCAAGGCTCTGCTGTGTCTTGTGTATGCACTCAAAGTAAAGTCTGTCTGTGGAGATCTTGGCCTCCATTTGTCTTAACTTCCTAAACACAAGATACTTTTATCAGCAAAGGAACTAGAAATCACTCTTCAGTTAGTCAGCATGCCATGACAGCATATGCATACTTAATCAGAATGTCCTCCAAGAATAGAAGTATTCCGGGACCGAGGGATAAAAGTTTCCTGATTTGATTAGCATATCATCATAGATTCTACTCCAAAGAATTAAATTTCTTTTCTTTGAATTCTTACACATTTTCAGGAAATAGGGATCTCCCAAGCTTTGCATTAAACTAGAGTTTCTGTGCTGCAGGTTCATGGCCAGAGCCCTGTGTGGTCATTCTTAGTTACAATCAAATGGAATGTGGGGATGGAGTGTCCTTACTTTGTAGCACTCGATCTGTGATGTCACTACTCACCATTGTAAACTCTCCTGTTAGTGCTCTCTTCGAAAACATAGCTTACCTGTGTTTTTAATGATTTTCTTTTAGCTATTTCTTTTTCCTGATTGCATTTGAGTATTTAAGATCACCCTTTGCAGAGTTCTGCCTCTTGTTTTCATAAATACATTAGAATTAAACCTAAGGTTTATGGATTGAACCTTTTACATTTTAAGGTTGAATAAAAACTGCATATATAAGTAGATACAATGAAAGAATTTTTATAACATGTGTGACATATTATTAGTGACTTTTAGGATAATCTGGTCTTTATTAAATAAGTGTGAGTAAAAATAGTGTAGCCTCTATAATCATAAGCTAGTTAAGAAGCATGAAAGAATGTATCAGAATCAAAATAATGATGGATGCTTTAAGCTCTGTGACATTATTTTCAAATTTAAAAACACCAAAATACCTCTAGATATTAGGCAAACCAGGAGTCTTAGGCAGCATTTCCTTAAGTAGGCATCTCTACTAAAATTAGCTTAGAAGTAAATTAATTAAAAAACTCTAGTGTTTTGAAAGTATGGTATATCTGAATTGAGTTACGCAGGCACCGTGCTCCATAATGTATTTCATTTGCTCCTTAGTGTCATTGTAGGCTTGGATTCAGCTACAAGCCATAGAGACACCAAAATAAAAAGTCCAGATAGGAGACCTGAGGCTGGTGTGCTGGCCAGGATACCTGGAACCAGAGTTTCTTCTCTTTGCTCCAGTCCAGGCTTCTAATCCAGAGTTCTCCTTGGAACTTGAGATGGATGCTACCAAGGAAGTGATCACATCCAGTAATCATATCAAATTCTATCTCTCAGGAAGAATAGGAAGAATAAAGAATAAAAGAAGCACATAAGGCTCTCCAAAGAGAGTCTTAGTGGCTGCTTTGCTTTAGCATTCCACTAGAGATTCTAGCTAGAGGTACTGCAGAAAAAAGATAGCTTCCAAATTGGAATGAGAAAAGTAAAACAACTTCTGTTCATAGATGACCTATGCTTATGAATGGAAAATCCTAAAGAGTACATAACTTTTTACAAATTGTACTAGAACTAAGAAGCATGCTCAACAAAGTTGCTGAATATAAGATCAACATACAAAAATTAAGTATACATCTGTATGTTAGTAGCAGGCACTGCAAAATAATTTTTCTTGAAATGCTATCAGAAAGAATGTATTGCAAGCTCGTATATTTAGCAAAACCATTACATGATTTGCACACTGGAAACTGTATGTTACTGAATAATATAAAAACAAATAGAAAGGCATCACATGTTCATAGGTTGGAAAGACTATTGTTCCTAAAATAGTAATCTCCAAATTGATCTGTAGATTAAACATAGTTACTAAAACCATAGCTTTCTTTTCTGCAGAAACTGACAATCCTAAAATTATCCTGGATAAAAAGAACCCAGAAAAACTCAACCAGTCTCAAAAAGGAGTGAAGTTGTCAGACTCAATTTCCTATTTTCAAAACTTTCAATAAAGCCACAGTAATTAAGACACTATAATATTATCATAAAATAGATATATGAGATAATTGAATGGTGTAGAAAGACTGGAAATAAGCCCCTACATATATAAACAGAGAGCACAACAATCCAGTGAAGAAAGGGTCTTCTTTGCCAAAGTCAGTGGTTAGACTTTTGAATATCCACATGGACAGTAGTGCTTTGGACCCCACTTATAACATATAAAAAAATTAACATGAGTTGTAGACCTAAATGTAGAAGATAAAGCTGTGAAAACATAGGCATAGCTCTTCTTGGCCTTATGGTAGACAACAGTAATTTCATGTTTGATCCTAAAGCCACAAATAACAAAAGAATAAATATATCTGACTTTACCTGAACTAAAAAAAATTTGCTCTTCAACAGATACTATCAGGAAAGTGAAAGAAAGACTCTATACAATGAAACATATTTGTAGCTCATACATCTAATAAGAGACTTGAATCTTGAATACATTAGAACTCAAGGAGAGATGGCTCAGTGGTTAAGAGTACTGACTGCTCTTCCATAGGACCTGGCTGGCTTCAATTCCCGGCATCCACATGGCAGCTCTCAACTGTCTTAATTCCAGCTCCAAGGGACCTAACACCCATGGCAAAACTCCATTGCACATAATAAATAAATAAATAAATAAATAAATAAATAAATAAATAAATAAATAAATCTCCCGAAGAACTCAAGGATTGAGTCATCTAGTGGAATACAGTCTCTCTGGGGCTCTTTCAAAATGCCGGTTGCAAATTAGCACACAGGGAAGATTTCAGAGCCTGCTGGTTCAGAGACCCCACACCAACATTTCTTACCTCATTGGTCAGAAGCGGAGATCCTTTGGGTCTCCAGATGATTACAGTGAGCATACAATCTGGGCTCAAAACTGAGCCCAGTTTCCCTCTGGGCTTCGTGGTCCTGTTGTCACACACAAGGGACAGTTGCCCCTGGGACAATCAGATAGGTGCTTATTTTGGAAACAGATAGAGCAGGATGTCCACTAAGGTCGAAGAGTTCTATTGTGGACTTGCCTGTTATCATTTTTTCCCAGAGACCATTGTTCACAAAATGACAATGCTAGAAACAGGCCACAGTGTTGAAGGTCAAGATTGATATCTGTGGGTATAGAAGTGCAAGTGCTCCAGCTAAACACTGAACTGAACTCCTGGAATCCAGTTACAGAGAGGGAGGAGTGATGAGCAAAGGGGTGAAGACCAGGCTGGTGAAACCCACAGCAACAGCTGACCTGAACAAGGAAGAGCTCGTGGGCCCCAGACTGATAGCTGGGAAACCAGCATAGGACCGATCTAGACCCCCGAACATGGATATCAGTGAGGAGGCCTCGGCAATCTATAGGGCCTCTGGTAGTGGAACAGTATTTATCCCTAGTATACGAATGGACTTTGGGAGCCCACTCCACATAGAGGGATACTCTGTCAGCCTAGACACACTGGGGAGGGCCTAGGCCCTGCTCCAAACGCTGACTGACTTTGAAGATCCCCCGTGGAAGGCCCCACCTTCCCTGGGAAGCAGAAAGGGGATGGAATAGGGGATTAGTGGGAAGCAGGGGAGGAGGGCAGGGAGAGGGAACTGGGATTGACATGTAAAACAAGGCTGTTTCTAATTTAAATTAAAAAGAAATAGAAAAAAATAAAATACAAATAAGTCATTAAAAAATGCACGTGCTCACGTGTCCTTGGAGGATCATTTGAGAGTCCAGAATATTATCAGGGACTTTTATTAGAAGATACTAAAACCACTTACTGTGTTTGCCTAGACTCCTAAATCTAGGATACTGGTTTGTTTCATGTTGGGTTTTCCCCCACATGGTATCTATAACAAAGGCTTAAAAAAAAAAAAAAAAGTTCATTTGACTCATCTGATGCATTCCCGATCTCTTCCCCAGCAGCCCCAGACATGTCCCTGTGTCTGAGTAATACTGTGTCAGTTCACTCCTTCAGCTCTAGCACTCTTATAATAAGTCAGCCATTGGGCTAAAAGCTGACTCTTGTTCTCTGGGCTTTGGTTTGTTCGCTTCCCATTGATTTCAGACTATTACCTGTGCTCCAATGGTTTCTTGTGACCACATTCGTCTCGACTGCTTTCTGACCTTCCCTCTTGATGGTTACTTGCCAATTAGTTATTTCTTTGAGGATTCCCCTCTCTTTCTGCTGCATCCTCTTTGGAGCCCTTTACTATCTTTTTGATGAAGACAGCGTTTTAGTGTTGAATTTTGTGATTGCTCTTGGACTCTTCTGGTGCATTTGCTATGTCGTCACCTCTTCTCCCTCCATGCGGGTGTCTATTCATCACTGGGCATACAGTCCTTTGGGACAGAAATATCACAGATTCATGCTATAGTTTCCGATTTGTCTTGAAGACCGGGAAGCTGTGAAGACCTCCTTAGCTCAAAATATTCAAGGATGCTAGCTAGCTCATAGTGGATTATATTCTTCAATTTATAGAATGAAATCAACTACCTTTTCAAAGTGCAGAGAAGTTTATATTTATGCAGAACACTTAGAGTAGCTACTGGTAACAAGCCTTTCTGTAATCGGGAGACTTCCAGTGTCAAAGATCATGCTGATAGATGCTTTGCTTCAGGAAGGCTAACTGGTAACAAGAAGGGAATACAGGAGTTGACACTGGTGTAATGCCCAGTAGAAGCCTGTTTCTTAGGCTGTGTGTGTGTGTGTGTGTGTGTGTGTGTGTGTGTTCAGCCATGCAACAGATGGTTTGTTCTACTTTGTATTAATTAAGGAGGCCAGACAGCTGGCACTGCCTTATCTTTGGTTTGCTCCAGGTGCTCCTGGAGATCAGTATTTCTCAGAGGGGTTGTGAACTGCCTTTATGGGTGTGGCCAGGGCAGAAGTAGGCAGTGTCGTGTCTGCTCACACACCATTGGCTAGGACTTAGGAGTATGACCAGGCTGTCAGGGCAGTGAATGAGGCGCCTCACTCTTTTGTACACCCAGAAAGAAGAGCAAACGTTTTTGGTGGTTAGCCTCTGACATCGAAGGTATTTTTATTTTTAATTTGTAAGAAAAATGCAGACATTTAATTTACTCCCTGCTGTGTGGGAAAGACTGTACCATCGAATAAACACACAGTTAAAATGTCACAGTGTTCATTAAATAGTGAGAAACTCCAAATATAATGCTGTTACTTGACCAGCTTTCTTTTGGATATTGGGAGGAAAAGGACAGCTCACAACTATTAAATTAGATTTATAGTGAGAATCAAAAAAGGAAATTATAGAAAAAATTCATTTACCCATTGTTGATTAATTTAAGAAGACATAAGGACCAGTTTATGTCCACAATCAGTGAAACTTCCAGCTTCAGTGATTGATTCTTATTGCAAAACCTAAAAAAATCAGATTATTTCAATTGGGGCTTTATTATCTGTCAATGAGTATGAGTGTCCATCATCATCAGAGTTCTGCAAAGGTGCTGAGACCAAATGGAATCAACCAGAAATAAAAGCAAACTTAGGAAAAAATGAATCTGCATTCATGGTTGTGTATTTGCTGTGTAAGGTCAGGTATTCTGGGAGCTGGAGAGAGTAAAGCATTTTCTATGGAGTTTCAGCCCTTCCTGACCCAGCCCTTAACTCTGCTGAAATACAGCACCAGAACAAAGAAAACAAATGCAAATTTGTTTAAAAAAACAGCTTTAATTTTATACTTGCCATTGTCACACAGTTCTCACAATTCAGGGAATTATTAAAATAACATGGGTTTGGCCTTTTCTTGGTTCTGTTAACTTAGGATATGTTCTACTTGACGGGAACATGCCAAAAACAAATCCAACATGGACATGTATCTGTCTTTTTCAATTTTGGCTTTATCCTAACATTAAAAGAAAACTTGTTAAGTCACAAGCTGATAGATTTAATATTAAAACACATTTAGTCATGAGAGTCCATGTACACCGACCCTTGTAGTTTCTTTTTCAGATTTTGTGGTATCTGCAGATAGATCTTAGAACCTAAGTCTAAACACTCATCTCCACCTATATATACCTTGTATACACAGCCTGAAAGGAACTGTGCAGGATTTTAGTTCACTTATATCTTAACTACAGCTCTCATATGAGGTCATGTGTAGAATTTTTACTTGTGGCATCATGGTAGCATTAAAAAAATACTGGATTTTGGAACATTGCAAATTTCAGAATTTTTTTTATTAGAGATAACTTAAAATATTTAATCTGTACTTCATTTTCCTGTTTAAAAAAAGAAGTATCTGACATACTTGTGTTCTACACTGGGAAGTATTGTGTAACTTTGAACTGATTGAGAACCACCCCAAATACTTCATAGATACTAGACGATGCCTGTGCTGTAACTCAAATATATTCAGCTATATTGATGTTCAAAGCTAATGTAGTTATGAGGTGCATAATAAGTTACGATCCAACACAGAGCACAGTATTCCAAATAAAGATACTCATATTGGAATATTTAAGAAACAGTGAAACCCAAGCTGTGTGTGTGCCCCTGTGTTGCATTGTGTGGGATCTGGTGAGGTGCACTGCCACAAGGGAGTTTTTGTTTATAGTCCTGAATATCTTTCTTTGTAACCTCTAAAAACAGGTTCCTTAAACCTGATGAGTGTATGACCCTCTCGTTTTTGTTTTGAAAACAGTCTAGCTATGTAGCATAGGCTGCCTTTAAACTCACTATGTAGCCAAGGCTTACCTGAAACTTAGAATCCTGCCTGAGGCTTCCAAGTGCTGGAAGGAATAACACCATGGCCCCGAGAAGACAAAATTTTAAATGTCTTTAATATAATTTTATCTATGTATTCATACACATTCACTCAAAAGTTGACTTCATATCTCTAAAATAAATTTACAGTTCAAGCATAGACTATAAGCAAAGCTACAAAATTATTTTGATTTAAATCAATATAATTAGGCTTTATATTTAGTTAGGATTATTTTCTTTTTAAAAACAATAGGGCAAGATTTAGTGAAGACAGGGACCAGTTAATAAGAGTGAAGCAAATATCTGCACAGAAAAGAACCCTTTGAGAGTTAATGTAGGGCAGGGACATAAGGTTGTTTTGGTCCTAGGGATGAATGGAAACCTTTGAAGATGTATGAATAGAATAATAGGATGCTATACTTTTAATTCGTCTTCACAATAGGAATATTTGAATAAGTGAGTAGAAGAAAAAATGAGGTAGAAGGCCCAGGCGGTCGGCTCTGTTCATTTGGCTTATTCACTACTGTGTTGCCAGGACCTAGAACATAGAACATATTCATCTGTCAGTATCACTGAATGACTATGTAGGGTATCTCACATGGCCAGCAGAGAGACATCCCTACAGAAGGGTGTGGAAAGGAGCCTACACTAGCTGTTCCATGTAGAAATTAGCAGCTGATGCCATGAGCTGGAGCGCTACTTGTAGCTAAGGGAGCCCTGGTGCAGAATTGTGAAGAAGGGAGAGGAGGAGCAGGCTAAGGCTGAGCCTCTTCTGCCTCTGTAATAGTTGGTGAAGGGGAGACACTGAGGGCAGGTGACAAAAGTGATTTGGGAGACCATTTTGTATCATAAACCAAAAGGCAGAGGGGTGATTACTCACTTCTAATGTCCAACTCATCAATGATTATTTTGGATTTTGAAGTTGAGCCTTATTTTAAAGCAGACTTACTTTGAAGCTACCCACTGTTTAAAAAAGAAAAAAAAGAATGGATATCGTAAAAGGAATATATGGATTACTGTTGAGGGGAGCAAGGTCAAAGCAATCAAATGGGGTGTATCCTGAAGCAGGGAGAGTAATTTCAGGATTTGAGTATTTGGGAATTTAACACCTACTTCCTTTAGGCTTCTTATTACTACAACATTGAGCTAAATTTTAGTACATTATACATAGTTGTTAAGCACCAGGATAATTATATCACAAAAAGATGTTTGCCTTACGAAAGATGTTTGCCTTATGAATTCATTTAATTCCATATTTTTATTAGTGACCTACCCTGGGATATTCTAAGTTATTGTATTGTTTTATTTCCAGACAACTTTCATGAAAGTTATTTTGCCTAAAGCAGGCACACAGATCAGTTGTTTAAAAAAAAAATAAGACATAAGCTCAAAAATAGGCATTGCTTCCTTCCTACTTTATGGCTCTGAAAGCCATTGTGAGCCTCTTAGTAGTGTTTACTATACCAGCAAGCGGCAGGACTGAGCATTATGTTTCCATTTTGATTAACTTGACTGCGGTTGGTTTTCTGGGCGCCACTTTAGAGCACACTGTGGAATAAAATTAAAACATTCTTTATGATACAACAATTCACTTGCTGAAAATGGCATTTTTCTCCTATCCCTGAGTGGCAATGTGCTCTCCCTGAGTTTCCCATGTGGGCCCCAGGGCTCCGTTTTCTCCCTTCGCCAATGCTTCTTCCGTAATATCTCCAGATCCATGTTCCCTGAGTGTTGTTGTTCATTCCCAGCTCCTGGAAGGCTCCCATCTCCTCCCTCTAAGCCCAGCTCATCGATCCCAGGGAAAGCCCAGTGGCTCTGTTTTCCCTTTAGCACTTCCTTCATCTCCACTGATGTCCCAGGTCCAGTCTAGATTGTGTATCTCTTCCACAAGTATAGTTCTTGTGGAGCACACTGTGGGCTTCTTACCAAATCTCCTTTATATTTCCACCAATTCCTCCATTGCCTGCTCCCAGATATAAAAAAAACAATACAAATAAAGTGAGTACAGACATCATGGCACATGTGCACCAACGTATATAAATACACACAAAATAAATTAAGCAAATAAATAAGTGAACGAAAAATAAAAGTTTGTTAGACAAATGGATAAGGAACACTTTGAAATTAAGAAGCTTGCAGACTTCCCCCTCAGACATTCACGACCTCTTTCTAATATTTTCATGATCCTTTAGTGAACTTTTTCTGTTTTCATAGCTCCTCTCATATCATTCACTGGTGATGAAGTATTCACAGTTCTTGACGGCATTGGCTGTCTCCTCCCTGCTGACTACCGAGGCCTTTGTTTTGTTCGCTGATGTGAGAATCCCAAATGCTCAGAAGGATGCTGGTTGTGCTGTTCAGTAAATGAATGAACCTGGAAGCCCACGGGCGGCTTCTCCCTGTTGTCTGGGTCACTGCCAGTGGTTTTTCAGGTAAAGGCCAATGTCATGGCAGCAGATTGGGAAGAAATGTAGAGTCTCCAAAATAAGAGTCTCCCACTCACAGGCTGTACACCTCCAAGCAAAATCCTTGACTGCTCTGAAGGTCATTTCCTTCCCTACTAAAGAACAGCATGAGCTAAAATTATACTGTTGGATTAACATTTAGCCCAGAAGTTAATGGCTGATGTTCTTTGATGAGTCCTACTCAATCAGACTTGGTCATAATACCTTCCATTCTCTGCCACTGTGTGTTCTTCGAGAAGTAGGGGTTGTGTCACTCATCTTGTCAATGAGAAGCAGAGGTCCTGCCCGAGGCCACACAGTGGAGGTGGCAGAGCGTTGCTGGAGAGTGGGTCTGCTGAACACATCCGCTGCATGCTCCGCCTTCCTGGGGGCTAATGTAGTAGATACTGATTAGCTCCTTTGGAGGGAAGCTTCTAGAGCTTTCCTTCCTGCCTTCATATGCCAGAGAAATGCAAAGGGCTAAAGAGGGCCCCAGGAGGTGTTGTTATAAAATAGCCTAGTCCTCCCGAAGCATGAAGTGCAAGAGAGTCTGGGAACCCCACCCAACCCTGAATCAAACCTTCCCATCTGCTAATGAACACTACTTCCAGGTCATTCCCACCCTCTAAGTAAGGTATTTAACAAAGATAAAATACTCTTGCATTAAGACTGTTTTAAAGATTATCATGGTATTGGTTTAGAGGCCAGTTAGCTTATGGTTGGGACAACCGAGCCGTCATTACTGCTGCCTTCATTAGTGATTGGAAAAGTACTGAACCTCTTCATTTTAGAGAGCTCTGCAAGCACCATTTCAAAACATGCAGTTACATCACTAATAACTCTTAATTATTGTAGTAAAGTTAACATAAAAAATGAGGAAGGCTATCTTCCTTATGAAGGAATTAACCTCTGCAGATATTTTCATTGGACATTTGAAATGACTAACCCAGAATTAATGGGCTGGATTTTGTCAGCATCTGAAAAACATGTTTTACATTTCAAGGAGTGGATTTCCTTTTTGAAATAGTTTGTCATCATTTTGGAAGACTTAAAAAGGTTCTTCAGAGAGCATTAAAATGAGAAATAATTTCATTTGGATGCTATAAAGCTTCATTACGTTTAATTGATTGGGATTGTTGGTGGCAGGCCAGAGAGAACTGTCGAATGGATGCGTGGGACTTAAAAGGAAATATATGCATTTAGTGTCAAGCACTCCTTCTTCAGACCAAAGTTTATTTTTGATAGTTTTATTGTAGTGCTAAAGAGCTAAGCTTTGGCACCCTTCTGGTCTACATTTGAATCCCACTTTTCCACTCATTAAACCTATAAGTTTAGACACATCACTTTGCATTTTGGATCTTGGTTTTCCTCACCTGGGAAGGTGCAATGCCTTCTTAGTAGTGTTGTCTTACATGAAATGACACATACATCATTTGAGCAGTGCCTGCTGTAGGCACTGAATGATGTTTGTCATCAAGCCATGCCATTTAGATAAGATAATGTATGTGAATAACATTATGCCAAATAAATGGAAAACGCCTGTATGGAACCCTGTGTATAATTTTCAAGTTGATATAGAAACTCTTTTTTCTTTCTCTTTCTTTCTTTCTTTCTTTCTTTCTTTCTTTTTCAGACTCAAGGATCTTATATTGTGTTATAAGTTGTCAATTTTTTAGTGTGTGTGTGTGTGTGTGTGTGTGTGTGTGTGTGTGTGTGTGTGTGTGTGTCTGGAAGGTAGTGCCACCTTTTTTTCCCTTATGTTAAACATTTTTGTTTGTTTGTTTGTTTGAGAAATAGGGCCAACTAAACCCTAAATCCTTGTGCTGTTGGCTACCATGGCCTCCAGCTCCACTGGAACCAGGGACACCACCATATTTTTTGAAACAAGATCTATCACTGGCCAGGAACCTGTTCATTGGCTAGACTGGCTGGTCAGTAAGCCCCAGAGATCCTCCTGCCTCTGCCTCCCCATGCTGAGGATTGAACTTAGGTGGCAAGTTCTTTTCAGGCTGTGCCATCTCCCAAACCCATACCAGTTTAAACTAAAGAAATTTCACTGTAGGAGGTGGAGTAAGCAGATGTGAATTCCAACTTTCCTATATGAAATTGTATTTTCTAGGAGAATGCGTGGAAGGACTTCGGGAGAATGACTACCTGCTGATCCATTCATGCCGGCAGTGGACCACCATCACTGCTCATAGCCTGGAAGAAGGTCACTACGTCATTGGGCCAAAGATAGAGATCCCCGTACATTATGCAGGTAAGACTTGGCAAGACAAGCAGAGAGAGGAGGGGATTTAAAGTGCTGAGTTTCTTCTTGTCTTTGCAGCAAGAAATAGGAATATTTCTTATACTACCAACTAGAGAGCACACTGACTAAAAGAACTAAACATTTCTGTGTGGTTATTTTTTTTTAATCAGTGATGGCTCCATTTTGTGATAGATATTTGTAAGTAATGGGGCTGGGTGTTTATAAGATGAAAACTTTACATGAAAAACTTCTCTGTGATCTTGGAATTGGAGCTCTATATGTAGCCAATCAGTGAGCTCCACATTTGTGTACATCTGAGTAACCTAAGTACAATCTGAGCAATGCTTTTGTGAATGACTAGGATGTAGCAACTACACAAGGTGCCATTTCATAAGTGAGCATAGTACTCTGGTTTTAAAAGTATCTGTTTAAAAGTTCACATAGCCTGGTCATGCTACTCCTCTCAATTAGTCTTTCAGAATACAACACTGGCATGATCTCATTGCTCTAGTTAAACATGGATGATACCCACCTTGTCACTTTTAAACTCCATTAGTTTAGGGATGTCATTGCACTCGGTTTTGTTGAGTGAATTCTGTGGTGAGAATTGAACTTGTGATGTATAAATAAATAAACTTTGCTTAAATAAACTTTAAGTAGGGGTAGCTTATAAATCAGTTTTTTAAAAACAAACATGTTATAATTCACTATCTTCTGGGTTTTAAAGTTTGCCACATAAGGTTATTAACTTTTTATGTGTTATTGTACTTTTTAAAAAGTTATAGCAGGATATTTTAACCAACTAACTATAGATTATGCAGACCTCAACTGCTGTTTTGGCTTTAACAAATTTGTCTACAATGCTGGGCAAGTTATTTATTTGAAAATGGAATCTTGCCGTGTTCTAGAATGATAGCAAATGGTATTTGTTCAAACAGTATTTAATGAATGAACAAATGCTTTGGTAGCCTTTTTGGTTCTTAGAAGTCTTCAGATGCTCACTAAACTTAAAAAAAAAACCTTTCAAAAATATTACAGGAAAGAGAATTTTTGTGGCTTAAAACTTTGTCCTTTAGAATTATATAGGTGGAGTTTTTCATCAGGACCACTGGCCAGCTCCCAAATAACCACACAGAGACTTTATATTGTTTAAATTAAAGCTCTTACAACTTAAATTAACCCATATTTTTTTTTATCTCCACTCAATCATGTGGTGGCCCCTGTTCTCACACAGCATGTTTATCTTGCTTCTCTCTGCATTTCCTGGCAACTCCTGTGACTCTACCCTCTTCTTCCCCATCCAAGAAATCCTACCTAACTTCTACCTGCCCAGCCATTGGCCATTCAGCCCTTTATTAGACAAATGAGAGCAACAAATATTCAGTGTGCAAAAAGATTGTTCCTCCGTGTTATGATAAAGTGTGAGGAACTGTAGCGAATTCCATGGCAGGCGAGGTTGAACAAGGCAGGACAAACGTGCCTGGCAGCCAGAGCTTTGTGAGAAGTTTTATTAGAAAGTGGAGGGAAGAGGGGAGAAAAGAGGTAAAGAGACACAGAGACAACGAGAGGACAGAAGAGAGGGGGAGACTGGAAAGGTCCTCTCTGCCCCAGGTGAACAATGGGAAAGAGAGAGGGAGAAAGACGGAGCGGGAAAGAGAGGAGCAGGAAAGAGAAGAGAGTGTAAGTGGGTGGGGTCTTTCTTTTAAAAGGGTCCTTTATACCTGCTTGCAGACTAAGCAATCATGGAACCCTGGACTGACCAGGATACTACCTGAGTGCATTCTGCCAGGTGATGGGCAGGCCAGCATAATGCCTGCATCCTTACACACAGCAATTATGAGTAGGCTTTATGGGAAAAAATAAGTAGGTGGAACCCATAGAAGGTGCTGTGTTCATGAGGTTAGGGCCAGGTGACTGGAGCAGTGTTCATATGAGTAGGAAATTTGACAAGCCCTCAAGTTGCCCACATTCCCCTCTAAGAGATTCCACAGAAACAAGATCTACTTTATTTTCTGCAAGTTCAACTCTGGTTTTTCTCCTTATGGAAAACTAAAAAATATTCAGTCCATTGTATGTTTCTACCTGGGCCGTGCTCTATCAGTGGACTTAAGTTTTAGAAGTGTCTACAAAACATGGTGATTGGCTCTGTGAAATCAGTCTTCCCAGAGGGCTGCTTTTGATGGAGACTCCATCCTGCAGTGTCCTAGACCTGCAGAGTGCTAGCCTGTTATCCCATCTTTCTACTCTAACAGGTGGACACTCTGTTGTAGCAGGGTCAGTCACCTCCTCGTTCCCTGACTGCACTGGATATTTTCCCATTTGCCCTGTTCACCCTGCTGGAGTTGCCTCCTTCAGCCATGCAGCTTCTCTGGTAGGGAGGGCCTTCCGTCACAAATTGGCTCTGGGTCTGCACGTCATATTCATTCGACACATTTCATGACTCTTCATGCAGTTATTACTTCCTGTGCTCACATATACCTCCCTTTGCTGACCATTTCTTGACAAATAAGATAGATGTTTAAAATTTCTTAGGCATTCTTTCTACAATTGATAAATTTCTTTGTGGAAATGGGTATTCAGTCCAAGGATTGTAATCTTGGCTGTACAGTGGAATCAAAGAGAAGGTTCTGGAAAGACTAGTTGCTGAGTCCTACCTGCACAGATTCTAGTTCAGTTGGTCTCAATGGTTGCATAGGCCTAAATGGTTATATAAGATGGGCATCAGGATTTTCAAGGTTTCTCCATGGTTAAAAATACAATTAAAGTCGGAGAAAGACACCAGTATCAAATGATAAGATTTCCCCCGAAATCAACAACAGACACAAGTATTTTGAGCTTACGCTTTTGTATCGATAGCCATCCATCTCTCAGTGGGAAGAAAGGTATGGCATGTTCAGACGCTTACTCTTTGTATAAGAAATGATGCCACACAGGTAACCAATGGTCCCTGTAAAGCCACATGTTGCAAAGTTATGGATTATCTTTAATGAAATAGATCCACCAATGCTAAACTGAGAAGTAGGGACACTAAAGTCTTACAACTTTACATTAACGAATAGAAAACAGATTAAAAAAAGAGAAACCTGAAACAAAGCCAAGTGCTTTATGATCTCATTTCCCATTAGGCAAGAAGGAGGTGGTGTCAGTCCCAGTTTTCTGAGCTGTTTTCCTTGAATTGCTTCAGCAAGAAGCTGGAGTAGAAGTTTGGAGGTCCACATAGATATTGGCCTTTTGTTTGGGACTCCACATCTTTTAACACATGAAGGCATTTACATTTCAGAGTTTACAGGCAAAGGGCTGGCTCTCTTGCCTTTTGGTAGAACATTTGTTTCCAGTGTGTACAGCCCTGACCTTAATCCCCAGTTCTACAAAGAAAAAGAAGTTTACAGGAAAAGTTTAGTGATTTTCCTAGTTTTTTTTTCTTTCAATCTTCTATGCTAACAGGTAAGCAAGAATGCAGTTTATTTTAGTTACATTTTAAGACATATCTGTGAATTTTGGTAAATCATTTACGTAGTTTTGGTGGCATAGTTATAAACCATTTTCTTAGTTTTTTCAGACAAAATTTCACTATTTCCAAGGCTCGTTTCAAACTTAGGCCTAACCCATCCTCCTGCCTCAGCCTACCCAAGTTTCTGGGGTTATATGCATGCAGCAGCCTGCTTACCTTACAATGGCATAGTCTGTTTCCAAGAGGAGATTTATTAGAAAAGTTCAGCCCTTGGAAGAAAGAGCGTTAGAGCACAGTGTGGGAATAGAAGCTGTCACTTTCATTGTTCTTGCTTATTTGAGCTCCGGCTGTAATTAGTAGGGAATATACTTACCCAGGCATGTATTACCATTGTGTCATTAGCTTCAGGATTTCATCTAAGTTGGGATTCATCTTCCATTCCTGGAGAAGGCTTAATAAGTAGTTCACAAACACCTTCAGCACAGCAGCAGTAGCACAGCCCACCAGCCTCGTGATCAGCCTTGTTTGATTTCTGCCACTTACTCATTCTCTGTATTGTTTGGACAAATCCTGGTTTCTTAATGTACAAGTGGGATAGAGTGATTTTCTTCCAAAGAAGCATGGAGGCTATGCAAGTGAAACACCTTTCAGACCTTCTGAGCACTCCACAGACATTAACCATGCCGATCACCAACCAGAGCAAGCCCAATAAAATGCTTCCAAATCCCTTGCTCCTATCTTGGACTAATCAAAAGGCAAATGACTTGCCTTCTGGTGTTGAAGCCAGATGAGCACCAGCACCCCTCAACATTGTCCTGGCTCTCTCTCTCTCTCTCCCTCTCCCTCTTTCTCTCCCCTTCCCTCCCTCTTCCCCTCTCTCTCTGTTGTCTATTTCATTTTGCTTTTTAAAAATAACTTTGTTTTGAGAACTTCATACATGAGTCCTGTATCTATATCACTCCTGTCCCTTCCTCTCCCTCCAGTTCCTCCCATGTGCCCCCTCCCAAATTTATGTTCCCATCTTTAGTTATTGTTACATGTATATGCATATGAATATCTGTGTGTATATGTGTGCACATGTGAATTTTCATCCTACTGAGTCCATTTAGCATTGCTCTGTGGACATGTGTTTAGAGCTGACCTCTTGAGACTGGACAACCTATGTGGGTGCTTGTTCCTAGAGTAGTCTGATTCTCCATCTCTCGGTAGCTATTGGCCACCTGTAGCTCTTCATCTTGAAATGAGGCCATGTGGAATTTCCCCCATCCACACTGCCATGTTAGCTGGTATTGTCATTATTGCTAGTCTTTTTTGGGTGATTGTATTTTGGGAGTTTCTGGATGCAACTTCTTCTAAACTTTGTCTTGAGACCTCATCCTTCTATCATTTACTCAGTTTGGCCCATTTTGATCTCATGTTTTCACTTGTTTTTATCATTCTTGCCCTGCCCAAATGTGCATACAGACTTACACACATATATCTTTACTTTGAGTATTTGGGAGTAGACAACACACACACCCTATGCATTTCTAATACAACTATGATACAGTTGGCAAATTCAGGACACTTGACACTTTAACCTGCAGCCCATATTCCAGTGTGGCCACTAGTCCCACTAGTGTCCTATCCAGGACAGTGTCAAGCCACTTAGTGCATTTCATCAAGTCTCTCCAGCTTGCTTTCATCTGGCACCATTCCTTGACTGTCTTTGTGCTATGTCATATTCAGAAAAGAGGTGGCCACGCTCCTGCAACTGCATTCAAAAGGCATCACAGATGAATTTTATCTTAACCTTCTAACTTCTCATCAGTACCTGATTGGCCAAGGTTTTCTGAGAAACGTGCAACACAGAACCCAGTTTCTCAGCATTCTGCATCTTCAGGACAACTAACTGGAAATTCAGACCTGCTCAGTCACCTCACGTGCCCACCCTTGCCCCTCTTTCTCCCTGACTTACCCAGCTGAACACATCTGTCCTTAAAAGTTTTTAAATGCCTTTCGACAGCTTAATTCTAGCTGAGGATTCCTAAGGATGAGGGAGTTTTCATTTCACACTTTATATGGCTATGTAACAATTGCATTTGTCTTCCAACAGACTCTGATTATTACCTTGAAAGTACATCTCCTTTGTGTGACCCATCCCACTCAGGGCCTTAAATCCAATTTAGTGTTCACAGTTTGACATCTGTTTTCTTTAAATTGCATCCATCCTTAGGAACACACAAAGACCTTGCTATGCCATACCATTGGAAATTGTGTTTATCGTCCCAAGCTCTGAATCCCCGAGGTAATGGAGATTTTCCTGAGACCATGTGTAGAGGTTGCCATAGATCTAACTTTTTTTTCCTGGTCACTGGTGTTTTGTTTTTGATTTTTTGAGACAGGGTCTCTCTACATAGCCTTGGTTGTCAGTGAACTCACTCTATAGACCAGTCTGGTCTCAATCTTCCAAGTGCAGGATTAAAGGTGTGTACCACCACACCCAGCCTGTAGATCTAACTTTCTAAGTACCACTGAACATGAGGCCTTTGAAGCAAGGGATTCTTCTTGCTCACCTCTCAAAAGGAAGGAAGGAAGGAAGGAAGGAAGGAAGGAAGGAAGGAAGGAAGGAAGGAAGGAAGGAAGGAAGGAAGGAAACTATCAACTTAGCATGGTGGCCTATGCTTGTAGAGGAGTCTGAGTAGGAAGTTCATGAGTTCAAGGTCAACCTGATCACATATAGCAATTTCCAGGTCAGCCTGAACTGCATAGTGATACCTTGTCTCTAAACACCAACAACAGCCAAAAATAGAACAAAAACATACCAAGACATGGCTTTAAGAAACCAAAGAGGTGAGCCTGGCTCTGGTGGGCAAGGCCTGTGATCCCAGCAACTAGGAGAGAAGGCAGAAATAGAAACATTACAAATTCAAGGTCAGGCTGGGGTGCACACAGAGTTCAAGGCCAGACTGGGCTACTTAGTAAGAACCTATCTCAAAGCAGAAAGTAAATAGCTAGAGCTCAGGGTGGAGCATTTTTTAGTATGTGTGAAGCATAGCTTCAATCCCCATTGCAGACAGGAAAGAGGAGCAGAGGGGAGGAGAAGGAAAGGGAATTGAGACATGGATTGGAATTTAAGATGCTTGTGTGTCTAGGCTCCCCCACCTTGGCAGGTGATAAAATTCTGAGTGTGTTCATGAGAATTTAAATCACTCCATGAACTGCTTGTTATCATTGTGGATGAACAGATTGCTCCTGGGACATAAGTATCTGAGGTAAACTCCAGCCTCACTAGCTTCTATTTTTAAATTCCCACCTTCCTGTGAATCCGGTCAATCTCTAACAAGCTAAGATTATCTCAGTGCCTTCTCCCTGGGCTGCACCCCATGTAACAAGAAGGGATGCTGGCATACACATTTGGTAGACTTATACAGTCTGCACAGCCCCTACTCAGCAAAGCACCAGGGTTTATGTGGCAGTGCCTGTTTCTAAAGATGTGACATGTGCAGTGTCTAGCTCACGACAAAATTATAATAGTGTGCTATCTAATATAACCTTGAATTGTAATTACTGAACAAAGGGAAATGTTGAAACAAATGATTTCATTCTCCTGAGTTACAAGTTTAATTAGCATGAATCATAAGTTTGCAAAAGTAACTGCTAGTGTTGAACCACAGTTTTCATACTTGCTCTGCATACAATCAGTGATAAAAATGGAAAGTCACAAACTTGCCTTTGGGAAGTCCTGGGAACTGACATCTTAGGCCAAAGAACACTTATCCCAGACAGGCTGGCCATTATTAATTATTAACATCAAGCAAGCAAGCAGCATCCATGATTGCATTGCTTGGCCACAGTAAATGGGTAAACTTCAGCTAGTGCTCATTGTTCTCTAGTCTTTTCACCCAGCCTTGTATTGTTTCACACAACTAGCACAACAAACTCACTAAGGCCTCTTCTCTCATTCCTCACATTTTGCAAAAATACAAATGAGGTTCCAGGATGTTAAGTCTCTGATGTAACACAGCCAATACGTATGATTGGAAGCTGGGACACATGGCTCCAGGGCTTCTCTCACTGTAATCTCTTGGGAAGTTTGTAGAGGCACTTTGTGTCATCTATACATCCTAGACCTGTTAGAACTAGCTGGTATGTTGGCTTCCTTGAGGCTCACCCCGTGTTCTTAGAGGAAAAGTCAGTAGATAGTGTTGGTTTTTAGCTTTTTGCTGTGCACATTATCAGTAGTCAACCCTCCTTCTCGTAGTGGAGTGGACAGTTGCTGGGCTTGGAGTCCCATTCATTACTGGAGGAATCTTCTGCCTACCAACTAAGGAAGCAGGTAGTCCTCACCAGGGTATTCTCGAGGACTGAAACTAGGAAAGCTAACTGGTAATGGAGTTAGCAGCCAGTGGGCACTGAAGACAGCAGTGAGGATCAGTGGTTTTCATCAAGACTTTTGTACTAAAGGGACACAAGAGAACATAGGAATGAAAAGCTTTTATTATTTCATTTTCAGAAAATAAAGCAATCTCAAGACTCTACTAGGCTAAATGGAATAACTCGAGGGAAAGAGAAAGAAACTAAGTAATGCAATTGCCTGGTGTCTGGCAAATTGTCCAGCAAGGAGATCCATTCCTCACACCTCAAAGTCACACTGACATGCTTAGCAAAAGACAGGTTGATAAAAGAAAAGCTAATAGGTTTGTTTTCTCTAGTTTTACACAGCCCATAGCCTTCAAAGTGAAGATGCTCAGGGCATGAAGACGGTCCACTTTTGTGTTTGATTCAGGATGGATATGACTGTTATGAAGGGTAGGGACTGAGAAGGAGGGCATGCAAGGTGTGTCCGTTTTAACTCTTGGCATTTCTGGGTGGCCTGTCCTCTTCCCCAGAGTAGGGCAGGACTCCTGCTAGAAGGAGGGTCAACAAGCCAGAGTCACACAAAGAGGAATACTGTGCCATCTCCCACACAGAAGCAAGGGCCTGGGGAAGATTAGAGTTCCTTCTAGGGTTCTGAGTGGCTTTGGAAAAGAGGGGTTTTTAGGACCCTCCTTGGGAAAGTGGAGTTCTCTGTTTCTGAAGAGAAACAGGTTGGAGAGAAAAAAGTGGCAAGCAGAGGTTAATAAAAGCTGCTTCTGCTTCTCTTTAGTTCAAACAGCAGTACACCAAAGCCTACCCTGTTGTAACACCTCCTCACATGCTCCCCACCCTATTCTACTTATTTCTGGCCAGAGAGAAATTCGTACTCAACTCAAGGCAACAATGCAAACATTCCTAAAACAGCAAATTGAAGATTGCCACCAACCCTTGAAAGAGCTTCAGTGTGGCTAATGCACTTCTCCTTGCTTCAAATACTAACCCAGGGTGCACTGGCAGTGGGCTCAGGCTTCAGTGCCTGCTCCTCAACAGCAGTCATAATGACCCAAGGAAATTGATGTGTTTTACTGATTTTGTTAGATGTGCCATTGCTGTCCCAATTATGATAGGAATTATCCTTGTTTTCGTAAGATAGTGTTATTAAAAGGTAATATGTATAATTTTTTAATGGAAGAGATGGAAGAGACTATGAGCCAACACACTCATAGTTATGTGGCATCATATGGTGGTTCTGTAAATACTAATAAAATACCTTTAATACAAGCTATAGAATCACTTGGTTGCTGTTTCCCAATTTCAGATTGTTTAATCTTGCTCTCCCTGTGGGTTGTCTACTGTATCTACAAACAGAAACTCCAGGATCAAAAGAAATTCACTTCTAGGTCAAAGCAGAAGTGGCATGAGGGCTTCAAAACAGGAGTGGCATATGGGATTCAGAGCAGGGGTGGCATGTGGGGTTCATGACAGGAGTAGCATATGGGGTTCAAGATGGGGAGATATCCACATGAGGTTAGAACAGGGATGGCACATGGAGTTCAGAACAGGGGTATACACACATGGGGTTCAGAACAGGGATGGAATGCATGGTTCAGAACAGGGGTGGCATGTGGAGTTCAGAACTCCGAGGCTGCTGCTCTCTGACTCTTCTACTTGTGTCCAGTTATTCAGTGGAAAGTTGGTGCTGGAAGGGGCTGAGTCCAGTTCCAGTCTAATGTAACCTATGAGATAATGTGATTAATATGGGTAGAAAGTTTGAAAAGGTGCCTGTGACCACGCTGTTAATGGTGTGTTTATAGCCCGGGTGGGAACATGCGCATCTCACTTCGTAATTTGATTTCCACCTTGGATTTATACCTCTGATCTTTTCAAAGGTTCCCTTTTAGCTCCTAGGAACAAATCTGAGCTTTTTCTCTTGTTGAAAACAGACCTTCCAGACCAATTGCACTGCTAGGAAAACTTTCTGAAGTGGCTGGGCGCCGTTTCCTGGGATTAGAATCATGACTTTATGACTCACTCACTACCCAGGGAAGTGGACTGGAGCGCTGGCTTTCTCTGAAGACTGACCCTCCTGGTAGTTGTCAGTAGACACAGAGCAACAATGAACCAGGCATAGCATGCACACTGCTGCCGTGTGATGCAAGAGAAGGGATGATTCAGACACGAGCATGTTAGTTTTCAGTAGGTGTGTGTGACGCAGAGCCTCCTCCAGCTCGTCAGAATGGGTTGACAGAACATCCTGGGCTCTGACCCTCACAGTGACTCAAGGCAAGCAAAACAAACACAGAGTTTTTATCTTCGGACATTAAAAACCGCTGTCAGGAAGTGAACCACAGTAGGACGTAGACATGTAAACTGTTTTAGTCCTTCAGCCGAGAGTTGCCATCCCTGATGGCCACTGTTCTTCCAGTAGTCCTTCACACCATTTCACCAACTCAGCCTTTCCTGTTTGTAACAGACACCTTGTGTGAGAATTCCAGTCCTGTCCACCCTGGCTTTCCTTCTTGCCCCAAAGCTCCTGCATGCCCAGTCTGAGTGTCACTTCCTCAGTCCCAGCACAAGCCACCTGATTATGTCACCTGCTCCAGAGACCCTGCTTTCCTTCTCATCGATGTTCTATGTGAATGCCAGGTTACTTTTGCTCTAGTTACCCTAACTGCTGGCCCGACTTTACCAGTGTTCCTTCTCATGTAAATACAAACTCCATCTAGTACTGACTCTCAGGTCCCCCATGAAGCTCACATTGCTCATACAGGTTGTGTCACGGCTTGCTGACTTGTTTCTTGTGTAGAAGACACACCCATCCCGGCCACTTTCCAACTGCAGTCCTTCCTCGAATTCTGTTGTCTTCCGGCACCTTCTCCCAGTCTCCCACACACTTAGGGGCATCTTCTTCCCTCCTATTCAGAATCCCTGCAGTCTGTGCCCAGGACTTCTCTGACTCTTAATGCCCATTTCAGGGATTTTGTTTCTTCGTTTGTTCATTTTGTTGTTGTTGTGTTTGAGATAGGATCTCACTATATATCCCTGACTGTTCTGGAACTCACTATGTAGACCAGGCTGGCCTTGATTTCACAGAGCTCCATCTGCCTCTGCCTCCCAAATGCTGTGATTAAAGGCACATGCCACTATATCCGGCTTATTCTCCCATTACTAAAAGCTCCTTGAGTCCGCTCTTGTGTATATTTCATGATCTTATAAGTGTCTAGCACAGGCCTGAGCAGTGTAAAGGCTCAGGGAATTAGTTTAACTAAATGAAGCTGACTCACCTTTCAGAGACAGGACTTCTTTCCGCCACTTTCCATGATGCCCTGGAACACACAGAGGCATGTCCTCACTACAACAGGCAGGGGTGCTACACCGGGGTGCAAGACAACTTCTTATAAACCACAGGATAAGGAGGAGAACTTTGTTCCAGGGGTGGGTGATGAGGGCCTTCCGCAATCACAGGCAGAAGAGGCACCGCAGATCTACTGGTTAGAACATGGCTTTGGGACATGACAGCAGGTAGATCTGTGCTTTGTAGGGTAGAAGGGAAGGGGTCTTTGTAGGTTAAGCTAGGAAGCTAGGCAGAGCACATGCAAGGGCTTGGACTCCAGGTATATAATAGGAGGTGCAGAAACCCTGGGCTGGGGAGCTGTCAGAATTATCCTCTTAAGATGATGGGGACCAAGCCCCCACTTAGACAATTGAGTGAGACGGGTTGGGAGTGAACAAAGCTATGGTAGTGGTAGTAGTCAGGTACCAGTCAGGAAGCTGTTGGAATAAACCCAAAGGAGGATAGTGAAGCCAGGTGGTATAGGGATGGAGGTGAGAGTTGATACCTAGATATAAGGAAAAGGATATGGGAGAGGGAGACAAATCTAAGATGTTTGCCTGAGCTTTAAGGAAACCCTTCAGCCTCTCCTCTCTCTCTCTTGCCCTCCTACAAACACACACACACACACACACACACACACACACACACACACACACACACACACACACACACACACCTCTTCCTAAGGGCCGTAATTTATGTCTTTGTTATTTCTATGTCTGTTAGTTTATGTCTATGTCATTGTCTTTGTTGCTAAAAGCTTCTCAGCCTAAAATAAATGTTGCTAGGCCAGCAAGAAGGCTCAGCGAATAAAGCACTTGCTACCAAGCCTGGCAAGCTGAGCTTCATCCCTGGGACCCACATGGCAGAAGGTTGTCCTCTAACCACCACACATATGCCATGGCATGTGCACACCCACACATTAACATGCATACATGTGTGTAAATAAATAAATGTAAAATTTTAAAGAAGTTTTGGCAACAAGATGAAATCTTTCTATAGCATTAAATATAATTAAAATTTTTAATAGGATTATTCTAGGAATATTAAACATTATTAAGTCTTTTAATCATACAGTATGATTTTGTTTTCAAACACTGTGATCGCTGAGAAGCCAAGAGCCTTCTGATCCAAATGTCTCAAGGTCTCAGGCATTAGAGTCTGGAGTGGAAAGCACATACTTGTCTCTTCATGCTTGGGCCCTGTGTGTGACAGCCAAGACTGCTTCATAGCAAAGTTTGCTTTCAGTGAAGGGTCAGATGATAAAGTGCGGAGGGGGGGGGGTATGAAAACCTCATGCTGTCAGGATTAATCTACAAAAATTGATAATTTTACCTATATTTGGCTCTTACTTCTTAACTGCATTCTATAGGAATTCTTCATCCCACATGCAAAAATCTAGGACAATGATGAATTGCATGAGCTATTGTGGTCACATATTTTTTAATGCAAGCTTAAACACATTTCTCCATGAAGGAGAATATATAATATAGGTCAGCTTACTACAACCAAAGTATCTGTCAAGGGGGTCTGAGGAGATGACACAGTTAGTACAGTGCTTGCTCTGCAAGCATGGGGACATGAATTTGGCCCCGAGATCCCAGGTTAAAAACAAAACAAGAAACAGGTATGATGGTTCACAGTGGAATCCCAGTGCTGAGGAGACAGGGTCTGTCAAGTCCTGGAACTCACTGCTCAGCCACTCTAACCTTGACAAGCACCAGGCCAATGAGAGGTCCTGTCTCAAAATCCAAGTGCGGATGGCACCTGAAGAATGAACAATAGCCAAGATTTTCCTCTGACCTCCACAGGTGCATGCATACATACATGAATATGCACACACAGCAAAATGTGTTACTCTTTATTTAAAGAAAGAATGATTATTTCCTTTGTTTAATATAGACCAGCAGTTCTCAAACAGATTTAAAGTTGCATCTATTTCCCCACCCTGGGAACATCTGCCAATGTCTGGACACATTTTCCATTGTCATCGCTAGAGGAAGGCTGCTACTATAATCTGATGGTAGACGCCAAAGATGCGGCCCAGTATCCTATAGTCCTTTCATGCATGTGGCAGCTGCTGCAGCATAGGATGCCATAGTCACCAGCATCAGCAGTGCTGCAGTAGAAATAGCCAGATCATCGTCATCACCATTATCATCATCCATATTATATTCGGCTACATATCAAAAATTCTCACTTTTCAGATGCAGGCTGTCAGGCAGACATTGTCTGGAAAATCAGTGTCAGAGTTGATTTCTAAAACAACCAGTTGTTGCCCAGACCGGAAAGAAAAGGAAAAAAAAAAAAAAAAAAAACTAGTTCAACAGATTGTGAATTCATGTTACTTTGCATACACTCTGCCTGAGACTGACAGCAGCCAAGCGTGTCATGGCAAAAAAAACTCAGGGGGCTTCGGTGGAGCAATCCCTTCTGCTGCAAAGCTTTGTTTACCATCCAACAAATTGTTCTTAACTTTTTCCCCCTTTCCCTTTATTTACCAAAAGGGAGAGGGTGTGCCTATACATGCCTGTCTCTTAAAAGAATGAAAACATAGCAAACCAGGGCTACCTGTTGCAGAGTGTAGGAGCCATCTATCTGACAAATGAAGAATTTAATGTAGTAAATAAGAATTTGAGACCCTGCCCCCCCACCCCCCCCCACCTCCTGGTACTCCTCACAAATGTATCATTTTTTCTACTGTTGATTCTTCATCCTTTCCCAGCCACTTCAACAAGTCTTTTATTTTGCTTTTAAGTTCAGGCAACAGCATAGAGAACCTGATCTAGGAAGGAGAGATGCCATTGCAATGGGATTGCTACAGGTCTGTAGATCTATACAGATATTTATCAGATGATTGGATGCCTACTAGAAGCTAGGCAGTAGGTGTAAGGAATGGACCAACAATCGGCCATGGTGAGAGTTGAGTCCTCTGTTGAGCACTCAGGGAGAGTCTGCCACGTGGTAGTGGGACCGTCTCATTTGATATAGAAGCTGTGCTTTCCTAACTATGGAAGCTCAGGTTCTTGTCCTCCAGGGTAAAGAGGTAAAGTTGAGATTCAAACTCAGAGCCAAGCAGCTATGGAACCACCACAGCCAACCTACTGAAGCAGCCAAATCTCAGAGTTCTCATGAACCTCTTGGCTTGGTCTCCATTCTGTAAGGGTGAGCTCATCCTCACGATATTGGTTTTGTGCAGCAGGTGAGGACAGCCCTTTGTGACTAGCAAACTGTGCAAGTCAAGTGGAAGTAGCAGATAATACCTGCTTTGTTCCTTAGCCTCAGGACTGTGGAGAGGCTGCCCCAGTCTCTTGCGCAGGTTGGGTTCTATGAATCATGGCGAGGGCTGACAGGATATTGACTGAGGCCGTAATTCTTCCTTTTGTTTTTCCACCTCACCCTTCCCTTTTACCCTCTTGTCAGTGTTCACGGGGAGTGCCCTTCATTAGAGCTCTTCCATCAGGAAAGGCTCACAAACACTGGAATGTCTGTTCCTCTCAGGTCAGAGAATCCTACAGGAAGGCCTCTCATGTGTTCCTAATGTACAGTGACCTGGGATGGAGCTAGATGCTGGAGAGTGGCTCCTGGCATTTTCTAACTCACTTCCCCTCTGTTGCTCTTCTGCTACCTCCTTTGGTGTAGAAGAAATAAGGGTCTCTTCTGAGGTGCAAAAAGGAAGATTAAATGGTGCACTTTACCTATTACGGAAGCCACTCAGAAATTATCTTTTCTCTTGCCGTTCTGACAAATTTCTATGTGGTGGCCCACGAACTTGTTTCTACAAAGAGGTATTTGAACTTTTGACATTGTGGCAGACATTGTGGTCTACAAGCTGTACTCAAGAACCTGCAATTGAGCCATACAAGAAGATCACATAGACACACACACACACACACACACACACACACACACACACACACACACGTGTGCACACACGTGCACACACCAAAAAATAAAAACCACAAACAAACAAACAAACAAAAACCCTCCTACTGAGGACAATGAGATGGCTCAGTAAGTAAAATCACCTGCCACCTAGCCTTGGGAACACACATGATGTAAGGAGATACCTGAACCCCATAAGTTGTCCTCTAACCTCCACACATGTGCCTTGGTGTGTGTACACATGCACAAGCACACACACAAAGAAATAGAATAAATGTAAGTAAATAACACACTCAAAATGTGTTCAGGAAGTTTACAGTTATGTGTTGGGCTTTGTTCGTACTCATCTCGGGTTACATATGGCCTCTGGGTCACAGGCTGGCCATGCCTGAGAAAGACACCAACACTCAGGTGCCCTGAGAACTGTCTGTAACTTGACATCTGGATAGTGCCACACTGGCCAGTCGTGCTACAGTATCACTGACTGGGTTCAGGAGCGCCTCTCATCGTTGTAATGACACTGGAGTCAAGAACCATGTGAGAAAGCCAGTCATTCTGGCTGGCAGCTTGAAAGTCACTCTGGACAGGATGTCCAGGTGGCAGGAATTACTTGAGTCAGCCCAGTGATGCCTTCCAATGACTCCACTGCATATCTTCCTATGGCTTGAAGCAGTCTGGTGGTACTGGTGCCTTTAGAAGCAGAAACAAGAGAAGGGTCCCACTTTCACCTAGACCTTCTGTGGCCCAACAACTGTGCCTTCTTTCCAGCTCCTGTAAGAACTCTCTGAAAAGGGCAATACCTTGGAGCTTTGTGGTCTGCCTCAACAGCTCTTCTACTTGATGCATGGTCCCTCTATGCGCACCTTCGTCATTTATAAAATGAGCATGACAACACAGATCTCATCCACTTGTCATGAGGATTAAAAGACACTTAGGGGCATAGCTGACTGCACTTAGCAGTCAGCTATGTGTGAGTGTTCTCAGCTGTCATTACTGCTTTTTCAAATACACTTTCATTTGCAATTATTACACAGCAATTATACCTAGTTAAGAGATTTCAGTGTGGGGCATCTCTATGCACACAAAGCCCCAGCTCCATGGGTCTTTCCAGGGCTACTGTGAGTTGGGGTAATGTCCATGTCCCACTCACTTAGACAGATGGCTGGGCTCGGGAGTATCTCTCGTGCTCATAGTGAGCTCGGTGAGCCAAGAGTGACTTGAAAATGCCAGTCCGTATAGCTGGCAGCTCTCTGGTGGATTTGTGGTCCCTGCAGTTTTTAGTGCTGTTCTTTGGGGGTGTTCAGGAGGCTGTAGGGAAAATTGCTTGCTTCTAGTCTTTGTTACTGTAATTGACATTTCCAGCTCTACAACTTCAAAAATACTTCTTCCTCCTAAATCTTTGTTATAGTGAAGCTTTGATTGTTGAGTACTTAGAATAGTTAAGTGGTGGTAGGAGCTTTATAAATGATAAAGGGCCATTCTTTTACAAAGCATTGCTTTCAGTAGGTAAAGGTGTCCACGACTCTGCCAAAAGAAGGTGACTTAACACCTTCTTTTGGAACAGGTGGGTGGGTATCTTTAGTGCTTAAAACAAATGTCATTTGATCTTTGTTATCCTAAATGCCTCCAGTCCCCATGACTTGGAAGAATTTACTTGTGAATCACACGGCACTTTACTGGAGCTGTGTCTGGCATAGTAGGGAATAAAATGTCCATCACATGTGTCTGTGACTTTCTTATAAACTCCTAGGCAGATTTCATTTAATGTAGCACTCCTCTCCACAGTACATGGTATGTAGTAGGTTCCTTCATGGCTGAAAATACTATTGGTCATTAAATCACCATATGTGTTATCCACCAAGCCAGGTTGTCCTCGGAAGCATGTGCTCCTCATCCTCAGAGCAGCTTTTATTTTTATTACCATTCAAACATTTGCCTCTTCCCTTTCTTATGACCCCTTTTCCCTTTACCATCTTAGTGAGCGTATGTCTCTAGAGTGCTGCTTAAAGCCAAAGCCCAGAGCAGTTGTTTATTGGTGCTGTATTGCTTTGCCTGAATCCAAGAAAAGCTCTAGCAGAATCTCAAACACTGGATTACTGTCAGTGTGGCTTTAGCTGGTGCTCAACCATGATCCTAGGGGTCTGTGTCAACCAGGAGAAGGTCACTAGCAAGGGCCATAAGGACTTCATTCACTGACCCAGGAACACAGACTTAATCTAGAAAACCAGCTGCAAATTAGAGGAAGTACTCTGTCAGTTATCCTGAGCAAGACAAGGCGCTGTGAAAATGACGGGATGTGGTGGGGGAAAGCTGGCTGCCTGCCCAGAGAAGGCATTTATGACCCCATGTCCTCACTTTACCTTCACAGAGTGTCACTCTTGCTTGGGTGTCCCTCATGCCATTAAAGACCACACATGAAACATTTGACAGGAAATGTGCAGTGTCAATGTGAGTCCGTGGTCTTCATTGAATGCTCAATGACTTCACACCTGAGAAACCAGCAAGTCATAGCTCTGTTGTTTAGAAAAGCTGCTGAACTTGTACCCCAGGTTTCAAGCCCCCAATCAGTGCACTGGAGAAGTAAAATCTGGATGTGGGATGTCAGCACCAAACACCATGTTGACAGTTCATAGATGAAATGCTATGTTTTTGTTTTGCCAGAATTTTTTTAAATCAAGTCTTGATATGTAACCCAGGCTAGCCTCAAACTTAGAAGTGATCTACTTCAGCCTCCCCAGTGCTGGGGTTTTAAGTGAGCTACTATATTCAACTTGCCAGAGATATTACCCCTAGTTTTACAAGGTCTTAAAGACTGGTTTCTGACAGGGCAGATGGCTTAGCCAGTAAAGTATTTGCCATACAAGCATAGGACCTATTAGTCCTGAAAACTCATGTAAAAAGCTGGGAGTGGTAGCCCCAGTGCTAAGGAGGTGGAATTGAGTAGATTTCTGGGGTTTGCAGACCCCGCCAACCTAGACAAATTGGCAAGCTTCAGGCCAATGAAGAGCCCCCATGTTAGGATAAATCTTTCCACCACCCGCTTGAGTTCCACTACATTAGGGCCCCAAATAATACACAGAGTCTTAGGTACAAATGCTGCTTGACCAATGACTAGGATTTCTCATCTGTTAGCTCAGTCTTAATTATCATAAATCTATATATTTTATAAGACTTATCCTATTTAGGATGCCTTCCATTGGTGTCCTCATTCCGGGATCATATGGTGACTCTGGAGGAAGAGAGAAGGGGCCCACTTCTTTCTTGCCTTTGTTTATATATGAGCCTCCCTGCTATGTCACTTCCTGTGGATCACCACTTCTTTACTACATTTCCCAGAATCCTCCTTGACTCCTAGTCCCGCCTAACTTGCTGCCTCATTGGCCAAACAGTACTTTATTTATCATCCAATAAGACAAAAACATACACAGAAGCACTTCCCCCATCACCCCCGTCTTTAAAAAAATAAGTGACAAAATGAATGGCATCAAGGGAGAACATATAAGTTTGATCTCTGGTTTCTATACACATATACACAGATGTGTATGCATGCACACAGACATGTATTCATACATATAGGCACACATATACACTCACTCAAGACTGACTTACCAACATGATTGTAAGAGACTTTCCATGATTGACACCACTGGCAGTAAATCTAGTATGCAGTAAAGCAAGAGATGGGAGACTCCTTTATGTCTGCAGGCTGGGGAGTCTGTATGGCACATAGCAGCAACTTTAGTAGTTCTCTCATGGCAACTGGAGGGTATTGTGTGACAGCTGTTCTGCTTAGAATCTTCTAAATCCTTGTTTTCAAGTGGCTTTGTTTGTAAAGGTATCCTTGAAAATGTAAGAAAGTCACCATGTGGTTATTTTTTGCCAGAATCTTGTGAAAATGTGGTGAAAAATCATATTTTTAAAACTACTTTACTTGGTATAAACAGTAGCCATAAGTAGGTTATTACTTAAAAAACAAAAAACCTATGTGTGATCTATAATGTCCCTTTAGGTCTGTAAGCATGAGTAGAGGAGCCACTAAGGGAGGGTTCTGCTGTTTCTTGGGAAAGCCCTGCTGAACAAGAAGCGCTCTTCCCCATAAACCTGTCCATCCCTCCCTGTCTGTCCCTCTGAAAACCACTGAAAAGTTTTGCCCCTTGTGTTTTCAGAGTCTCGTCTATGGTATTCAGGCCTTCTATCAGCTGCATGCCATTGTTGTTCCTTGGTGGTTCTCAGTCCATGGAAACTGCTACGTTGAAAAAGAGAAAGAAAACCAAAATAGAAATGTCTCAGAGTTCTGGGAAGTCCTAAAACAGGCAGACTAATGACAGCACAGGTTCACAGATGGCACCTTTGCCCCGTGTCTTCACATGATGGAGAAGTGACACTTTCTCAGGGGTCTCTCTAAAAACACTAGCCCCATTTACAAGGGCTGCACCCTCATAAACTGATCACCACCCAGAGCACTACCTCCTATCATGTGACACATTGGGTCTCAACCTGTCTGTGTGTGGGGAGGCCACATCAGACTAAATAATGAACCAAGTCCCTCTTCCCACATGGAACCCAGTTCTGCCTATGTGTGGTACTCCATTTCATTGCATGCCCAGAAAAGCCCAGGTTTTCCTGTTATAATCGGGAAGCAGTTGTCTTCCAGGTTAATAGAGTAGCTCTCTTAATGTCTTCCTGGTAGGCTTGTTTGCTACTTGGCATTTTGCTCTGCAGTTAAAAAACAAAAGCAGATTTATTTGAGGCAGTAGAGGAGTCAGAGTAATCTTTTCAGTCTGTGTAGAGTAGAGTGTGTAGTCCAGGAAAGCATTATCCCACATGCTCCTCTGGCATCTGCTAGCATAGTGTCTATGGAATGGAAATTGGTGTAAGAGTAGTTACATTCAGAGGGAGAGGGGAGAAAGCTATGGCCAAAATGAAGCTGCTTAGGAACGACTGGTGTCCCTCTGTTGGAAAACAAACAAAACATCCAAGACAGGTTCACACTTATTATCCTAGCCCCCAGGAAGCTCATGAAAGGACTTCAAGACCAGTCTGGGCTAGATGAGACCCTGAGTAAATAAGTAAATGAATAAATAGGACCAGGCATGCAGTTTTCTATAACAGCAGTGCCTGGTCCAGCTCTCCGCTCCAGAAATCTCCAAGAGCCACTTTTCTGTGCCACAGTTCTGACCTCTCGCCCCATTTCCTGGGAGAGTGAACCCAAGCCAAGTCCAGTGGCCATTCAGCTGACAAGGCCAGTTTAACCAGTCTTTCCCGCTCCTGAGACATTGCAACACTGCTCTGGTGAGCCATATGTGCTGCTACCTTTATGGTGGTGAAACAGAAGGCAGGCGTGGAAGCTTCACGGGGTGGGACTCCCTCTCTGTGACTCACTGGGTGTCACTCCTTTGGGTGTGTGTTAACGCGCTCTCTCTCAGATGTCCTTTGCCTTCCAGGTGTAGCAACAAGAGCTCCCTCCTAACTTTTGGAAGCATTCCCAGAGGGTAATTACTTTCTCTCTTCTGGGATTCAGTGGGACTGGGTGTGTCTTTTTCCTACCTTGTACCTCTCAGAGGTAAGAAACATGCCTGTTTTGTCAAGGGGTCATGTTTGTCATGTAGAAGGATCAGGTTTTGATGATAAATAGTATTTCCTTTTTGTATATGTTTGTGATACTGATAACCTAAAGGGAGATTTAGATATAGACATACAATTCCCTGTATTAGAACCTGACATTTTTTTTCTATATTGTATGTGCATGTATACATAAACCCACACAAGAAGGAGAAAAAGTTGGCCACCAAAATATTAGGTTGGTTATGTCTAGACAGTGAGTAATTTAAAGAGCACAGCAACCTTAACCCCACCTTTCCCCTATGCCTCCAACAGCTCTTTGATTGAGCACCCATCTCTTCTTTACCCTCTCTTTGGCTTCACCAGCCACTGAGATCTAAATCGTTCTCATTCATCCCTTCACTCCAGAAGCTTTCTCTAATGTGTTCAGTCTATCCTAGTGCAAATGGGGTTTTCAGTCCCCCCTCTTTCCTTCACTACTCTCTCCTTGACCTTTGTGAGCTTCTGGGGCTTCCAGAACATCACCTTCAGCTCTCTCTTCTTCCAACCTCCCTGACCCATAAAGTCACCACCCTTGTGACTTGGTGTCATCTCGAATGCCATCTTGGGCACCTTCCTTTCCCCTCCTGAGCTGTGTCTGAAGAAATGTCCAATGTCAGTTCCCTCCAAACTTCCTGCCCACCCTAAACCTGTTCTTCTTCCTGCATCCTGTTTGGTAGCATCACCACCCAGGCCAGAAAACTAGTAGTCTTCCCACGGCTTCATCCTCCACATCCTGTGATGAAAGGTCCCTGGGATTCTATCTTCTCTGCATATCAAATGTGCCTTAAAAAAAAAAATCCTCCTTGCTGCCCTCATTCAAACCCTTTGCATTTTTCACTTACCACAGCCTTTTAACTGCCTCCAGCTTCACTCCCCTGAATTCTACCACCCACAGTGTAGCCAGAGATGGTTGGTATTTAAAACCTTCCTGCCCTATGTCTTCACCCCTTTAAGCACTAGCATGGCTCTCCAGGCCAAGAGAATGTCTTAGCAGAGAGCTAGGCACACTATGCAGTGTGTTTCCCTCTAGATCCTGCCTGTGAATCTGCCACACTCTGCGTCATCGTCACATCCTCTCTGTGGTCGTGCTGTCTTCTCCACCTGGATTTCCCTAGGAAGCCTTTCTGATGCATCCTTGACATTCATGATCTCTCTATGATGGTCCCCTTCCCTGGCCACTCCTGAGGTGTTTGTGGATGGGTACATGAAGGCTGGTAAAGAATTCCTCTTGCTCCTCCCGTGTCTGTCTGTGGACCTGGCTTTAGTAAGACAGTACATTTGAAAACCAGTGCTCTTATTTATGACATTGCATTGCTGATAAAAATTGAGATATGTTACTATTGTAAACAGCTTAGGCTTCAAGACACTATGCAGAGCCAGTTTCTGTCCTCAAAACTCCAGGTGAAAGTTATTTTCCAGGCAAATGTGAAGTCCTTTGGATTCCCATCTCGAGTCTTGGTGTGGAAAATAGTTCCACGTCTTGGATGCAGCGTTTGAGCTCTGAAGTGGGACCTTGCTTGTGGAGCTAGCTCTCTCCCTATATCTCTACTCTGTCTCCATCTCTCTAAAGTCTGTTCCAGAAACTATCCAACCTGTCACTGGAAAAGACTATTGTGCTTGCTTCTTTTGTTGCTGTTATGACAAAATGCCCTTGCAGAAGTGGCATCAAGTGTGAGCCGGTTTATTGTGTCTCACAGTTCAAGGGCACAGCCACCATGGCAGGAAAATCAAACAGGTGAGAGCTTGAAGCTGTTGTTTACATGTGCTCACAATTGGAAGCAACAACCAATGACAGCTGATGCTGAGCTCACGCCGTACATTTCACACAGTCCAAGAGCCCTCCCCAAGGAGTGGTCCTGTCCACAGTCAAGATGGAGAGTACCACATCAGTTAGCCTAATCAAAATCATCCCTCACACACATTCTCAAAGGCTAACCAATCTAAATTCCTCACAGGTGTGCCTGGAGCTTTACCTTGCATTTTCTGTTTAACTCACAAAGAGTATTTTCTTCTAGGCTGCATTAAAATAAATGTTAGGTATTACCTTTTGTTTATTTTATTTTACAGAAAACTGTAATTTATAGTTTTTTTTTTTTTAAAGGGGGGAGGTGGTTTCCAAACAGAGTTTCTCTGTGTAGCCCTGGTTGTCTTGGAACTTGTAGACCAGATTGATCTCAAATTCAGAGACCCACCTGCCTCTGTTCCTGAGGGCTGGGATTAAAGGTATGTGCCACCACCTGGCCCAGATTCTTAATCTAAATACAGATCCCAAACAGCCTTGTTCATTTTGATTGTTTGTGAGGAAGTGAAAAGAATATGTGAAGGAGCAAAGGGACTGGCGAGGTGGCTCAGATAGTAAAGATACTGAGTACCAAACCTGACAAATGCTGAATTTAATCTCCAAAACTCACATGGTGGAAGAAGAAAACTGACTTCTGTAAGTTGTCCCTGATCTCTATAGTTGTGTACACACACACACACACACACACACACACACACACGAGAGAGAGAGAGAGAGAGAGAGAGAGAGAGAGAGAGAGAGAGAGCAATAATAAGTAAATAAATAGGAAAAAAGAGAAACTTCTCAAAGGAGTATATCCTCTGTAAATTGATGGAAATTGGGTGATGCCTAGATGTCTGTAACTAAATGTGTTAGGAGAATATCAAATTTAAATCTTTGGCATAAAGTCTTTTAGTCTTAACATGTTTGTTACCTGTGAGTTTGTAGTAAAGACTATAACACCTGTGTTATCTATTATGACACACACATCCATAATGCAAGTGTAATTGGTATACGGGTGCGCTGACTGTAAGTCTGACTGGCCTGGAACTCACTGTACCAGACTAGCCTGGATCTTGTGATGACCCTCTTGCCTCTGCCCTCCAGTCACAAAAGAAGTGGTTTTAAACAAACTTGTATACATGGCTCGCCTTTAAATAATATTTTAAAAGTACTGTTTGGAGACTGTAGTTGGTCCATTTTATAAGTCAAGAACTTCTTGGGCTTTGCAAAAAATTGACGGACTGGCAGATGTATCTTAGAACTTTATCTCATCTTATTTTGTTAGCGTTTCTGTTTGCCATGAAGCAGCAAATTAGATTCCTAAGATTAAACCCTGAAGCCATGAGTCCTGCTGAAAGACGCTGTGAGTTAAGAGAGACTGGCTTAGTAGGCAATCAGCATTTGTATTTATACCTCATCCTTGGTCATGTAGTGTATCATCAATCAGTCCTTATTTAAATAACTAAGAAACCTTGTTATTTCAAGTGTTTTGTTTTGTTTTTTACCAAGCATTCCATGTGAAGTTGTGGCCTTATTGGTTTATCAACCCTATGTTTCACCTATTGATAGCAAAGACATTGTTAATGAGAACCTACATTCCACCACTGGTTTTTCCAGAATATTTGTAGTACTTTCTCAACAGCTGCGAGTTTGCCAACCCAGTTTTGGTATGTAGACCTCCCAGCTAGCCGGAAACCAAACTTAATTTAAAATCACTCCTGTGTTACATAACCATGTATAACTCTGGCACTAAATTATAGTTAATGATTTTAGCCAGAGTTAATCTCATATTATTATGTGGTGGTAAGATTTTCCTGAAAAGTGGAGAAGGCAAATTATTTAAAGTTCACTGTTGTAGCCTTCTAATCTAGCAACCCATTGGATTTTCAGTAGCTAGGTCTCAGATTGCCGGGAGTCTCTCCACTCTATGCAAATGTACCCTGCTGGAAGGTCCTGTTGCTTCCCTGCCCTCCCTTCTTGTGCTTGCCCCTGATGTAGCATTAGTTGATTCAGCCCTTGCTGAGGCCTCTTCATGGCATGCCCTGGAGTAGTCTTGGGACACAGGGAAATCCTAAGCCCTCCTGGAAGGATCTGGCATTTCCTGACAGCATAAGCCACCAAGGAGAAGCAGAAAGAAAAGGCACCCACCGTGCTGTGAGAAGCAACCAGACTGGGTAGACCTGAGGAACTGTGGGGTGATGTTTCTGCTGGCAACTCTATTGGATTGTGTGGTCAGGGAAGAAGGATGGGCTAGGTGGGAAAGAGGTGATGGGTGAGCAGGGGCTCTTGGGAATAAAATGTATTTGAAACTATACAGTTGGCAATCCACCTTCCCAGCAGGAGAGGCAGGGACACTGATACCCCAGAAGGGACACATTTCCCTCCCCAAGTGTTTGAGATGCAGTCTGGAGAGTCATCTCTTCATGTGCCCTCTGTGTGGCACCCACATCTGTCTGCCATGTGCCCACTGTGTGGTACCCACATCTATTTGCCAAGTGTTTACTGTGTGACACTCACATCTACATGCCATGTATGCCAAGTTTGATTTGAGATTTGCTTTGTCAGTGCTTTGCTTCCTTCTATCAGAGCTGAGGAGTTTCACTTACCCTGATCCAGGGTCTCCATTGCAAACTCGGAGGAGGAGGAGGAGGAGGAGGAGGAGGAGGAGGAGGAGGAGAAGGAGGAGGAGGAGGAGAGGAGAAGGAGGAGAGGAGGAGAGGAGGAGGAGGAGGAGGAGGAGGAGGAGGAGAAGGAGGAGGAGGAGGAGGAGGGCGCTAAGACTACTACAATATGATGTCTTTACTGGATTCTCCTCCCAGTACTTCAATAGCTGGCCAAGCTAGAAAGATACTTTGCTTCCTTTTCCCCCGCCTGCCCCCCCCCCCGCAACCTACTGTAAGATCCTGGTGAAGTAAATTAAAAGTCATAATAATCAATACTACAGAACAATTTCTGGTGCCAGATTTGAACAGAGAATGTGAAGAATCCACAGTCGGGTCTGACCCCTCATGTGATTTAGCTAAAGCACTCAGTAGCTTCTGAGGGCCTGTTTGTTCTGGTTGGAAACAGAGCAAGTATTCCTGTCCAGGTCACAGGGGACCCCTCACCAAAAGAACTTTGGGATCCAGGAAAATGCCAAGGAAATGTTAGTTCAGTGTGCAGATGGTCATTAATACTCTGACTTAACCGTGCAGGTGTATAATGGACTGTGAATTTATATTCATTTCATAAAGAGTCATAAGGGGACCAAATGCAGCACCTGCCTTTGGAAAGGAGTGGAGGCACAGATTATGACGTTGGCTAGGCAATTATTTTTAATTTCCTTAAAATAATTAATATTTTAAAAGTATACTGTATATCTCATTAACTCCTCCTCTACCCGAAACAGGAAATAATTTTTCTCACTGAAGAAACTGTAATGGACCTCAGTTTTCAAGAGTAATTTTGTTTTGTTAAAGCAGCAGTCAGTATGGACTTGGCACTAATCTTCTCATGCAACCTACTGACAAAACTACTTACCAGCTAAAATTGCAGTTTATCTAATTAAGCAAACTTGATAAATGAATACAAACAGGAAGTTTAAGAATTAAATCATTATGTAATTGACATGATTGTCATAAGATTCCTTGGAAGATAAATCTTAGCTAGTCAAAGTAATCTATGATAGAGCTGAATTTCTACTTTTACAATAAGGTATGCAAGTATATAGAGGAACATTACTGTTTTTAAAGCATATGCATGTCTATTAACATCCCATTTCCTCATTTCAATGTACTCTTGTTTTACTAAGTAAAATACTGCGAACTTTTATGAAACCAAAACTGGAAGGGCAGATGAAAGTGTAAATACATGATTATGTTATCACCAAGGCCTTGCACAATGCCAGGGAAACACCAGCTTAGTCATCGTTTGGTTAAATGTAAATACATTTGTCTCATTCGTTTCCTTATTGACATTTGCATGGTTCTTGATAGTCTATCTTTTTCTCTTCTATAATTTGCACTTGCTGATCTATAGAAAGCTGAGAAAATCACATTCCATCTGTCTGTTATATTTATCTATAAGTATATGACAATTGAAGTAAACTATGACAAAATATATTTAATTTATAGATGTGGTAGATTATTAACACACTAAAATTTTCTTAAAAGTTCTCTACAAAGACATATAAAGGATTTATTCTAGGAAATGACCAATCTAGGCTAAGTGTAGTGGGCTCTGCCTGTAATCCCAGAGCTCAGGAGCTGAATCAGGAAGAGCTCAAAGTGGAAGCTAGTCTGGGCCATTGAAGAAGCTTAATGCTACTCTGGGATACTGTGTAAAACCCTATCTCAATAAAATAGTGACAATGAAAGGAAATAAGTTGATCCAGACAGCACATTTGGGTACCTTTGTTTTATTGACTTTTATTGTCACAGTGACCAAATTACTGACACAAACAATTTAGGGAGGAAGGACTTAAGGTTGCTTAATTGAATAAACTGTAATTGCACCTTGACGAATTCTGGTGAAGGGAGAGTCACTTTTCATTAAGGTCTATGAGCAGCACAGATTTGACTTGGTGGGTTATTTAAAAAAGGAAAGGAAGACACAAATGGGGGTGGTTCTGGGAGGCTTAGGGGGAGGAGTGATAATGAAGAGATTGGCCATGTTAGTAATCACAGGTTCATGGCTGGGAATGAAAAAGGACACTGGTGGATAGCTGAGTGAATAAGACACTGTCCTGCAGACACTAGAGCAACTGCTGTAGGAGATCTGAAGACAAAGCTACATAGTCAACTATTGGCATTCTCTGTGTCTGACCTTGTTTTCCTGTGCTGCTCTTCATGCCAGATCCGTCATAGTTTCTAGTAACTCTGAAGGTGGTAAGGGTCTTGCAAACTTTTACTTTGTGTTGTTGCTTGAAAATTATCTATTCTAACCACTGCATGTCGATGATCATGCCTAGAGTACTACAGATATAAAAATGCACCAATGCTTTAATTACTAGCTTGGATCTATTTGAACTAAGCAGATTCCACTTCATTTCTCCCTGTTAGTTTAACTTCTTGGTGTTGATTTTATATGAGTTAAACAACACATTTTATAAGCTCTTCTAGGAGGTGGAAGCAGTTTACATTCTTTCCTAAAATGATTGGCTAGGTTATTGGGAAATTGCAAAATACTAATGTAAAATCCATTTCGTAGTAATACGTTTTCATTCCACTTCCTGTTACTTTGCCAGTACTAAAAATAGTAATTCTGTGGAAGTCCGCTGGTTGGCGTTGGAATGTTTATTGACCTGCCAAAACTCCTCTAGGCAGAGGGTATCTTTTCTGGAAACAAACTAAATAAATAAGACAGTGTCTGCCTGAAAAGGATCAGTAGATGGTCACTTGGGTTCCCCCAAGGAAACAGTAGGCTGTTAGCTCATCACCCTACATTGAAGTTAACCAAGCATCAAGTACATCCCTTTGTGTTCCCAGACCTCTTGAATGCATACTCATGCACAGGGTAAGACCAGTGATCAAGGCCTGCAGGGCAACTGTTAAGAGCAAGACACACACTAGTACCACCCAAAAAAACAGCTTGAGAAGCAGCAACATACAGGAAGGGGGTGGGGGTGGTCCCCAATCCTTGATTTCAGAGAAGATGCTTAAAATCAGGATTTTTTTTGAAGCAGTTGGAATATGGAAACACCTTTTAAAAACTGATAGTCAGGCGATTGTTTCATTGGACTTCCCTAGAAAGTAAGATTTTCAAAGGGATGTGTATGAAATCGGGGAAAGCATCAAATCTGCACTTGTAATAAGAATTCCAGAAGAAAAAGAGAGATGGGGGACAGGGGAAGTAAGGAGATTACACAATGTGCTGAGTATTTTGAGAGGCTTTGTATATTAGGGTAACAGGAGTTAGTAATTTTTACTTTAAAAAAATGAAGACCCCTGTGGAGGTAGGGGGTTCTTCATCCACAGGGACTGGATGTCACACCGGAAAGGATCTATGATCCACTTGACTCCTGTGGGAATTGTTTAGGATAAACACCTAGTATTACTCACAGTCCCCAAAGGCAGATGCCTTTGTCTTATCGTCACGGTGACTTGACAGCAGCCTAACAGAGGAAAGATTTGGCTGGGCTCCCTGTTTCAGGGGGTTCTGTCCCTGTGCTCTTTGATCCCCTGTAGAGATCATCTGGTCTGTGGGAGCTTGGGATAGACCTTCCTCACCCTATGATGGACAGGATGTGAGATAGGAGGGAGGAACCTCTGGGATCAAGAACAGCCTTCAATTCCACTCTCTCTGAGAACTAATTCATCCATTAGACTCATCCCCCTCCCCCCGAGTTTCTACAGCTGCTTAGCATAATGCCACCAATATGGGACGAGGCCTTCAGTCTGCACAGGAACTATTGGGCATATTCCATCCATCAGTCTGCCGCTGGACCTCAAAGGTTGGTGGCATTGGTTGCAAATTCAGCCTCATTCAAGGTCTTGGGACATGGACATAATAATATAGGCAAATTCTTTGCCACAGTGTAGCATAAGTGACTTCTGATAAAGTTCCCAATTCCCAGTCCTTATCTTATTTGAAACCTCATGAGCCTGCCTTTCGCTGTCTGCGTTCTTTTTCTGTTTGTTTTTGTTTTTTGGTTGTATGGTTTTTTTTGTTTTTTGTTTGTTTGTTTGTTTGGGAAAGGGTTTCCCTGTGTAACAGCCCTGGCCGGCTGGCTGTCCTGGAACTCACTTTGTAGACCAAGCTCCCTCAAGGGCTGGGATTAAAGACATGTTATCTGCATTCTTATAGTGCCTACGAAAATCAACCATGAAGCGAGCTCTGCTTGTGGTATTCCAAGCTTTCTCTAGCACATTTCTCCAGATGCTTCCGAATTCCTCCAACAAGTCATTTCCACCAGCTTTTGAGATAAATAAGGTTAGTCACAGCAGCAGTTTTCTGTGTTAGACTTTACATAGCTGTGGCCACAGTATAAGGGAAGAAATGTTAATTTTGCCCAAGGTTTCATAGGTGTTGGCTTTTTATGATGAGGACCATGTGGTAAAATAGGACTGCTCAACTCTGGCCAGCCAGGAAACACATCACAAGGAAGGGATCCCAGGACCAGGTGTTACCTTCAGTAACTGCTCTCCTAAGACCCCCACTTCCTCCAGCTGGTCCCGCCTCCTAATGTCTCCACAGGCTCCCCAAATAGCATCACCAGTGGGGACCAGATGATGATATACAAGCAAGTGGAGACAGTTCACACCTTAAGTACAGTAATCATAGAACCAGGCTTCAAGAGTTGAGGGAGGGGAGAATAGGGTATGCATAAGTACAAGTGGTACAGTAAACCCATCCATGTGCAGAAAATCAGTAGTTTTTCTCTGTCTGTCTGTTTGTGTGTTTTTAGACAGGGTTCACTATGTAGCCTTGGCTGCTGGCCTGGAACTCTGTGTGTAGACCAGGTTGGTCTCACAGAGATCTGCCTGCCTTTGCCTCCAATCCCCTGAGTTCTGGGATTAGAAGTTCCAGCCATCATACCTAGCCTTAGAAGCAAGAATCAGGTTGGGAGGTGTGAAGGGACTTCTGTTTTTCTTTTTGAATCATAACCCTTAAACACCTACAATATGAATCTTAAGTGTCCCCCCCAGGACAAATATTAAAGATGGAGTCCCTAGGTGGCTGGCATTCTAGGGTGTTGGTGGTACCATTAGGATGGAGTGGGGTAGGGGGCGCTTTGGGTTATTGGGAAATGAACCAAATGGAAAGGGTTATGGAAAGGGTTGTGGAACCCAGCCTCTTCCTCCCTGAGCACAGAGCTGGGGTTTTACTATGCCTCTCCCACCCTCATGCACTGCCTCTCCAAGGCCCAGGGCAGCAAGAACCAACGAGTTCTGGGCTGAAACCTTCAAATGTAAATGCCAAAGACAAACCTTTTTTCCTCGTAAGTTCATTAGCTGAGGTATTTGTCATAGTAACAGAGAACTGACTGACACAAACGCCATCTGACTATTATTAGAGCCTGGAGAATGCTTCGTTTAAAAGGTATAGCAGAAGACAAATTTTGGTTTCATTTTAATAAAGCACCACACAGGTTTTGTAACAGCCTGTGAGGGTCACACTAGGGAGAAGGCAAAGTATAGTTTGTAGATGATTTGGGGCTATGCTGTTTCTGTTTCCAGATTCTCAGTAGTTTACAGACAAGGGGTAGGCATGGGCCTCAGGCCCTGTAGCTAAGGGACACTGACTGTGTCCTGAGTGAGATTGCTGCTCCTTCCTGTGGCCCTGACCTGCTCATGACCTGTTGCTTCTACAGCCAGACCTTGGTAAGACCGCAATGACTGGTGTAAACTGACTCTCTTCCTGAGGCAATTTGGAAGTAGCACCTTGTGAGACCCTGGGATGCTTTTTCCAGTGTTTCCTATGGGCCAATGCTGTCGTCTTTTAAAGAAGACATGGAAAAGGTCATTCTCTACTGTGAACTATATACTAAATGAAATCCTGTTCCTGGAGCTGGGGAGGGGAGAGTACGTGGAAAGCTCAACTTGCAGCACCCTCCGGGGGAAGAGGGAGCACCAGACTAGAAAACCAGGCTGTCAAGGCATCTGGCCCCAGGACCAGAACACTGCCCCTTGGAGAACCCCAGCGTCCTTTGACTTCCTGTGGTGAGCAGCGCCCCCTGCAGGCAGGTTTGATTCCCTGGTGCACACCCATGAGGTGGCCAGGACAGAAACCATGCAAGCCTCCTTGCATCATGTCTTCCTGAATGAACAGAATGAGCCCTTGACCTTTCCTATGCCAGTCTTTGCACTCTACAGCCAGACTGTCAAAGGTCTTCACATAGGAGTGGATGACATTCCATCTCTGTGGTCACCGTTTAGTTGAGTGAGTCATGTAGAGATCTGGGAGGAGTCAGACTATGGCAACTAGAAACAGTGGCCAGAAGACAGGAGGCAGGATTTCTGATATGGTCTGTTAATTCATTTGAAAGGTAGTTGCCAAAGAGATCCTGAAAAATGTTAAAGTATTAATGTTAACCGAAGTCATTGCTGCCCACAGAGCATTGTGTCTAAGTGGTGCTACTCACCCGGAAGCATATGTTCCTGCTTCTCTTGTTATTTGTAGCTGTGACTTACTCACTGAAATTGCTTAAGGTTGCCGTATGTAGGGGATAGCTCTGTTTTGTAGGGGAGAATATGTGGCTTAGATGAAGACTTAGTTCTCTGAGAATGGTTTGGAGAAAGCCATTCTATAGAGGATGATATCTACAGCACAGTACCATGAAGCACTAGGTCAAGCTAATGAGGCAAGGCAAGGCTCCTTCTTTCTGTCTGCAATGGCTCTTGATAGCCATTCAGGTCACATGCCCTTCACATTCCCTGAGGAAGACACAGGAATCCAGGGTAGAGTCGTGGGTCTCTATCATCACAAAACTCACAGTCCAGGCAGCAAGGAATGTGGTTACACATTGAGATAAAGGCTGTAAGTGCAAAGTTCAAGGTGTCACGAGGGTCCAGAAGTTAGAGTAAATGTATATTGTGTTCAGGACAGATCTGTTTGTGGGAGTAACTTGTAAGCCAAATGGTATGTATTGAGAAAGAGAACTGTAAGCAACAGAATCAAGATTGATCGTAACAACAGTGGAGGAGTTCCCAGAAGCCCAGGTCCCTCCGCAGAATAGAAAGATCAGAGTGGGGTCATGCTGGACTGTGCTGCCCAGACTAAAAACACCATTGGAAATTTCATCATAAAACTGTAGTCTCAGTGCTTATAGATGTGTATGTGTGTGTTGGTGTGGTTGTAGGTCATGAAACTAGAAAAGGGAGGAGGATTGAACACATATGACATGAAAGGCCAAAGTGGGTACTTGGGGCAGAAGGCTTCAAGAGTAGGCACAAAAGTGAGGAAGAACCAGGGGAGGAAAATCAACAAAGTCAATTGTATTTTACAATACCAAAGTGAAACCTAATGCTTTGTATGCTAATTTTTAAAAATAATTCAGAAATTTAAAGCATAGACCAATTTCTGTGATGAGCATAGATGCGAAAATATTTTATGCACAGTGGGAAGTTGTTGATAGAGCAGGAAGCTCAGGTTTAAATGTTGAAAGTAGACATACTAGATCTTCATTTTTTTTTTATAAAAATGGTTCTCTTAGGAAGTAGATGTCACAACCTTTTAAGTTCAAATCCTATGTCTTCTTATTGCTTATCTTGTGACTTGGACCAAAAGCCTTCAGTCCAGCACATCCCAATTGGCCTGATAGTACATGTCAGGAGATGGACAGCTAAAACCTTCATATAGTACCTAATGCTTGGTAAATTCTCAGTGGTGGGAGGAGTAGATGTTGCCATATTTACATATTTGAGGACTTTAAGTAGGTATTAGTGGACAGAGGAGAAGAAGTTGATCAGTAAGTGGGAAAAAATAGAAAAATTTGTTCCAAGAACCAGAAACATGTGTTTATGAATTATTTTGCAATCTTAAAAATATTCAAACACTATAGTAGTAACACGGATGATTTCACTCATTTTATTCTGGGTGTTTTTACTCTGTGGAGTTGTAAGTTTGAATGACTATGAGACTTCACAGAGCAAACTGGGGTGTAAGTGTGAGCGGCCATCAGACAGTCAAAGATCTCCACATATAGTTATAAAAAAGCAAAGGAATTGCTAACCTGACCTGCTTCATGGTAATTCATTCTCTTCCGATTTTGCTTCTTAAAACAAACCAAGAAGCCAGATGTTCAGCTGCCTGAGATGAAAGCTGTTTCCTTTGAGATCGTGAGTGAAAGAGCAAGCGCCTCTCCAGAATTGTGAAGTCCCCTCAGAAAGTAATCGTGACCCGAGTCAGGCATTTGAATGCGGTTGCGGGAGTGTTGCTCATGGCAACAAAGAGCACTTGTAGACATTAATGCCCTCAAATCAGCCTTCTGTGATGAGTGTACATGGAATTTTCCTGTTCTAGTGTACCAAATGTTCTTTAGTTTTCACTGATTGTATTGACCTAAATAGTATTCACCCTGGTAGACTTGTAACCTTTAAAGTCAACATGTTTGCTTAAAAATCCCCCAATTTCATTCATAGAGTATTTCCTTCCAGCACACTCCTTTATGTTCTTTCTGTGGATTTTAATCAAATTTTTAAATATCAAGATAATGGAGAAAAAGGTCCTTCCCTCTCCCACATTTGTAAATAGCAAGGTGAAATCAGGAATTTTTACTTACTATTTCAAAAGATGAAAGTGAAGTAAGAGGCTGGGAGTGTAGCTTGGTGGGTCTTGGGTTCACGAGAAAGGAAGGAAAAGGAAAGCCATTTCTGTTGTGTTTTTTAGATTTCATTTTACTATATTGTTAGTAGCTGAAATGCTGTTAGTGTTTTGAATACTTTATTTTCCATTCTTGACTCCCTGAAGTAAAGTTTCTGAGTGATTATCATAAAAATATACACAAAATTTTAGCTGTACTTACAAAATCTTGTCACAAAAGAAAGTTTCATTTACTTATCCAAAGTTGGGGTTTTAGGCACTATTTTGTTCTCTACCCTAGATCTTGCTTTCTAAGTTGTTGTGACTTTTAAAAGAATTGTAGATTTGTAAAACTGTTCATTTACTTAATAGTTTTTGGTTAAAAAAGAATGCTGTAATTAAACATGAGGTCTTCATTATTAATAATGATCATAAGACCAACTTCTATAAAATGTCTTTGTACCTCACACCCAGTTTTTAATCATTGTAAAGACAATTTTTCATTTGTAATTTTCTAAAACTGAGTCCTTGACACAGTGATGTCTTAATTATCATCAGGCAGATGCCACAGGTGTTTCTGTCACTCCCTCTTCATTCTGCTTTCTAGTGTCATTACTTTTCTGATTTCTCACAAAACATTCAAACACTCACTAACACAAAGTCAACAAAGAGGAGGATGCTGATTTGTGTGTTTAATCTGGAGTATCTGTAGAGCCCCAGAAACTAGAAAGGGCCCGTGAGAGAGAGACTGGTAAGGGGAGAGAGGTCTTAAAGGGATAGAGGCTAGTGCAACATACACAAAATGTTGACAAGGGAGGAATAGTGGGAGTTGGAGGGAGACACTGGAGGGATGTCAAAAGGACTAGTTACTATTCTACCTCATGGCATGGCCAGTTGAACCATGGTGGGAGGTGGGGACAATAGGCTGTCTGTGCATGTTCTCTCTCTCCCTCTCTTCCTCTTTCTCTCTCTCTCACCTCTTCTCTCCCACAGCCTCCATATATCCCATTCTTTATGATCATGATGTCCATTCCGCCAGGGTTGGAGAGATGGCTCAGCAATTAAGAGCACTTCCTGCTCTTCCAGAGGACCCAAGTTTAGTTCCCAGTAGCTCATAACTGCCTGTACTCCAGGTCCAGTGGAATCCAGTACCTTCATGGACACCCTCATATAGAGCATATGTACTCACACACATAAATAAAAATAAATCTTTTTAGAAAAACTCCAATTTTGTCTTTCTTATAATATTAAGTAGTTCATCTGCCATTCATATGAGATTTCAACATAGGCAATAGAAACAAATGTGGACACGCAGATTATAAACTCTAGTACTAAGTTACTTTTTGTCACAGCCTTATATTGCTAACAAATGTGTCAGTTTGGATTACCAAAATGATTTGTATATGTTATGTGTGGTGTTTTTGGCTTGGCCAGTATTCATAACTTTAGCTTACCAGCATCAGCCAAGTGGACATTGTTTATTTGTAATCATTTATTCTAATTATTCAACTCTCTGCTAAAAGATTTTCAGATATCCTTCCAAAGGGTAGCTTTGTTTTCTTCACTTTGAGAATTTTAGTCCTTCCTTCTCTTCCCATTCACTGCCTCACTTACTGTCCCCACTGAAGTGTCTTCCAGTGCCCTATCAATTCCAGGTCAGAACAGTCCAGGTTTCCCAACTGGTGACCCCACACACAGAACTGTTCCATGAAGTTCTGTTGAAGCCACTCAGCACAGGCACTGTGATTCAGTAAGTTAAAGCCCTTTACCCTTTCTGACTCACCTTGTTTCTTCTCTCTTTACACAGGGTAAACGTTTTCACTCTTTTCAATGTACTTTTGCCCTACAACTCGTCCTCAGAGAAAGTCCTAAACAAACTGCTTTGTTTTTGTGACTGGAGGACTTGACATCTGACACAAGTCTTTCAGCCCTTGTACTTGGGCTTGGTTGTGGGGCTAGAGAAATAGCTGGATTGGTAAAGTGCTTACCATCTGAGCACAAGGACCTGAGTTCAGATCCCAGCATGCATGTAAAAAGCGCCATGCAGTTGTGCACAACTGAAATCTCAGCACTGCAGAGCCACAGACAGGAGGATCCCCAGAGCTCCGTGACCAAGTTGTCTTCCCAAATCACAGAGCTCTAGGTTCAGCGAGAGACTCTATATACTGCACATACATACTTTGGCTACACACCTGTCACATCAGTAAATAGTAATCACAAGGCTAGACACATCTTTTACATGGAGGAATGTTCACTAAGGTGTTATCTTATGAAGCAGCAGCATGCACACAGCTGTAGTGGGCCCTCAGAAGAGATTCTGAAAATAAATGTTTCTGGCCACATTATCATCTGATAAGAACTTTTGGTACATTTCCTACTATAGGAACATTTAAAGATATTAATGAAACAAATAGAATAAATGTCAATAACAAAATAGTGTACACCCAGGTACTCATTCTTTTGTTAAAATATTGACACCTGACCCTTATAAGAACTCAGTCTTCTGTCACCAAAGAGAGGATGTAAGAAGTGGGGTAGGGATATGCCTGTGTGAAATGTCACTGTGAAACATTAATATGTATGGTTAATAGGCATTAGTAATTATAATTAAAAAGTTCCATTCTCCAGCCATGTAGTTGAAATTGGGATAGTCATGGATAGTCACAGTTGGAAGATGTCGTTTGCACTGGCCCCTCTGTACTAAAAACCTAAGTGCTTCCATGTTCTGTTTGGACCACTTACGTGCATCTTAGTATTAACAGCAGGAGTGAGTGTTGGGGACTTCTGTGTCCCTGACCACAGATAGATGTCCCTCCTCTCTGAACTCCAGAGAGGCCTGGAACATCCCCTGTGGCATTTCCTCTGTTGACATTGCGGATGGTACTTAGAACCAGATGTATCCAGTCAGAGGTGAAGTCTGGCTCCGGTTAGCCCTCACCCTCTTTCCCCAAACACCTCTCTCTGCCCTGCTTTTAGCTGTGCCTCCCCACCCCATGATCCCAATCAGCTTTTCACCCCTAAATCCCTGGCTCAGCCCTGGCTACCTGAAACTGTGTCCCTTCTAGAGGTCACCCTTAGCCCTCCTGTGGTCCACACCACTCATGAGCCTTCAGTGGACACAAGCTGTGAAAAGATTCCTTCTCAGGACACAAGAGGAGTTCTTACCCTGACAGGACTTAACTATGGGCACAGTTCTCAGTGCTCTATTGTGACTCTTGGTACTGTGCACTGTACTTCCAATCAGGGCTTTTGTGCTGATCTTGCAACTTAATCCTCTATTGTAATTCTGTGCCCCTGGGAAAGTGTTAAAGTTTCAAGCAACTGGCTAAGAAGGGAACTTTAACATACCATACGTCTGGCATGGGTGTCTGCCCACTTCTGATAAGGCTGTGCCCTACAGCTGCTGAGGGCTTTGTTTGGGATTGAAGGTGGGGGAAAGAGGACTTGAGAATTTGAAATTCTAAAAACACTTTGTAATCATTTCAATGCATGTGACTATTCCATTTAAGTTTGGGTATAATAAATTTTCTCAGAAAACATTTATTTTTCATAAATAAAATCCCTAAGGCTACATATCAGCAGCTGTGTACCTTCATGGAGGAATAAAGACACTTTCGGCAGGCATTTCTTTGTGGCATGGAACTAATACTTTAAGCCATGTTTTCAGAGAGTGGACAGAGAATCTGAGTATAGGGTGACTGGTTAAATCATGATGAACAAAACTTGATTTTTCATATTTTTTCTAGTGATTTTTCTGTCCAAGTAGGGGTTGAAAGAAGAGGGGGGCAGAGGGTGATGGGGAGGCGGAGTGTAGTACAGGAGATGCTGATGATGGTTTAATTGTTCAGACTGTGATGCTGGGGATGCTGATGATGGTTTCATTGTTCAGACTGTGGTGCTGGGGATGCTGATGATGGTTTAATTGTTCAGACTGTGATGCTGGGGATGCTGATGATGGTTTCATTGTTCAGACTGTGGTGCTGGGGATGCTGATGATGGTTTCATTGTTCAGACTGTGATGCTGGGGATGCTGATGATGGTTTCATTGTTCAGACTGTGATGCTGGAGATGCTGATGATGGTTTCATTGTTCCGACTGTGGTGCTGGGGATGCTGATGATGGTTTCATTGTTCAGACTGTGGTGCTGGGGATGCTGATGATGGTTTCATTGTTCAGACTGTGGTGCTGGGGATGCTGATGATGGTTTCATTGTTCAGACTGTGGTGCTGGGGATGCTGATGATGGTTTCATTGTTCAGACTGTGGTGCTGGGGATGATGATAAATGGTTTCATTATTCAGACTGTAATATGATGGGGAATGTTCTTCTGTATATGTGTGTCTTACTGGTTGATGAATAAAACACTATTTGGCCAGGCAGGATGATAGGTAGGACTAGGAGACAATGAGGATTCTGGAAAGTATAGGCAGAGAGGAGTCATCATGTGATCCCAGGAAGTAATGTAGCTGGGCAGAATCAGAGTATAAGCAGGGACAAACAGGAAATCGCTCTCTCCCCTCCCCTCCTCTTCCCTTCCCTTCCCTCCCCCCTCCTCTCCTTTCCTCTGCAAAGACGCTGAGCAATCATGATGTAGCAGGCAAAGGAATTGTACTTCCAGCTTTCCCCAGTAAAATACAACCACGTGGAAAGGTGCTGGAGGTTCTGATGGTTTCATTGCCCCATGTGCTCCTTTGAGTATTTACAGCAGTTAGATGTCTAGTGCCCTCCTTCTAGTTATTTTCTGCAAATTTCTCTTGGTTAAACCTGACTGGATTCTATGTGTACCCGGAAACTTGGTTGAGCTGTGTGACTCCCCCATCATGCAAGCCTTGAAGACACTCTTCAATGCTCTTTGCGGAAGATGTGTTATTCTGTGTTAAGCAAGGCCTGAGAGCTTACCATTGTTGTTGTTCTGCTTACATCAGTAATTTTACATCAGCCTTACCCACTGGTAAATTTGACTCAGATTAGTGAGTAATAAATCTAAAGATAACCTTTTAAAACTACTGGAGAGCCAAGAAAGTGAATATATAATTACGACTTAAAAGGACACATGACTAAGACACTTGAACACATTTCATATGGAACAGTCGTCTTTTCTAGTTTAAAGAAATTGGATGAAAATTACTTTCTGGTTCACCATAGGATTGTTAATTACTTTACTCTTAACTGATGTCAGGGTGCATATCTGTAGATTCAAAAAAAAAAAAAGAGAAGGGTCAGAAATTTAACCAGAATACTAAAATTAGTTTAGTACATGCTTCCTAGAGAAATTTCTGTGTCCCCCACTCATATTTTCCTTTATTTCCTAGTATTAAATAAACATGGCCACACTACTAAAGAAAAGCATGGCATATTCATCAAAAGGTAGAAACTTATCTATTAAGTTGAATTTTTTTAATTCGTCACTCTTTACATTGCTAATGGGCCATAAAATTTAATGTGGAACAGAAATGCAAAGCTCTGGCCATTTGGGTTTCATGTGTATTTTGAGGTCAGCAGGCTGATGTTTGGTTTGTTTCTACAGTTTGCACTTTTATGTCTCTATAACTCTATCTTTTTATCACACTAAGTAGAAGTGAAAATATCAATTTGTCATCCAAGTAAGGACTCTTTAAAGCAATTCACTTCAATAGGAGTTTCACTTGGCTACTTTTAAAACTGTATCTAAATGCATTTTCCATATACCCCACGGAGAAAGGGTGTTTTCTTCAGTTTGAAATAGTATGGGATAGCTTGCATGTACAATCAGAAATACCATGAGGTTAAGTAGAGATGCTTATACTTAATTGGACAATTTTAATTTCTTACTTTCCTAACTGTAAAGTAGCTCTCTTGCTTTTGTAAATAGACTGTGTACATACACACACACACACACACACACACACACACACACACACACACACACGAGAGAGAGAGACTCCAAGTGACTCACTCGAGTTGAAGGAGAGCAGTTTTTTAACTTTTCAGTTGGTCCCCTTCCCCCTCTTGTGCCCCCCCTCGACACTTGCAGTATCTGCACATAAGAAGTGCCCCTTCCAAGTATCTGCTGTTGCCAAGGTGTAAATCAGAAAGCCCAGGCTTCTTTCTCCCACTTCAAAAACAAGACTCCGTTCTGCTTCAGCCCCTTGGAGCCCGGCCAGGGCTGTCATGATGATGTCAGTTGACCAGGAATGTTCACATTTCTCCTGCTCTGCTCCACGTTCTCTGACTTGAGCAAATGTCCTTTTAGAGCTCACTGAAGGAGGGTTAGAGCAGAAAAGCACAACTTGTTTGCACTCCTGCCTTTCCTACCTTTCAAAATTAAGAATCCATTTTTTAAACAGCTTGATAATTAATAAACCCACATAACACTTTCTGCATTTGTTAATCAAGAAAATAGTTACCAGAAGTTTGTTGTTCTTTCAAACCAGTAAGGCTTTATTAGTCTAAGTTGAATTTTTAAAAATTCAATATTCTTTCATTCAACGACATTATACATCAATACTGATAATAGATTTCTATTGACTTTAATTTTTTTAATCACAATACCATATGCTTAATTGAGGAAAGTCATTTCTGTTGTAGGATATTGTCCACAGGACAATAGAATTCTCACACAACTTACATTTCTTGGTTCTTGCCCAGCTCATTGGAAACCACTAGGTGATTATTTCTAGTCATTTAACAATTTTGATCTATAAGTCATAAGTATTTTTTAAACCCAGATAATTATTGAAAACTGTCTGTAGAGACAACTGTCATTGGAAGTAGTTGTTGAACTTTCTATCATACCTTACTGTACTCAACAGATGTCTAATGTGCGTTGTAAGACCCATGAGGAGTTGAATCCATCCAGCATTTAAAATGTGTGTAAACTCAATTTTACGGGCTTTTAGAGAACAAAGCCTTAAGATAAAACCTGGTCTTTTTCACACCTGTTGCATCTGAACTAATTATCCCGTGTAATTAGAAGCCCTGTGTGTGATTCTAGCTCTGCCATGACTCTTACAGAACGTGGAGTCTGACTAAAGTTTCTCAGGTAAGTTTTGGTTCCCTGAGTGATTGTGGATAGTGTGAGTTAAGCTGAGCTAAATATTACAAATTCTGTGAACTGTGTTAGTCCTCAGAATCCTTTGTAAATGCCCAATAAATATTGTTTGCTTAAACTTGTTAGTTGATGTGCATTAAAGACCTGATTAACCTTTATATAAAATAAAATGCCAGTGTGTACTTATATTGTAAGTATATTTAATTTTTATGTTCTCATTTAAATAGGAAAGTTTCATTCCTAAAGGAAGGAAGAAAAGCAAGAACTTTTGTGACTGTTACTTTTTAAATTGAACCTTAGTTGGCAGAGACTCACTTTAAGTAGTGCCTACTTTCCATTTCTCTTAGGATAAGGAGGATTATGAATAGCTGTCTTTTAATCATTAAGTTTTTATTCATTTAGAATAATGGAACTTCTTGAGGCAGAAACTAACCCAGACACTCAGAGACATAATGTCAGTCAGACAGAACCCTTGCCTTCTGTCCTCTGCTCTCATTGAATGGTATAATGACTCTTGACAGGGTTCCAATTCATAAATTTAAACCATTGTGAATTTTATGTTTAATCCTCCTCTTACTGCTCTTGGTAAATGTGTCTTTTTGGTAGTTTTTAGAGTGTTCCTTTGTGTCTTTTTATAGAAATTTCAAAACAAGTTAAACTAGGCAAATTAAAGTCTAGTTGAAGACAGAGATTTGTAAAAGTCTATTTTAAGAAATAATTGTAGATTCTAGAAGCAGTTTCCAAATTAGCAAGAAGGACTCGATGAACATTTCATCCCTGCTTGAGAACACCTACCTGCATTATCTAGAATTCTAGCAGTTTCCAGAGCTGGAAAGGTTCCGAGTTCCAGGAAGTGTCAAGAGGCTAGATCCTTCCTCCATGAAGCTTTCTTAGGACTCCGGGGATGACAGGTCGAGGGGCTGCTTGGGGCACATTCATCCATTGAAACATCCAGGAAGCATAAGGTTAGGTACTTAGAGTGAAAGGACAAGATGAGTCTGCTGCGCTACATGCGGATGTGCTCTTGTCTTTGCAAAGGGAGTGCTCATAAACCTTATTAGTCTCTCTTATCTCACCTTCATTGAGTGCATAAAATACGTAAATATTGGCATGGCTTTGGTACTCGGTAATTGCTGTTGGTATTGTGTACTCTACAACATTTCCTAAAGAAAGATCATTCCCCCTGCAGGCAGGTATCCTGGTTGATCTGAGTCATTCTCCCTTGCCCAACTTTAACACAGTTCTCATGGATCACTGTTTTAAAAGACCACTCTTCTGTGTTTGGTTCCAAGTACTGTATCCCAGATTCTTGTTCCCACCATGAGCCTCAGGGTATGCCTTTGCTACCAAGCAGCCAAGTAGAATCCTTGTTCACCAAAGACATGGAGTTGATTCCCTTGGCTGCAGAAGACTGCTTTTCTTCGCCCGTGGTTTTCCTTTTCTTTTTGTCTTTTTAATGGTCTTGTTACTAAGGCATTAATCATTTATTCTCTAAACTTGCTCTCTTTGTCCTTAACAATCTTAAGAATCTCTTGCTTTTCGGCCGTATGTGTACAGAGCTAGCTAGCACTTGAGCTCACAGTATGCATATGCACTGTAAATCAAGAGCTCTGTGGCAGGTTTATGTTCAGACTTCTAGAGAGTCCATTTTCAAACAGAAACACAGTATGAACAAAGCAGAGCCTGAAGGTTGAGTTAAACTGAGCAGCTTGCCTCCCCTTTGTCTTAGCCCTGGAGATCCATTCTTCCCTTTTGCAGACAGTTCTTTGCAGATCTGTAGCTTTTAACACTAGACTTGCTGTCTTAGGGTTTCCATTGCTGTGAAGAGACACCATGACCATGGTGACTCTTATAAAGGAAAAACATTTAATTGGGGTGGCTTACATTTTCAGAGGTTCAGTCCATAATCATCCTGGTGTGACATGGTGGCATGTAGGCAGACATAGTGCCTGAGAAGTAGCTGTCAGACAACAGGAAGTGGTCTGTCTCACTGGATGTAACTTGAGCATAGGAGACCTCAAAGCCCACCCTGAGAATGACATACTTCCTCCTCCAACAAGGCCACATCTCCTAATAGTGCCATACCCTTGGGGGGAAGGGCATTTTCTTTCAAACCATCACATTTGCTTTTTGAGAAACTTGTTAAGAGTTTTAAAATCTTGTTCTCTAAAATTCTTCAAAATACAGAATTCTGTACCCCTTCACTCTCCGGTGTCTTGTATATCAAGGAGTCATAATTTGACTTTTTTAATGCTTAAAACATTAATGTATTTTAAAATTAACAGAACAATGAGCTGTTCATTCTCTTCCCACCAGAAGAAAAAAGCCCTAATACTTGGGCTGTCCTGAAATTTTACATTTACATGTAAATTTAAACAAAAGAACCATTAGCTACCATGCAGAAACTTTTTCACATTGTAGTTTACTTATGATAATCTCTCAGTTTCTAAGAAAATTTACTTTCTTTTTATTTATTTAACTTTTTATTGATTCTTTGTGACTTTCACAACATGCATCTTGGTCATCTTCCTATCCCCTCCCATCTGCCCGATGTCCTTGCAACCTCCCCCACACAAATAATAATAACAAAATTTAAAAGAAAAGAAAAAATAAGAGAAAAATTTTGTCATAGAAGCTATAGTGTGACCCAGTGAGTCACACAGTGTGCCCTATAGTCTATACATCTAACTGCAAGTGTTCATTGCAGTAAGTCATTGGTCTAGTTTGAGAACCCTGGTTTCTGCTACATTATCAATACTGGGTCCTCATTTGGTCTCCTCTTACATATCCTGCTGTTGTCTTGTGTCATGGAGATCCTACAACTTTGGGACTGTAGGGCCAGCCCCTTCACATGCTCCACAAGATCATAGATGGGGTGGATATTGGGGTGGGTCAGCACATAGCCCCGATTCTGGGCCTGAGCAGTTGCTGGGTTGGTCAGCCCACCATCACTCCCTCATGCTCAACACCAGGGTGAGCTCTTCAGCATCACCCTGGCTAGCTCACCCTATGCAGTAAGGAGCAAGGGGCAGGGCTAGTAAGTAGCAGGGCAAGGTGCCTCAGGGCTCACCCTCAGGGCTGGTTCACCCACACCTATACCACCAGGACCAGCTCTACTGTGTTGTCCAGGTAAGGTGCAAAGGCCACTCTGACAAGTGCTGCAGCTGGTGAGAGACAAGATCAGTTTGGTAAGGTGCTTAGCCAGCTCACCAGTTCTCATGATCTCAGGTCCAGATCTCCCACCTACCACAGGTGGTAAGGGGCAAAGGGGGAGGGCGAAGACATCTTCCCCTTACTCACACCACCATATGACAGGGTCACCTCCTTTGTGCTGTCCAGGCAAGGTGCAGAGCCTGCTCTCCCTAGAGAAAATTCACTTTCTGTTGATGAAACATTTATCAGATGTGTAAGGAAATTCCTATTTGAATTTAAATTATTATTAAGTCCAGTGAGGCTCATTTGTATTGGTAGAACTAAACCAGTAAAGTTCAATAATTTTATATGGAGTTATACTAGAATCTCTGTGTCTACTTGTTACATTTAAAATTATCAATTTGTGAAATTAGGGCTCTTTTCCAACTATGTTGTTGATGAGTATGATGATGAAAATGATGTTGTCAGCTTTTGATAAACATGGCAGTATCTGTGGGAACTTGCAGGTTTAAGCTCTAGTCAGTTAATAAAACCAGCCGAAAGTATAGACTGTTCTGAAACAAAGGCATATCCAGTTGTAGACAATGAAGATGATTAAATGCTACACTGCCGACCATCTGCATTTGGCTGGCAGGACCCTGCCTTCAACAGTGCTATCACCTTTCAGAACTCAAACTTGGGTCAAGTTGTCCCCTGTGTCATTTTTGTCAACATGGTGACAAGTTGATTGTCAGCCAGAATTTCATCACCTGCTTTTCATCATGAGGGTCAAATAAACACTTGCTTGTTTGAACAGAATTAACCAGGAACGGGCATCTCCTATGCTTGCTGCTAATATTAATTTCATATGCTGAACTAATAAATTTTACTTCATCAGGACTGGGGCCGGAAGGCCCCTTCATCTTCCACTGTGTTCTTATTTTCAGTCTACATGAAGGATTCTGTGCAGAGGCAGTGGAATTAATTTGTCCTTCTAGTTTCCTCTGTGTCATAAATTTTTGTATCATGACATTATCAGTGAGTGACATCTCTGGTTATCAGTTCATTTTTTTTTCAATATTACAGTCTGGGTTGGATTTCAGTAGTGTACTAGTGACATGCAGTTGATGGAGAAGCCTTGCCTTGCTCAGTGGTAATACTGGGCTCCTAACACTGATTTTCTAGTGCGTAGATATCCCTTCCATTGTAGTCTTCGGTTCATTTGTCCCCTGGATCATGCAAAACTTAATGCCCTCTATGAAGACTTGTGCTGCTGAGACATTGTACTTGTCTAGCTTGCTCATAGATTATCATGTTTATTAGCTGTTATCAGCTGTTTATCATGGGATACTCATTAGCTTTCTGACCTGACCCTCCAGTATTAAAATGTGTGTACCAGTGTATGCATATGTTTTATCATTTGGCAGTATTTTGTTTTGAGAAGCTTTTTAAACTAGAAATCCTTAAGCTTAATATTTTACCCATATGATTTAATTTCCAAAGGATCATTCAAATTGCTCTGTACTTAGTATGGTGAGCCATTAACTTTGCACGAGAGGACATAACCATTGATAACTTCCTTGTGTATAATCTGTTCTGTTCCTTAAAAATCTGGACATTGGTGTATTACCTGGATCTCTGCAAGTCCTGGTTGGCTACACAAGCTTCTAGCAGATCAATAGATATTTTTGCCAAGCCTAAGCAGAAATGACATAATTGGTCAACATTAGCCTCATTTTGAGACTTTCAAAGGTGCTCAATTTTAGGGACAAGGCCAATAAGACCTAGTTTTAACAGGAATGTAAACAGTTGGATATAAAAAGATGTCCTGCACAAATATAAACAATCTGAGTGTTGAGGACTAAGGTTTGTGACTGTAACACAGGGGTGATGTGAATGGCTGTGTGGATGGGCCGTGTCCACAGTGACCTTCCAGCTTGGGTATGGACAGGAAGCTTACAGACACCTGGAGATCTGAACCTAGACAGCAACAGGGGGAGCAAACCTTGATTGCCATGGAGCCTGGGATAGGACAGGAGAAGCTTGCAGTAGGAGGAACACAGGCACAGCCTCTGTACCAAGGCAGGGACAGAAAGGGTGGAGGAAAGGGTGCTTGCAAATAGCCTGACTCTACCCTTGGGCCAAGTCTGCCAAGAGTGGGCAGATTATTGCCTCTTAGATGTACTTGCTGGCTACTCAGGTGGACCAAGACAGTGCTCAAAATGACAACTGCTATTTCCCATAGTTAGTGTAAATGCATGCTAGGCAAATGTTAGTGTATTTTATCAAATGCTATGATCTGGGACCTATCTTGGGGTAAGAAGCATGGGGTCTCTTTCTTGTTGAACTGGCTGGCTTTGAAAGCATTCTGGCTTTTTCAGAAATCACATGTAAAGACCCTCAAAAGCAGTGCCTCTTCCCCACCTGTCCAGCCATCTGTTTTTATCACTTTTTGCTACCCGAGGGCATTTTCTGGATAGTGTACCATCATTTGAGAGTGTATTTGAGAATGACCCTGAACTTCTGATCCTCCTACTCACCTCCCAATTGCTAGGATTACGGGCTTGCACCAGCACACCCAATTTTAAATAGTGCTGAGGATTGAGCCCAGGACTTTGTACATGCTAGGGAAGCATTGTTACAACTCAGCTACATCCCCTAGATAATCTTCTTGTATGTGTATTTCAAAATAGAAAAGTCAGCAGTAAACATCAGAGCTTGGGTCATGTGATCCAGGGGTATAGACATTGATGAAGTAAATTAGCAGTATTTGTACAGACTGACTCAGAGATTAGGGAGCTAGATACTAAACCTCAGCACAGTGTTCCTACTGCTTCAAGGCTCTGAATAAACACTCCCCTGGCTAAGCTCAAGTTATTACATCTGTAGGTAACACTATATGCCAAATAGTTTAGGACAGAAGAAGCATGGGAAAACAATACAGTGATGGGCAAAGCTAACTGCCTTCAGGATGGGTTGGTGGACATACCATGACGACAGTAGGCATCCCCCTTTCTCTGTTACAGTAACCTAAGCTTTTGTCCACACAGCACTTGCTTCATTTATCCAGCAGACATTTCTAAGTATATATTATTCAATTATTTATTTTTCACTTCAATTAGTGTGTATTAAGAGATTGAAAGAGATCTGGGATTCCTGACAAAGAGACTGCCCTCGGGGAGTCTGCTACAGAGACAAAGACAATCAGACAAACAATTCTGCTAGATCTCAGAGTTTGAATTGTATCCAGAGTTCTGAGGAACCCAGCCAGGATTCCAGCTAGGACCATGCCTATAGAAATACGTTCCAATTAGAGCTGTTATGTTAACACCAGTGTGTGAATGGGTGGAAAACAAGGCCAGACTATAATTGAGTAATGTGTTGAAAATTGTTTCGGACAAGATCTTAGACAACAGAAATAGAGCAATGGGAACAGCTTCAAGAAGCAGGGAGTATGCAGACAGTAAAGGCAACAGGATCCTGAGTTCAAGCCCAACCTGGGCTTTGACTACATAGTGAGACAGATTTGAGGGGAGAAGGAAGGGGGGATAGATTTGGAATTAGATCCATTCCTTTCTAGGTCTGTGTTTTCAGTGACTGCTATGGATGAGTAAGTCTGGAAACTACATAGACCATGTCCTGAATTCTCTAGGTCACCCTGTCTCCGCCCCATGACCTTTAAGACTGATGCTAGGCATCCTGTCTGCCAGCGTTGAGTCTGTGGTGTGCTTCTCCCAGCGTGTGTGGTTAGTTAGCTAATGTGTTTTGCATTCAACCAAGGCAATTCAAAATACTGTCTCTGAAAGCCAGCAAAGGTAGAAATGCTGTCCAAGTTACAAGTGGCAGGCTTGCTGAATTCTCAGGGTAATGATTGAACAAACCACCCACTAATTTTAGGCTGGGAGAGCTTAGAGCATAAATTGAGTTTTCCATAGTACATAATGCCCTTCTTCAACATTCTATAGCCTTTGGAACCAACTTCTGGCTCTCCAGCTCTTGGCCATCTTAAAGGCTCAAATCCTCACTCATTATCATATTAAGTATGGTCAAGAGTTTGGTTTTGAATTTTTTATCTTTCTGCACTGGATCATCTGAACCTCAAAGGTCATGCAAGCTTAGCTTGTCCTTTTATGTCACTAATGGAACTTGCAGCAGTGAGACTGGCAGCCTTCTCACCCATAAGTGCATAAGCTAGGTAATGACACACAGGACCACACAAGAACTATAGTGTATCTTCACTCCCATTTGCATATATGCATATTCTAAAAAGGATTAGGGTATATCAGATCCATTCTGATCTACTCCTGCCCATGTGGGTGAAGTTTAGGTCTGTAACCAAAGATCCATTTGGTCTTTCACCGGAAACACAGTTGGCTTTTTGAGCCCCACTTCTGGCACTTTTTCAAACTTCTTAGAGCTGTGACCAAGCCATCATATGTATCCCTATTTTTATAGTGATTGATGTCCCCAGCCCAGTGCCAGCAGACAGTGTGTCTAAATGTGTTCATTCATATCTAGCACTTTAAACGCTGGCCCTTACATTGGATTTCCATAGTAAGTCTTCTCAGCACGTAGAAGGACTAATGCTATTACTGTTATATAAAATAAATGAAAACAGAAAACACACTGCATCCCTCTAGAGACTGCAGAATTTTGAACAGTTACAACTTTTAGCCACTTACTCTGGGTCTGAATTTTGCTAGCTGCTTTAGATATATTTGCTAACATTAATTAATCATAGCCTATGAAATCAATAAAACATCTCACTTTACAGATCAAGAAGATATGTTTTTGTCCTTTCCATTGGGTCTTAGAGCCCACCTGGCCAAGGCCTGTGATTTGGCAGTTGTTTGTATCAATTATCATATTGACAGAATCTAGAATTACCTAGTAGACAAGCCTCTGGCCAGTCCTATGAAGGATGGTTTAATGGCTGTGGTGAAGCCATTTCCTGCCTGTGGTCCTTGGAGATGACCTCTAGCATAGTATTCATGGCTCTGTGCTGCTTGACTATGGATGCAATGTGACCAGCTCCTGCTATGGTGACTGCCCCACCATCAGGGTTGGTACCTCCAATTGTGAACCAAAGTAAACCCTTTCTCCTTTTAAGTGTCTTTTGTCAGGGCATTTTATCCCAGCACTAGAAGACTAACCAGGGCTGCAGTCCACAAGCTTCACCTCATTGCATGATAGATTCCTGGTGTTCAGTTCCAGGACTGATCCATATTCTGCTGTCAGTCCACTGTAACACTGGAATGGAAAACAGGTCATAGCCGATGTGGATTTGACTTGTTGGAACCCATAACCACTATGAATCTACTTTAATTATAAGATGACATTAACTCCTGCACTTGTATTTTATAGCAAGTGATGTCTCACTCCGGAAGAAAACACAATTATGAGACTTAAATTTAACGCGTAGTTATATCACACCATATCGTGGGTACCTTCGTACATGCTATTCATTTAGTTTTTAATAATATTTCAACAAGACTTAATTGTTGCTCATTTACAGATAAAGAAACAGTGCCTATGCTAGAGAGATGACTCAATTCATAGGAGTTTGTGCTGCCCAACCATAAGAACCTGAGTTCAAATCCTCAGGGCCCACATAAAAAGTCATATATGGCCACTCATGCATCATTAACCATAGCACTTTATGTGGGAAGGAACAGGAGGCTCAGTAGGGCTTGCTGCCTGTCAACCTAACCCTGGGTCCAGTGAGAGACACTATCTCAAGAAAATAAGGCAGCAAGTGATAGACCAAGACACCTGAGATCATCTTTTGACCTCAGCACCCAGTACACACATGTACACATGTGACACACACTTGCACAAACATTCAGAATGAACCAGTTACTTGAGGTGGGGCACTCATCCAGCCACTGCCTACAAAACACTCAGCTGCCTCTGTGAGCACTATGCCTGCCTCTCAACCCAGCATCAGCCCAGCCCACTGCTTATCATTTGCATACTGTACTTGCGAATTTCAGAGCACTTAGGCATCAACACTGAAAGCATTTCCTGAGTTGTAACTGGAATTGTCTAGGGTAAGTCATGCATCTAAAGAAGGTATTCTATTATGCAGTCATTAGCATCTCATTTAGGAACCTCTGTTTTTCAGAATTAATTTCACAGAGAGCAGTAGAGTTACTTATTTATCAGGCGTTTCTGAGAAATAAATACAAGAGACGGATACATGTAGTTCAAATCAAGACAGTTCATTACATCTGCTCTGGGTGTTTAAGGAGTCCGGAGGTAATTGGACATAGTAATTGTGTTGTGGTATCTGAAGGTTTTCCCTGATGCTTGTGTTGGGGTTGCGCTTTGCCTGAGCCTGTAATTGCAAAAACATTCTGCCATGGTGATTAGTTCCCAGTTTAAAATTGACTGTTTCATTAAAGGTAACTCCATAATGAGTCCAGTGAGGAACCCAAGCTGTGTCCTTTAAAAATTTCACTTCTCTCTTCACTGGACCATGTGCCCGAAGAATGGTGTGAGTCACAGCCTTCACCCTCAGTCCTGTCTGAACTGCAAGAAGAGAGGGGGCTCAATTACACTGCCTTGAAGGTTCCTTCAAGATTTAGCATTCAGTGATTCCTTAGAATATTCACCAAACAGAGGTTTGAAAATTGATTCTGCTTTCACACTGAGAGAAAAGAATGCCCACGATTGAATAAAAGATTAGGAGCTGTGGAGAGGAAATAGTTGTCTTGAGTGAGTTCTTTTATTGGAAATCAGCCTTGGACTACTGGACAGGAAATTAAGTTCTTGCCTGGGTCATTAATCATTGTGCCAATCTGAAGATTGGCAAGGGAGGGAGGTGTCTATATTTGAGGAGGAAGGAAGGAGTGGGCAGAGGTGTCTCTCCTAAAGCTCCAGGGTCTGAGAGGGCATCCACTGCTGATGGTAGGATGGGACCAGACACCAGCTCTGGCTCAGATGTCTGTGATATTTTTGTGCAACCCTCCTGATAGTTCACATGCCTCTCCTACCCAGACCTGTCTCCCACTGTTGCCAAGAGGAGAGAGATGGATAGAATGATGGGAGTTTCACTGAGAAATGGTAGAAGTTACAGGCCCATGGGTATCACATAACGTTCCCTCTTCAACTCCAAGAGATGTCCTAGGGAGGAAGAGAGTGGGATGAAGGTATCACTCATTGGCATCAGTGTTAGTACAAAACCCGACCACTAACACAAGCAGAGGGCCAGGTTGTGCTGCTCTCCCCAAGCCTCCCCATCTTCTGTATCTTTTGTCCTCTTCCTGGGTGGAACACTACTTTGGGGAGAATATCTTCTACCACATAAAGTTGTAATTTTTCTCAGCATTTCTTTATTGTGCAAGAAAAGTATCCTGGCTCTTGCCCTACCAGCCTCCCACCCCTCCTGTGTGGGGCTGTGTCAGAGCTCTGTGCTTCTCTGTTTATTTTTTCCTGTAAGGTGAGAAATCTTGGTAAATAAAAATCTTGACAGTGGATTTTATTTCCACAGAAATAATAATTTTGACATCTGCCGATGTCATGTGTCTCAAAGCTGTTCCCGACTCTAAATATACCTCTAAACTTCCTATCACCCACCAGACCCACCTGGGAAGTGCGTCCCTCTTGGGCTGTGACTGACTAAGCCTTCTGTGAGCCCTAGCCTATAGACTTTTCTGGTGAGGAGTTGACTAATTTGAGTTGGGAATCTGAGCGTTTGGCTTAGTTATACTTCTTGTGGGTTTTTGATTCTGCCCCTCTCTCTCCAGACACCAGCTTCATTCTACCTGCGATTTTGCAGGGCTCTTTCTTTCTTTGTCCAGTGTGGTTGTCTGAATCGCTGATGAGTTCTGGCCTGACACATCCTCTGAGCACTCCCTGGGTGGCCCTAGTGGTGGTGGCTGTCACACTTCAATAGGGCCCAAATAGCTTTTGCAGTTCCCTCTACAGATCTAGCCTGGGCGGTGATCTGCATCTACCCAGTCATGTTATTTACACCAGAGATGAGATCCAAGATAGTTTCCAAGGCTAGGGAGCAGCATCAAAACACAACTGTCATTGTCATTGTCACTGTAGTCTATGCGCTAGACCATACTAATCATTCATATGTTTATCACTGTGGTGGCATTTCCAGGCAAGATAGAGCCCAGGTGGACTTCTGAGCCACACCTGGACACTCCGAGACTCATAATAAGATCTCCTGGTAAAGGATTTATATTTAGTACCCGTTTAAGAGTCTTTAAGAAGGAATTGTATAAAGAACATGACTCCCTAGGGAGGGAAACCTAGAAGTACCCTTAACTTTGTTCTTTGGTTTAGTTATTGGATTTGGGGCCCAGGATCTATTTTCTTCTTATTTTGTTATGTGTTGCTGTCCTGGATTTTCTAATTGTACAGATCTGGACTTATTATCAAAAAATGACTACATTTTTACACAAAGCTCTTTATGCAGTATAGTTTGATTAGTTCAAGTTTGTCATTAATCAATAAAATATGTTGTCGGTAAAAACGGGGTGGAAAAAAGACCTCAGATAATAGGTTCCATCTCTGAAGGACTCTGTACTGAGCACAGTGCTGTCTGCCACAGTAGGCTTTCCCTGTGTGACCCTCATGGACTCCATCTGCTCTCAGATGGTACCCTGGTTCAAGTTTACATTGCTGTGATAAACGTCATGACCAAAAGCAATTTGGGGAGAAGAGGTTTATTTAGCTTATGCTTCCTGAATGGCAGTCAATCAAGGGAAGATGGGCACAGCTGGGACTTAAGCCTGGCAGATACCTGAAGAAGGGAATGATTTAGAGGCCATGGAGGTGTGCTGCTTACTGGCTTCCTCCTCATGGCTTGCTCAGCCTGCTTTCCTATAGAGCCCAGGACCACCAAGGATGCCCCCACCTGCAATGGGCTGAGCCCTCCACCTCCAATCATTAATTAAGAAAATATTCTGCAAGTTTGCTTACAGCCATTTTTTTTGCTTTGTTTTGTTTTTGCAGTAAAGCAGTAAATTTATTTTTAAATGTTTTTGTTTGAGAGTTTCACACATTTTATAATGAAATTTGGTAATTTTCACACTCCATTCCCCTTTCTCATCCCTCCTCTCTCCTGCTGGAATCCTTCTTCTCAACAAATCTTCTATTTTACTATCTTCTTTTATGTTTTTCACTTAAATTAGTGTTAGAGCCCAATCTTATGGAGGCATTTTCAATTGAATCTCCCTCCTCTCAGGTGACTCTTGGTTGTGTCTAGCTGACATAAAACTAGCTGCCACAGCTGGCAACAGGAGGGCCCAGGCTTCTACACAGGACCTAGGACCATGCTGCACCACTCTCTGAATGGCTATAATCTAGATTGCCCAGTGGGCTATTCCCTTGGAGAGTCTGTGCTTGGGATCTTGAGTCTCCTCTTTTCTCCTCTCTTTTCAGAGTGGTAAAACTTGGTTCCATTTGGGATCCACCTTTGGCTCTGCCTAGAGGAGTAGGAATTTTAAGGCTCAGCGTAGGCTTTGTCATTAGGTTTTCCAAGACTGAAAAAAGGCACCAGGAGGACTTTGACACCTTGTCTCTGCAGCTTTGCATGGTGGCATTCCTTAGTAAATACAGGTTCAGTGGGTAGTACTAGACACCCAGCCCAGCCCCAGCTCCCATGTACAACCTGGAGAAAAGCTTTGTACTTCTGTGTCCACAGAAACTATGGTAAGTGTTCTGAAAGCGAGATAAGCAGTTGACTTCGTCATAAGGGACAGATAGATGTGCTGCCTTCCCAACTTTTTATGTGAGGGATTGCAAGCACAGAGCAGCAGCTAGGAGATGTGCCTGTCAAATGGTAGACGTAGTTCAGGCCCCATCATCAAGCTCTGTAGACAGACCATCCTTGTCACATACTCCAATCCACTGGGCAATCTCCCCAGCCCACAAATATCTTTAATTGATATAAATTGAGTAGTGTTATAAATCTCCTATTTCTTTTCTTTTTTTTCATCCACTTAATTGATATAAATTGAGTAGTGTTATAAATCTCATATTTCTTTTTTTTTTTTTTCATCCAGCAAGATCCAGCCTTGCTTTAAATCCCATTTTTGTGGTATGTTTGCATCCTATGGTCACCCAAGGATTATCAAAATGATGCTGCAGTGAATGACCCCAGAGGCTCTCCCCTTATGACCCTGTGTAAATGTCTTTGGCACTTACATATAGGAGTAGAATTTCTGAGAGTTGGAAATATGGAGAGTTAGCTTGACTAAATGCTGTCAGGTCATTCTTTGGAGCTGCTGCCTCTCTCTGATAATATCAGAAATTACAGTGGCCAACTAGGTCTTTATTAACTTTTTAAAAAAATTTCCCGGTGATTTGTGTTTATTAAAAGCCTGATCTTGCCAGGTGTTGGTGGCACAGAGTTCTAGGACAGGCTCCAAAGCTACACAGAGAAACCCTGTCTCAAAAAACAAACAAACAAAAAGCGCCTGATCTTATGTTGGAAACAAGATTATTGCTTTTTATCCTCAGTGTGGTGATGCTAACTATAGTCCTAGCTGTGGCAGGTGGATCTTAAGCTCCAAGGCCAGCCTGGACTACACAGTGAAACAGGGGAGAGGAGGGAGCAGGGGAGGGCCTGAACGAACAAGAGTATATTGCTTAAAATGTATCTGTTCCCTGACAGATTCTGTCCTCTCTAAAAGCGCTTTTTCTCCTGAGCCTTGTTGATCCCATCAGACATCTTGCCAGCAGCCCTGTTCACAAAACTGTCCTCCTCGGAGAGCATATTTTACAGAGCCCTGTCATGCACACGAAGTCATCCTGTTTAACATGGAACAGGGTCTGAACCTGAAAGGCACCAGGGAAGGCCCAGCAAGCTCATTCTTTCCCGAACAAAGGCAGAGGCATTTGGAGGAAAAGGGAGTTGGAACAAGAGCAGGGCCGTCTTCATCATCAAAGACTAAAGCAGACAGGAGGGAGTCCTTCTTTGGCCAGGGTGGAAGGGGAAACCATTTGCTGCTTTGGGAGGAGGAGTAAGGTGTGTGTTTGCTGCTCAGAAGCTCTGGCTAACTAAGCACTTTCAAGAAAATGGAGCTGTGAGCCAGCAGAGTAGCCCCAGGACTGTTCAGGTCTCCATCCCTTAATGAAAAGAAAACGATTTGGGGAGAATTAAGAGGCTTTCCATAAAGCAGGGCCTTTTCATCTTAGTGGTTTTTAAGTTTTTCCACAGCTATGATTGATTCTTAATAAGGTTAGGACTCTAGGCCACAGACATTGTGGTCACAAATGTATTTTAAGCATGAGACATTTGGTTTGGAATTGCTCTTCTACAGGTGAGCAGAGGGTTTAGTTGGCAGCTAGTCATCAAGACAGATTACACTTGGTGTGGTTTGTAGCAGAGAGCCACCCTAAACACTTCTGAGTTTGTTTCTCTCCACTCTCCATCTAACCTGGAACTGTCATTTCTTCATCTAAGTCAAACTCACAGACCCTGCAGGAATTTCTCCCAGATCACTGTGAAGAGCGAAGAAAGCTTGTATCATAAGAAAGGCTAGAATAACAGCATGGTTACTCCCGTTTCCATTGATAACATTTGTATCTTCTTCCCACACTTTGACCCCAAGCTAACAAACGCATTCACTGAGCTTTTATCTTCTGTCACCGTGCTGAGCTCTGTCTATATATCTAGTCAGACTAATAAATCTAATGTGACTGTTTCCGACCTGTATGATGGAACTAGGGAACAGATGTGTCTAGAAAGTTATGACTTAACCAAAATCTCACTGGGAGAAGAGACTTTGGCTAACAGAAGTCCACACACTAACTGCTATGCCAAGATGGAGACACAGCCATAGTCTGAAGCTGAACCTGTGCTGAGCCAAGAGAACAGAACATGCCTAACTGATGGTGCCCTCCCATAGCTCTGCCCTAGCAAATGAAGCACTTAAAAGTCCTGTCTTACTGTGATTTTTTTATAGAGCACTTTTGGGGAGATTTCCCATGGTCTCCTACACTGATGTGTACATACCCTCCTCTGTTATCAGCATCTCACACCATAATGGAGTATTTGTCATAGTTGACGAACCTAGCCTAGCACATCATTACCTAAAGTCCATAGTTTACTTTAGGGTTTCTCTTGGTAGTGGACACCCTGTGTGCTTGGACAGATCAGAATAACCTGAAGCCACCATTCTGTCACGAAGAGTGCTTCCACCACCAGGCCTCTATTCCCTTCCCCGCCCCCGTACCACAGATCAGTATACCCCTTGCACAGTGTGGCCTTTTCAGATTGGCATATCTCACACAGTGATATGGATTTAGCTTTCCTCCTTGACTTTTCAGAGCAGGAGTGCTTCACTATTTCTACCTAAAGAGTTTGGTGGAAATGTAGCCTCTCTCTTTCCAGAAACACAACATTTTACAACATGATTTTATTCTGTTGTTGCTATATTTGAGGAACTGAGCCCGTGAGGTAACCGCTGTGCAGTGTGTTTTTGAGACACATCGAGTTTCTGTACACGGAGTTTTAATCACTCTAGTTTTAGCACAGAGTTTAAAAACCAAATCTTCTATAATCAAGACATTTTTCCCTAAAAGAGAGCCACAGCCTAAGCAGCCGCTTGTCTCACTGTCTCTCCTCTAGTCCCACCCATGTGTGGGAGCTTACTGTTGGGCTGTGGAAGAGAGCAAGCAAGAAGCCAAGAGTGGGATCGTGTTTCAGTAGAAGGAAAGAAAGTGATAGGATACTGAAGTCCTTGTGTTTTCCTCACCACCCTTGCTCTGCTTCCCTTTTACATGCCCTTCTAAGGCGTGGAGGGGAAGCACGTACCACACAAACCTCTAGACTTCCACGTAGACTCCACACTCACGCTCTCATTCTTGCCTGTCAATGTAAAGTGACCATGAAGCGTGGACACCTGCCTGTGTGATACATGCACACACTTTGTCTGGACTTATGGATGTCCCTTTCCTTCTCCTGAGTGGAAATTGTATCTATGTACAGATTGTCTTTTTCTTGTCTGTCTTTCTCATTCCCAACCTCTTCTCTACTCTAATTTTCTACTTACCTTTGTTTTCCCCTTCACTTTCATACAATCCAACTTCAAATTAAATAAATTGTTTTATTTTGAGTTCTCTTGATTTTTATGAAGATAATAGGTCATTTCATTATATTTCTCTTTCCTAAGAACCTACCTCAAATAAAATTGATTTTTATATTTTGGAACCGACTTTATTTTCATTTATGTTTTTGCACTTTAGTAGAAGCAGCCGCTTCATCCAGTCTGCACTAGCCACCATGCCAGACATTATAAAAGGGGGGCCGGGTTCTACCCTCACAGCAAGGGGTCAATCCCAGGCACACTGTGGACTTTTCATGCTTCACTTGCCCTACAGCATATTTAAGTGAAATATGGCCATATCATTTACCCAATTTCAGGGCACTTTGGTTATTAAATGAGATGATCTTAGGGAATTCATTGACTAATGTTAATGACTGCTCTTGCTACTAGCTTTCTTTCTATTTTTCCAGCAGGAGGTAAGGTAGCTCATGCCGCCACTCCCATTCTCGGTAGCTGCTGGTACACTGGGAGCTGCCCCTCCCATCCTCAGGATCTGCTGCTGGTGCATTGGGAGCCTCACAGAATCAACAGATTTGGGTCAGAGCACAGCTACAATCCCGGATTTACTCCTGACCTGCCCAGACCAAAGCAAATTCTTTAATCTCTACAGGCTCCAGTGTCCCTTGCCAGTTCAGTCTCTAATAGGCCCACCCTTCCTTGGACTGTTGAAGGGGACAACTGGGTGGGAAACCAAACTGGCTGTAAATTAGCATCCTGAGATGGCAGCTCTGCTTTCCATTTTGTCTTCGAAAGCCAATGGAGACACTAACAAGATGCCTGTGTGGTATGTGATTATCTTTCTCCATGTTGGCATGGGCATACTTCAGCCATCAGAGCAGAGCCAGATCATGGAAGGCACTTGGAGATTAGAGAGCTATTGTGTTGGTTTTTGTCATTTATTGTATGGTGTTTATGGGATGTTCTGGCTCTCAAGTGAGGTAGATTTAGCTTAGAGTGTATTTTAAGGTAAAATGTAGTGACAGAAGGAGAAAGGTGGAATGGGATTAAAATTTGAAGCTGTAATACCATTATAAAATGGTGTAGAAAGCCAAATAGACTCAGTGAATGCTGAGGATAAAAAGATCCCAAGAAAAGAACATGAAAGAGTTAGAGGGAGCCTGAATTCAGTAGAAGAGGGATGAAGAATGTTGAGATTCCAATTATGAAGGGTTAGCAGCCATGTTCAACTCTAAGTTCATATTAGGTCCATCCTTTTAGTGGAACATTTGCCCCAGAAATAAATGATGAACTAGATACCATGAAAATTATAATTTTCCCTTTTTTGAAAAAAAAAATAGGGAAACCATTTTCAGAGTATAGACTAGCTTGACCATTTGAAACCTCTATCCCAGAATTATGCAGTTACGATGCAGTTTTAACTCCAGGCAGATCTGGGTTCATTCAAAGATGACATGCCAGGGTGGACATTGGTAGTCTGGCTTGTTTTGTGTAAGCCCCATGGAAGCATAAGTAGAAATATCCACAAATGACTTACAATAATCCATTTTTTACTGTGTTCTTTTGTGGGATAGTTGTTTTTTTGGCTGGTGGTTTCTTTCTGTATTGTTTTAATCCCTGTTCTTGGCAGTGGTAAGGGCCTTTGTGTTGAGGTCCATTCCTTATCTTTGATTGTAAGGAACTTCTTTCTTTTACCCCTAAACCATAGCTTTAGAAACTAACTAGAACTGATTCAGAGAATCAAAGTTAAAATAGGAAGTTCCAGCTTAAGCTAGCTTTTATTTTATTTGTGTATGTTTGTATAGTGCGTGCATTTGCACATGTTTGTGCGTGTGTGTCCAGGTACACACACATGCATGGGCATGTGGAGGCCAGAGGTCAACATTGAGTGTCTTCTGCAACACTCTCTACCTTATTTTTAAGACAAGGTCTCTCAGTATCCCTGGAGCTCTCTGGTTCACCTAGACTGCTTGGCCAGTGAACTCCGAGGACACCCCTGTCTCGACTTCCACAGCATGAAGAATATAGGCACATACAGGACTGCCCATTTAGATAGACTCTGGTGTGCAGATTCGTTCCTCATGCTTGTGCAGCAAGCACTTCAGAGCCTGAGCCATCTCCCTGGCCCAACTTTTATTTTAAAAATATGCTTAAGATTGGTACAAATTTCATAATTGGTAATAAAAAATGAATTTTTCAATCCCCAAGATATTAAATAGTAATTAGTTAAAAATAATTGTGTCATCTTTTATAGTAAAAATTCAATTCAAATCACAGTGAGAGACTTGATTAACAATGATTTTTAAAGGTTTTCCAGTAAACCATTAAGGAAAACCTAAGATTGGTGGAAGTGTGAGGGGGCATAAATTTGTACTTTGTTTGGCAAAGTGAAAGATTAAAATGTGCTTGCACTTTGGCCCAGCAAGTTCTTATTTAGGCAATTCCCACCAGTGTACTTGGGTTAAATACTCAGAACCTTCAGTGCAAGAACACTGACTGACTTCACTGTGGCTACAAAAGACTGGAATAAGTCTGGACGCCCACCCGGAGGAAGCTGTTTGAATGAGTGATGACATATGTGTGGAGTAAGATTCTCTATGCAGCTCTTCCAGAGAACAAGATGGTTTGTGCACCACGATGAGCTATCTACCCAGAATACTGCTCATTGTCTGCTCAACGTTTGAGGAAGAGTGGTGTTAGCACATAGCTGGGCTGTGTCAAACACTCTTAGATTCAGTGAAAAATGTAAGTGAATGAATTCCCACCACTGGTGGGAGTACACACATGCATGCAATAGTTGCTGCGGTTGACAGTGATGGGTGTGTATCTTCTACCTGGAAGTCCTGCTTTTTATTCCAGTCCTAGAGAGGCCCTAACCTGCTATGTATACAGATTAAAAAAAAAAAAAAAAAAAAAAAACAAGACTGCTTTGCTAGTGAGAGCTTGATCATAAGTAAGGATTCCTGCCCAGCCTTATTTACTTATTGGAAAGTGGCATTTGGTTTGTTGATTCATTCATTGGGAATGGCTCATTTCTTTCTTCACCTGTGGAAATGGCCCAGTGGTTCAAGGGTTCAGATATTTTGAGCCATTTAAAATATATCACTGAGCCAGCTGTAGTTGTACATGCCTGAATCACATTATCAGGGAGGCTGGGGCAGGAGGTCATCTTCTATATAGCAAGTTGGTACCCAGCCTAGGATACATGAGATCCTGTCTCAAAAATTAATCAATTAATCAGTTAACCAACTAAAAGGTATTTCTGCACCATGGTCTCAAGTCTTTCCAATTTCATGCTGTGGTCTGTCTCTGAAAGAGGTGAGGAGTTGGTCCATTTGTTCACTGTTTCTAAGGCACCTGCTTCTTTATTCCAATGTAGCAACCTCATGAAAAACACAGACCTGTCCCTTCATAGCGTGTCAACATTCAGGGCTCTCTTTGGTGAGCTTTGGCTCAAGCTAGCCTTCATGGGCTGTGCTTGCATTACAATCCATTCGTGGCACTCCTCCATTCTTCTCTGTGTTATTCTCCTGAGACAGTTTCTGCTGTGTTTTGCTGTTCCCACAGTGGGGGTAGGGACATCAGTGAGATGCTGGTCACGTGATAGATACTACAAGCCTCTGCTCCAACCTCGCTCTTTTTTATTTATACACATTAGGTGTACCTCTGTGCTAACAGGATGGCAACTAGTTAGAACATCACTGTAAAAACAAAATATTTCCTGGCCATGCCACAGAGATGGGGACCCATGGAATGGAATCTGGTCCTCACTAAGCACAGATGAATTCCTGCTAATGATTGATTGCGCCCATAACTTGCAGCCCATAGCACGTTTGACAGATGCTCACCCCTTCCCTCTCACTCTCCCTGCGACAGCTCAGCACTGTTGCTCCCTCTCCTTAATCAGCAAGTTTTGTGTCTGTTTTCCATGTCTGGGACAACCTTCCCCTGGAAGGAAAGAAGTGTTATTATAGGATAGTCCCTTGGTATTACAAGGGCGCTAGATTTTAGATGTCAAGGGAAGGACTTGGGACCTCTCTGCTGTGCTTAATATAGTATGCATTGTGAAGTTCATCCAGTATGTCTGCCTTGAGGGACATTTTTTTTAAATGAGTATTTTTTAAATGATACTCCTAGTCAACATGTTAATTATGAAATGGAGTTTTAGGAATAACACATGGACTAAAGCACGAGTCTTTTGTTTCTAAACATCACCTTAGAGTCATTTAAACTCTCATCAATGAGTATGTCTTTGGTGTTGGATTGCTCCTGGGAGTTTCAGGGTACCACAGATGGACCACGTCTCACAATGGAGACATTTTATGAGATCATCAAAGCTGTTGAAAGACAATGCAGCTTCCTCCATCTCCAAGAACAGAGCTTGACAGTAACATCTCGGAACAGATGTTTCCACAGCCTCCACATGTTTTTATTTGGTGGCACAAAAGACTGTGTTATTCATGAAATGGTCTGTTAGAGAATTAGTTCCCCTGTGTGGGGGTCGTGGGAATATGTGTTGTATAAATTGATTTTACTTTTGGCAGGAGATGGGCCCTTAACTCATCCAGTCTGCAAGGTTGGGCTCTAGCAAGTTCCAATTTTTCAGGCCCCAGAGTCACAAAGGATGTAGACCGATGACATAGCCTAGCATCTTCCCTAGAGAATGTCAGGCTAACTAGTCAGACACCATCATAATATCATTCTTTAAATAGTAGGAGCCAAGTAAAAACTGCAGAACTCTAGTCTTGTAAAGCACAGGCAGAAAGTGGAGGCATCCTGTGACTGACAATTTCCGTCATCTTCCCAGTACAAGTTCACTTCTACAGCTCATGGATATTGATTTTAGTTACCCATGTAAAGGGAAACTGCCATTCTGAGATTCTGGCAACATAGGACATGTTTCAGATCTCCTGAGACATTAGTATGACTACTCAGTGATGTAGAATAAGAAGACTGGTCGTTTTCATTCTGATGTCTTACTTTGCGACTCATCCTGGTCTGTACTTTCTGCTCTATCCAGTAGGACAGACGTCAGCAGACCCCAGGGCCACCTCTGACCTGTTGTATGCTTTTGTAAGTGTGGTCCAAAGGGATCCCAGCTGCTCTCATTCGTTGTAAATTTTCTGTGGCTGCTTTTACACTGTGTCACCAGAGGCCACTTAGCTAATAGAACCTAAAATATTTACAAAAAAAGTTCACCAACCCCTGCAATAGAAAGTCACATGCATACTGTGACTCAGGACATGAAGAGGAGATTTGATTCTAACACTCAGGTGACTGAGGCAAAAGGATTACAGGGCCAGCCTAGGCTACACAAGACTCTGT